>NC_060138.1:550959856-551569677 GCF_021461385.2 Schistocerca piceifrons | reverse complement strand
TGTTACCTCTGTTAATGCATCCAGTGAAAGGTTGTTTGAAAATAAATGTGTGGAATTTGGTAACAGGCAGTAACTTTCATATTGCTCCAGACAAACTTTTTAAAACATCACTATTACACCTGCTGTCACCATTAAAGAAGTAACACAGGTTCTACACACTGAGAAGCTGTGCTGTGCATGGCTTTCTTCTGCTGTGGTCAGAATAAAAAAAATCCATTTCTTGCTATTTTAATTGCTGGAATTAAAACACGAGTGATGAACGTATATACAAAAACCCTAGTTAGCTCCAAGAAATAGGTGAATTGTAATAAGACAAAAGTAAACTTTCATGCATTGTGTTGTGAGAACTTCCCTAATCTGAAATTCTTAATCTGAGTGGCAATATCGAGATCAGAAATAAGTCTTTTCTGTGCATTTATGACTTCATGCTGCCTAAAATGACAAATGTGTATATTGAAACTTCAGTTAAGCTGTGATGATTTCTTTACAAACTTTTTCTCCACCCAAGTTCATTTCAATTTAGTGTTCCTTCTATATCTTGACAGCGTAACTTATTTCACATTGTTTGCCATCATTATGTAGTATGGAAAGGATGATACTGTAATTTCTAATATAGAGTGCTGAAGTGAAATTTATCATCATCCTTTTGACTTCCTCTAACAACATTGTATTTATCAGTGACGTTGTATGATATTAGAAATCTTTTGTTCGTGTGGGGAAAAAATTGCATAATTGTGAGGAGGAGGAACTGCAGAAGCCCTCCCCCCCCCCCTCTCTCTCTCTCTCTCTCTCTCCCCCTCTCTCCCCCCTCTCTCCTCCCCCTCTTTCCTCCCCCTCTCCCTGCCCCCCTCCTCTTTCATCCCTTTCCTATACTGATACATTTCAACCTTTATTATCTTTACTTTTGCTTTTATCTTTAAATAGATACATTTAGTTTTTTAAAGAACTGAAGATGAGATGTGTTGTCCTGGTTGTTTTTAACTCCCTTCACCATTTTCGTAGTTAACAGGTGAGCAATACTACAGTATCTCAGAGACATTAGATTTTAAATTTTGATTTTGCCTGTAAAACAAACATTAGTACTGTTTGCTCAAGTGTTTTGATACAGAGCATTCAATTACGTTGTAAATATTATTCCAGGAAATGAACCGGGCAAATCGAACAAAAGAAGATATCCAAATAATGAATTTGCGAAAGAAAACTAGAAAAAGAACACGCAAATTTGAGATTGATGGAGTTGTTGTGACAACAACAACTAGTAAAGTTATATATGGTGATGAAGAAAATGGAAGGGTTTATGACGATCACATTTTCAGGTTTGTTTTCTATTAGTGGCATGATAGTAGTACACTAACATGAATCTGTGTAATGTTTGTGTATTAATATTATTGTTTTGTTTCTCTAAAGGAAGCAAGAATTGCGTGAACTGAAGATGTTGCAAAAACAGGAGCAGAAACAGTTTCAAGATCTATCCTTCAAGGCACAATTTGCTAGGGAACAGCAGGTTGGTATTTGACTTTGTCTTACTATTTGATGTATCAGAAGGAAAATTCAGTTCAGAATTTTTTTAAATCATAAGGAATGGCTGACCAGTACTTACCTTCAAGAGACGAAATTCCTACTAGTACCAGTACAATAACTAGCTTTTGAAACTATTATGGTCAAAAAAGGAATAGGTTTGAAAGGAGGGGCCCACTGCTTGCAGTCAAGTTGAGAGGACTCATCTTTTGCAAGGAAGAGAATATACACTCCTGGAAATTGAAATAAGAACACCGTGAATTCATTGTCCCAGGAAGGGGAAACTTTATTGACACATTCCTGGGGTCAGATACATCACATGATCACACTGACAGAACCACAGGCACATAGACACAGGCAACAGAGCATGCACAATGTCGGCACTAGTACAGTGTATATCCACCTTTTGCAGCAATGCAGGCTGCTATTCTCCCATGGAGACGATCGTAGAGATGCTGGATGTAGTCCTGTGGAACGGCTTGCCATGCCATTTCCACCTGGCGCCTCAGTTGGACCAGCGTTCGTGCTGGACGTGCAGACCGCGTGAGACGACGCTTCATCCAGTCCCAAACATGCTCAATGGGGGACAGATCCGGAGATCTCGCTGGCCAGGGTAGTTGACTTACACCTTCTAGAGCACGTTGGGTGGCACGGGATACATGCGGACGTGCATTGTCCTGTTGGAACAGCAAGTTCCCTTGCCGGTCTAGGAATGGTAGAACGATGGGTTCGATGACGGTTTGGATGTACCGTGCACTATTCAGTGTCCCCTCGACGATCACCATTGGTGTACGGCCAGTGTAGGAGATCGCTCCCCACACCATGATGCCGGATGTTGGCCCTGTGTGCCTCGGTCGTATGCAGTCCTGATTGTGGCGCTCACCTGCACGGCGCCAAACACGCATACGACCATCATTGGCACCAAGGCAGAAGCGACTCTCATCGCTGAAGACGACACGTCTCCATTCGTCCCTCCATTCACGCCTGTCGCGACACCACTGGAGGCGGGCTGCATGATGTTGGGGCGTGAGCGGAAGACGGCCTAACGGTGTGCGGGACCGTAGCCCAGCTTCATGGAGACGGTTGCGAATGGTCCTCGCCGATACCCCAGGAGCAACAGTGTCCTTAATTTGCTGGGAAGTGGTGGTGCGGTCCCCTACGGCACTGCGTAGGATCCTACGGTCTTGGCGTGCATCCGTGCGTCGCTGTGGTCCGGTCCCAGGTCGACGGGCACGTGCACCTTCCGCCGACCACTGGCGACAACATCGATGTACTGTGGAGACCTCACGCCCCACGTGTTGAGCAATTCGGCGGTACGTCCACCCGGCCTCCCGCATGCCCACTATACGCCCTCGCTCAAAGTCCGTCAACTGCACATACGGTTCACGTCCACGCTGTCGCGGCATGCTACCAGTGTTAAAGACTGCGATGGAGATCCGTATGCCACGGCAAACTGGCTGACACTGACGGCGGGGGTGCACAAATGCTGCGCAGCTAGCGCCATTCGACGGCCAACACCGCGGTTCCTGGTGTGTCCGCTGTGCCGTGCGTGTGATCATTGCTTGTACAGCCCTCTCGCAGTGTCCGGAGCAAGTATGGTGGGTCTGACACACCGGTGTCAATGTGTTCTTTTTTCCATTTCCAGGAGTGTAGAATGTTAATTGGTGAGAGGCATCTGCCTGTTGTTGTTAAGATAATTGTTGATGATCATTTTCTCCTGTCAACCTCACAATAATTGGTTTCTTCTCAGTCTGGTCTCTAAGGAAATTTGAACTCTGTGAATGTTGTCATAACTGGGCATTCGTATTTATGTTAGGTTTTCTGTAGTACAATATACCCATTATGCGATGCATTTGTTGTCAGTATGCTGAAGTCAGAAAACTCTAGACTTGGTGTGCCTTCCCACATGCAGAATAATTTGAAAGTTACAGTAAATATGGAAACGTCCAGAATTTTGTCTCATGCTTCAATTACCAGAAGTCTTTTGCAGAATTACAGCTGGTTGTTGTTCTCCTCCCCCCTCTCCATCCCTCCCCCCCCCCCCTTTCTTCTCCTCATATTATGTTTCTTATTTCCTAGTGACAGAATTGCATACAAAATCATTGACAAATGAAAGATATTAAATTATTATTATTATTATTATTCTGTGTGGCTCAGTAGCCTGGTGCAAGCAGTTCAAATGGACATCACTTCGGCAACCTGCATGGCCCTGGTAATCATATTTGGGAAAGGACACCGACAGTTTAATTTGGAATCCGAACCACATTTTTTCTTGGTGAATCTTCACATAATTGAAAGGTGAAGATGTGTTTAAAGGCAGACTGAAATATTCTGTGGTCCAACCAGGATTCGATCCCATTACCTGTCAGTTTCCAGACATGCGCTTTACCACTAGATGTTTGATTATAACTGCCACATGTTTTTTATTGTAACCGTTAGGTAAGTAGCTGGTTTGATTTTTAGATCCAACAGAAAAGTAAAACCTGGGGCAGTGAATAACACAGTGCTGCAGTCAGATAGTACCGACTCTAATAGTGCAGTGGTGCAATGAAGCAGACAGTGAGATTAAATCTTTTGGAAGCACAGAAACTTAATTCTGGAAACTGATGTTTCTATGTCATGTTCATGTCCTTTGTGCCCCATTTTTGTTGACAGTTATCTGTTGTTTGAATTGATATGAAGATTTATTTTCAAATCCCATTACTTACAACTTTCATGATACCTTCTGCATCATTGATCCAAAAGACAACCTGAGAGATTAGTACATCTCTACGACATAAATGTAGTAGTCGAGCTGTCTGACATCTGCTCCAGATAATCAACCAAAGAAACAAAAATCAGCACTGGCTCATTCATGTGATCTCATTATATGGGTAAAGATGAGCTACCAACATATTCCAGCTGTAAGATGACCATCAGAGATTAAGGAGTAATGGAGAAACTGAAACGATTGAGTACTGGGAAGACTATGTACTTACATTTTACATGAAACATACTTTAAACATTAAGACTTCCCTGTGACAAGCAGCTATAGAAATTATGATTTCAGTGAGCAGCTCAGGGCCCATATTACAGTGTGAAATAGCTTTGTCAAAGATGTTTAATGAAAGATGTCATTAAAGTCTCTGACAGTGTGCTGCATTGGTTGTATGATATCTTTTATGAAAGCTGGAGTGTGGTGGTAGCTTTCATAAAAGACTTATCAAATATCTTTGACAGTGTAATACAGGCCCAAGTGGCTGAAGAAGGGAAAGAGCCCACACTTAAAACTCTGTTGATTCCTCATAATGCTCTCATGTCTTCTGATACTCCTCCATCAGAAGAATCCAACCTCCCTTTTTATTAGACGGCAGTGTTCTACATCCAAAACAAAACTGCCACAATCTATGCTCAGTAGGGTTTACTTTATGTGATACTTCTGGCTTTTCTGGGAGTTATTTAGGATATATGTATGTCAGGTTTGAGGTCAGGTGAGATTGTGTGTGCACCATGATATTTCATTGAGGCAGCTGCCAAGTATCTTAAGGTGATTGATGTCAGTTCCTAGACACTAGCAGCATGTCAGGCAGTTGCTTTAATAAAATATTGCAAGATTTACACAGTGTGTTCCAATGGCAGAGATGAGAACTGTATATTCATATTTGTTTAATAAGTAACTGGCACCTTTTGAACACAAGACCTGAAAAATGCTTCACATATAAAAGTTGTGAAGATGGGAAACCTCTAAAATAATTGTAGCTGTACATACTGTTGATAGGAAGAGGTGACAGATTTGACAGCAGTGGCTGTAGAATCACTCTGTGACTTATACATTCCGTTACAGGATAAACGCTTTGAACAAGAACGGCTGACACTTGTTCGGAACTATGAAGCTGACTATGAAGCATTGGTGAGAGCACAGAAACAGCAAGTAGAAAGAGCAGAAGCACAGCAGGAGGCAGATCTTCGAATTGCTTCAAAGAAGATTCGTGCTGAGCAGGTTAATAGCTGTAATATTAATTACTCATATTCTTCTACCACTTCGAGGGAAAGTTGTTGTAAGATACTAACAAGAGGACCTAATAGAAGTATGTGTATTATTGCCAAAGTGTTTATCTTCTTCTATCTGTCTTTAGAATGATCATACAAAACTTAATTTGCAAGCTTTTGTTTATTGTTAGAAGAAAAACCTGGAACTTTTCATGAGTTACTTTACATACTATTCCTTTTTGTCTCTTTCCACATTATTCTTTTTCTTTTAGTCAGTATGTGAAATGGAGGAATATGATTATTTAAAAATGTTGCTTTCAGGAGAGGGATCTGAAACAGTTTAGAGAGGGACTGAAACAAGAGCTGAGACTGTTGAAACAAGAAGTAGACTTGATGCCTAAGGAACAACGTAAGAATGCATTCCGTGTTAAAAAAGAACGCCTTGAAGCAGAACAGGAAGAAAAGGTTAGCAATACATTGCATTTAGTATACTACCTTTTTTTACTGTTAATCCTTTCTCACATTCCCTCATAACATATTTATCTGTCATCACTATACTTTTGAATACTTTAAAGTACAGGGTGATTCAAAAAGAATACCACAACTTTAGGAATTTAAAACTCTGCAACGATAAAAGGCAGAGCTAAGCACTATCTGTCGGCGAATTAAGGGAGCTATAAAGTTTCATTTAGTTGTACATTTGTTCGCTTGAGGCGCTGTTGACTAGGCGTCAGCGTCAGTTGATGCTAAGATGGCGACCGCTCAACAGAAAGCTTTTTGTGTTATTGAGTACGGCAGAAGTGAATCGACGACAGTTGTTCAGCGTGCATTTTGAACGAAGTATGATGTTAAACCTCCTAATAGGTGGTGTATTAAACGTTGGTATAAACAGTTTACAGAGAATGGGTGTTTGTGCAAAGGGAAAAGTTCTGGACGGCCGAGAACGAGTGATGAAAATGTAGCACGCATCCAGCAAGCATTTGTTCGCAGCCCAGGAAAATCGACTCGCAGAGCTAGCAGAGAGCTGCAAATTCCACAATCAACTGTATGGAGAGTCCTACGAAAAAGGTTAGTTATGAAACCTTATCGTCTGAATTGAACGTCAACTACCCGAGGCGATGGATCGGCCGCCAGGCAGCCCGTGACAGAGCACTTCATCACTGGCCTCCAAGAAGCCCTGATCTTACCCCCTGCGATTTTTTCTTATGGGGGTATGTTAAGGATATGGTGTTTCGGCCACCTCTCCCAGCCACCATTGATGATTTGAAACGAGAAATAACAGCAGCTATCCAAACTGTTACGCCTGATATGCTACAGAGAGTGTGGAACGAGTTGGAGTCTCGGGTTGATATTGCTCGTGTGTCTGGAGGGGGCCATATTGAACATCTCTGAACTTGTTTTTGAGTGAAAAAAAACCTTTTTAAATACTCTTTGTAATGATATATAACAGAAGGTTATATTATGTTTCTTTCATTAAATACACATTTTTAAAGTTGTGGTATTCTTTTTGAATCACCCTGTATTTAAATGTCTAGTTACTGATTTTTCACCAGACGTTATCTGATAATAATACACATATGTAGTGTGGGTAATTTACCTCTATATATCAAGTTCTCTGCTACAAAGAGCAATAAAATTTCAAACAGTTTATTGTAATGCCCACTTTTATACACTTATTGTGTTGTCCTCAAAATGATTAATACAGTCTTTCATTCATAGTCTTATCCAAAATTTTTGAGAAAGTGATGTATTCAAGAGTAGCTTCACATATCTGTAAAAATGAAGTACTAACAAAATGTCAGTTTGGTTTCCAGAAAGGTTTTTCAACAGAAAATGCCATATATGCTTTCACCAATCAAATTTTGAATGATCTGAATAACTGAACACCACCCATTGGGATTTTTTGTGATCTGTCAAAGGCTTTTGATTGTGTAAATCATGAAATTCTGCTAGACAAGCTCAAGTATTGTGGCATGAGTGGGACAGTGCACAAGTGGTTTAATTCGTACCTAACTGGAAGAGTGCAGAAAGTGGAAATAAGCAATTCTCATAATATGCAAAGATCAGCACATTCCTCAAACTGGGGAACCATCAAGAATGGGGTTCCACAAGGGTCGGTCTTACGTCCTTTGTTGTTCATTAATATATATTAATGACTTACCATTCTATATTCATGAAGAGGCAAAGTTAGTTCTCTTTGCTGATGATACAAGTATAGTAATCACACCTGACAAACAAGAATTAACAGATGAAATTGTCAATAATGTCTTTCAGAAAATTACTAAGTGGTTCCTTGTAAACGGACTCTCACTGAATTTTGATAAGACACAGTACATACAGTTCCGTACAGTAAATGGTATGACGCCATTAATAAATATAGACCTTAATCAGAAGCATATAGCAAAGGTAGAATATTCAAAATTTTTAGGTGTCTCTATTGATGAGAGATTAAATTGGAAGAAACACATTGATGATCTGCTGAAACGTTTGAGTTCAGCTACTTATGCAATAAGGGTCATTGCAAATTTTGGTGATAAACATCTTAGTAAATTAGCTTACTACACCTATTTTCACTCATTGCTTGCATATGGCATCATATTTTGGGGTAATTCATCACTGAGGAATAAAGTATTTATTGCACAAAAGCGTGTAATCAGAATAATAGCTGGAGTCCACCCAAGATCATCCTGCAGACATTCATTTAAGGATCTAGGGATATTCACAGTAGCTTCTCAGTAATATACTCTCTTATGAAATTTGTTATTAACAACCAAACCCAATTCAAAAGTAATAGCAGTGTGCATAATTACAATACTAGGAGAAACGATGATCTTCACTATTCAAGATTAAATCTAACTTTGGCACCGAAAGGGGTGAATTATACTGTCACTAAAGTCTTTGGTCACTTACCAAATAGTATCAAAAGTCTGACAGATAACCAACAAGTATTTAAGAAGAAATTAAAAGAATTTCTGAATGACAACTCCTTCTACTCCATAGAGGAATTTTTAGATATAAATTAAGAAAAAAAGGGAAAAAAACAAACAAACAAAAAAATTATAAAAAAAATTTTAAAAAAGTTTTTATATTAACTTAATTATGTTGTTAAATTAACTTAATTATGTCATGTATTGGAAAATTTGACTCTTTCCACATCATTACGAAATATCGTATTCATGATCCATGGAACTAGTATTAATCTAATCTAATTCATTACAATTATGTATATTTTTATCTAGATTTTATATCAGGTTTGTTTATGCAAGCAATTTCTGTGCCACAGGAGAAATTGTTCCTTGAAAAACTGAATGAAAATCATGAGTCGTCATTGAGAAGACTGAGTGAAACCCATAGGGAAAAGATAGCATTAATGGAAAGACAGTTCCTGCAGCAGAAGCAACAGGTAATTATAGTTTTAGTTGAATGCTGTGCGTAAAAGTAAATACTTACATCCTGCAAACAATGTGGTACAGCGTTCACAATCTTTTCTATCCCCATATATATTGACTAAATAGTTAAGTGTAGTTATGTGATATCCAAGTTTCTCGTGGCATATGCAGTATTCAAATAATATACTGGAATGCAGTCAGGTGACATTGTCGATAACTGTCAATATTTCGACAGGAGGACGCCCTGCCATTTTCAAGGGCCATTGGCTGCAAGTAGGTGCTGTGCAAGGGAGTTTATAGATCTCTCTCTCTCTCTCTCTCTCTCTCTCTCTCTCTCTCTCTCTCTCTCTCTCACACACACACACACACACACACACACACACTATTATAAACACTAGCGCCATCACAAACTAAAGATAACCGACGTCACAGTGAAATTAATAATCAGCAGGTGATGTGGCATAAACTCTGGCCCTCTGTTTTTTTGACAAGGAATAGAACAGTATTCCATGCAGAATTTAAACAGAAACTACTATCTCTGTGTTGTTGTTGTGGTCTTCAATCCTGAGACTGATTTGATGCAGCTCTCCATGCTACTCTATCCTGTGCGAGGTTCTTCATCTCCCAGTACCTACTGCAACCTACATCCTTCTGAATCTGTTTAGTGTATTCATCTCTTGGTCTCCCTCTACGATTTTTACCCTCCATGCTGCCCTCCAATACTAAATTGGTAATCCCTTGATGCCTCAGAACATGTCCTACCAACCGATCCCTTCTTCTAATTCAGTTGTGCCACAAACTTCTCTTCTCCCCAATCCTATTCAGTACCTCCTCATTAGTTATATGATCTACCCATCTAATCTTCAGCATTCTTCTGTAGCACCACATTTCAAAAGCTTCTATTCTCTTCTTGTCCAAACTAGTTATCGTACATGTTTCGCTTCCATACATGGCAACGCTCCATACAAATACTTTCAGAAACAACTTCCTGACACTTAAATCAGTACTCGATGTTAACAAATTTCTCTTCTTCAGAAACGCTTTCCTTGCCATTGCCAGTCTACATTTGATATCCTCTCTACTTCAACCATCATCAGTTATTTTGCTCCCCAAATAGCAAAACTCCTTTACTACTTTAAGTGTCTCATTTCCTAATCTAATTCCCTCAGCATCACCCGACTTAATTCGACTACATTCCATTATCCTCGTTTTGCTTTTGTTGATGTTCATCTTATACCCTCCTTTCATGACACTGTCCATTGCGTTCAACTGCTCTTCCAAGTCCTATGCTGTCTCTGAAAGAATTACAATGTCATCGGCGAACCTCAAAGTTTTTATTTCTTCTCCATGGATTTTAATACCTACTCCGAATTTTTCTTTTGTTTCCTTCACTGCTTGCTCAATATACAGATTGAATAACATCGGGGGTAGGCTACAACCCTGTCTCACTCCTTTCCCAACCACTGCTTCCCTTTCATGCCCCTCGACTCTTATAACTGCCATCTGGTTTCTGTACAAATTGTAAATAGCCTTTCGCTCTCTGTATTTTACCCCTGCCACCTTCAGAATTTGAAAGAGAGTATTCCAGTCAACATTGTCAAAAGCTTTCTCTAAGTCTACAACTGCTAGAAACTTAGGTTTGCCTTTCCTTAACCTAGCTTCTAAGATAAGTCGTAGGGTCAGTATTGCCTTACATGTTCCAACATTTCAACGGAATCCAAACTGATCTTCCCCGAGGTCAGCTTCTACCAGTTTTTCAATTCATCTGTAGAGAATACGCGTTAGTATTTTGCATCCGTGACTTATTAAACTGATTGTTCGATAATTTTCACATCCGTCAGCACCTGCTTTCTTTGGGATCGGAATTATTATATTCTTCTTGAAGTCTGAGGGTATTTCGCCTGTCTCATACATCTTGCTCACCAGATGGTAGAGTTTTGTCAGGACTGGCTGTCTCAAGGCCGTCAATAGTTCCGATGGAATGTTGTCTACTCCAGGGGCCTTGTTTCGACTCAGGTCTTTCAGTGCTCTGTCAAACTCTTCACGCAGTATCGTATCTCCCATTTCATCTTCATCTACATCCTCTTCCATTTCCATAATATTGTCCTCAAGTACATCACCCTTTTATAGGCCCTCTATATACTCCCTCCACTTTTCTGCTTTCCCTTCTTTGCTTAGAACTGGGTTTCCATCTGAGCTCTTGATATTCATACAAGTGGTTCTCTGTTCTCCAAAGGTCTCTTTAATTTTCCTGTATGCAGTATCTATCTTACCCCTACTGAGATAACCCTCTACATCCATACATTTGTCCTTTAGCCATCCCTGCTTAGCCATTTTGCACTTCCTGTCGATCTTGTTTTTGAGATGTTTGTATTCCTTTTTGCCTGCTTCATTTACTGCATTTTTATATTTTCTCCTTTCATCAATTAAATTCAGTATTTCTTCTGTTATGCAAGGATTTCTACTAGCCCCCGTCTTTTTACCTACTAGGTCCTCTGCTGCCTTCACTACTTCATCTCTCAAAGCTACCCATTCTTCTTCTACTGTTTTTCTTTCCCCCATTCCTGTCAATTGTTCCCTTATGCTCTCCCTGAAACTCTGCACTACCGATCATAACCAATAGATTGTGGTCCGAGTCCACATCTGCCCCTGGAAATGTCTTACAATTTAAAACCTGGTTCCTAAATCTCTGTCTTACCATTATGTAATCTATCTGAAACCTGTCAGTATCTCCAGGGTTCTTCCATGCATACAACCTTCTTTTATGATTCTTGAACCAAGTGTTAGCTATGATTAAGTTGTGCTCTGTGCAAAATTCTACAAGGCGGCTTCCTCTTTCATTTCTTAGTCCCAATCCATATTCACCTACTACGTTTCCTTCTCTCCCTTTTCCTACTACCGAATTCCAGTCACCCATGACTATTAAATTTTCGTCTCCCTTCACTATCTGAATAATTTCTTTTATTTCATCATACATTTCTTCAATTACTTCGTCATCTGCAGAGCTAGTTGGCATATAAACTTGTACTACTGTAGTAGGCGTGGGCTTCGTGTCTATCTTGACCACAATAATGCGTTCACTATGCTGTTTGAAGTAGTTTACCCGCACTCCTATTTTTTTTTATTCATTATTAAACCGACTCCTGCATTACCCCTATTTGATTTTATATTTATAACCCTGTATTCACCTGATCAGAAGTCTTGTTCCTGCTGCCACCGAACTTCACTAATTCCCACTATATTTAATTTTAACCTATCCATTTCCCTTTTTCAATTTTCTAACCTACCTGCCCGATTAAGGGATCTGACATTCTACGCTCCAATCCGTAGAACGCCAGTTTTCTTTCTCCTGATAACGACATCCTCTTGAGTAGTCCCCGCCCGGAGATCCGAATGGGGGACTATTTTACCCAAGAGGACGCCATCATCATTTATCCATACAGTAAAGCTGCATGCCCTCGGGAAAAATTACGGCTGCAGTTTCCCCATGCTTTCAGCCGTTCACAGTACCAGCACAGCAAGGCTGTTTTGGTTAGTGTTGCAAGGCCAGATCAGTCAATCATCCAGACTGTTGCCCCTGCAACTACTGAAAAGGCTGCTGCCCCTCTTCAGGAACCACACGCTTGTCTGACCTCTCAACAGATACTCCTCCGTTGTGGTTGCACCTGCGGTACGGCTATCTGTATCGCTGAGGCACGCAAGCCTCCCCACCAACGGCAAGGTCCATGGTTCTTGGGGGGGGGGGGGGGGGGGGGGGGGGGGCGATCTCTGTGTATAAGTTTTAATTTAAAGATGTTCCTTGCAAATAATATCCCAATAACTGGAAGTGCTTGCCATAATCTTCGTGTTGTTATATTCCATAGGATGACCCATGCCAAGACAATGTTTTGCGATGGTGAATTTGCTTGGCTGTTGCAAATGTGTGTACCACTTACGCCCAGTACACCAGTCCTCTCCACAGTCCTGATAGTCTGAAAAATGTATAATGTACCAGAAGAGCAAGGAATACGGTAGGTACTTGCCTTACACAGGCCAAGATTATCCTTTGCAGAACCTAAAAGAACTCTAATGTTAGACAGTGATTGAAAAACACACTTCACATCATATTTCCGCAAAATACAACCAATCCTGTCCAAAATGCTCCCCTGCGTAAGGCCAAAAGTTCATAGACTTCGGTGCCACCTTGATATTGTCTGCGCTCAACCTGTGTGGTATTGTCTGCACTCAACCTGTGCGCATTTGGTCGATAGCACAACGCACATCTGACATCTGATATCTCTGTCACTATAACCCTTCTGACAAAAGGTGACTTCAAGATAACTCAGCTGACAAACTCCCAGGGTCAGAGAAGACATGGACCATGTGAACCAGCGTATGAAGTACATCTTCATGTTGAGCCAGATGGTGACAACTAACAGCCTGCAGGTATAAGTCACTGGGAGTAGGTTTCAGGTACAAGGTTCATACAAACAGCATACTCCAGTGTACCATCCACCTTCCTCCTGACCAACACATCAAGGAAGGTAATACAGCCATCCTTTTTCACTTCCATTGTCAAATATCTATTTGGGTGGATTGAATTCAAGTGTTCTAAAAGTCTTTCAAATTCTCACTGCTTTGAGGCCAAACAAAAAACATATCATCTAAACATCTGAAAGATACACAGGCTTCAAAGCCACAGACTCCGAGGCACATTCCTCAAAATTGTTCATAAATAGATAATAGTAGTTGACAGTGAGCATCCCGTCGCAATTCCATTTGTCTGCTCATAGTACTGGTCATTGAATAAACAACGACCAGCACTCTGAGCAGACAGATGGAGTTGTGATGGGAAGCCTGTTGTCACCTATGATTGCCAATTTGTTTATGGGAGATTTTGAGGAAGCACCTTGGAGTTAAAAAGCTGCATTGAAACCTGCATGGTGGTTTTTGTTTATTTTTGCAAGAATTTGAAAGACTCTTTAGAGCACCTAAATTCAATCCACATGAATATTTCTTTCACAATGGAGGTGGAAAAGGATGTCTGTATTCCCTTCCTTGTTGTGATGGTCAGGAGGAAGGTGATGCAGATGGTACATAAGGACATGCCGTTTATAGGAACCCTACTCCCAGTGACTTGTACATGCAGGCTGATAGTTGTCATCATCTGACTCAAAGAGAAAAGGTACTTTGTACCTTTATTCACAGGGCACGCGTCATCTCGGACCCTGTAGTTCATCAGCTGAGCCAGCCCATCTTGAAGTCACCTTTTGTCAGAATGGTTACAGTGAAAGACAGATCAGGTGCATGTTGTACTAACAACCAACTGTGCAGCGGGTGAGTGACAATAATACCGAGGTGGCACCAAATTCTCTGGCCTTTTTGCCAAATGCAGGAAGCATTTTGAACAGGGTTGGTCATATTTTGCAAAAATATGGTGTGAAGTGTGTTTCTCAATCACCATAGGGTCCTTTTAGGTTCTGTAATGGATGATCTTGGTTTGCTTAAGGCTGGCGTCAATCGTATTCCTTGCATTTGTGGCATGTCAGACTGTCAGGACTGTGGAAGACTGGTGTACTGAGCATAAGCAGAACACGTACTTACAACAGCCAAGCAAATCCACCATTGCACAACATTGTCTCAATACCGGTCATCCTATGGAATGTAACAATACGGAGATTCTGGCATGCACTAGTAGTTATTGTGATAGTGTTATTAAGGACACTGTTGAAATTAAATTAGCAAGTATCCTTATAAATAGTGATGGCGGTTTTTGTTTAAATACTGCAAGGAATCCTGCTCTCTCCCTTGTCAAAAAGCAGAGGGCCAGATTTTCATTAATTATTAATTTCACTATCAAGAACTTGTGACATCAATCATCTTTGGTTTGTGAGGAACAGGCGTGCGTGTGTGTGTGTGTGTGTGTATGTGTGTGTGTGTGTGTGTGTGTGTGTGTGTGTGTGTCAGTCATTGAAGAACAGTTCGTGAGTGAGCACCCACCAATATGCATAATTTTTAAAATATTGATTCCGCAGTAAAAAATGTGAAAGTTATTATCTGGTTTGGTCAACATCCAAATTTCAAGCCAAATTAAGTGGACCGTTTTAATCCGTAATGGGGAATAATTCAGGATAGAGGTGAGATACAGCAAAATGTTTTATCTAAGAGTTGAATGAGGCAAAGTGGGTCCCCAATGCTACAAACGACCATGACCTTGAACGTGACTCTCATGCTGATTTGGAGATCAGTATGATTTTTTAAAAATAGGAATCCCAATATTTCATTTAAAATTTGAAAAAAAGTTGCAAATTTTATGTGTAAAATGATACATTATTTAAAGTCATGGCAAGGTTCAATGAAGGTCAAATAAGCAAATATGTTTTTAGTTCTAGTAGGGATTAACACAGAATAGGGGAAGAATACCATAAAATGCAATGTTAGATACAAATTGCAAGGGACATTGCGAGGAATGAGAGGTGTGGGGACTCGTTGTGTGACTTGTAAATCAATGATCTACATTTTTATTATGTTGTTTTTCTTGCAAATGACTAAATAATGTTTACACATTTCAATGTAATTATTTTTACTAATAAGTACATTAACTGAAACTTAAAATTCAAATCTATCTTCCCTCCTTTAAAAACCGAGTCGCAAATAGAGGTTCTCGTGAAACAAGACTCAGCCTTCGAATGACCTTCTGTAATTAACTTTAAGGTTATGGTAATTGGCAGTCAAAAGTGACTCGTGTTGCCCCTTCCAATTTGTATCTAACATTGTATTTTCTGTATGCCTCCTGTATTATGAGTTAATCCCTAGTAGTACTGAAAACATATTTGCTTATTTGACCTCTGTTGGGGCTTGCCATGTATAATGTATCATTTTGCACGTAAAATTTGCCATGCTTTCCAAATCATAAATCAAGTATTAGGATTGCCATTTTAAAAAAATCTCTTTAACATCCAAATTATCATGAGTCACGTTCAAGGTCACGGCCATCTACAGCAATGCATGACTTTTTTTGCATCCTACAACTTTTACCTAAAACATTTTGCTATGTTCATCTCTATCCTGAATTACTCCCCATTATGCATTAAAATGGTCCACCCTGTATATGAAAAAAATACAGGAAGTGTGAGAGGTGTTAGATCTAGCAGACTCCTGCTGATGCCTGCCCTCATTTGAACAATGTAGAATGGTGTCTTCTCCAAACATGTTTTGCAACTTAATTACTAGTATGCTTGCAAGCATGAAGGCTATTAGAGAAGAAAGAGTGGGTCAATCCCTGTTAGTTAATGCAATACAAGATGGACATCTGAGGAAAGTAAACTATAATTTTGTGTCCTTGGTGTTAAAATGTGTTTGGCTGCATAAATATTTATCACACTCTGACAATCTTCACTTTGTAATTAACAAAATGACAGCATTCAAATGCATGTGACTGGCTAAAGGTATTTGGAATGTTAGAACTGAACTAAAGGTTACTGTATGGCTAGGGAGAGACAAATGTTACTCTGCAAATCACAACAGTCAAGTTAACACACAATTGTTCACTTGTATCCTATTAACATTGAAAATATGAAATTCCCAATAAAACTGTTTCCAGGTTCTGATAACATGACAGAGGTAAAGAAAGAAAAATGGGGTGAAAATGGTGACTATTATTAAATTTGCTCCCTATCTTCTTTCTTCGGTATGCAGCCATCAAGTTTTATAATCCTAGGTTATGTATTAATTCTCAGTATATTTAAAATAGCTTGTGTATCTCATGCTGTAAGTGTGTGAAAATTCTTTCCAGTTAATGCGTGCTCGTGAATCAGCACTTTGGGACATGGAAGAGAGGCAAATACTTGAGAAACAGCAGCTTGCCAAACGACAACTTAAGGATGTTTTCTTCTTACAGAGGCATCAGGTATGACCACACATATATCAAGAGTTTAAAAAATATGGTGTATCAAAAAGAATCATCTGATTAATAAAATCATAACTAATATGTTATTTGAGATACGTGCATGAACAACATACTGTTTGAAGGAGCAAACTCTCTAGTTTTACAGGGTCCCCGCTGTGCACCCTCTTCAGTTCTAGTAAAAATGGTGTTGGGACAACGGAAAGTGTTTTGTGTTCTATGTTTTATGCAGTACTGGTCAGTAACAATTGTTCAGCTGGACTTTCGTACTAGGTATGGTGTGGATCCTCATACAGCTCAGAGCATTAGATGATGGCATGAACAATTCCGGGAAACAGGTTGTTTGTGTAAAGGCAAATCACTGGGCCGTCCTAGTATCTGACACAAGCATCAAACGTATCTACCACAGTTTCACAAGGAGTCTGCAGAAATCCATTTGCCTTGCAGCTCAACATGCCCCCGATGTCTGTCAGGTGTGTGTTGCATCGACGTTTACATGTGAAACCGTACTAAATTCAGCTACTGCAAGCTCTCCGTGAATGTGACAAACAACATGAGGAGTTCTGTAATTTCAGTTTTGGCAAGATGGAGGATGACAGTTTTCTTCCACGCTTAGTATTTAGTGACGAGGCAACTTCCCATTTAAATGGAAAGGTGAACTGTCATAATATGAGAATATGGGGTACGGAGCAACCACATGAAGTTGTAAAACATGAGAGGGACTCCAAAATTTAATGTGTTTTGTGCAGTTTCATGCGGAAAGGTGTATAGTCCCTTTTTCTTTGCTGAGAATACTGTTACAGGAAGTACATATCTCGATACGCTTGAGAGTTTTCTTTTCCCACAGTTGGAGACTGATTCGAACTACTTCATTTAACAACAAGATAGGTCACTGCCACAGTGGCATCTGGAAGTGCAGGAATTTTTATATCAAAGGATTACTGAACAATGGATCAGTTGCAAAGCAGACCAAATGATTCAGCCTTACATTACTGGCCTCCAAGGTCTCCGGACCTGATTGTATGTGATTATTTCTTGTGGAAGTCTATAGAAGACTGTGTTTATGTGACTCCATTACCAGCAACAATGAATGAACTGAGACATAGCATAACAGCTTCGGTGAAAGCTGTTACTCAAGACAAGTTCACTGGACTGTGTTGCTCAAAACAAGCTCACTGGACTGTGGGAACAATTTGAATACCGCATTGACATATGCTGTACATCTCAAGGGGGGTTATTTTAAACACCTGTGAAAAGGTATGAAAAAACTTTTTTGAGTTTTCCCATTCATCAAAAAACAAAATTAATTGTATATGTTTATTAGTTTCAGAAATATAGACGCCAAATCGGATGATTCTTTTTGATACACTACATATCTGCCAGTTTAGCTAAGGACCAAATTGTGCACTATTTGTACAAATGTTCACTTCATGGTTTTGTCTTGTATTAGTGACAAGAATGGCTTCCGTCATCCTAAATTTCATGTTATAAAATTGATAGAAGGGAACAATTTCTGAAGTCACCACATCCACATCAAAATAATGTGTTCCAAATGCACAATGTTTATACATTTCTCCCTCTCAACTTTATGCTGTTTCATAATGCCCAGAAAATCCATTTACATGGATTGTAGTAGCTTGATTATCTTCTAAAAGTTTTCTTTCAGTTGGCAAATTAGTAGAAATTAATACAGAATCAATACTTTTTTGTATCCATTATTAGTATCTCAACTCGTACAGCTGCGGATCATCAACAGTACCTGCTCTTTTAGTCATGCTTGTAAATAGAATCTCAAGTGTTTGATGTTATCCTCAATTCGTTTCTCTCCCATGTTAATCTCTCCATGCTTCCCATTACTATAATCTCTTCAAAACTGCTTCAGGATTGACACTTTGGCAGGAGCCACCTGGTGGTGCAAAACAGACTTGCCATGTCCTGCACAGAACACAGACATGATAACACATTTAATTTTCACTCACTCAAACTTGGAAACTGTTGGATGTATAAAGATGGAACTAGCATCAGTGTCTCCTGGAAGGGCTGCACTATGTTTTCATGGTATTTTTATTCATAATAACAAATGAAAAGTTTATGAAAATGTATTTCTTGACAGAGTCACTGAATTTTCGACATGGAGAAACTGTTTTTGGTATTTAATTTGTGTGTTCTCATAATATGAACCAAATTGTAGGAACACCAAATATTGTGTCACATTATTACAAAAAAGAAAATAGTAGTAGTCTTCTGCATTATATACCCATATCATTGACATGAATTTGTAGAAGGTTTTTGGAAAATATTCTGTGTTCCATCCTTATGAAATACCTTGAAGAAACAATATGTTCACACAAACCAGTGTGGGTTCAGAAAATATTCTTGTGAAACACAACATGCTCTTTATTCGCACAAATAAATGAGTACTGCTGACAGGTATTTTCAAGTTGATTCCATATTTCTAGATTTCCAGAAGGCTTTTGATACCATTCCCCACAAGCAGCTCCTAATCAAATTGCATCCATATGAATTATCATTTCAGTTGTGTGACTGGATACATGATTTCCTGCCAGAAAAGACACAGTAATTAAAGGGAAGTCATCTGGTGAAACTGCAGTGACAACTGGGGTTCTCCTTGGAAGTTTATAGACCCTCTGTGGAACTTAATGTACATCAACAATTTAGGAGACAATTGGAGCAGTTCTCTTAAGCCTAGTTTACACTAGAGCAACTGGAAGCAAACACAAGAGAACGAGCGTTTGCAGAGAGTTTCAGTGTTCACTACCCTTCACTTGTATCTGTGAACAAACATCTATGCTAGATGCAATGAAAGGGAATGAGAGATAATGAGCACAGCCTATGAAAGCTGTATTATTGTTTTTTGACTCACAGGAAATAACAATATATAGTTAGGGCCACAGTGCAATTTTAGTATTCAGAGAGGATTTTTCTTCATACAAGCACACTGTTTCTGATGAAGTACGCAAAATCGCATAGGGAAAGTAGTAGTTAGATGTCTAAATTTTGTACACAAGTGTGAAAAGCTTGGAGGTAGTACAAATGAATTTCAGCTGTAGCTCCATTTTTCCTTAGTATTATCACCAAACTTTGCACATACACTACTGGCCATTAAAATTGCTACACAACAAAGATGACGTGCTACAGACTCAAAATTTAACCGACAGGAAGAAGATGCTGTGATATGCAAATGATTAGCTTTTCAGAGCATTCATACAAGGTTGGCGCCGGTGGCGACACCTACAACGTGCTGACATTAGGAAGGTTTCCAACCGATTTCTCGTACACAAACAGCAGTTGACCAGTGTTGCCTGGTGAATCGTTGTTGTGATGCCCTCGTGTAAGGAGGAGAAATGCACCATCACGTTTCCGACTTTGATAAAGGTCAGATTGTAGCCTGTCGCGATTGCGGTTTATTGTATCGCAACATTGCTGCTCGCGTTGGTTGAGATCCAATGACTGTTAGCAGAATATGGAATTGGTGGGTTCAGGAGGATAATACGTAATGCTGTGCTGGATCACAACAGTCTCGTATCACTAGCTGTCGAGATGACAGTCATCTTATCCGCATAGCTGTAACGGATTGTGCAGCCATGTCTCGATCCCTGAGTCAACAGATGGAGACATTTGTAAGATATCAAACATCCGCACGAACAGTTCGGCGACATTTTCAGCAGCATGGACTACCAGCTCGGAGACCGTGGCTGCAACACAGACAGGAGCGCCTGCGATGGTGTACTCAACGATGAACCTGGGTGCACGAATGGCAAAACGTCATTTTTTCGGATGAATCCAGGTTCTGTTTACAGCTTCATGATGGTCGCATGCGTGTTTGGCGCGACATAGCGGTGAACGCACATTGGAAGCGTGTATTCGTCATTGCCATACTGGCGTATCACCCGGCGTGATGGTATGGGGTGCCATTGGTTACACGTCTCGGTCACCTCTTGTTCACATTGATGGCACTTTGAACAGTGGATGTTACATTTCAGATGTGTTACGACCCATGGCTCTACCCTTCATTCAGTCCCTGCGAAACCCTACATTTCAGCAGGATAATGCACAACTGCATGTTGCCGGTCCTGTACGGGCCTTTCTGGATACAGAAAATGTTCTACTGCTGCCCTGGCCAGCACGTTCTCCAGATCTCTCACCAATTGAAAACGTCTTGGCAATGGTGGCCGAGCAACTGGCTCGTCACAATACGCCAGTCACTACTCTTGATGAACTGTGGTATCGTGTTGAAGCTGCATGGGCAACTGTACCTGTACACGCCATCCAAGCTCTGTTTCACTCAACGCTCAGGCATATCAAGGCCATTATTACGGCCAGAGGTGGTTGTTCTGGGTACTTATTTCTCAGGATCTATGCACCCAAATTGCGTAAAAATGTATGAAAATGTAATCACATGTCAGTTCTAGTATAATATATTTATCTAATGAATACCCGCTTATCATCTGCATTTGTTCTTGGTGTCACAATTTTAATGGCCAGTAATGTATGTTTGTTGATGCGTTTTTGCTGGCTTCTTTTTAGAAAAGTAAAACACTAATTGCCAATGACTAACATAACCTATTAACAACTGGAGACATTTATATTAGTGATTGTTTTGTCTCAGATGGTTTCTGATATCTGCAGTGACATGCAAGTATGGTGCAGTAAAATAATGAAATGTGAAATATATGTTTGACATGTTGCACCAGCTACTTGATAAAATCTGTTGCGTAGTTTGTTAGAGAGCAGATAACATGATCTCAGGCAAATCATCTCCATTTATAATCGAAAATCTCAAACAAAAGCTGGGTTCAAATGGATGGAACCAAGTTTCAGAGTGTTTGCAGATGGTGATGTCATTTACTACCTAATAGTTATGATAAGATCAAAACTAATTGCAGTTTTTTAAAAAACAAGATATCTGCATAGTGGTTAGCTTTGTTGGCTGATGAGTTGTGGGTTAACAGTTCAAACCCGGTAGCAAGCAATTACCTGTCACTTAGTGTTTATCATTTCTCATTTCTGAAAGATTCTTGAAATATGTTTGTAAGGCTTTGTATCTAGTGGAATATCAAATATCCAATGTTTATGTAAATACTAGCATTCTGTTTTTGGATTTGGTCTGTAGTGTGGTTACAATTTACAATGTGACAATTTTTTTTGTAGATGCTGATTCGACATGAAAAAGAATTGGAACAAATAAAGCGTATGAATCAGAGGAAAGAAGAGGAACTATTAAAACGTCAAGCCATTGAGAAACGTGCATTACCAAAACGCATTCGAGCAGAGATGAAAGCCAGGGAAATGATGTTTCGTGAATCAATGCGCATTAGTATGACTATTCAGCCCAGCCCTGAAGATGAGAGAGAGAAGCTTAAGAAGGTAAGTGCAAGCTTTCAGTGTTTACTTCAAAAGTTTATATAAATCAATGCTGTTAAATCTGGTTGTGAGGGTTACGTGTTTTATACAGATATTGTGACATTGGTATGCTTATTATTTAAGAATTTGACTTGTGTTATGTTTCTAAATATGTTTGTTTGGTTGATTATTTTCCCATGTTGCATTTTTAATGTTGGTTAAAGTATCAGTTGCCCAGTATTAAAGTATTCATATTTAACACTGAAGGTAATGAAGCTATGCAAGTATGTAGAGAAATGTAATTTATTTTAATGTAAAAAATAAGTAACTATAATTACAGTAAGGTTTCTCCCAGAGCAGTTACATTAAAGTGGACTATATGGGTGAGAAATTAATTTAGGAATGCCATGGGAAATGGAAAGGTGAGTACTGAGAACAGTGAGTAATTGATTGCTGTTCCTCCAGCACTCAAAGATAATTTGACAGCCCCTACTACAGAAAGAGACTCCACAGAAAGAGTTAATTGTGCATTATAAGAATAATGAAAGTTTGAACAGATTTGTCTTCTTGAAAGAAATGAGTTTCATGCATCATTATTAATTTCCATTTTATTTTTATTTTGTGTTCTAAGACATTTCGACAGTTTAGCCATTCTCAAGAAAACGTTTAACCCATTATCTCCATATGTTTTGGGTTACAGCTATTGGAGTTATCTGTTTCCCATAAAGCTTGAGGCTGTAAGTGATTTTTTAATGTGAGATGTATGTCAGCTGTCATTATGTGTTTCTGAAGGTTGGGTGTTATATTTAAGGTTTGTCCAAACATCAATATCCAGCAGTATGCAGACTAATTATGTTGTTCATGTATACTGTTTAAAAGTGTTTGCTTCACATTGATAGACCAGTGGTCTTGTTTCCTCTTAAGTTTGTCAACATAGGGGGTCTTTTTGCCTATAGGAAAATAATATGCAAAATAAGATACTATTAATTTCCACCAAAGTGATTTAAAAGTAGTACAACAATCATGTTTGTTCATTATACAGGGTTATTCTAAATGATGGATCCATTTTCAAAACTTCGTATTTATTCAAGTACAAATCCAAAATGAACAAGCTTTGTACCAGTGAAAAGAGGAAGTTTCAAAATTTTTTTCATACTGTGTGATATGAATTTAATAAATTTAATGATTTGTAATTAACTAGTTAATTAGTTAATTTAATAATCAGAAATGTGTTAAATGTGGCCACCATTGGCTGCACAGCAAACATCGATGCGGTAGCCAAACTTGTCCTGCACATGCAAAAGCATATCTGCTGTTACTGAGTGCATGGCAGCAGTGATCTGGTTGCGCAGATCATTCAGAGAGATTGGTAGAGGTGGGAGTAAACAGCTTCCTTCACATAACCCCATAAGAAATAGTCGCAGGGTGTGAGATCAGGAGATCAAAGTGGCCAAAAGTGCAGAGCCAGGTCCTCAAGTCCACTGTGACTGATCCAGTGCTCAGGAAGGGAGTCATTGAAAAAGCCTCTTACATCAAGGTGCCAGTGAGGCGGAGCTCCATCCTGTTGGAAAATGAACTCCTGGGAATCTTCCATAACTTGAGGGATCAGCCATTGTTCCATCATGCACGGGTACATGATTCCCGTTACAGTTCTTTCCGCGAAGAAAACTGGTCTATAAACCTTTCTACAGTATACAGCACAGATTGATCGGTGAGTCTCTTTCATGTTGCAATGGTTAATGTGGATTTTCCAAACCCCATATGCAAACATTGTGTCTGTAGACTTTTCCACTAAGGTGGAATGTCACTTCATCACTGAAAATTGCACGCTATAAAAATGCAACCCTTTCTGTGCAGCGACCATGGAATATAAAATTATAAAGAATGTAGCAACCAGTCGTGGAAACATAATTTATTTATCTTGTTGCAAATCGATTTTGACTGATATGTCGATGCTTATTTCTATCATGATAGAAATCTGCCAAGGACAGTACATGATGACATATCAGTCGAAATCGATTTGCAACAAGATAAATAAATTATGTTTCCGTGACTGGTTGCTACATTCTTTATAATTTTAACGTTTCTCTTTGTCATTGGGGGTGAGAGCCTGCACAAGTTGTAATCGGTAGGCCTTGTACAGCAAAAGCCGTCTCAGAACTTTTCATATAGTTGGTTGGGGTGTTCAAAGTTCTCGATTGGCTCTGTTGGTAGATTGACTGGGACTGCCCACAAAACTTTCTTGAATCCGTCAGACATGATGCTCTGACACACGCAGTTGGCCTGTGCTTTTTCCTTTGCACACATTCCGCAGTCTGTTTAAATTGCTTAAACCAACAGCTAATGCTTTTGCGAGTTGGCATTTGAGTACTGAATTTGGTACGAAATGCCTGCTGCACTGCAATTTGCAACTCACTTTTTGCGAACTCAAGAATGCAGAAAACCTTATGTTCCACAGTCGCCATCTCACTCACAGCTGACTGTAAAATGGAATGACAGTCCTATTGCTGCACGAACTCCACCAGCTGCTTCTGAAACCATCACCGCCTGCCCACCACCACCCGCCAAAAATTTTGAAACTTCTTCTTTTCGTTGGTATTGAGCTTGTTCATTTTGGATTTGTGCTTGAATACATAAGCATTTCTGAAAATGAGACCATCATTTAGAATAACCCTGTATTTTATGTTTTAAGAATTGTTTTCAATATGTTAAATGTGAATGTGAATATGCAAACTGTAATCTAATCTGCCCTTGTTCACAGTTCCAAATTGTGTGGGGTAAAAACCATTGTTTTGACAGGCCAGAACAGTGTTTGACAAAAATCTATTTGTGGGCAGGATCAAGTTTATATTTATATATCACCCTATTAAATTTCCAGCATTCCTATAAAACATAAGTAAATGTTTGATTTAATCAGTGCCTCCACAATAAGAATAGAGAGTTAATCCACAAGCATAATTTACTAATGATGAGTATGACAGCTCCAGTTGCAATTGATATTCTCTCTCTCTCTCTCTCTCTCTCTCTCTCTCTCTCTCTCTCTCTCTCTCTCTCCCCCCCCCCCCCCCCATTTAAGTTAACTTCAGTACAAAGTGTTTCTCTTACAATTATACTAATCTTCCTGCAGTTCCAAGAAGATGAAAAAAAAAGATATCGTGCTGAACAGCAGAGAGCTGAGATTAAACATCAGCGACAGTTGGAAGAGCTACGTGCTACATCTGAAGCAACAATTCGTGAGCTGGAACAACTGCAGAATGAAAAACGTTAGTATCTGTTTTGCATGATTGTGTGATGTAAAAATAATAGTTGATGCCTCTAGAAAACTATTTATTTTATGAAGTAACAAGAACATAATGAAACTTTAGTAGTATTTTCACATATCAAAAACAATAACGTAATTCCAAGTAACGTCACCTACATGCACAATTTTGATATTTGTGTAAACCCAACATAACGTTGATGCTAGAGACATATCGTACCATTGTAAGAATTTTTTTCGTTATGTTCTTTGTAAAATGTAAAAATGTGCATTGGATATACAGACCTGAAAAGTATTATAACAGTTAATATGAAGTATGGACCATTGTTTGGATGACTAATATGTTCAGAAACTATATTTTTGGTAACAGTTTGGAAGAAGAGCAGAATTGGGCAGAAAAGGCATTTAAAGCAGAAAAGCTTTTATATTAATGAGATTCTATATTGTGAAGTGTGCTTACAGTGCAATACTTTGAAGGACAAGACTAATTTTGATCAGCCTACAGGATTTGTTTGGCTGAAAGGAGTAAACAGGCTAATAAATGTCCAGCACATTCAACGCTTGCCTCTTCACACCTGGTACTTGGTTGTGAACAAGCATAATTTGAGTTAGTTTTAAATAACATTGCAAAACACATGCATGTGGCAGAAATAGATTCTTGCGCTATTTAAAACGGAAAAGTAAGTACAGTGGCATCTCATTAGCACATTTTTGAAGGGACAAAGATTGAAAGCAGAAAAATGTATTACCAAAATATACATACTTTGGTAACAATTTGATTTTTTTCATCATTGAAAATGCAGAATTAAGGGTATCATATTTGGCAGTTTGGGGTAATATGTTATCTCTGTGCACCATACTTTCTCACATGCTGTCGCTATAAATTATAATTCGAAGTGCGCATTTCAAGAACGCATTTGGGATATCACACCCAGAAACTCTCAGAATTGTGTGTTAGTATGCAAGAAGCAAATACTTTTTGAACACAGTGATACTGGTTAGTCCAATATGCCAGGCAAGTACATTTCTTCCATCAGCCAATAGGAATGCAGGAAAATCATGTGATGTGAGACATAGCCTCTAGCATCCAAAATACAAACCGGGTAAGTTTTTATATTCATTCATGAAACACTACTCGTTCAGCACCTCTCTGTTAGTGAATTACTGCTGGTAATTGAATAGGGTAGGGGTTGTCATTTCAGCAAGCTAACTGGTATATCATACACCTTAGCTGAACTACACTATAATACAATAAGATATAGTAGGTAGTCATGTCTCCAGAGATGGAGGAATGTTCAATTCTCGTGTAATATTAAACAGGCTTCATGTGTGAATTTTTGGCCACTTTTCTTCATGTGTTAACTGTCTCACTGTCTTTCTCCAAGATGTATCAGTAAACCCATTTGACATCAAAATAAATAAGTAAACATGGACAGAGAGTCAGTTAAATGCTAAACACACAGAACATCAGAGACTGAGTTACACTCTGATAAATATTCGATTTATTGTTTGGCTCAATTTCTTCCCTGCTTCCAATCTGTACTTGACGGTAGAAGTCTGAAAGTTTTGGCACCGAACAGCACTGTTTACTTGCATCTTTCCTCACCTCATTGCCGTAATCGTCCTACTACCAGAACTCTTGGTGGCAAAAGTCATGAGCCAAACATCACCTATCCTCCAAATTTAAACGTACTAAACAGTGGGCAAGAATGTATAAATGAGTCATTTTAACATATGCTTAATGCAATTAGGACCGGGACTTCCAAAACTGGATGCACTTTGCAGTAAAATGCAGTAATGAGGGAGGCACTAATGAGATTCCACTTTACATTATAGGAATATAAGTTTATTTTATAATACTCAATTCATATTGACAATACGGGGTGATTCAAAAAGAATACCACAACTTCAAAAATGTGTATTTAATGAAAGAAACATAATATAACCTTCTGTTATACATCATTACAAAGAGTATTTAAAAAGGTTTTTTTTTTTCACTCAAAAACAAGTTCAGAGATGTTCAATATGGCCCCCTCCAGACACTCGAGCAATATCAACCCGATACTCCAACTCGTTCCACACTCTCTGTAGCATATCAGGCGTAACAGTTTGGATAGCTGCTGTTATTTCTCATTTCAAATCATCAATGGTGGCTGGGAGAGGTGGCCGAAACACCATATCCTTAACATACCCCCATAAGAAAAAATCGCAGGGGGTAAGATCAGGGCTTCTTGGAGGCCAGTGATGAAGTGCTCTGTCACAGGCTGCCTGGCGGCCGATCCATCGCCTCGGGTAGTTGACATTCAGGTAGTTACGGACAGATAAGTGCCAATGTGGACTCTCCATACAGTTGATTGTGAAATTTGCAGCTCTCTGTTAGCTCTGCGAGTCGATTTTCCTGGGCTGCGAACAAATGCTTGCTGGATGCGTGCTACATTTTCATCACTCGTTCTCGGCCGTCCAGAACTTTTCCCTTTGCACAAACACCCATTCTCTGTAAACTGTTTATACCAACATTTAATACATCACCTATCAGGAGGTTTAACACCGTACTTCGTTCGAAATGCACGCTGAACAACTGTCGTCGATTCACTTCTGCCGTACTCAATAACACAAAAAGCTTTCTGTTGAGTGGTCGCCATCTTAGCATCAACTGACGCTGACGCCTAGTCAACAGCGCCTCAAGCGAACAAATGTACAACTAAATGAAACTTTATAGCTCCCTTAATTCTCCGACAGATAGTGCTTAGCTCTGCCTTTTGTCGTTGCAGAGTTTTAAATTCCTAAAGTTGTGGTATTCTTTTTGAATCACCCTGTATAATTAGAACAAGAAACACATGAAAATTGTGAAAAAAGATTTACATGCTCTCTCTCTCTCTCTCTCTCTCTCTCTCTCTCTCTCTCTCTCTCTCTCTCTGTGTGTGTGTGTGTGTGTGTGTGTGTGTGTGTGTGTGTGTGTGTGTGACACAATTATTTTTCTGGCTGCATTCACAAAAATAGTACAGGAATGGTTGAAAATAAGTATAATGGAACTTCGATTTTACATTCTCCAATTTTACGTTTCTTGCATTCTATACCGTAAATTCATAACCCTTGTGAAAAACCCATAAGATCAATGCTAAAAATTCCCCAGTTTTACATTTCTTCCTAGTAAGGTTTGCCATGATTGGAAGTTCATACTTGGACATCGTCCTGTTTCCTTCCTATTTGAAATTTGATGTGACTGAATGAGTTATAAGTGGCAAAAAAGACAGATGGTTTGCATCACGGGTGGTGGGGGAGTTAAGGGAATATTTTAGGCTGTTGTGGATATGGGTGGCGTGAGAGAGGAAATGCTGACATAATCCACGATCAGTGTAGCCAACACAGCTGGCAGCGTTTAGCTCCACCGCACAATTATGATACAGCTACTGCTACATTGTAGCAGTAATGGGAAAACGAGACAGTTGACGTGAAGTGTTCCGGAATGAGCAAATTCTTGACAAAGGGGCCCAGCCACTAGCTTTTCTTGTGCCACTTGTAACACAGTCTCATCTTTGTGCTTGTATTTCCGATATCAGTTGTCAACTTTTAAATTCAAACACAAGTCTCAAGGAATGTGCTTGGTCATAATTGAGGAAATGTAGCCCATTTTCGGGTAGTGAACTCTTATTGGCTGGCAACTTGTTAAGTCACCCAATAGCCGGGCAGCCACCACACCACACCACACCAACACACTGGATGTGTGGAGACAGGGAATGGCCCTTCAATGATGGGAGTGCAAGTGGGGGTGAAAGCATTTTGTGAAGTGCCGAAAATATACTTTTCATGCAGATGATGTGCTATGACAGAGGTGTCACATGGAAATGGAACAAGGATTTTGTGATAGCACATTTTAAGGACCTTTGTGTTCAAATCTGACAAAATACAGTTGCAACAAGTACACACACTACTCCCGTACATACTTTGCACCACTCACACACTACACTCTGTAGGTCATAAAGGTTGGCAGCAGTGATAGAGGGCATGAAGTGAAAATTGCACTTGAGCTTTCTTTCAAATTTATATTTTACACAGTGTACAGAAATTCAGTGAGGTAACTTCTAATAAGCTTGTAACACCAACTGGGGAAATAAACTCATTTTTCCTTGTCTCTGTCTCTGTTTCTGTCATCAAGCCTAAAATAACACTTTAATGGTGGTGAGCATATGAAGTGCGGCTGGTAAGAAAAGCATTAAACAATAACAGCAATGGTGAAGAAGTTTGTCATTAAGCAGATATGCTATTTTCTGGGTGAGCACAAAGGATAATCTCTCAAAAATGCTTGTTTTGAACAAACAATTTGTGGTTATAGCTTGTAGCAAAATAGCTCGATTACCTTGTACTCAGATACCAGTTTCAATTTTTTCACAAGTTTTTACTTGCTGTTACACATTGCGATTTTTTAAGAACTGATGAAACTCATTACCATGAGTTATTGTATAAACATTGTATTGTACGCTTAATTTCATACACTTAGAGAGATATTATGCAAAGTATTGTAGAGGATTGTGATTTTTAATCATATATGCAATTACATCTGTTTTTGCTAGCATTTTGGGGAGTTCTAACATTTTTCCCCAATTCTGCATTTTCCTCAATTTTGCATTTTTTAAGTCTGGACCGCATGAAAACATAAAACATGGGGTTTCCCTGTACATGTAACTGAGAGCATCTTATATAATTCAAATGTAATTACTTTTGGTATGGTAATCCTGGAAGCACTGGAAATGCATAGGTCAGTGGATGATATGGCTCAAAATCAATCATGAACCAGCAATTTATTCACAAGTACTCTGCAAAAATGACAGTGTTGCTTAATAATAACTGACTTTTAGCAATATGAGGCTGCACATATGCAAAATAATGTTGTAAAATCAGTAACTTTAGTGTAACTTAACTACAAACTATTTATGCCATATAGAGTTCATTTTCAAATTTTCTTTGTTGCAGTAGTGTTACCAGCTTATGAATCATTTCACTTTTGGTGAGTCAGATCATGCAGACATCAAAGAAATGAATAAAATACTAACTTGACAGAAAATCCTAAGAAGTTTCAAAAGCATCTGTCCAGACACTCAATGATGATAATGGCACTGAAACCGAGAAAAAACAGTGAAGGCCAAAATACTAAGCATCTTTCGCCAAAACCGTTACACGGAGGAAGTGTGCACTGTAGTTCCTCCTTTAAATCTTCACAAGAGTGACAGAATGACAGATATAAAAATAAATGACCAAAGGATACAAAAACAACTGAAATCATTCAACAGAAGAAAGCCGACTGTGCCTGACAGAACACCAATTCGATTCTACATAGAACATGTGAAAGGACTTACCTCTCTTCTAGCAGCAGTGTGCCATTGGTGTGAAAGGACACTAGTTCACAAAGGACCCTCCATCACACACTGTAAGATGGCTTACGAAGTATAGATGTAGATTATTGAACTCCCATTGGCATCTGAAAACTGAAAGGCTACACCTGGTTTTTGCTGGAATATTGGCAGCAGTTGTGACAGCAACTAACATTGACAAATTTCACTCAGCTTTCTTAGAGAATAATCAAACTCTCCTTGTACACAACCAAGTAACTGCAGATGCTGACTGGTGCTGTGTAACATTGCCTGAACAGAGGATGGATGTTTAGACTGCATTCAGTTGTCCAGTAGACATTCGCCTAAATGGGAGACAGGTGCTGTTGGGAACACCAGGACAAGCATGGTGTTAAGTGTTATGACACTGCTGTCACAATGATATAGTGATAGTGAAATGAAGTATGCTATCTATAAATGAGCTTTAAATGTCAACATGTACTGCAAAGAGATCTGCCCTTGCGGCAGTAAAGGGGCGAACAGGCATCTTGTTCAGACAGTGTACATTAACTTCTTTCAGCCGACTGGATACTTTGGGGTAGGAGAGGAGAAGTCATATTTTGGGCGTTTTGAGAGACTGGATCATTCCTCCAGAGAATTATTGCACTACTTGGATAGTAGCACTGGCAGTGATAGAGGATATTTCTCATAGCTATAGACCAAGATATCTTGACTCAGCCACATGCCTATTCGAGTTGTTATGGGGATGTTACTGGTAGACTGCAAGGCCTCCTCCGCACAGATGTGAGCCGTGTGTATGCCTGGAGGGTCCACATGGGCTATAGCGATTAGAATACTTGTCACAGGGATACAGGAAAGCATGTCATTGCTGGACACTCACATTCACAATATGGCATTTTGACTATATCTCCTGTGGTTCTTCTGGAGGCCGAACTGGAGGGTAGAATGACACACCACAGCTTCAGTGCCTAGGCATTGCCTGAACTCAAGAGATAGTCATTTGCATATATGGCAAAAACAAGGAGAGTTATAGCTTGAATATATGTGTTCACAACACAAAATTGAACTCCTGAAATTATAGCCAAGGGCCTGTGGCTATGAATTTTGCTCATTAAACTGTTTTGGGTGTAGTGTTCTAGTGCACTTGCTAACTCAACATAAAATACACTTAATACATAAATGCAATTATTCATTTGTACTTCATGTTTGGTAACAATGGCACCAGTGCAAAAGTGACCAGTCACATTGTACTGATTGCTAAGTTAATTGACTTGTGACGTAATTGAACCACTATACCCAACTGGGATCTTCACCTTTAAGAAGATTACACCAATTATGAAGTTCACTTAAAAAGCAGTAATCAGTGCATGATCAAACCACATTAATCTCTGCTTTCTCAACCAAGCAAATGCTGAAATTATTCATTGTACATGGCCATGGTGAAGTCCATGTCAGAAATCAGTCAGTGCTTCTGCTTTGTACACACACACACACACACACACACACACTTTATTTTGTGTGTATGAATGTATTATTTTAATATAATAGAGGGAAACATTCCATGCGGGAAAAATTTATCAAAAAACAAAGATGATGTGACTTACCAAACGAAAGCGCTGGCAGGTCGAAAGACACACAAACATACACACAAAATTCAAGCTTTCGCAACAAACTGTTGCCTCATCAGGAAAGAGGGAAGGAGAGGGAAAGACGAAAGGATGTGGGTTTTAAGGGAGAAGGTAAGGAGTCATTCCAATCCCGGGAGCAGAAAGACTTACCTTAGGGGGGAAAAAGGACGGGTATACACTCGCACACACACACATATCCATCCACACATATCCATCCACACATATACAGACACAAGCAGACCACTTGGTCTGCTTGTGTCTGTATATGTGTGGATGGATATGTGTGTGTGTGCGAGTGTATACCCGTCCTTTTTCCCCCCTAAGGTAAGTCTTTCCGCTCCCGGGATTGGAATGACTCCTTACCTTCTCCCTTAAAACCCACATCCTTTCGTCTTTCCCTCTCCTTCCCTCTTTCCTGATGAGGCAACAGTTTGTTGCGAAAGCTTGAATTTTGTGTGTATGTTTGTGTTTGTCTGTGTGTCTTTCGACCTGCCAGCGCTTTCGTTTGGTAAGTCACATCATCTTTGTTTGTTGATGAATGTATTGTTTGTAAGAACATAATTATGTAAACTTAGTGTAAGCCGCCACCTCTTTCGAACATTAGTACCACATATTGCTGTTAATTGCTATTTCAGTCAGTTAATTATGAAATCAGTGGGTGAAACCAATATTCAAATAAATGAATGACTGTTTTTATGTCATATTAATCTAGATGTTAATATTTTTATGTGAACAGGTAAAATGTTGATGGAGCATGAGACAATGAAATTGAAAGAACAGGAAGAAGGTCATAGTCGTGAACTGAAAGAATGGAAAGGTCAACTGCAACCACGAAAGAGGGTAATTAAAATTTTGTCCTGTGGCATCTCTTGTATATTATTCTTATATTTGTTTATAGATAGCTATTTCTGCTGGTTTTTGCAGATACTGATCATTGCACAGGTATGATTTATTTTAATATGCTCTTCTTGGCTTGCAAGAAGGTACTCCATTGTTGTGATAATGGAAAAGTGGAGGAGGACGAGGTGCCACTGAATTCCTTTTGATGCTTTCCACCTGATGCACACAACAGGCATACACACATTACACACACAGGCAATACAGTTCTCATAACAGTGCAGAGTGATGCATATGTTAAGTTTCTGTGCACAAGCCACCAAGTGTACATGCTCAAGTCTTTCTGTTTCAGACAGGAATATGTGTATAACATTCATGATCATAATATCCATAATTCTGTTTGTTGCTTACTTGCTCTCCTCCTGCTGATTGGTTGTCAGGCTACATTTTCCGATTTGTATTTTAATTTACCATTGTGTTAGCACTGCGGTTGGCTGATCCAGCAGAAAACCTGTGAAGTTAGAAAGCAGTTGCCATTAATTTTCCTGTTTGTGGTAGATAAGTTCCACAGGCAGCACAAACCACTGAAGTGATATAATTATCAAAAATTGCTCAGAAATAAGTATAAATAAGTTGGAACAAAATAAAAAACCTTGTTTCATATTTCTGACAAGTAAAGCTGTCATCAACTAGATAGCTGGTTTGAACACTTCAGTGCTTTACTAAGCATGGTCCTATTGGCAGTCACTTCTAAATTGACTTAGCTAGGTAGTTATAGGGGATGTATAGTTTAACATGGACTTGACCTCTGAATCGCGGTACAACTTGGTCATTTTCTTATTAACTAGCACTATCAGAGGTGAAGGAAATTGTAAGTGACAGAGAAAGTGACTAACCAGGGATCGACCCCGAGACCTTCGGATCCCTAGTCTGGCACTTTACTACTGAGCCACCAAGTCATGTTTATGACATGTATACAGTGAATACTTTTCACAGAAGACACGTGTTTATAAAGGGAGAGGGGAGTTGGAGTATTTGTAATTTAGATTTATGGGTGGTATCATTTTCACTACTCTTAACAAATTTTAATTATGCCATCTGCTAGCAATCACACAGCTATTTTGTTACTGTTAGGTGAGAAACTGAAGCAGATGCAACAACCATAATGTCTGTACAGTCCTTATAAATGAAGTTACAGCTCTGAAGTGCATTGCATAGTAATTAGGAAATGTAAGTGTTGTGATTGGAGATGGAGTATTGTTAGTAAAATACATTCATAACATAGAAGTTACATTTAAGTACAGCCCATGACTTGTTGCCTATTAATAACATAAACTGACGAGCAATTACCCGCTTGTTCTACAACTCAACTGCTGTATGTGTTGGAAATCAAATTATATTTGGCCATTGTTTGACGTGATGCAAACAAAATGCCAGCTCTCCTATTTTACTACATCAATAATATGTACAATCTGATCCATCAGCTAATGCAGACACTGATTTCTCCTTTACAGTACTAAATGTTATCTGCAGAGTGTATTTTAATACTTAGAATCGTGCTGTAATGCTTTTAGATTGGGTACTAACATGAACAATGAACCACTTCTTCCCAACACAATATTTTCTGAAAGTGTTTTTTTTTTTTTTTTTTTTTTTAATATGTTCAAAAATTGTAGGTGCTCTTAGAAACTCTCTAACATTGGGGAAGAAAAAATGGTGCATAACACTAAGAAACAAAATTGCATCAAAGATTTACTTTGTCACACATAGCACAAATAAAATTTCATTAAAACAACTATGAAAATTAGTAGTTTTGGTGAAATAACATGAAATCGACAGTTTTTATAAGATTGTGAAATTTTTAATTTTGCCATATAAAAATTTTATAAATCTGAGGCCAGCAGTTTACTATACCCCGGCTGCTGAAACATTGCACTTGACGTTTGCATATGAAGTTGGCAGCGAACAGAGTAACAAGTGAAGAACAATAGGCTCTAGGCGTTCAGCGTGGGGCGCCAGCCAATCACAGCGCAATGAGCACTGCTGTTACTCACGTGCTGTGACGTCAACGTTCCTGCGTTGCCGGCTTTGTTTAGTGAATGTGTATACAACGTGAATTGTATGTCGTTTATCGCGTGTTTTCATTGTACTGTGTGCTATATCGTTGTGACTTTTGTTACGTTGTGAGTGTACATACTTGGAAAACGCCACCGAAAAGACTTCGTTAACCTAGTGACAATCCTTTGTGTCGAGGGGTGCCGCTAAACAGCCAGGCACTGGAGTTACTATGCAGAACTCATGAGTTTTACGAGCAGGGAAAAAACTACCTAAGCATTCATGGACAGCCATCAATTCCTGCCGACAAAGTGGTGGAACATACGTCGAAAACTCTTGATATTAGTGCAAGAACCGTAGTAAGTAAGGGAGTATTACTACAAAACTTGGAAGATACTGAAGTGAGCTGTAATGATTCAGAGCTGTCTGGATCAAATAATACATTTTTATCAACCCCGGGAAAGAAGAAAAAGCAGCCTAGTCCTATCACAGATTCAGATTCTTTCCAGACTGATGCAATTCGTAGGCATGTTTATGCTTACTACAGCAGAAAAGAGTATCCGACTGTAGCTAAGTTATTAATCTCTTTAAAAGAAAGTGAACTCTTCAGGGGTGGTAAAACATCACTAAAAATTGTGCTAAAAAATATGGGTTTCCGTTACAAAACGCGACGGACGCAAAGTACTGTTAGAGAGGGCACATAAAGTTACCGCTCGTAGCATTTTCTTGCACAAAATTGTGGGCAGAGACATTCATTCCATAATTTGGCTATACGAAACATGGGTTAATGCCGGGGAAGCTGTCAGTAAATGTTGGACGGATAACACACCCAGCAGTAGCGGGAAGAGGAGCTAGATTAATTGTGGTCCATGCAGGCTCCTCCAGTGGTTTTGTCCCTGACGCACTTTTAGTTTTTAGATCAAAAAAGACTGGTGATTACCATGAAGATATGGATCACACGCGATTTGTTGAGTGGTTCAGGAACCTTTTAAAACAATTTCCTGTCCCTACAACAATTGTATTGGACAATGCTCCATATCATTCGGTGATACAGAACAAAGCCCCAACCACAAATGATCGGAAAGAAGTTATGGTGCAGTGGTTACAGGCTCGAAATATTGCAGCGGATATGAGTATGACAAAGGTTCTGTTATATTCTCTTGTTAAAGAAAATAAGCCTACGACACCTACATATGTAGTAGACGAAATTGCCAAGGAGCAGGGTCATACTGTAATAAGGCTGCCACCATATCACTGCCATTTCAACCCTATTGAGTTAATATGGAGTGATGTAAAAATGTATGTAAGGAACAACAACAAGTCCTTTACAATAACAGAGGTGGAAAAGCTGTTGCGTGAAGCTCTTGTGACTGTGGATGCAGCCTCATGGAGAAAAAAAGTAGAGCACGTCGAGAAGCTTAAACGAGCAGCACAGACAATAGAAGGCATTATCAGTGGCAATAAACAATTAATGATTTGTCTTGCTGATGATGACGATGAAGACGGTTTTGGCGATGAATCGGACAACAGTGACGATGGCGAGCTGGATGGAATTGTGCCATTATCGCTGTAAATTGGTGAGTGAAAAATTACTAATATTGGTTATTTATTGCAATCTCGGTTATTATTTATTTTGTAAACTACGTACATTATTGATTTTAAAGTACCAGTCGTCAGATGCTTGTTTTTTGTATTTCTTTGCTCCGTTATCGAAAGGGTGCGCATTGTTATGCTTGTACATGCATTATTATACGGTTGTTTACTTCCTGTCATTGTAATACAACTAAAAACGAGTTTTTATATACACTGTAATTGCTCAATCGCTTGCATTTACGAGACGGGACGGAAAACTGTATCGTCTGCTGTGTGTATAGAGGCTGCTGTTGCAACATCGCTATTACAGTATAGCCAACCTACCTAGACAAAAAGTGAACTGTCAAGTGCAATGTTTCGCCGGCAGGGGTATAGTGTGTGTAGCTGATAGTTACTGAATGTTAAAAATGTCTTTTGACTTCTAATCTTCTCAAGGCTAATGTTTGTGTATAATCTTAAACTGTCAACTAATTTCCCATATAACAAACTTCAGTATGACGACAAAAATAGCAACGAAATTACCAAAAAAAAGTACGGAAAACTACAAACTTGACAAAATAAACCATTGAATTTGACAAAATAAACAGCACCAAATTCTGCAAAATAACCTACACCGAATATCACACACGAGTGACTAATATGTGGCACTAGGTACACATATTCTATTCAACGCATGTCCAAAAAATTTGCTGGTTTCATTTTTCATTTTTTTTAACTGAGCTTGTCCCAACCACTAATGATTTGTGTGCAGTATAAAACCCTAACCTCCTATTTCTGAGTGCAGTACATCATAGGTACCCCTGGGTGCCGAAATTGAGATTAGGCATTGTTACTATATTGGTGTTAATATTTGTAACCATACTTTATGTAACTGATGGTTTGGTGACGCTGACGTTTGTTAATTCCTTCATTCTTTTGTATTGAGAGTATTGCATTTTTGTTGAAGTTGGAGAGTGTTTCATGTATCTCATATGATCATACACTCATATACACTAACACTTGGTGTGAGTCCAAGCAGCGAGTTCACGTAACAGAACAACTCACCTGAAGATGATTACTGAATTGGGTGTTGACGTATTGTCCATAAAATGGAAATAAGAATGTTGCTAAACACCCAAAGCACCCCATTAATCAGTGACAATGAGAAAACCTGAGTGATCACTACCTTGCATTGTCAGCTAAAGAAAAAAATATCCACTGATATCATCAAATTATAACTAAAAACTTGCAGTTGCTGCAAGATGCTCATGTAGTTAATGAAACATAGGAATTTCACTACAACCTGGAAACTAAATGCCATCTAATGCACTGGAAAGTGGCAGCTTTGTCACTGTGGTTGGCAGACACTGAACCATAACATTGCTTCGAACTGTGGAAGACACACGTACAACAGTCTATTGACAGAGGAGGCGAAAATGTTGGAGATAAATGTTTAATTTTATGAGTTTTGTAATAAAAACACATTATTCACACAGGATCATTATGTAAATGATGATCTTTGTATTCTGTGTTATTTGCTTGTACAATATAACAGTACACTTAACAGAATGTTATATTCTGAACAAAAAATATTGTTACATAACTGTAGATTCGACTTTTTTAATGTTGAGAAACCTAACATTTTTCCTTCGGTCATATATTCACATTTTCACTCACCTTTCCGTATTTGTAAGATCTACAGGAGCTTATTGACATAGTGTATGTTTCCATCCTAATAAGACAATATTTTATAGACAGACTTAACTATAGTGACAATTTCATATTACTCAATATGTTAACTTGTAAATGGTTCAGTGAACTGCTAGACAACCTGCCGCAATGTTTCTCCAGTTGGACTTCAGAATCTAGGTTAATTCGTAATGCGATAAAATATAGTCAGTAAACAAACAACAAAAGAGAGAAAAATGTACCAAAAACAGTATCAATACAAATATCAAAGAATTGTTTTCCTTATTAAAGGGAGTCTTCTTACGTCTTATCAGCAAGTGTATTATTCCTGTTGTCACATTGAAATAACATATCCGAATGGCAACTGAGTCCTAAATCTGGAGATAGGTATTGCCCTTCCTTTAATGTTTCTTGTATAAATTGTTAATAATTGACCAAAGCATGCCCTGGTGATCAGTTGCTGAAAGCATGTTTACATGTATATTTATTCTAAGTTTTCCTTATTCACATAAACTAAAATTCATAAATATTATTAAGCTCTGTATTCTGTCTTTTATATATTGACTGCCTTGTTGACCTGTACTAGAGGGATCTCTTGCTAGACAACTATTGTACTAGTACTAATTTTTTAATGTATCAGTTGCTCTGTCTAAATACAAAATAACTTATGTAAAATGATTGTAGAGTGTTAGTAAGTCGTAAATGTAGATATGTTCTATAGTTTACAACATCCTGTCCAGACATAAACTTGCATGAACTTTCTTTCTTCTCAGTGGTGAGATTACCAACTGAAGTTTTGTGTTTGTACTTGCATGTTATAGAAACTGGAGCAAGAATTTGCTAATGCGATGGCCGAGCATGAGCTGAAGTACGGTGCAACCAGCAACACAACCACCCTCTTATCACCTATTTCCTTACCAACCTTTGACCAAAAAGATCCTGTGTCTGCACCATCATCCCCTTTTTTGCTTCCACGTTTGTTCCCAATGCTTAGTAGATCATCATCAGCATCTCTACGATCTTTAAGTGCTAGCACCCCACAGCTTCACAAAATATAGTTCAGTAACATATCTCAAATTATACCCAAATTACACTTTTTATCATGTAATGTGTGTTAATGCTTCTCATATGTAGGTGTAATTCCCTTCTTGTTTGTGTCTTCTATCCTTTGCTTTTTAAACTGCCTTGTATGTGCATGTTGTTTGTGTGTGTTGCGGGGGGGGGGGGGGGGGTGCTATGTGCTTTATTGTGCTTAAAATTCAATTTTCACCCCATTGTATTCTGCAATTTGTATTTTTTTTTCATAGTTTGTGAGTGTTCACTTGACATAGTGATGTCAAATAATTATTCATCAGTTTTCACTTCCTCTGTATATATGTCATAGTCAAGAGCATGTAATTAGTCTGCTACTGTACACAGGAAGACCTGTTGAAATATGCTTTCTGCAATATTTTTGCTGTTGGCATAGTCAGCTTCCATAGAACATGTAATATTGTAGGTGCCATATTTGTGATGAAAAATATATTTTTAGAACATTTTAAGTCCTTGTTATGGCTAAGACATTTTTTGTGCCAGTTACTTTCTTCCTATTAACCTGTTTATCTTTCAATAATTTGTCTCACATTTATTTTGCTTTATTGAGTGATAAAATAAAGACATGTAAGAAGTTTTATCGATGTTACTTCTGGATTTTTACAGCTGTCTAGCACCATAGCTGGTGCTGAAGTGTAAGCTCTGTTGGTACATTTTTAAATTTCATCACTTACCTCATTCAGACTTGCCAAACATTATTGCATTGCTGCCAAAGATTTTAATCTATTTGATACTGTAAATATTCTGGAGCAAGTTAGTATCATCTAGCTTATTTGGTCATAGTTTGTGTTAGTCTGCATTGAATTATTTGTTTCTAATTTGAACTATGAACAAAGTTTATTTTGGGGAAACGAATGTTAAAGATTTTTGATGATTCAATTATCCAATACTGTTCTCTTCTTAAGTTTTTCATGAGCTCTCCAGTGGTATAATGGAATCACTATGAATTTTTTTTACTAGGCATTTACAAAACATTTTGTAAAATTTGTGTAACACTGATCAGAACACACCTTGATGATTAAAAGGTAAGAATGGCTATTCATTAGGAAACCTTGTGCTCGCTCTGATTTCTGTGTGTTATCCAACACAGCTTTGGGGTGTTCAGCATCTCTTTGCAATGGAGAAAAAGAATCAGACATTTTGCTGATCACACTGATTCACTTGGTAATTAACTAATCAGAATAATTATATTTGTTATTCCTTAACACCTGTGTAAAATTGTTGTATTGCAACTAATGTGGTCATAGGGAGATTCACTGCCTAACCATATGTATTCTTGGAGCCTTTCTTGTCATTATTTGGAGCATTTTAATCAATTAATGGTGTGTAAACATTCACATAAAAGGCTGAAGGGTGTATTTTCTTTAATCTGTTGGTGTTGGTTGAATTAACCTCATCTTACATTTATTCTCATTATACATCCCTGTTCATTTTCCCTTATCTACCTGCTGTCCACTCTCCTGAAAAAGAGATTAAATGGAGAAAATTGTTCTTACCAGGTACGTGGAAGAATACTGGAAAGAAACTAACAGGTATTAAAGCTTTGTCAATATGAGGTCTGTTAAGGAAAGAAATGATGTTCCTCTTGTTACTAAGGATTTATTTGTCACAGACAACTTTTTTTCAACCTTGAAATGTGTCTTCATGAACTGATGTGTAGCCTTATGGTGTTAGCCTTCAAAGTATGGCCAATTTCAATTCACACATCTTCAGTGGTTCCTTCTGCATACTGCTTTTAGTGAAGCATCAAAGAGCTCCACATTTGACCCTTCCAGCATTACACAAGACATTATCAGACTGTTTGTCCTCTGCCACTGCATTGGTCAGTTTTGATGAAACTTGTCACTGTGGATGGCTGAAAAACAGTTACTCACATAATGTAACGACTGACAAATTCCTTAGTATTGCCAGCATCTCATTTTTTTTTTTTTTCAGTGTGGATAATAATGTGTGGTGCTTAGTATGACCACTCCCAACACAGGAAATGAGTAGTGTTGAAGTTAATAACAGTAGGTGACAAGTTTTGACCGGCTGACGCTGCAGTCAGTAGAGCATAACTGGCTAGTATGGTTGGCAGAATGTTACTATCCGAGTTATGACCTTTCAGAATAACTCAATGATCAACAAAAGTCATGTCAGGACCTTATCAGAATGTCTGATGTTCAAGAGTGAAAGATAACACTTTCTCATTTGTACAATACTATTAATTATAGTCCACAGTTCGCCTACAGGGTGTACACGACCTGGGACAACCGGGAGTTCCGGGAAAAACCTGGGAATTTTTGTCATCCAGGAGAAAACCGGGAAAAACCCAGGAATTTTTTTGAATTCTGGGAATTTTTCATTGTTTTAGTTTTCAGTTAAATTTTTGTGATTTTGACTGGTAAGAACCAATACTCTAACAAAGGATATTACTGTATCCCGCAAATGCAGAATAATGCTGCAGCAACAAAACATGAACGACAGAAAAAAAACAAAAAAGAAATATGCCATATACAACAATAAAATACAGTGCTCGTACAAGCTTCTGCCAAAAGCAAAGTGTGTCAAAGGCTTTAGGAAGACTACAATGCTTCCTAACAACAAATTGCCTCCGATGAGCGTGACGTGACAGCTGTTTATATTAGATTCATTTGAGCAGTTGCGGGCAGGCTCATGCGCATGCGCAGTTGGGTCGTGTATGACTACTACCTTCTCCCACTTCTGGCTACAGAGGTGTCGCTGGGCACCACTACCTAGTGTTGCCGCCGTTCAGAAATATCATAGATCCGGGGCTGATGCACAGAGCAGTCTGAGTTGAGGTGGGTAGTCTCCATGTGACCTGTGTTTACGTTTAGTGATTTTGCTGTTTCCTCTTCGTTTATTGCTCTCTCATTAAATGAAAACAAAATGGATTTCTGTGGTCGGGAGCTATCAAATGAATTAAAATACGTTCACATAATTACGGAAGGCTAAAATATGTTATTAGTTTCAGGATTTAATTCCACCTTTCTGACAGTCAAGCATTAATCGCCTTGCAGAACAAGAAGTTATTTTCGTCGGTTTGCTAAAGAGATTAGGCTTTTATTAATCATTTGCTCTGAGGCAGTCAATTTATATGAAACGAAGTGTTTAATTTCACACTGTTGGTTTGTTTCAACTGTGCATTTCAAGTGTACGTTTTCCATCTTCCAGCTCATGTGGCATTATGCCATAATAAAGAACAAAACATGAGATAATACCGTACTGGTACTCAAGAAAATGTGCATCCAATTCTGGTTATACGAATGTGCACTTCAAGCCGAATTATGCATTTTAGTATGGTTCACGAAATTCCGATGCTCTTGAAGTATCCTCTGATGTCTTGTTTCTTTTATGACATAATGCAAGATCTTTTAATGTTCTACACGTACGAACATGCGCAGGCTTTCTGCGTCATCATAGCTGCGTAAGCGCAGTGATGCCTGTTACCTGGTGCTCTCTGGCAACTGCTGAAACGAACCTATTTCTAACAGGTCACGGGAAAACATTGCTAATGATGGTTTGAAAAGCAATACTTTCAAAGTAAATTTCCTTTTACGCAAGATGAACTGTGTGCAAGAATGTACGATGAATTTATTAAATCACAGAGCATTTGATTCATTTAAAAATCAACTCTGAGAACCAGCATCTAGAAGAATTTCGAGCTCAGAAGATCAGACATTTACGTTGTTGTTAAAAATTTTACTGGCACATTTGTGTGATGTATATTAAAGTGTAACACACGCAAAAAAGATCAACATTATATGTGAAAGCTTTGCTTTTCTTGTAGCAACACTATGTATATTAATTTAAACCATTAACTTTTTGTATTTGTGTGTTCGCACTTCTTAAGAATGATCTTGCTATTGGCTGACTGCATCATGTGTACTATGCTGTCATCAGCTGGCGAGATCACGTGACATGAGCTATGACTGGCTTACAAATTGCGTCACAATTTCGATTTCTATGCTTCGTAAAGTAACATGCATTGTTTAGTGGATTTCGAATTTATACCTCTGTAACATGAAAATAAGCAGCGTACATGCTGCTGCACATTAAAGATCTTTCGAAGACCTGTTTTTCCCCCCCGAGTTTAGTTTTCTAAAGTGCTCGGAAATTCTACGTCGGTGTATAAAACCATAAACATTCAAAGGATTGATAAGTTTTACAATGCCGAGGAAAAGTATACTGTCACTTATCACAGAAAAACAGTATTTTCACCCGGGAGAAAGTGTATTTTCAATCAGGAAATCAGGGAATTTTATTTCCTTGTCCATGTATACACCCTGGCCTAATATATGAGATGCAGAGAATAACACCAAAGTTCAAATTTGAGCTAAGTAATTATTGTTTAACATCTGAAATGATTCTGATGATTTATTTAAGTGAGAGTTTTGCAGAATAATATTAAATAGAGATATACTGACGAGAAAAATATCACAATACCAAAAAGGAGTTGTGCGACAAAATGAAAGTTGGTTGGCATGTTTTTACAACTAAAGATGATGTCTGTTCAGATTTCATGCTGGTCACACAAGAGTGACACTAGTAGTGCCACTATAAGGATGTAAATCAGGTTTGCTTTAAATACACTCTGTAATGGTCATGAGTATTAGTTACCTATGAGATTGAATGTAGTGAATTAGTGTTAGTCAAGAGCACCTTTAAAGTGACAAAGATGGCCATTATCAACACGGCTCTGAGTTTGAATGTGGCCATGTAATAGAGCGATGAGAAGCTGAATGTTCCTTCTGTGATATTGCAGAAAAAACTTGGTGGGAATGGAGCCACTGTACATGATCGCTGGCAGTGGTGGTCATGAGAATGTATGGTCGCAAGATGACTGGACTTTGGAAGGTCACATGGCACTATCGAGAGGGAAGACCATTGCAATTGGTGTATGGCTCTATCACATCATAATGCATTTGCAGCAGCAATTCAAGCAGCAGTTGGCTCCAATGTGACATAACAAGCTGTTACAAATCTGTTACTTCAAAGACAGCTCTGAGACAGACTCCTTGTAATGTGCATTTCACTGACGCCAAATCACTGCCGTTTGCAACTTCAGTGCTCATTGGAGGGCAGGGTGGAGGTCTGTTGTGTGTTCTGATGAAAGCTGATTATGTCTCAGTGCCAATGGTGAGCATGTGTTGACAAGGAGGAAGCCATTTGAGAGCCTACAACCTACTTGTCTGCATGCTAGGCACACTGGACCTACAGCTGTGGTTATGGTCTGGGGTGCAATTTTGTATAGCAGCAGGAGTACTCTTGTTATCCCATGTACTCTGACTGCAAAACTGTATGCCGGTCTGGTGATGCAGCCTGTTGTGCTGCCATTCATGAACAACATTCCATGGGGTGTTTTCCGTCAGGTTAACATTCGCCCACATACCACCGTTTTAACCCAACATGCTCTACAGTGTGTCGACATGTTGTCTTGGCCTGCTGAGTCACTAGATCTGTCTCCAATTGAGCAGATATGGAACATCAGCAGATGACAACTCCAGTGTCATCCACAAGCAGCATTAACCATAAGTGTCCTGACAGACAAAGTGCAAAAGGCATGGAACTCCACCCCCACAAAATGGCATCTGGCACCTGTGCAACAGAAAACATGCACGTTTGGGTGCTTGCATCAACATTCTTGAAGTTACACAGGCTATTAATGTATCAGCATTTCATATTTGCAATGGCTTATATAGTGCTTACATTAACCTTGGTTTTGTGATGTTAATCACTTAAATATGATACCTAGACAAATATATTCCCAAAATTTCATTACTCTACATTGATTTTTTGGTGTTGCCATTTTTTCCGTCAGTGTGTATATGAAACTATTGCTAATGTGTACACCATTTTAGGGGTTTCCAATTCACTCAATATTTATTGAGATACAAGTTATGCTTTATTTGAGACTATACAGGCTTTATAAATGGGACAGATACCCTCAATCCTATTTATGCTGAAAATATTAGCCATGTTCACAGTGTGTGTTGATTGCTTTCAGCGACTGGAGGAACAATTTGCACAGCAGCTTGAAGAACAGTGCCAGCTGTATGGACCTGCCATTTCTCTGCCAAATGATCTTCCAGATCTTTCAAATATTGGTTCAACACGAAGCAGTCTTTCATCTGTTTCAGAAGGCTGATATGTAAATTGAATTGCAGTGAAAGTGAAGACAAGTTTCCATGTCCGTGTATGTATACTTTGTAAATTAGTGGAACTAATAACTTTCTAAATGGGTAAGCAATAGTCCATGCTAATCTTCATGTTGATACAGAAAAAGGCGTTCACCTTTCCTCAGAAGTCTTATTTCTAGCACAAACTTACCACGGGGAGACAGCAAAATGAAAGAGTTTTGCTGCATGGTGTCTTGTGTACAAAAATGTGAAGCCAATTCAAACCACTTACTTTGTACATAGTGTGTGTGTGTGTGTGTGTGTGTGTGTGTGTGTGTTTCCACACTTGTTTGCGTGAACACTGGTATATGTGAATGCATTTACAAGAAATCTATGTAGAAATTGTATTGATTACACAGCCTAACAGATGAAAAGACGTGTTTAATTTCATTCTGTTAGCTTTGAAATCAAATTGTTAACCTCATTGTGGACACTGAAAGTGCATTGCAACTGAAGAGTTCTTAATTAGTGTAGGCATTAATATGTGAATAGCAAAGAGCTGGTTTTTCTCAGCGCAGATGTGATTGCACTTAAATCATGAAGTACTTTTATACACTTCATTGACAGTTGTGTAGTTTATAAAGTGAACAGCTTTTTTATTATTAAAAGAAGATATACTGAAATGCTGTTGTACAGGTATTTATATTGTGTGCTAATACATGTGTAATGTATTCCTGATTGAAACTGTTGTATATGTTTTTTGTTACAAAGATCTATATTTACTTCATTGTTATAACTTGTATCTCACTTGTCTAATGTGTGTAAATGAATATTGAAGAGACTGTTGCAAAGTGAAATTGTAAATATAGATTATTGCATGCATATGCATTATTTGTAAATAAAAGAAAAGACAAGGAAATATTTTATAGTTTTAAATTAATTTTTAAGGAAGTGGAGTTGGTTTGAACTGAAAGGAAATGTGTTAATACAGCTGGAGAAGTATTCCTTAAGACATTGCTCAGAACTGGAATAGTTAAATTGGAATGCTTAATAGTTCTGTATCTTATTATTATTGAGATGAACTATTTTTGCACTGTATGTTAAAAACTAATATGTAAGTACAAGGTCAGTATTGTTAGTGTGCAATTTGATTCTGTTGACTGAAAGCTACAGTGGAATGTATGAAACGGTTTGGCATTGTAAGTAATCATACTTTTTTTTCATTCATTATTTACAAGAAAGCAGGAACTTGGATATATCGTAATGTAGTCTCCCTTCCCATCTTTTCTCTCAAGTAACATCACTATTCTGTTGATAACAAGTAACTTCAGAATTTTGTTTATGAAGAAAGTTTATTCAACATGTTGTATTGCAAATGAGATACATCCAGTTTTAGTTATAATTTTTTGGCATTAAAAAGCTTTAATGGCATATTTTGTGTTGAAAAGGAATATTTTACTCTCACCTCTGCGCAATAAGCTAGGTGTACAAATTATGCCAATAACAAATTATTTGTTATTGTGTTACATGCAGAGAACACATTGTGTAACACAGTACATAAATAAAATATTCTACAGGAATGTTTTTTATTCTCTTAAACCTATTGAAAAATTTTCCCTGATAATATCTTGACATATTCAGGAACTATTTTGCTGAAAATAAATTACTTCCTATCTTGGGGATAAATTAAAAATTTCTTTTCCCTACTTTATTTGTAGATAAATTGCAAGATATTACTCAACATTTTTGTGACTGTAACGAGGCACAGGGTTTAATGCACTGATTTGCATTCAGGAGGAATAAGGTGTCTATGGTCAAGGATCACAAGCTGCTAGTTTTCCTTGTTGCAGAGCATTAGGGGCTACAACCAGAACAGCAGTGCCGAACATATCGAACAATGGTCCACATTTTACATTGGGTGAATTCCATTCCTTTGTCAGAGGGTCTGACCACTGCTCCTTTTATCCTGTATCAAACTATAAAGTGGAAGGTCTGGCCTAAAATTTCAGGGCTCAAATTAACAAAATTGTGATGAGGAAGCCCTGACATGCTTTCTCACTTCTTACGGAGCAGGAGCAGCTCCTGCACACACCTATTGCCCAACCAAGATGCACATTTACCCCACCCATCTTTATATACTACACCTGGAAAGCCCACAGTTCTCACAACCTCTCTCATACTAATGTACAGGTACATTCTAGTTTCAGTCATAACAATGGCAGTTTAATTTAGGCTTGTTCTGCGCACCTACATCACACATTCTCCAACAGCCAAGGAGCGTTTGGAAGGTGAGTGCTCTGCTACGATTAAATGTGAGTTATACTTAGTGAATTTTTATTCTTATTGTAGTGAGTTATCATTCCTGATGATAGTGGTAAGTGACAAATTTAATAGAAGTGGAAAACATAATTTGCAGAATACACTCTTTCTTAAAGCAAAAAGCAAGCGTATGGACGTATCTCTACTGTCGTTTGGAACCGATGACAATGCAAAGCCTGTCCATGTCTCAACCTGCGCAGACCACTGTAGTTCGTGAATCAGGCTTTAGTCTGTGCTTGCGTGTACAGTCATACATTGGGCTTGAAAGTAGGGGGCCATCAAGTATCAGAGTAACTGCCAGACAAGAGCACCTCCTGCTGTGACCACTAAACAATATTATATACTCAACAGTACCTCTTCAGAGCCCAAGTAACCATCCAAGACTACCATTTTTGTCAGTTATACCTCCCACTTGGCCCAGGTGCAAACTAACTACCACCTGCCAGATTTACATGTGTTACGTGCTAACATTCCTTTGCATCTGATCTCTCCCCCTCCCCCAGTGAGGCATGGATATGTGACCTCTGCCTGCCCCAATAAGCCTACCAGGCTGTAACCACAAACAGTGGACAATGGGGGAAGGGGCTTCTACAGATCAAACTACTGCCCCTATATCCACCAAAAGAAGAAATGTCATCCAGTCCAAGGGAATAAGGATCTAATATCCCCCCATTCCAGCAGTATGGAGGCCAACAAGAAGAGTGGTGGTGACGTTATTTGTATGGCACATAATTTCACTTTAAACTGCCACAATTCCTGGTATAATGTCAAACATGTCACATGGAGATTGCCATGGCTCTCTACAGGAAACAAAGCCGCAGCTCTACAGGTGGATCAGCAGTTCATACCTTATTACTGAAGCTCCTATACACCAATTCTTGAATAAAACTGTTCCCTCACTTTTTGAACAAGTCCTTTGATTGGATATCTATGTGTTCGTGTTACTGTTTAAGATGATTTTGACTTTATTCATTGGTACTGATTTGAGAGCACATTAATTGCAGTCATAACATTCACTCATTCCTGTGTTTATGGCCACTGATATATAGTTTGTCTTGGATTGTGTCAGTCATCTGCATAGTTTCTGTCTGGCTGTGTCACAGAAAAGCCTCCCCATTCTCAAAATTACAGGTAGATTGGTGTAATATTTTACTTTGTTGCTGCCTTCTGTGAAATTTGAGCACGTCTGACAACAGAGTTAAGGCAGTATGGAATACAGCGAAGCAAGAGATGGGACAACCAACCACAGAAGAGGATAACGTTAGTATTTGAATTGAATGGAAGGGTTATAAATGACAAGTCACAAGTAGCAATGTGTTTAATAAAAATTTCTTGCACATAGTAAAAAGCATAGGGACCAACAGTTTTTCAGAAAGATCACAGCAATATGTTGAAGAAGTAACTCTCATAAAATTACATCATGTGAATGTACTGGCTACTTCTACATCTGAAATTAAGAGTGTCATACATTCTCACTAGAATACAAGCTTTCTGGTTCTGATGGTGTTTCCAATAGAGTATTAAAGATTTGTTCCCATATAATAAGTCTGGTATTGTCCGAAATATGTAATGCATCACAAACTCAAGGCATTTTTCCGAGAGACTAAAATATGCCATTGTTAAACCCCTCTTTTAAGAAAGGTGATAAGAGAGACGTCTGTAACTACTGACCTATTTCACTGCTGACATCAGTTTCCAAAATTTTTAAGAAGGTGATGTGTTCTATAATAGTACCTCACCTTGGCAACAATAATACCCTCAGCAAATCACAGTTTGGGTTTCAGAAGGGTTGCTCTACCGAGAATGCCATTTACATGTTCATACACCAGATATTACGAGCATTAAGTATACTCCTAGATAAATTGAAGTTTTATGGGTTTGATGGTATAGCCAAACAATGGATCATGTCATATCTAACCAAAAGAATGCAGAAAACTGTACTTGGTAGTAATTCAATCAATAGAATCCAGGGACATAATTCTGACGGGGGAGAAATCATGTATGGGGTCCCCTAAGGCTCAAACTTAGATCCACTACTGTGACTTCTGAAATTTTCCCGGCGTATTTCTTCTTCTAATAATTTCCGGGTATGCAGCCGGATCCCGTCGACATTCTGCCACGATATTTCGGCCCAGAGACATCCGACCATCATCAGCTGAGTACACAACTACTGAAGAGCCCACGTGCAGTCGCGGTATTTATGCCGAATCTCGCGCATGCGAAATGTACTGGCATCCTACAGCGCATGCGTCAGGTGTTGACATGCGCAGCATAGCCGAGTTGTACGTGCTGCCCTCGGTGGTGAAAATAAAGGTTCATCTAGTCATTGAGTATCGAATGACACTGTCGATTCCGCTGTGATTGTATAATTTTAATAACAGGATTCCAATTTTTATCCAGCTGAAAGCCGTTGTCACGATTTATAAGATTATTGGCAAGACGTATTTCCACTGATTCCTTGATTACGGAATCCCGGAAACCGGGGCTAAAATTTTTGTTCCATTGTATTCCATTGAATGTCCCAATGAAATACAGTGCTCTGCTACTGCCGATTTTGACGGTTGCCGCGGACGGGTGTATCTTTCATGTTCTATACATCGTTCATGGACAGTTCTTGTCGTCTGGCCAATATATGCAGAGCCACATTCACAGGGAATTTTGTAGACGCCTGCTTTCTTCAGTTGTAAATCGTCCTTAACGGATCCAACCAGGGCCCGGTTCTTTGCTGGTGGACGGAAGATAACCTTGATTTTATTTTCCTTCAGTAATCGGCCTATTTTCGAAGACACATTCCCGGCGTATGGAAGGAACGCAGTTGATTTAAAATCGTCATCTGCGTCCTAAGTGCGTTGCTTCTTATTATGATAGTTGCGCATGGCCGTCCTTATTTGGCGAGAAGTGTAGCCATTCTCTTTGAAAACCTTCTCCAAGTGTTCTAATTCTGCGTGGAGGTTTTCATCATCCGATATTATATGCGCTCGATGTATTAAGGTACTGAGAACACTTGCTGTTTGTGCTGGGTGATGGCAGCTTGACGCCTGGAGATACAGATCTGTGTGAGTCTGTTTCCTGTACACAGAATGTCCCAATGACCCATCAATTTTACGGCGTACTAGCACGTCTAGAAATGGTAAAGTGCCCTCTTTTTCAATCTCCATCGTAAATTTGATGTTCTCATGTAATGAGTTTAAGTGATGAAGGAATTTCTCCAGTTCCTGTCTGCCATGAGGCCATACAGCAGACTGGGCTCATAGGGACAGTACGAACAGGCAAAGTGCGAAGTTTAGCCAACTCGTAACACAAAAGCCGCAAGATGCTATCTCTGGACGATCCGTGGTGAATCTCACGGAGAAATCTTTTGACGATGCGACGATGTCAGTGCTTGCGAAAGGTTTAAACTTCGCTCCTACACCTGCCTCACTGCCTTTAACGGATTTCATCAGTTCCATTGAGGAAGCCATTAGACGTCTCCCTGTGGATTCTGCAGACGAAATTCGACGTGAATCTTGCCGAACGTTGTTGAAATGTGTGCCACAACGGAGTAACATCTCGCCAGCTGAAAAAGCTGCTCTCCGCAGCCTGAGAGAAGATACTAGCACAGTCGTACTGCCTGCGGATAAGGGTAACGCCACAGTTCTTCTGACAAGAGAAGCCTACAACGAGAAGATATATTGTCAGCTAAATGATTCTACGTACCGCAGAATTGAAAAGGACCCAACAAGCCGAATATCAAGGAAAACTACTACCCTTTTGAACGACTGTTCTCTACCTGAACAAGTTATCAATAGATTGAGACCACACAATGCAGTACCACCAAGACTCTACGGTCTTCCGAAGATACACAAGGATGGTGCCCCACTACGATTAATAGTGAGTAATATTGGTGCTGCGACCTATTCTACAGCAAAATATCTGGCCTCATTACCAAAGCCGTATGTGGGTAAGTGTTGCCACCATATACGTAATTCCGAGGATTTTGTCAATCGCTTGAAGGAAGTTGAGCTTACCAGCTCGGATTTATTAGTCAGCTTTGATGTGGTCTCACTTTTTACCAAAGTGCCTTTAATGGAATCATTACATCTCATTGGTAACTTATTCAGTGCAGAAATGATGGCCTTGTTTGAACATATTCTCTCCTCAACGTACTTTTTATTCAATGACGAATTCTTTGAACAAACAGACGGCGTCGCCATGGGGAGCCCTTCGTCGCCTGTGGTAGCTAATCTCTTTATGGAGGACTTTGAGGAGAAAGCACTTGAGTCTGCTGTTTTAAAGCCTACGGTCTTCTGGCGGTACGTAGATGATACTTTTGCTGTATGGCCTCATGGCAGACAGGAACTGGAGAAATTCCTTCATCACTTAAACTCATTACATGAGAACATCAAATATACGATGGAGATTGAAAAAGAGGGCACTTTACCATTTCTAGACGTGCTAGTACGCCGTAAAATTGATGGGTCATTGGGACATTCTGTGTACAGGAAACAGACTCACACAGATCTGTATCTCCAGGCGTCAAGCTGCCATCACCCAGCACAAACAGCAAGTGTTCTCAGTACCTTAATACATCGAGCGCATATAATATCGGATGATGAAAACCTCCACGCAGAATTAGAACACTTGGAGAAGGTTTTCAAAGAGAATGGCTACACTTCTCGCCAAATAAGGACGGCCATGTGCAACTATCATAATAAGAAGCAACGCACTTAGGACGCAGATGACGATTTTAAATCAACTGCGTTCCTTCCATACGCCGGGAATGTGTCTTCGAAAATAGGCCGATTACTGAAGGAAAATAAAATCAAGGTTATCTTCCGTCCACTAGCAAAGAACCGGGCCCTGGTTGGATCCGTTAAGGACGATTTACAACTGAAGAAAGCAGGCGTCTACAAAATTCCCTGTGAATGTGGCTCTGCATATATTGGCCAGACGACAAGAACTGTCCATGAACGATGTATAGAACATGAAAGATACACCCATCTGCGGCAACCGTCAAAATCGGCAGTAGCAGAGCACTGTATTTCATTGGGACATTCAATGGAATACAATGGAACAAAAATTTTAGCCCCGGTTTCCGGTTTTTGGGATTCCGTAATCAAGGAATCAGTGGAAATACGTCTTGCCAATAATCTTATAAATCGTGACAACGGCTTTCAGCTGGATAAAAATTGGAATCCTGTTATTAAAATTATACAATCACAGCGGAATCGACAGTGTCATTCGATACTCAATGACTAGATGAACCTTTATTTTCACCACCGAGGGCAGCACGTACAACTCGGCTATGCTGCGCATGTCAACACCTGACGCATGCGCTGTAGGGTGCCAGTACATTTCGCATGCGCGAGATTCGGCATAAATACCGCGACTGCACGTGGGCTCTTCAGTAGTTGTGTACTCACCTGATGATGGCCGGACGTCTCTGGGCCGAAATATCGTGGCAGAATGTCGACGGGATCCGGCTGCATACCCGGAAATTATTAGAAGGAGATCCACTACTGTTTCTCATATATGTAAATGATATACCATCTAATGTACAAGCAGAATTAGTTCTTTTTGCATATGCCATCTGTATTGTAATCACTCCCAGTATACATACAGAAATGGTGAAGAGTTCTCAAAAGTATCGTTGACTGGTTTTCTGCAAATGGTCTCGCCACGAATTTCATAAAGACACATCATATTCAGTTCTGCACCAGTGATAAGTGTAACACGTAGTGATGAAATAATACAGAGAGTGGAAACTTCAAAATTCTTAGATGTCCATATTGATGAGAATTTAAACTGGAAAAAACACATTTTGAAACTTCATCAGTTACGGAGCTAGCTGGCATATAAACTTGTACTACTGTGGTAGGCATGGGCTTCGTATCTATTTTGGCTACAATAATGCGTTCACTATGCTGTTTGTAGTAGCTTACCCACATTCCTACTTTTTTATTCATTGGTTTTGTATTTATAACCCTGTATTCACCTGACCAGAAGTCTTGTTCATCCTGCCACCAAACTTCACTAATTCCCCCTATATCCAACTTGAACCTATCCATTCCCCTTTTTAAATTTTCTAACCTACCTGCCCGATTAAGGGATCTGACATTCCACGTTCCGACCCGTAGAACACCAGTTTTCTTTCTCCTGATAGCAACGACCTCCTGAGTAGCCCCGCCCGGAGATCCAAATGGGGGACTATTTTACCTCTGGAATATTTTACCCAAGAGGACGCCACCATCATTTAACCATACAGTAAAGCTGCATGCCCTCGGGAAAAATTACGACTGTAGTTTCCCCTTGCTTTCAGCCGTTTGCAGTACCACCACAGAAAGCCCGTTTTGGTTAGTGTTACAAGGCCAGATCAGTCAATCATTCCTGCAACTACTGAAAAGGCTGTTGCCCCTCTTCAGGAACCACACATTTGTCTGGCCTCTCAACAGATACCCCTCAGTTGTGGTTGCACCTACGGTGTGCCTATCTGTATCGCTGAGGCACACAAGCCTTCCCACCAACGGCAAGGTCCATGGTTCAATGGGGGGGGGGGGGGGCAGTTGTCAGTATATTCTGTAAATAGATGTCTACACAAAATACGCCCACTTACTGATTTGTCTTCACCAAAATTTGCAATGATTCTAAGTGCAAATGTGGCTAAACTAAATTGTTTTAGAAGTCCCAAAACAAGCATTTTCCAGTTTAAATTCTTATCTGTAGGGACACCTAAGAATTTCAAGTTTCACTCTATTTATTATTTGCTCACCATGTGTTATACTTACCATTGGTGTAGTACCCCTAGGTGTGTAGAACTGAATGTGTTGTGTCTTTTTAAAACTGAAGGTGAGACCATTCACAGAAAACCGTTCAACGATACTTTCAAGAACATTGGTTACCATTTCTTGTATTTCTGTATGTATGTGTAAACTGACTACAATACTAGTATTGTCTGCAAAAAGAACTATATCTGCTTGTTGCATCCTGTTCTGTTTTAAAGTCACTGTCAGCGCTCTGCACTGGCTGCCACTCCACAAGACCATGACTCAGAATTTTCACCACTGCTACCTTCCTGCTTAATGTGTGTGCATTTCCATGCTTCTTCACTGGCTTATGTACTACTTCGTAGTCAAATTCACTAAATTTCAGGGCCCATCACGTCAGCCTGCGAGACGGGTTCTTCAGTCTCAATAATCAGTTAAGCAGCAAGGTTGGTCACTAACTAAAATTTTTTTCTGTAAACATAACATATAAAATATGTGACACCGAAGGTGAGACTCAACATCTCTTTCACTGTTGTTGAATAGTTGTTCTATGTCACATGCATCTGTTAATCTCCTGGCTTAAAACATCCCAAAGCATGATTAGATGTGTCACATGAAAGGACACACTCCTTCTGGAACTCTGGAAATATTAGAACCAGGCTGGATGTCAGAAATCTCTTTAATTCTTCAGGTGCACCCTAACAGTCCTTTGTTCATATGAATTTGACACATTTCCTTAGCAGCTTTGTGAGTAGTCATGCTATGTCAGTAAACTGTTCCACAAATTTTCTCTAGTAATTTTAGATCCTCATAAAAAGATTGCAGTTCCTTAATGTCTTAGGTATTGGGAATTCCTGTACAGCTTGTACTAGCCTCAGGTGTGTCCTTACTCCATCTTACTAATTATATGGCCTATGAATTCTACCTCTTCTAATATAAATTGGCACTTCTATGTACTCAACATCATACATGCAGCTCTCAATCTCTTAATCACTTCCATCAGACATCAATGGTGCTCAATGTCCTTACAGAATAAGAAGATGTAATCTATCTAAACTGGACCCTGACACAGTTTCAGTCTCTCAACACACTTTCTAATAACCTCTGAAACTTTGCAGGTTCGTTTTTCAGTCCAGACAGCATTCTCTTGAACTGATAGAGTTCCCACGGTTTCAAAAATGCTGTCTTTGGCCGATCATAGGGAACAACCTCAAATTGATGGTAAATATTCCTCAAATCCATGGCTGAAAAGTACCAACATCGTCCCAAATTATCAATAGTCTTGCTGTTCAGGTGACGATAATCAAAGCAGAACCTGTATTGTCTAGAATGATCCGTAGGCTTTTTTGGTGCAACCACAATTCCTGCACCCCTTGGACTACTACTCTTCTATTATCCTGTCAGCAAACTGCTTGTCTTATTAAATCTACCATAATCAGTTGCAAACACGTAGGAATATGATATGATTTCCTACACACTAGTATTTTATTCCCTGTTGGTATTCACTGTGAGTCAAGGGCATTGCTGGCAAGAGACCCCATAGAACAACTAAATCCTTAAATTTGAACAACAATTCAGCCAACCCCCTCCCCCCCCCCTCTCTCTCTCTCTCTCTCTCTCTCTCTCTCTCTCTCTCTCTCTCTCTCTCTCTCTCTCTCTCTCTCTCTCCCCCTCCCCCCTCCCCTCCCCCCCTTCCATTTTATGCTCCACTTTCCTATGTAATGCAGTCTTAATGATGGATGATGGATGATGGCTGCTTGTGGCTCACACTCCCGGTGCACTACTCATCCTCATCCGGCATGTCCAAACTCACTGTCAGCATCCCCTTCCTTAACTTCCCTTCCTCAGTGCCGAAATCATCTGTATTTTTCCGTACACCTCTCCTAACATTTCTCTCTTCTACCTATACAATACTTCTCTTTTTTTAAAAAAAAAAGAAAAGAAAAGAAAACCCTTGCTGGATCCAGTGTATCGTTCTCTTCCAGAGGTTCTGCAACACATAACTTACCTTCAGGCAGCTCTGGCTCCACATTCACTAAAACCAACTTCCCTATGCCAACTGGCACACAGTCATGCAAATCAAGCCTTATTGCAATTGTATGGTGTTCAACTGGTTTGTCCAATGTGCTAAACACTTCTTGCAAGAGTTCTTCCCCTAGCTGGAATGTCACTCCACTAAGTTCTGCTGTACATTGCTAAAGGTCAGTTTTAGCACAATGTTCAAATGGCTCTAAGCACTATGGGACCTAACATCTGCACAATGTTGATCAAAATGTTTAACCACAGGGTCATGCCGTAGCCCTTGCTTACATACGGTACTACCTCTACACACCGCTTAAATGGAACAGCCCCTCTATGCAAAGCTACATCTATCAACCCCAATGACCTTACCTCATTATTCCCGACCTTATGTAACCTATAGCACGGCAGGTTCCATTGCTAAGTCTTTACTGGTTACTGAGCCATGTGCTCCTGTTTCCAGCAAAACCCTATACTCTTTACTTCTTACAACACATACAGGGTGTCCCACTAAAACCTCCCTGATTTCGAGGACCCAGGAGAGAAAAGCCACAGTAGATACGACAATGAAAAATGAACCACATTGTAGAGCATCTCAATGAATTTATATTCACGCGTCAGAATTGCCAAGTATCGTTACCAGAGTGCAGCATGGTCGCATGAAATGAAAATGGTGACTCGACAGCAGCTTGCACAAGCAATATTGTGGTTTGCAGAAACAAAATTGCCAATTACTGTGCAAAGAAATTATTGTCGTATGTATGAACGCGATACACCTGATATGAAAACAATCTCATCTGAGAATGAACATCTTTCGAGGAACTTGGCATCCATATCAATACACTGCAGCATATCCGCAACAAATTGTTGTCGATGTGGTTTGTCGTTTGGTGTCAGATGCAGAATTTGCACTCTGTAAGCACACATACGAAAATGCTGGTGAACTACACAATGCAATGTTGATCGAGGTACATCAAGTTGCGTAGATGCTTGACGAATTGACATACGTGGGCTTCTGAGAAACATTTGTCTGATGTCCTCCACTGTGTCTTCTGAAACTCCATAACGTGCGCTGCCAGCATGTTTCAGAACACTTGCTGTTGCCAGAAACTTCCTATACCATTCCTTAACTGTTTTGACATCAGGTGGATCACATTCATACACACGACGATAATTTCTTTGCACAGTAATCGGCGATTTTGTTTCTGCAAACCACACTAATGCATGCGCACAGTGCCGTGGAGTCACCATTTTCACTTTATGCGACCATGCTGCGCACTGGCGATGATACTTGGCACTTCTGATGCGGGAATATAAATTCTTTGAGATGCTCTACAATGTGGTGCATTTTTCACTGTCGTATCTACTGTGGTTTTTCTCCCCTGGGTCCTTGAAATCAGGGAGATTTGAGTGAGACACCCTGTATTACCGCACAGTCCACCTCTGTGTGCATATTCGTTGCATATAATTTTAGCTGGAATGCTTTTAAGTGGACGTTGTGTTCCCCCTTCTGTTAAACAGCTGCTTACCACCTACTAATCCACCCCTATGTTGATTACCAAAATTCTGCTGCTGATATCTTCCATTCCGTCTGTTTCCCTGTGGCTGGTGACACTGCCTCTGCAAGTGCCCTTTCTGTCCACTCCCACAACACTTAATGTTTGCAGAAAATATCTCACATCTACCTCATACCCCCACTGATATGTCAATGTCTTTGCATTCCATTGCTAAATGCCTCTTCACAACAATGCTTAACTGCTCCTTTAAATATCTCGCACTACTCTGTTGTATCTTATCATCAGCCCCTTCTCCAACTGTTCAAAGCTTGTTGCATTCTTTAATGCTTCCATACATCTCAAGTACATTTTCCCTTCTCACACTAGTCATAATTTTGCATCGTGTAACAATTGACTATCAGTCCAACCACCCATCTTCACTGACATCTGAAGGAAGGTTCTTTAAGAATGACTGCATATCCTCATATGATTATCCAGAAAAGGGGACAATCAATCCTGTGGCTTGTAGATCCACCTCATTCTGAGGTACCTAAAGGATTGCCAGTTGTTCATCCCTAGCTGTCAACTGTCCATGTAGCTGCACAATATCCACTGTCAGCTGTGCTATCTTTTCTAACAATATCCGTACTGCTTCCAGCCCTGACACACCTTCTGTCTCTGACTATCATTGCGCTTAATTTACTCTTCATTAACACACAATAATACAAAAAAATTACAACTTCAAGGGATCATCACAAGTTTGTACTTATCTCACATAATGAGCCATCTAGACTCTCTACATTACCTTGCAACGTCATCATATCCATGATATGTGTAACAGGTTAGAAGCATTGACTCTGTGCACAGCACTAAAAGTTTGGTCACGTTAATGTCTGTAGATTCATTAATTATAATGACATACATGCTGTCACTGAAATATTGCCGCAGATTTTCCCCAATATATCGCCTTATTACATGTTTTATAGGTGCACTACATTTTGTTCTACATATGTATTTTAAGTTTTCTGGCAATATTACTGTCTGTGAATTTACTCTTGCACAAATCAGTTAAGTGATGACATGTCATGATCGGGCAATGGGTGGAAACAAATAATGCAAGGGAACCCTCAGCTTGATTCACTTCTGAATACTCTTTCACGGTTTTGAAAGGTACTTTTGTTTGTTGACAATGGTGCTGCCGCTGTCTTGAGTCTTTTTTTATTTTTATTTTACGTCACTGTGGCTTATTGCGACAGAACCTGCTAACAAAATACTACGGCAAAATGTACAATACGCTCTGTGTCATCGCCTTGAATTCCTTCTAGCCAGTCTGCAAATTTACAATCACGTAGCGATTCTGCATGAAATTTCTGAATATAATGTCCCTCTGCTTTACATATGTTTAGCATTAAAACAACAGCAAGTGATATAAGAAACACCACATTACCACCGGCACTACAGATATGCACTGTGCATGCAATTGCAGATCTATTATTACTAGAGCACATAGCAAAACGCGTGCAGAACAATAGGGTCACAAAACAACACGGAAACGAAGACAAAATACCGTGTGGTATTATAAAGGTTTAGGTGAAATAAATTTAAGAGCTACTAGACGTTAACAAATTAGATAGTGCTGTTTGTTGTATGTAGAATGGATCAAGTGATTTTAAAAAATAATTTTACCATGAACCACCCAAATCTTTTTAAAATCCACCATAATTCACACCAGCCAATAACTGCAATATCTGCACCATAGACAGGTTACTCAAAACCACCAAATTTAGTGGGAAAAATCATTAACATCGCAATACTGATCCAAAGTCAAGTCCACAGCCACCCACACCACATCGACCGAAATATCAACGAACTCAACCCAATAAAAAGTCACAATCTCGACTAATCGTGTTTGTACGAATTTCTCTACGTGCATACAAAACAATCAGAAAGGTGTACCTGCTGAACGTTGAGTCGACAATGATAAGTCACCGACATTGTTTCCAGGTAATACTGGTTCAAATCTGACACATACAAACAAAAGCACTCCTTGATTACAATTAAAAACCACTTAAACAGGCATTCTATCGTGTCTTATTCGACAAACCATACGATAATGCCCTATGTGTACAGCAGCGCGGCGCGCGCACTCGCAAATCGCACACTCGTATCGGGCTAAATTTACACTGCCCGCGATGCGATGCGATTCGATGCCGAGCTGAGCGGAGCGATGAAGGGCTGAAATCGCGTGACAATGGGCAGGCTTGGTTTAACAGTGGCAACAGAGCGATGATCGTTTAGACTGCAGGCTGGGCCGAGCGATGCGATGCGGTGCGATGCGATGACTCCGCTGTAGTCGCAACCGAGTTTGCGTTTCGCGCGAGTGCTTGGAGCGATTACTCGTTTGCGCTTGCGTCTGGAGTAATTGCTTGCTTGCGATGGACGTCGAAAGACTAATTAACAATGTGCGTGAACGCCCCGTGTTATGGCACCAGAAAAATAAATATTACCACAATAGGGATTTTGGTCGTCAAGCATGGAACGAAATAGCTGAAGATTGTGGAACAGACAATAAGTACAAAAAAGTAAAATAAATATCTACAAGACTCCAAGAAATAAGTAACACAAACAACTTCGTTTATTTTCTAATTTTAATTGTGTATAGATACTATTACAGTATTTTGGTAATGAAATGACGTTCACAATAGTTACAGTATTTGATAATTTTAACATGAAATATTTTTGCATTAATGACTGTTGAAATAGTTTTTGAAGGCCTCTCTGACACTCCTCGCTCTTCTTGAAGCATTACTGTTTGCTCTGTCATTTTGGAAGCATGCTACTCAAGCACTGTGTTCTGTTATGTCCTGGTCAATAGACAATTGAAGGGAAATGTGAGGCCCATCTTTATCGATTATTGTATTGTGCAACTGAATAATAATGTCTGCATGTTCTACAGAAGATTCAATTTCCTTTCGGAGAAGACGCCACTTTCTGGCCATAATTCCGAAAGTGCATTCCACCACCGTTCTAGTCCTCGATAGCCTCCTGTTAAATAACCTCTCTTCCTCAGTCAGTGATAGTCCAGGGAAAGGGCGCATTAAGTTTTCCAGTAGTGGAAAGGCTTCATCTCCAACCAACACTAATGGGGCTTTTACTGAAGTACCTGGTAGTTCTTTCGGTGGAGGCCAGTTTTCAGTTTCGTTCAAAATATTATTGTACAAGTTACTTGCTCTAAATGTGCCACCATCTGATTGCTTGCCATAGCCTCCAATGTCAACTGCTATTAATCTGCAATTAGCATCGGCTACAGCTAGTAAAGCAAGCGAAAAATATTTTTTTGTAATTGTAATATATTGTCCCAGAATGAGGTGGACATTTAACCCGAACATGCTTACCATCAATGGCCCCCACACAATTCGGAAAATTACAGTTGGTATACATGCGTTTTGCAGCGGTTTGAAGCAGTGGTATAGTAGGAGAAGGCAGGTGTACAGGGCTCAGAATTTCACATATTGTGGCGCACGTTTCATGCACACATTGTGCGACTGTAGTTAGACCCATCCGAAACGACTGTGACAGTGCATGGAAAGACATCCCAACCGACAAATATCTGAAAAAGAAGAAATGAGCGTAATTGAAGGATGTGTAGGATCTCCGTAGGATTTGCAGTTAATGTGCTAAGGACAAAAATGTGTTAAGTATACAGTGTACTTAATTATTTACGCATATTTTCACGTCTATATTTTCAGGCGAGGTACTGAAGAATAAATGGAAGAACCTACGTGACACTTTCCGTTCTGAACTCAAAAAAACTCGTGCTGAACGTTCAGGAGACGAAGGTGGCATGTCGCCTTTCCAATCCAATTGGCCGTGGTACGAGCTAATGACCTTCCTGACTGACATAATGACGCCACGGAAGACGAAGACACAGTAAAAGAACAGCATCGCAACACGACGACGCACCCGACGACGTACCATTTTCACCAGCTCTTACAGAGAGAGAGAGTGTTTCACCTGATGAAACCAACCAAGCCAGCTCTTAAAGACTGTCTGTAAGTTCAGAGGGTAGCGTTTCGATGCCTCCTCCCTCACCCACCCTACACACAAACTAAAACAAAAGATCCAAGAAATCGACAAACTCTGAGTTGATAAATATAGAGAAGCAAAAGTTGAAGGTAATTGAGCAACAAATGTCGAAATCAGAAGCGCAAGATGACAGCTATCATTTTGTAGTGAGTTTGTTGCCAGCAATGCGAAAACTGTCACCAGCAGCTCAGTTGATAGCCAGGATAAAAATTCAGCAGGTTCTTTTGGAAGAATTGGAACAATCAACCACATCCACTGCACATTCGTTGATGTCACCTTATGCACCTGAAAATCCATTTGAAATCGTAATTGCTGGAAATCCGCAAAATGAAATAGTCATTTCTGAAATTCAACCTGATGAAATTGTTATTTCAAGCCACCAAGATTCTGAAAACTTTGATAGTTAAATGAGAGCTGTGATGTATTTAACTTCTCATTGTCAACTACGTCAAAATGTATTAAAAGAAAGTTTGAATCTATCACAATTTGCAAATTTTTCATAATAAAATGATTACTGTAAACTTAATATTGTGTACTTACATGATGGTGATCATAACTTTCTCTTCAGGGGTAATAGCCATTCTGAAATTTGTGTTTTGCTTCTGTAATCTATTTGAAACAGGCGACACTATATAATCAAATGTCTCTGTACTCATTCTGAAATAATTCCAAAATTTATCCTCATCTTTTCTCAAGTCACTGTACAAATGATGAAATTCTCCTAAAGACCTCCTCTCCTTGTCGATTTTATACACCCATTCACGACTGCGTTGAATTCTCAGAGCACTGTTTTCTAATAAAAAAGAATTTACTGGGTCGAGGAAAGACGACATAGTGCCGAGACTGCTCAATTGCTGGCCAGATTGCGCGCGCGCTGTATCGTGTGCAATGTGAACGCTCCATCGCATTGCATCGCTTTGGCCATTATGGCTCGCATCGCAACGCGTCGCGTCGCATCGCGTCACAGGAAGTGTAAACGTACAGTCGGGCGGGCGGGTGGCGGTGGCAGTGGTGTGAGTGTATGTAGCAGCGTTCCGAATGGGTGGCTCGCGATGTAAAAACTAGTCACATAAGACCATTCTTAGAGAAATGTAAAATTTGAAAATATACTACACCTCCTTAAAATGGATTACGTAACAAGTGATGGAAATTGTACGGTAGGTAGTACAGTACTAAGACAGTAGGATAACATAAAGTTTAATTTGAGATTTGTCATCGGTGGACCCAGATGCTTTTTGTTTCAGGGTGCGGGGTCTTGAGCCTCTTAGACCCCTTCCCCCTGAATCCGCTACTGTTGTAGTGTATGAGCTCAAATAGCCATGAGCAAAGGTTATGTAATGCGTTTTTACCTATGTGAACCGCTTAAAGTTTCGTGGAATGTTTTACTTAACTTGATGCAACGCAGTAAGTATGATGAATAGCGAAAAGAAATTCAAATGGCTCTGAGCACTATGGGACTTAACATATGAGGTCATCAGTCCCCTAGAACTTAGAACTACTTTCACACACATCCATGGCCGGCCCTGTGGCCGAGCGGTTGTAGGCGCTTGAGTCTGAAACCGCGCGACCTCTACGGTCGCAGGTTCGAATCCTGCCTCGGGTATGGATGTGTGTGATGTCCTTAGGTTAGTTAGGTTTCAGTAGTTCTAAGTCTAGGGGACTGATGACCTCAAATGTTAAGTCGCATAGTGCACAGAGCCATTTGAACACATCCATGCCCGAGGCAAGATTCGAACCTGCGACCGTAATGGTCGCACGGTTCCAGATTGAAGCGCCTAGAACCGCTCGGCCACAACGGCCGGCAAAGAAATTCAGTTCTTTATCGAATGATTATATCAGACTGTACGATGTGTAAAAATCAAATATTTTCGCTCAATAGTTTTCAAAAATCGGGTAAGTATTTCATATCGGCCGGAACGCTGCCTCTCAGTATAGGCCCCAACAACTGGCGAGCAGTGTAGCTGGAACAAAAAGCAGCTTCTGCGCGAAATGCAAAGAGCTCTTCTGTAGCGGCGGAAGGATTAATGCTTTGTATCTTGTTTCCTTTTCCTTTAGAAGCGATTAATCGTGCAATTTTTTCGTCATGAATTCTTGCTTTATCGTAACTGTGATGTAATGAGTTTTACTGTCGTTTGATTTCTTGCGCTAAAAGTACGCGATAAACTTTGTGAGTACCTTGTGGTGCAGACACACTGCACATTTTGAGGTCCGTGTATGGAACCATGGAGAACTTAACTCTGATGGAAAGTGATATTTAAGTATTTAATTAGTTTTAAATCAGCAAAACTGTAAATTTTTGAATCTGCCCAGGGGTGGAGGAAGTTATTAGTAACGTTGTTAGCAACCGTCTGCAGGGGTGCTTAACTGCTGTTGCACAGATTTAGCACAGAGGAACTGTATTCGCTTCATAACTATTCCCCTGACGTGTGTGTCCCATGTGATGAACAAAAGAAATTCATGTCGTTGACGGTCGAGTCAAAGTTCTTCACAGACGTTTGTGAAGTGAAGAAGTCTGGTGTTCACAAAGCAGACGCCTGTGACCAAGAACACAGTTTACTGAGTCGAGCTTGTGAGAAGACTCAATGTGTAAAGGTTTCCTTCAGATTTTGTCAAAGAATTTCTTCTAACAATTTGCAGCTCTATTAAATAAAATGGAAAATAAGACCCAAGAGTGCAACTGTCTGCACTGCAATAAGAACTGAGAACTTGCATCACAATACATATGTGGAACCACAGAGCTAACTATCCACTGCTGGGAGCCTCTTAACACAACGTTAAAGATAAGAACAGTTCTTACTTATGTGAAATATGACATTCCATGTGTCCAAAAATTAAATTTTCGGTGCTTGTGTCTCATCTTACGAAAGGACTGTATAGCGTAACTCATCAGAGTAGAAAGAGAATGCCAAGCGAATTTAGCGGAACAGTTCAGGTCCAGATGGAAAGTAAGCACACTGTTACAGGGTTTGCCAAATATTTGTAACCATATTGCCAAACCTTAACCCACGTTCCATTGTGCTCAGTGAGAATGCACATTTCCCCCACCACCACGCCGTGTTGTCAGAGAGAGAAGAGGGGTTAAAAGCGAACGCGCCGTGTTTAAGAGGGGCAAAGCAATCGTACTGCATACGTCTTGGTTTCATATTTCTCAACAACACAGATCACAAACGTTCAGCATCACTGAATAATTTTTGGCACTCTGAAGACGTAATACAATTTTTACGTGGCACAAATTATCGGCATACAAACCAACAGACATTTTACATACTTTCGCAGTCAGGTTCCCACATAATATTGACTTACTTTGTTTCATAATCGAAAAAAATGCCTGTCACACATATTCTGGCCGAAATATTTTATCAGATTTGCTAATTCATTGTGGAAGCTTTCCCTGAGCTAAACAATGTATACAACTTGGACAATTTTAACGTAAAAGGATTTGTCTTTAAAAGGGAAATTACATTGCAGATCAATTCGTTACATATGCATATGCTCAGGGGCCCTTTCAACTGAAACGGTCGGTCTCGAAAACAGTTCGAAAACATATGTAAGACTGACAGTGTCCTCAGAATCGTTTAGAAAACCATCTTTGTAATTCTTTCAAGGCTACAATGGATTCTTCTAACCTCACATTTCCTTTACGCCTATTTGGTTAGGGACATGGACTGTGTTTTTTGTCAGAATTCATGCCTTCTTCAATGCGATTTTCAGGTGGCCAGATTTGTGAAATCAAAATATGGGACCCGAATTAGAAGTTGAAATGAATTGATACTTCGTGGAAACTTTTATTAATACTATATCTATATTGTAGATTTGTGCTAAACTATTTGGTTTGTGCTAGAAGTACATACAGTAGATCATCGTACCAATATCTTGTAATTCACATGAAAAAAAGTATCAAAATAACTTGCATTACTAACCAAGTAAGTATTTTATTGTTTAATTGTCGTCATATGCAAACTCAAGATATCACTTTGATATAGTGATGTGTTTAACTAGTGAGGAAAATGATATTATTTACATAAGTTACTTATTTTTCATTCTTAGCTGGCCTGGAAGTTTCGCCGTGGGTAGTTTCTGGAAAAATCTTTTTTTGTTATATTTTGATGAAGAATATATGTTATTAAGGAGAATGACATTTTCAAACGGAGTTTTATGAAAATCAACACATGAAGTATCCTGAAAATGAATTTTATTAACGGCTATGACAATAAATCTCTTATTTCCATCATAAATCGTGCGTGATCCAGAACACTATTTCTACGTTAGCTTTAGTGCAAGGTTGAGCTAGCACAAGGTCAGTAACGAGCTGCAGATTCTTGCAGCGGCTGTCTTGACATGTAATGAATTTGATGATGATACGAGGATTAGTCAATTATTATCCGCAATTTAGTCATATTTTTGTTTATTTTGGTAGTACTGTCGTTTTAGGCTGATGACGCATGCTTTATTTATTTGTTGTTATATCTTTGCAATTTTCAAGCTGCTAGGTTAGTTTAGTTATCAGTGCCATGCTGTTAATCATGGCTGCTTCGCAGTCTATTTGCACCAAAGAAGAGCAACGTTCAGTGATCCGTTTTTTGTGGTCCGAAGGCGTATCAGGGGCCGAAATTTATCGAAGACTTAAGGTACAGTACGGGAATAGTATTTTACCACAACGCAGTGTCTAAGAATGGATTGAAAAATTCAGAAATGATCGCACAAGTGTTACACAAGATGAAGGAGCCGGATGACTATTTACCGCTACAAATGAAGAAACCATTGAGCGTTCATGTGAAATGATTCTCTTAGACAGATGATTAACTATTGACGAAGTCGCACATCGCCTACAAATTAGTGACGGTTCTGCCTACGAAATCATCCACAACAGACTTGGGTTTCATAAAGTTTGTGCAAGATGGGTCCCAAAACAACTCACACAGTTGCATAAACAAGCACACTTGGACATATGCAAAAAAAAAAAAAAAAAAAAAAAAAAACATTTGGATCGCTATGGAAACGAAGGGGAAAGCTTCTTAGACAGGATCATTACTGGTGACGAAACATGGATCCATCATTACGTGCTGGAGAGTAAACGGCAGAGTATGGAATGGAAACATCCAAATTCGCCGTGCAAAAAAAGTTCAAGACCCAACGGTCCGCAGGAAAACTGACGCTTACGGATTTTTGGGACGCACAAGGCCCAGTACTGGAACATTATGGGGAAAGGGGCACAACAATAAACAGTGTACGTTATAGTGAGATGCTTACTGCCAGGCTAAAGCCTGCAATTCGAAGTAAACGCCGAGGATTGCTGTCAAAAGGTGTGTTGCACGACAATGCCCGTCCGCATACTGCTGCCCACACTGGTGAAACGCTCTAGAAACTCAAATTTGAAGTGCTGGATCATCCTCCATGTAGTACCGATCTTGCCCCTTCTGAATATCACTTGTTTGGTCCACTCAAACAGGCATGAAGGGGCCGTCGATTTGTCTCGGACGAAGCAGTGAAAGAAGCGGTGCATTCCTGGCTCGCTGCTCAGTCGAGAACCTTCTTTTATGAGAGCATCAGGAAGCTTGTACAACGATGGACCAAGTGTGTTGAAACGCAAGGAGACTATGCCGAAAAATTATGTTCTTGTGAGTTTCCTTTTTGATTACAATAAAATGTTATAACTACTTTGCGGATAATAATTGACTTACCCTGGTAGATCTCGTTCAATTTTATTTAATCGAAGAATGTATTTTCGTTATTCTTTGGGTATGACCACTTTTACTCTTCATTTGGTTATGCCACACTTTACTTCAAAGCCCGCTATTTCAAAATACACTGGACGATAAATTAAAAACGGGACAATATGCGTCCCGTACGTTATTCTGTCGGGACAACGGGACACTTGAGCTGAATAAGGGACGATACCGTAAAATACTGGACGTCTGGTCCAGAATCTTCGTCCGCTTCCATCGGAAACTGTTGCAACAGACAGTGGAATAATGCCTGCAACTCAGAGATTCAGCTCAATTTCTTCGCTTGCTCAATGCTCGCAAATTTAGCAGAAAGTGCTTCTTGATGTACAGAGCAATGAAACGTGGCCGTCGATCATTGTAACTATTTGCTGTATGGTTAACAAATATTTGTTTTATTTTATTCTGCACGGTACTATATTATCGTTTCATAACAGATTTGCAGTACACTTCGATTACGCAACTGCGTAGTGATACTGAGAATTTCCCTCTCTTCTGTCCTTCGCGTTCATTTGTAAAGGTTTATGGCGATAGACTGCTAGACTGCCTCTTTTTGTGCAAACTGCCCCTGGACCTGTGAATGTCCGTCATTCCACGAACAAATAGCGAGTGGCACCCAGCGCTGAAATCACGGTTCTGCCGAATCGAAGAGAGTCGTGCTGGCCGAAAAATGGCGCACCACAATTTATTTATTTCGTTAACAGTACAGAGTCTTGAAATGTAAGGTGAGTCGGATGCTTCTGAATCTAACAGCAAAGACTTCTCATTGTTTCAATCTTATTGGTATACAATTGTTAATGCTTTTTTAAAAATAATATAAAGAACTATGTATATGATTTCTCTAAGATTACAAGGAATTGAATGCTTAACAATTGTTAAAATGATTCCATATAATTTGTTACAACCTAGTTGATGAGATTATAATTTATATAATATAAACGTCAAAGAAAAATTTAAAAAAAATGTAAGACAATGAGTGTGGTGAAAATAATTTACAGTGTGTAGAGGGAAGTGATATGCTGTATTTGGATGTGTAATATAGTCTAAGTAGCATGTTGGTTGATAATGGCCTGTTTCTACCTGTTTCAGATGAGAGGGTGTCGGTACAACCTCGAGCTATTCTCATCTGAAATGGTGTGTGCTAATGTATGTTTACACAGATTATACAGATTAAATACTGATTGAGCAGTTCATACAAGGAATACATGTATTTTAGCTGTACACGAGAAATACACTTATGTTTGTAATTTGTTAGTAGAAATAGAATATAGTTCATTGCTACTTGAATGCATTATTCCTTAAATAACTTAATACATTACTGATAAATAAAATTCATTGATTGTAGCTTTGAATAGAGAAGAGAATATACTTCTGTCTGCACACAATAAGACAAGCAATACGTTACTGCTTGTGTGCAGTATACTTTAAACACTATGCAGTATGTCATTGGGGAGGAGGAGCCTCAAAATAAAAGTTCTTCGAGCCTTCTCCTCCCAAGCGACATTACCTCATTACTACAGTCTCAATATGTGGTGCGGGTGTTTGTTTGTTTTGATTGTTGTGTTGTTTGTTACTGTTCTGGCATGCAGTGTCATGCATTGTTGGTTTGGTCCCTCACATGTTGATCCCTTCTGAGTCATGTTCACTTAGTGTTCCTTCCTCGGTTCCGGAATCTGTGGTCGTGTTTGTGTTCTCCCATGTGGTGTGTTGTGTTGTTTGTGCTTGTCTACGCCTCCTTCCACATGGGGTTTGGCGCTTGTATTCTTCGTGCAGAGTGTTCGATACAGTATAGCAATGCTAGTTGAAATATCACGCTGTACCGAGTACTTCACAGAAGGAATGAACACATCTGCAACAGGCTGAGCCTTGGCCAACATAGTTTGATACGCCATGGCCAGCCCTGTTATACGGCATTTGCGAAGTGAGGCGCGAGCGTGTTTGGTTTCTATGCAGCGTTATCTCCTGATACTTTCCAACAGAGCCTTTCAAGCTATCTGTATTTAAGGCATTCAGTTAGACTTAATGTATAATTCCTCATTTTTGAAGCTTTCTGGTGTAGAAGGGGGCTGTTATCGCAGTTGTTATACCGTGTCAACGCAGAGATAGAAAAGCTAGTGATATTAGTTTCCACCCATGCAGCATGCGGCTTGTGAAATATTGAAGTATATCGTTTTCCATCACGACTACAACTTTCCCAAAATACAAAGGACTAAAACACCCTCTTTGATAGTTTGCAATGGAAAAGGCAACTGGAAATCAACCTTCCTTGACACGTCACAGAACAGTAAGATTTCAAACAATGGATACTAGAATACACGGTAAGGACCACGAGGTGCATGCGCAGTAGCGAGCCTCGCCGCTGCTCGTTGTTTACGGCAGTGTAAATTTTCATTAGTAACTGGCAATTGAGTACAGAGTTTCGCTGTAATTATCAGTGTACTGGGGGATTTTTAGAGTAAGTTTTAAGTGAAAAATAATGGTTTGCAGCACAATCACCAGTATGCTAACCACAGCAGCCATGTAAGTAAGTTAAGTTTCATATCTTAAAAACTCAGACGAAACTAAAACAGATAAGTGCTTGTAAATGTGCAGATTCGTATTCAGTTGAAAATGCTCGTGTCTGCGCAATATGGCTTACTGATTCGTATTATGAAAGGGATTTGAAAAGTGAACCGTTGAATAATCCTCGAAATTCAAGCTGAGGACTCTTGCTGTTCCCTACCAACCTCCGACTCTGATTTATGGCGTGGTAATGAGCCTAATAATGAGGGAAGTATTTGGACCCAAAAACGAAGCCACCATAAAGAAATATAAGATATTTTACAGGTAAATATACTACCAACTAATGAAGAAATTACTGCTAGACAAAACGTTTAGCATGAAAACAAACACTGCTGTGAACGCGAGCGACATTCTATCGCATAGCACATGAGAGAATAAATAATTTATTACTTTAAGTGCTAAAAAATAGGTGGAAACTGGAGATACGACTGAAGAACCGTCAACTTCTGAGAAGCAAGACACATTATCTACAGGAAAGTGAATGCGACAACAAGGAAGTTTCAGAGGTGGGAGAATTTTTTGAGAATTGAACCGAATGCGAAGAGGAAAATGTTCCAGATATGGAGGAAAATGTTGCACTCTTAGAAATGATTGTAGGATATTTTACTTAATAGAGTTAAACGCACACAATCCCAGTTAGCACATTTCTATGGTAAACGAACTGATCACGAAGTTTCAGGAATTCGCTCTGAAAACGTAAAGATAATTCCAACAGTTCCACGGCAATTCCATTGATCATAACCAGGAATGGAGGACTTTTGGTGTGATACGATCTTTCATCAGAAAGAAAGCCACCAACAAGACAGAAAAAGTGCAAAGGCACTAAGCGAACTGAGAGTGGACAAAGACAAAAACTGAAAAAAATAAATGCGCTGTAACATAACTTTCCAGAATAGAAAACCTGTTAATACAATTAAAAGAGTTTAAAATGAATTGTAGGAAGTTTTTCCGTACTACAGGTCTATGTGGGCTTCTTCCCCAGAAAAAAAAACTGCGTGCTCCAAGATGGTGAAAGAGGTTGACGTTCTTCAGGGACCATACACTACCATAGAAAAAAATTGTTTAACTAATAAAAAGCTTCATAATAATAACAATAACAATGCCCCCTACCGTGTATTTTAGTCTCAAACACTTGGCACCTCGATCGACTGTGCAGACTTGTGCCACATACAAACAGAACTTCATGACTACTAGGGAGAAAACGCAGAAGTATGTTGGTGGGAATGGAAGCAAGAAGAAACGCAGTTAACTAATACTTCAGTGCCACACAGTAATCAATTCATTTGTTGATTCAGAAAAGAAGAAACTGAAAACTATGTTCATTAGCACAGAAAAAATTCTGCGCCTTCGTATATGTTTTTCAGCTTCCATGTAATGCATACTAAATAGCTTTTTCATTGCTTTCGTAATGTTCTCTTTTTGTTTGGTCCCTAAATGACGAAACGAATCCAAATCCATGTCACTGGTGGTCCCTTCGAATCTTTCCAGCAGCTTTTTCGTTTGTTGTTGGTTGGTACCAGTAAAGCAGACCACCATGCCTGCTCCCACAAAGGATTGGATCAAAGTAGCCAGAAGGCTTACGAAATGTATTCGAAATCGAGTGCCACGCACTTCATTACCCAGAATATCCATATTATTCTGCGTAGTTTTGTAAATCAGAGCAAGACGAAACCCAAATTTGTCCATTTGCATAGCTCATTCGAATAGCAGCAGAACAAAATTATCAAACATAACTTTCCATTTAAAGTTGTAACACTATGACCAGCAGGTGAGCCAGTGGTAAATTATGGTGGCAAACTGCAGCAGTGGCACAGTCCATACTACATAGTCGTTTGCTGAGTGATATACTCCGTGCCGTCGTTGGATAAGCAGCTGCAGCAGCAAGTCGTATACTCCTAGCTCATTCATTTGTTACATAGTTTAATTCTTAATTTCTTTGCGTGTTTTTGGTACTTGCATTGTCTAATTCATAAATTTCTGGCGTATTATAGTATTTGAGAGTTGTAGCATTGCGTTTTAGTACCTGAATAGTGTAAATTCGCGTAGTCGTTTGTCTTCTGTTTTTGTTTTGAACGGCCAGTGTCGGTTGGTCACAGTCAGTGTGCTCCGTGCCGTCGTTGGATAAGCAGCTGCAGCAGCAAGTCGTATACTCCTAGCTCACTCATTTGTTACATAGTTTAATCCTTAATTTCTCTGCGTGTTTTTGGTACTTGCATTGTCTAATTCATAAATTTCTGGCGTATTGTAGTATTTCAGAGTTGTAGCATCACGTTTTAGTACCTGAATAGTGTAAAATCGCGTAGTCTCCTTCCGCCGCCGAGCAGTGTGTCAGCAGTGCGCAAGTAGCAGCATTACTGCATTTACTAGGCAATCTTGTATTTTAATAACCGTTTAAATTTTGTGTCGATTTGTTTGCGCTTTCTGTAGATTAGTTCAGACGTTCTTTGCACAACAGTTTTTAGCATGGATAGGGACTGCAGCTGCTGTGTTCGGATGCAGGCTGAGTTGGCATCCCTTCGCTCCCAGCTTCAGGCAGTGTTGGCTTCGGTCACACAGCTTGAGGCTGTTGCCATTGGGCATCACTGTGGGGTTCCGGATGGCGGTTTGGTGGGGACGGCCAGCTCGTCCCACGCATCCCCCGATCGGACTACGACTGTGGTTGCCCGGGATACTGCCCGCATTGAGGCTGATCCCTCACCTGTGGTAGAGTGGAAGGTCGTCTCAAGGTGTGGCAGGGGGCGAAAGACATTCCGGAGGGCTGAACGGAAGGCCTCTCCAGTTTGTCTGACGAACCAGTTTCAGGCTCTGTCTCAGGCTGATACTGATCTTCGGCCTGACATGGCTGCTTGTCCTGTTCCAGAGGTTGCCCCTCAGTCTGCAAGATCCGGGTGGTCGCAGAGGGTGGGCTTACTGGTAGTTGGAAGCTCCAACGTCAGGCGCGTAATGGGGCCCCTTAGGGATATGGCAGCAAGAGAGGGGAAGAAAACCAATGTGCACTCCGTGTGCATACCGGGGGGAGTCATTCCAGATGTGGAAAGGGTCCTTCCGGATGCCATGAAGGGTACAGGGTGCACCCATCTGCAGGTGGCCGCTCATGTCGGCACCAATGATGTGTGTCGCTATGGATCCGAGGAAATCCTCTCTGGCTTCCGGCGGCTATCTGATTTGGTGAAGACTGCCAGTCTCGCTAGCGGGATGAAAGCAGAGCTCACCATCTGCAGCATCGTCGACAGGACTGACTGCGGACCTTTGGTACAGAGCCGAGTGGAGGGTCTGAATCAGAGGCTGAGACGGTTCTGCGACCGTGTGGGCTGCAGATTCCTCGACTTGCGCCATAGGGTGGTGGGGTTTTGGGTTCCGCTGGATAGGTCAGGAGTCCACTACACGCAACAAGCGGCTACACGGGTAGCAGGGGTTGTGTGGCGTGGGCTAGGCGGTTTTTTAGGTTAGATGGCCTTGGGCAAGTACAGAAAGGGCAACAGCCTCAACGGATGCAGGGCAAAGTCAGGACATGCGGGGACCAAGCAGCAATCGGTATTGTAATTGTAAACTGTCGAAGCTGCGTTGGTAAAGTACCGGAACTTCAAGCGCTGATAGAAAGCACCGAAGCCGAAATCGTTATAGGTACAGAAAGCAGGTTGAAGCCAGAGATAAATTCTGCCGAAATTTTTACAAAGGTACAGACGGTGTTTAAAAAGGATAGATTGCCTGCAACCAGTGGTGGAGTGTTCGTCGCTGTTAGTAGTAGTTTATCCTGTAGTGAAATAGAAGTGGATAGTTCCTGTGAATTATTATGGGTGGAGGTTACACTCAACAACCGAGCTAGGTTAATAATTGGCTCCTTTTACCGACCTCCCGACTCAGCAGCATTAGTGGCAGAACAACTGAGAGAAAATTTGGAATACATTTCACATAAATTTTCTCAGCATGTTATAGTCTTAGGTGGAGATTTCAATTTACCAGATATGGACTGGGACACTCAGATGTTTAGGACGGGTGGTAGGGACAGAGCATCGAGTGACATTATACTGAGTGCACTATCCGAAAATTACCTCGAGCAATTAAACAGAGAACTGACTCGTGGAGATAACATCTTGGACCTACTGATAACAAACAGACCCGAACTTTTCGACTCTGTATGTACAGAACAGGGAATCAGTGATCATAAGGCCGTTGCAGCATCCCTGAATATGGAAGTTAGTAGGAATATAAAAAAAGGGAGGAAGGTTTATCTGTTTAGCAAGAGTAATAGAAGGCAGATTTCAGACTACCTAACAGATCAAAACGAAAATTTCTGTTCCGACACTGACAATGTTGAGTGTTTATGGAAAAAGTTCAAGGCAATCGTAAAATGCGTTTTAGACAGGTACGTGCCGAGTAAAACTGTGAGGGATGGGAAAAACCCACCGTGGTACAACAACAAAGTTAGGAAACTACTGCGAAAGCAAAGAAAGCAAAGAGAGCTTCACTCTAAGTTTAAACGCAGCCAAAACCTCTCAGACAAACAGAAGCTAAACGTTGTCAAAGTTAGCGTAAGGAGGGCTATGCGTGAAGCGTTCAGTGAATTCGAAAGTAAAACTCTATGTACCGACTTGACAGAAAATCCTAGGAAGTTCTGGTCTTACGTTAAATCAGTAAGTGGCTGGAAACAGCATATCCAGACACTCCGGGATGATGATGACATTGAAACAGAGGATGACACGCGTAAAGGTGAAATACTAAACACCTTTTTCCAAAGCTGTTTCACAGAGGAAGACCGCACTGCAGTTCCTTCTCTAAATCCTCGCACAAACGAAAAAATGGCTGACATCGAAATAAGTGTCCAAGGAACAGAAAAGCAACTGGAATCATTCAACAGAGGAAAGTCCACTGGACCTGACGGGATACCAATTCGATTCTACACAGAGTACGCGAAAAAACTTGCCCCCCTTCTAACAGCCATGTACCGCAAGTCTCTAGAGGAACGGAAGGTTCCAAATGATTGGAAAAGAGCACAGGTAGTCCCAGTCTTCAAGAAGGGTCGTCGAGCAGATGCGCAAAACTATAGACCTATATCTCTGGCGTCGATATGTTGTAGAATTTTAGAACATGTTTTTTGCTCGAGTATCATGTCGTTTTTGGAAACCCAGAATCTACTATGTAGGAATCAACATGGATTCCGGAAACAGCGATCGTGTGAGACCCAACTCGCTTTATTTGTTCATGAGACCCGGAAAATATTAGATACAGGCTCCCAGGTAGATGCTATTTTTCTTGACTTCCGGAAGGCGTTCGATACAGTTCCGCACTGTCGCCTGATAAACAAAGTAAGGGCCTACGGAATATCAGACCAGCTGTGTGGCTGGATTGAAGAGTTTTTAGCAAACAGAACACAGCATGTTGTTCTCAATGGAGAGACGTCTACAGACGTTAAAGTAACCTCTGGCGTGCCACAGGGGAGTGTTATGGGACCATTGCTTTTCACAATATATATAAATGACCTAGTAGATAGTGTCGGAAGTCCCATGCGGCTTTTCGCGGATGATGCTGTAGTATACAGAGAAGTTGCAGCATTAGAAAATTGTAGCGAAATGCAGGAAGATCTGCAGCGGATAGGCACTTGGTGCAGGGAGTGGCAACTGACCCGTAACATAGACAAATGTAATGTATTGCGAATACATAGAAAGAAGGTTCCTTTATTGTATGATTATATGATAGCGGAACAAACACTGGTAGCAGTTACTTCTGTAAAATATCTGGGAGTATGCGTGCGGAAGGATTTGAAGTGGAATGATCATATAAAATTAATTGTTGGTAAGGCAGGTACCAGGTTGAGATTCATTGGGAGAGCCCTTAGAAAATGTAGTCCATCAACAAAGGAGGTGGCTTACAAAACACTCGTTCGACCTATACTTGAGTATTGCTCATCAGTGTGGGATCCGTACCAGATCGGGTTGACGGAGGAGATAGAGAAGATTCAAAGAAGAGCGGCGCGTTTCGTCACAGGGTTATTTGGTAACCGTGATAGCGTTACGGAGATGTTTAACAAACTCAAGTGGCAGACTCTGCAAGAGAGGCGCTCTGCATTGCGGTGTAGCTTGCTGTCCAGGTTTCGAGAGCGTGCGTTTCTGGATGAGGTATCGAATATATTGCTTCCCCCTACTTATACCTCCCGAGGAGATCACGAATGTAAAATTAGAGAGATTAGAGCGCGCACGGAGGCTTTCAGACAGTCGTTCTTCCTGCGAACCATACGCGACTGGAACAGGAAAGGGAGGTAATGACAGTGGCACGTAAAGTGCCCTCCGCCACACACCGTTGGGTGGCTTGCGGAGTATAAATGTAGATGTAGATACTGTGATAGGAATTTATCAGTTGCCGCATTGTTAAATCAGCAGAAATTGTTGCAGAGTTCTGCCTGCGTCACCGGCCTCCAGTTGCCGTCTTTACTAATTGGGGTATTCGTATTTTCCTGGAAATGACGCCAACGTAAATGTCTGTATTCTGTGTGGTGACTACTGTATTTGAGGCTTTTCAGGAAGGCAGAGAACCATTCGCCTCTAAACTTACAACCATCTGCATTAAAGGATAACAGGGAATGGACGAGGTGATCGATTGAGGTGGAGCTGTAACGAGGTACCATTTAATGGTAAACTGATTATGCATTCTAGAGAGGGAGAAGTTGCTGCAGGTCCATTTTCCCACTGTTCTGTCAGGATGCATCAGTCGCATGACAAAGCCTGCGTTCTACGCATATACAGCCACGTGTTCTGTATGTGGTTTAACGCACTGTCTACTTGCGATCGTTAATGATAAACCTGTCGGTCATCAGATGACTTCCATTTCATGAGTGATGAATCGTGACTCATTCCTCTAAACGAAACTATGATTTATGCGATGTACTCCATCTCCCTGTCGCATCTTGGGTGTAAAATCAAGACTTCAGCTTCATAACTAAGTTAGCGATAGGTGCTTGTGAGGCACTGCAATCTCAAGGTATACATTTACCTGACAGATGTGCTGTTTACAGAGTTAGTGGCAGAATGACTTGTAATTTTCATATGTCTGACGCTGCTGGTATGTGTTTATCTGTTTCCTTGTAAGAGGTATTCCTCGTTACTAACTATCATTTTATATAGGTCTGAGGCAGACATAGTATAATTTCTGAACCGTGATCGGATGTGAACGTGGATGCTATACATCTCCAGAAAGCTATATTGTGCTGACGCTTTAAAGCAGTAGTTTTTCCGTTTTACAGTTCGATAACATAGTTTATCGTAAAGAACCCAGGAAGAAGGGTGTATGTCTTGCACTTGAAATATATTTCTTACATTGGAATATTAACAGCGCCACATTCCATATGACTAAAAGGTCGGAAACGCAAGCGCTCTAACGTTATATCCTGTTTTAAGTGTGGAACGTTGTAGCCTTAGGAGTGCATGTGTTTATGTTCTCTCTTACCAATACCTTCCAGGTACTGATCCTAGACTCTGGAATAATACTTTAAAATTGGTAGCTTGGTTGATTTACGTAAAAATGCTTCGAACTCCATCCGTCTGGAGCTATATCAAGCATAAAAATCACCTGTTTCTTGTTCTTCTTAACCATCTACTATTACGTCACAACACTTTCAAATCTGTTACTGTACATCGATAAGGAGTGCTAACCTCCTTGACATGGATGCATCTCAGGAAATCTTGCGCACTTGGATGGGCGATGACTCGGCAAGCTCCATTCATTCACGAGACGTGGAATGTAGCGTCCTACTTCAGGTCGTTTGCAGATTAAATCGGTAACGGTGCTGCTGCGTGGGTTGGTCTGTGACCGTGTGAGGGGGGTCTTTCAGTCCCTAATTTTACCCTAAGACTGAGAGAATGCTCTGTGACTCCCATCAGCATAGAGATAGATAGTAGATTAAGCACTATGCTCAAAGTGTTAGAAATATGTAGAGCGCTGTCTGATATACTTTGATGATGGATGTGTTCGAGAATTAACAATGCATGGGCGTACTGTACAGTCATCTATCCACATTTGCAATGATACTTGCCAAGCGAGGTAGGGGGTGGTTTAGCTATGATACTGAAATTGAGAAACATGCTGTCACATAATTGGTCTGTGTTGAAATTACTGTAAAATTGGTAAAATTGTTCACACAATCAACTGTAATTCTTATTATTTCAGTACATTGGGGATGTCTTTTCCATCCCATCCGCCCACTGGTACGATATTGGTTAGCACATAATGATTGATTGACATCGCTTGTTTGAGTTGGAGAAAGAACTTTGGTGGAGGCACAACACCTTCTGGGAATGGACAGCACCGAAACAGTGATCATGTACATGACTGCAATATGGGGAATCAGTCGAAACTGAATGCCGAGCCATCATCTATTCGGTCAATGTGACAGATGAGTTTAAATGTAGTTTTGAAACCCACGCCAAAGCCGTAAAACTCTTTCAGTTTCCTTATGTTGTAACTGTCTTTTATTTAAAATCATCCATTGTGTGCGGCATGTTATGGTCGGTGCATTACAACATGATTTACAATGTGCGACATCTAGTTTTCTCCGAGAGGCAATGGATCAGTGCATGTTAATGTCAGTTTAGAACCTCACACAGACCTCGATGCCGTGGCGGACAAACAAAATATATGACAGTGTACAAAGTGTGTTACAGCAGAAAAAACAATGTTTCAAACAACGACACAGGGTCACAGGGAGCGTTTCTTGCGAGTTACTGTATAGTCTGTGGGCTACGGTCATCCTCCTACAGTACAGGTGATGAAACTTTAAACTGGTCCGTGCAGTGGATCAATACCTGTATATTTAAAAGGATCATCACATGTGCTCGGTGCTGGCATGCATGTGGTGTTTGTTTTTGTTATATGGAAGGAGAGAGATGCGGTAAAAATCTTATCGAGTTCTCTAGTGTATGATGTTAGTGGAGCTTTAATAGTTCGTAATTTTTCTCTGGTGGATGGAACAGAATAACGATGACAGAATGTTGGGGTAATAGACGTGAATGGACCCTGAGGGACACGTGTCTGTAGTACCTGCTTGTAGTTTGGAGAAGCACCACAATGCAGTAGCAAAATCCACGTCCTTCCCCCAGTTCCTGTACCGTCTTTTATACTACCTCATGTTGCAGGAGCAGGCTTCGTTTCTGTCGAATGGTCCAGACACAGTTCTGTAACAGTAACTCAGCTTCACCTGTTTCTACATGGGTTGCCGATGGTGGTAGACGCAGCTTTCTCCAACTTCTACTCAGTTCTGACATTGGAACAATCACATGCACAAAGATGTAGGGACGGTAGCACAGAGTCTGTGGGGAAGTTGCAAGATACCTAGGGGCTACCTAAAACCATGTTGGAATTTTACTGTAGCAGATAGGTTCGAGTAAAGTGGCTCGTTTCGAGATATGAGAGTGCCAGAAATATGATATGGCATCGAGACAGAATGAGTTGCAAATACTGGAGAAATATGTAGTGGCGCCGGCGTGAGAGGGTTGCAAATACCTGTTTCATACCATGCTCCTTAGCTGAATCACTTTCAAAATTGGATAATTTTATTACGAGCGTGCACCGTCGGCGACTTGTAACCGCACTGCTGGTGTGATAATATACACTCTGGCGATCACCGACTATATTCAGTGTCATGGTATTTGTCTGGAAAAACCACGTCATTCGTAGGTAATGCCATATGTGGATTTATAAAGCCGGTATAGCTTGTGACAGGACATACAGTAGTTGTTGGGATCGGGTTTTTTAACATATGAGACGGTTATGCCTATCTTCTTAACTATCAGCTTAATAAGTCACAGCTGCAAAATACTAACACGAATTCTTTACAGACGAATGGAAAAACTAGTAGAAGCCAACCTCGGGGAAGATCAGTTTGGATTCCGTAGAAACACTGGAACACGTGAGGCAATACTGACCTTACGACTTATCTTAGAAGAAAGATTAAGGAAAGGCAAACCTACGTTTCTAGCATTTGTAGACTTAGAGAAAGCTTTTGACAATGTTGACTGGAATACTCTCTTTCAAATTCTAAAGGTGGCAGGGGTAAAATACAGGGAGCGAAAGGCTATTTACAATTTGTACAGAAACCAGATGGCAGTTATAAAAGTCGAGGGACATGAAAGGGAAGCAGTGGTTGGGAAGGGAGTAAGACAGGGTTGTAGCCTCTCCCCGATGTTGTTCAATCTGTATATTGAGCAAGCAGTAAAGGAAACAAAAGAAAAATTCGGAGTAGGTATTAAAATTCATGGAGAAGAAATAAAAACTTTGAGGTTCGCCGATGACATTGTAATTCTGTCAGAGACAGCAAAGGACTTGGAAGAGCAGTTGAATGGAATGGACAGTGTCTTGAAAGGAGGATATAAGATGAACATCAACAAAAGCAAAACAAGGATAATGGAATGTAGTCTAATTAAGTCGGGTGATGCTGAGGGAATTAGATTAGGAAATGAGGCACTTAAAGTAGTAAAGGAGTTTTGCTATTTGGGGAGCAAATTAACTGATGATGGTCGAAGTAGAGAGGATATAAAATGTAGGCTGGCAATGGCAAGGAAAGCGTTTCAGAAGAAGAGAAATTTGTTAACATCCAGTATTGATTTAAGTGTCAGGAAGTCATTTCTGAAAGTATTCGTATGGAGTGTAGCCATGTATGGAAGTGAAACATGGACGATAAATAGTTTGGACAAGAAGAGAATAGAAGCTTTCGAAATGTGGTGCTACAGAAGAATGCTGAAGATTAGATGGGTAGATCACATAACTAATGAGGAAGTATTGAATAGGATTGGGGAGAAGAGAAGTTTGTGGCACAACTTGACCAGAAGAAGGGATCGATTGGTAGGACATGTTCTGAGGCATCAAGGGATCACCAATTTAGTATTGGAGGGCAGCGTGGAGGGTAAAAATCGTAGAGGGAGACCAAGAGATGAATACACTAAGCAGATTCAGAAGGATGTAGGTTGCAGTAGGTACTGGGAGATGAAGAAGCTTGCACAGGATAGAGTAGCATGGAGAGCTGCATCAAACCAGTCTCAGGACTGAAGACCACAACAACAACATGCCTATCTTTCCAAGACACAGTGGTATCACTCTCAAGAAAAACTTATGAGACATGTCCACCCATAGTTGATTTTCGGTCAGTATTATTTTTATCACAGGAAATCAGTGATTGACAAAGTATTATACTTAGTAGTAATAGGGGATGCGTGACAAGTTCGCCTTGAGCATCAGGCTTATAAAGTATGTGTTTATGTTCTGACATATGTCCATTCGAAAGGAAGGTATGGATCTGTCATAGAGCACTGTGATAGCAAAGGGAAGAGTACGTTAAGTCATAAGAATGGTACTGATATTACTATTTCCAGAGCCACAGCCATCAACAGGGTGTATTATGTTCTGACATATGTCCATTCGAAAGGAAGGTATGGATCTGTCATCGAGCACTGTGATAGCAAAGGAAAGAGTACGTTACGTCATAAGAATGGTACTGATATTACTATTTCCAGAGCCACAGCCATCAACAGGGTGTATTTCCGATACTTCGCTCGTTGTTGAATGTCGTTCAACTGAGACCATGATCGTAACATTTAGTTGTAAGTACAGAAATAAAATATATATGCGACCGATTTCTTAGGATGATGATTCTACTTGTGTGTGCTCGGCCTGCAGCACCAGTGATCTTTGAGGTGGTGATTCACATTTCCCATTAATTAGGAGCTGTCAGAATGGAGAGGCCTGTTGGAGTGTAGGAATGTAGATGAATTAACCGTGTTGTCCTCTAGATGACCGAATAGCGAACTAATACTTAGTATGTGTTCGATAGCTTTCGTGATCGCGAGGAAATTTGAGAAGATTGAATATGGAGGTGAGTTTGCACTGGACCATTATTCCCTCCCATGTAAATTGTTCGGTTGACTGCTTCTGCACATTTCGCGCTTTTATTTAGTTGAGAGAAGATCGATTGTGGTGTGTGCATCTAGCATGTGGAAGACACGTTTGCCGATTCTCTAGACAGAAGTACTTCTGATTAAGGTATATTTATACACTCCTGGAAATTGAAATAAGAACACCGTGAATTCATTGTCCCAGGAAGGGGAAACTTTATTGACACATTCCTGGGGTCAGATACATCACATGATCACACTGACAGAACCACAGGCACATAGATACAGGCAACAGAGCATGCACAATGTCGGCACTAGTACAGTGTATATCCACCTTTCGCAGCAATGCAGGCTGCTATTCTCCCATGGAGACGATCGTAGAGATGCTGGATGTAGTCCTGTGGAACGGCTTGCCATGCCATTTCCACCTGGCGCCTCAGTTGGACCAGCGTTGGTGCTGGACGTGCAGACCGCGTGAGACGACGCTTCATCCAGTCCCAAACATGCTCAATGGGGGACAGATCCGGAGATCTTGCTGGCCAGGGTAGTTGACTTACACCTTCTAGAGCACGTTGGGTGGCACGGGATACATGCGGACGTGCATTGTCCTGTTGGAACAGCAAGTTCCCTTGCCGGTCTAGGAATGGTAGAACGATGGGTTCGATGACGGTTTGGATGTACCGTGCACTATTCAGTGTCCCCTCGACGATCACCAGTGGTGTACGGCCAGTGTAGGAGATCGCTCCCCACACCATGATGCCGGGTGTTGGCCCTGTGTGCCTCGGTCGTATGCAGTCCTGATTGTGGCGCTCACCTGCACGGCGCCAAACACGCATACGACCATCATTGCACCAAGGCAGAAGCGACTCTCATCGCTGAAGACGACACGTCTCCATTCGTCCCTCCATTCACGCCTGTCGCGACACCACTGGAGGCGGGCTGCACGATGTTGGGGCGTGAGCGGAAGACGGCCTAACGGTATGCGGGACCGTAGCCCAGCTTCATGGAGACGGTTGCGAATGGTCCTCGCCGATACCCCAGGAGCAACAGTGTCCCTAATTTGCTGGGAAGTGGCGGTGCGGTCCCCTACGGCACTGCGTAGGATCCTACGGTCTTGGCGTGCATCCGTGCGTCGCTGCGGTCCGGTCCCAGGTCGACGGGCACGTGCACCTTCCGCCGACCACTGGCGACAACATCGATGTACTGTGGAGACCTCACGCCCGACGTGTTGAGCAATTCGGCGATACGTCCACCCGGCCTCCCGCATGCCCACTATACGCCCTCGCTCAAAGTCCGTCAACTGCACATACGGTTCACGTCCACGCTGTCGCGGCATGCTACCAGTGTTAAAGACTGCGATGGAGCTCCGTATGCCACGGCAAACTGGCTGACACTGATGGCGGCGGTGCACAAATGCTGCGCAGCTAGCGCCATTCGACGGCCAACACCGCGGTTCCTGGTGTGTCCGCTGTGCCGTGCGTGTGATCATTGCTTGTACAGCCCTCTCGCAGTGTGCGGAGCAAGTATGGTGGGTCTGACACACCGGTGTCAATGTGTTCTTTTTTCCATTTCCAGGAGTGTAGATATGTTCTTGTAATCCCAGAGTCTGGAGATGGGTGTAGAAAAGCGAGCAAGCAAGCAAGCAGGTCCGGACCAGAAACAGTAACATGTTTGTGCTGAGGGGGGAAACGAGGCCAAATTTGTAGAACAGTTCTGAGAGTGACTTCGATCCACTGAGGGCACTCTGGTCACATGTTGGGGATGGATGCCAGCCTGACCTTACGGTAAGTATCTACTGCGGTGAGTATATGTACTGTGCTGTCTGTTTTCGTGGTATATGTATGAATGATGTAAAAGGGCTGACTTTTTATGGCTCTGGATACGAATTGCATGTTTACTAGATCGATACAGTACGCAGTTGGGTTGGAGTTGGTTTCATGTTCTAATATTCAATCTCATGTTCTCGGTGGGAGAGCAGTGTAATTGAGTTAGAGTCTTTCCGTTTTTGGCGATATGTAGCGTAGTTTGTAAGGTTTAATTGCCGGTGCAGTATGGCGATCTGTCTAAAATAACCGCTTAAAGTCTGGTCCGCAGAAAGAAAAAAAAGGTGGACAGTGCTTCCACACCGGCGGCATCAGTAATTCAGAGGGTAAATTCGATAAGAGCTTATTATACTGCTCCATTCATTTCACAAGACATCCTTTGTGCTGGTATATAGGAGTCTCTGCATAGCGGTAATAACGTTTGTGTATGTTGAAAGCAGGAAGAGTAAGATGTGATGGACCGGGTGCCACGTTAGGATCATCAGGAGGAATGCATCAGGCGTTGTTCCGCGCTATTTTCGTAAACAGGTTCTGTTAGGACAAGAATTTCCATGTGGACAAGCTGAGACATCATAAAAGCTCCTACAAAAGCGACCGTTAACTATTTCTGGGACACTATAAAATTTCCGAGAGGTCGACTTGGCTCTTATTTTACATAGCCAGAATAACATTGAGAACCTTTTAGATGGTGAGTGATCATGCAGACGTTTTGCGGCGAGGTGTCATTCACGTTGGAGCAGGTAAGCACAGCTGGACACAGCTCGTATGTTCTGTTAGGATCGCTAGGGAGAAAACAGCCTGTGATATTCTGGAACAGATTTCTATAGCGCGATCTGTGACATCAGTATCCATAGGTATAGCGTCAGCAACGGTAAATACACATGCTACCCAGAGGCGTTTCATGTATGGGATCAGTGTGAGCGCGCCTTGGAGTTCTGTGGCGAGGTGGATAGGGGTGTGTGCTGTACCTCGCGTGATCGGTGAGGACGTGACGGCAGAGGAGGAGACGCTGTGGAATCGGGCCGCTGCAAGCAGCCTGGTTGCTGCAGCCTTAGCCCACTAGCCTGAGGGAGGTTGGCCCATGGATGCCAGAGCGATGCTGTGGCGGCTGCGATCGGGGTGGGGTTGGGGCCGGGGGCAGCAGCGGCGGCGGCTGCAGTGGGGGCGGCGGTGGCGTTGGGTGTCGAGTGGCAGGATGTGTTTTTTTATTAGTGATCTTTAGTTTAAACTGTATTCCATCGATTTCACCGACCAATAGGATGCTCCAAATTAAAAAGCTACCCATACATGTGAAAAATACTGATTTAATTAATTTGTATAAATTTTTTGTATCAACGAGGTGTTAGCGGTACAGTAGTTAAGGGGAGAGTGCGCATGAGTGGGTGACATGGAGCAGAACAGCAGGTTAAGTGCATAACACTAGGTTAATTTGCATAATTTTTATGTAAAACGCAGTACAATAGTTTAAGGGTGTGGGTGAGAAAGAATGCACCAGAAGTGACGTTCAAAAGCATGTGAAACTCGAAAGTGTACCAGAAAATGGTGAGAGGGCATAATTAGTTACTTAATTTGGTGTCAAAGGCGGTAGAATAGTTCAAGGAAAAGGGGGGTGACATGGAAAATCACTTAACAGAATAATGAGATCGACAGAAAGTGCAAAATGGCTAAGCAGAGATGGCTAGAGGACAAATGTAAGGATGTAGAGGCTTATTTCACTAGGGGTAAGAGAGATACTGCATACAGGAAAATTAAAGAGACCTTTGGAGTAAAGAGAACCACTTGTATGAATATCAAAAGCTCAGATTGAAACCCAGTTCTAAACAAAGAAGGGAAAGCAGAAAGGTGGAAGGAGTATATAGAGGGTCTATATAAGGGCGATGTACTTGAGGACAATATAATGGAAATGGAAGAGGATGTTGATGAAGATGAAATGGGAGATACGATACTGCGTGAAGAGTTTGACAGAGCACTGAAAGACCTGAGTCGAAACAAGGTCCCAGGAGTAGACAACATTCCATTAGAACTACTGGCGGCCTTGGGAGAGCCAGTCCTGACAAAACTCTACCATCTGGTGAGCAAGATGTATGAGACAGGCGAAATACCCTCAGACTTCAAGAAAAATATAATAATTCCAATCCCAAAGAAAGCAGGTGTTGACAGATGTGAAAATTACCGAACTACCAGTTTAATAAGTCACAGCTGCAAAATACTAACGCGAATTCTTTACCGACGAATGGAAAAACTGAAGCCGACCTCGGGGAAGATCAGTTTGGATTCTGTAGAAATGTTGGAACACGTGAGGCAATACTGACCCTACGACTTATCTTAGAAGAAAGATTAAGGAAAGGCAAACCTACATTTCTAGCATTTGCAGACTTAGAGAAAGCTTTTGACAATGTTGATTGGAATACTCTCTTTCAAATTCTGAAGGTGGCAGGGGTAAAATACAGGGAGCAAAAGGCTATTTACGATTTGTACAGGAACCAGATGGCAGTTATAAGAGTCGAGGGACATGAAAGGGAAGCAGTGTTTGGCAAGGGAGTGACACAGGGTTGTAGCCTCTCCCTGACGTTATTCAATCTGTATATTGAGCAAGCAGTAAAGGAAACAAAAGAAAAATTCGGAGTAGGTATTAAAATCCATGGAGAAGAAATAAAAACTTTGAGGTTCGCCGATGACATTGTAATTCTGTCAGAGACAGCAAAGGACTTGGAAGAGCAGTTGAACGGAATGGACAGTGTCTTGAAGGGAGGATATAAGATGAACATCAACAAAAGCAAGACGAGGATAATGGAATGTAGTCGAATTAAGTCGGGTGATGCTGAGGGAATTAGATTAGGAAATGAGACACTTAAAGTAGTTAAGGAGTTTTGCTATTTGGGGAGCAAAATAACTGATGATGTTCGAAGTAGAGAGGATATAAAATGTAGACTGGCAATGGCAAAGAAAGCGTTTCTGAAGAATAAAAATTTGTTAACATCGAGTATAGATTTAAATGTCAGGGAGTCGTTTCTGAAAGTATTTGTATGGAGTGTAGCCATGTATGGAAGTGAAACATGGAGGATAAATAGTTTGGACAAGAAGAGAATAGAAGCTTTTGAAATGTGGTGCTACAGAAGAATGATGAAGATTAAATGGGTAGATCACATAACTAATGAGGAGGTATTGAATAGAATTGGGGAGAAGAGGAGTTTGTGGCACAATTTGACAAGAAGAAGGGACCGGTTGGTAGGACATGTTCTGAGGCATCAAGGGATCACCAATTTAGTACTGGAGGGGAGTGTGGAGGGTAAAAATGGTAGAGGGAGACCAAGAGATGAATACACTAAGCAGATTCAGAAGGATGTAGGTTGCAGTAAATACTGGGAGATGAAGAAGCTTGCGCAGGATAGAGTAGCATGGAGAGCTGCATCAAACCAGTTTCAGGACTGAAGACCACAACAACAACAACAACAACAGGTTAAGTTCTGACAAAGTGTGAAACATTAGGTTCAGAGACCCAGAGTACAGTGCCGAACACTAGGTTATGCAACATGTTTCCTCCATGTAAATTACTACTTACAAGACCTACATGTTTCCAAACAGCAGAGATTGATGAGCAAGAGAAATCCAACCCCCACAAACTGATTTTTTAGAAATAAACAATATACCTTGAATTTCCTGTCATGATGCCCTTCCTCTCCACAACCAGACCGCCATCTTGGATTATGTCATGGAAGGGATGACAGCGCCTTCTGGTGGCGATACTGTGTACTAGGCCCAGACCTGGTGGAGAACACACTGTTTCCAGCCATTTTCCCCACCCAACACCGCCATTTTGGATTACAACAGGGAACAGATGACAGCACCCTCTGGTGGCAGTACTGTGTGCTAGGTCAGTTGGACTCCAGACCTCGTGGCAAATGCACTGTTTCCCACCATCTAGGTTAATGGTACTTGCATCATCAGCTGATGTCATGACCGCCATCTTGGATTACGTCATGGATGAGAGCGCCCTCTCGTGGGAGTACTTGTACTAGGTCAGTTGGAGTCCAGACCTCATGGTGAACACACTGGATAGCTGTACTGCATCAAATTGTTTAAATGAAGACTGGTGCATGCAGAATGAAGACTTATGTACAGCACAGGCTGGGTCCTCTCCCCGCCATTTCCTAGGAGAAGGTGGTGGTCGGGTGAATTAGGTTAGTGGAGGTAGTCCAAGTGCCCTTTCTTTCCCGCTATTTTCTTAAGTTATTAGAGACAGCCCAAGTGACCTTTCTTTACTGCCAAAATTCAAACTTCGCGCCAATCCCTAGAAAGAGGTGGCAGTCGGATGACCCAGGTTAGTGGAGGTAGCCCAACTGCCCTTTCGTTCCTGCCATTTTTCTTATGTTAGTAGAGGCTGCCTTATCCTGATGGAATTTGAACTTCCTGCCATTATCTGGGGGAGAGGGTTAGATTATTGGAGGTAGTCCAATTGACCTACCTTCCCACCAAAATTCAAACTTCCCACCAAAACCCGCCTCTTGAAAGACGTCATCATTACAGTACTTTTGGGGGCCCCTGTGAGGTGGTGTCTCCCTGGGGTGGGGGTGACGTCATCGCCGCTATCTTGGATGACGTCAACGTGATGGAACTTTTGGGGCACCCTGTGGGGCAGAATCCCCATTGTCCCAATACTAACGTGTGGAGTATGATCTGGGGACAACTCTACAAAACAACAACAAAAAAAGAAACAAGCAAGTAAGTCTTTATTTTACAAAGTTGCTTTTATTCACATATTTTTAACATTGTTATTATATTACACTTCTTAATAAGTTTTTGTGGATAGAACAAATAAGTTTTTCAATGTTGTTGAGTCATAGTGAAATCAGAGTCCAGGCAACAGATCCTACAGGGGACATAAAATAGGTTGAAATATAATTGCGTTTATTGACAGCAGATATAGTTCTAGCCTGATGTTCAATGTCTATACTCTGCAGTGGACATTCATAAGCCATATTGTAAAGTCGATTCCATCTCTTCTGCGCACAAAATTGTGGAGCACGCAACATGCTTTGATTATTCTGTCGCAGAATTCGATGGTAACATCAAGAAGTCTATGGAAAATACGCCATTTGTTCACCAATATGCCAAATGTGCATTCAACCATGAGACGAGCAGTTGTATGCCTACAGCTGGAAATTTTCTTTAATGGGGTTATCGTTTTTTTAGCAAATGAGCGCAAAATGTGCTGTGATAAACCAAAAGTTTCATCACCAACCAAACAAAAAGACATTGGTTTGCTTTCTGGATCGTGAGGCAATGTTCGGTCGTTCGGTATGTTCAGAGGAATCACCTGCTGTTACATTTGCACCAACATCTATGAAGACGAATTGCATGGCCCCATGCCATCAACACCACATAAAAGAATTTTTTATAATTGAAAAAATTCTGAGCCAGAACTTTGAGGTTGTATTATTCGAATATGTTTTCCACCTATAGCACCTATTATGTTGGGGAAATGGGTACTTTTATAGAGCAGTTCAGCAATGTGCAAACCACTCTTCCACACATTTCTCTGGCATAGCCATAAGTTGCAAAACATTCCATATTTCATTGCATGTTGCTTTCACTATTTTGCGGATTGTGCTAGCACCAATCAAGTAGTTGTATGAAAGATCGTTGAAATTGATCCAGTTGCTAGATACCTGAAAAGAAGCTATAATAATTTATGAAGCTCCATAAATGATTTAAAGTAATTGAGTTATACTAGTTTTCATTTTTATTTCAGGAAAATAAATTAAAATCTACAACAATGTCAAACGTTTCAATTTATTGTCTTTGTTTGCTAGGAACCATGGTGAAACGAAGACGGAAAAATCTAAGGACATGCTTTGCAAGAGAATTACGTGAGCAAAAATCGGTCAAGTCAGGACAACCAGCCGGAAAGCGCCGAAAGTACAAATTTTTCGATCAACTTTTATTTCTTCTACTAACCGCAGAAGTATGTGATACAAATGGAAATGCTGAACCAGTAGTAAGCAATGAGGAACATGAGGAAACAGAAGACGTTCGAAGGCCACCCATTGTTCGTTCTCCGCATACCTCTTACAATCCAAATACGAAGAAGAAGAGTTATGAAGAAACTTTACTCGACATACTTCGAGAGAAGAAAGAAACTGCTGCATCAATGGATTACCCCACAACACATTTTGCATTGTTTCTTGTACCTATCCTGAAAGCAATATCCACACACCGAATTATCGATTCACAAATTGAGATTCTTCAGGTAATAAGACGTTTCCAGAACACGTGTCTACCAGATGACACATGTGATAGTTTCAGTGGTGGCGTTCGGTATTCTAGCTTCTCCAACCCTGCGCGAGTGTTTACTGCAAAATCTATGTCTGATAATCAACCTACCGCTGGAAACAGCTTCTCCTCATTATTGCAACAGAGTAAACTCATACCTGACTAATTTTTCTGTGCCGTCAGATGGATCAGAAACTATGTACGATGTCACTACACGCAACAGTGTTTAAGCTCTTACCTGCACTTATTTACTGTCGTTTCACTGAGTTGCTTTGGACATATTTTATACAAAATGTAACGATTACTGTTATTAACTTGTTTTCTCGAATAATGAATAATATCAAACTAAATGAAAAATGTGTAATTTCATGCAACTTACCGTAATGTAACACAGAGTCTCTCTTCTGCTGGAATCGCCAGTCGCACATTTGTATTTTAGTAGGTGACGGCAGGTCCCAGAATTGTGACAAACTCGTCAAATGACGTTACACTCATGGGGAAATAGCTGAAGAATTTCTCAGGATAACATTCTAGCTCTTGAAATATTAAAGTGAATTTCCCTTTATTTAGTCTTTCAGACATAAGTGGGTGAATCCAGTACTTCCCTTTCCATTATTTTGTCCTTTATCGAATGATAAGAGCACAAACCACTGCAGTCTCAAAACAATCCATCTGTGTACTGGTCGACTGCACTACAAAAACCCTTGAAAATGGCTCCACTGTCGGGAAACAGTTGCCCATCGTATGCAAGCTCTCAAAAACTGAAGCAACAGGAAAGCAACAAAGACGAAATGACTGTGCTGCAGTTAAGTCTCTCGTGTGTGTCCGCTCTGACACTACGCACTGTTGACCTCACATGAACTATATCCACATCTGGTGTTGGGTCATACACAACTATAGTTCAATTCTTTTATCTTGGCGGCTCGCGCATGCCCGCCCAGACACGGGAGATTGCTGCGTTGCCAGTTGTACACGCCAAGAGAAGCAGCGCCATAGTATAGTTCGCAAACTTACGTTTGGGGGGAGGGGGGGGGGGGGGGGAGCGCGCAGTTTATGTAGCAAAGCCACCACGGCCGCATTAACCCTTTCGCTGCTACAGAGACGTGCTCCCCGCATTCCGTGCTGTGCGCGATTTTGTCATCACTGCACTGCTCGCCTGTGCAGACACATGGTGTTTCGACTGCTTTGACACACTTTAATAGATCTCCTGGAGGACTTTAAAATATCACGCGAAATACCGACAAACGCTGTTGGTATGACTATGAATTACTTACGTTTCGTCGAAGTACAACAGGAAATAAACAATTACCGCTGTTCTTAATTGCGAAAAAGTGGTTAGTGAGAATGATACAAAGACCTTTCCTTGCTATCGCCTGAATCGGGAGGCTTATTGCTTGTTTGGTTTAATTAATTAATAGAGTATGAAGCAATTGGTATAAAGAATGCTTTTTCCAAACTTTCTATAAAAGAAAGTCTACTATCAAGACATTGCTTTTGTTCAATTACTTTATTTATGACTGAACGTTTCTAAAACTGAAGACACTCGTCCATGCTCTGCACTGCAGTCGAGCTCTGGCAACGTCGTTCTTTGTTCATTGGCTGACTGTGTTTTGTGACGTCAGATGCGCAGAACGAACCTAAACTCGGCCGCCGTCGTAAATGGCGCGCACTTACGAATATCGGGGATCGCACCAAAATGTGAACATATTTTGGATAATAGACTAATACATCTATGCCACAGAGTAATAAGGCAGGTTGTGAATTTACACAAAAAACTGAATGTATGACTATTGAAGCAGAAACAAACAGAAGAAATGAGCAAATGTGCAGTTGGGCACTTTCATACATCTTTCACTTCCAGATCTACCATGTAGAACAACTATAGCTAAAGTTTAAGCGAATAGTTGTCCATGCAAACGTGTGTGGATTGCGATTGCTCAAAAAATTTACGTATGTGTGTGTGGGAGGGAGGCTGCTCGACTCGTGTGTGCCACCTTGTTCCGCGAAGCGCCCAGTAACGCAAGCGGATTCCAGGTTGTACACTTGTATAGTGCAGTACCCCGTGCCACACTGGTCTGCCCCGAGTTCGGGTATTGCTTCTTTCTTCTCTCACCGCATGCTATACAGTCCGGGTATTGTATGCGACATGTGTGGGAGTTAAACTGTTTTCTGCACACCACATGTGTACTACACTGAAGAGCCAAAGAAACTGGTACACATGCCTAATATAGTGTAGGGTCCCCGCGACCACGAAGAAGCGTCGCAACATGACATGGAATGGACTCGACTAATGTCCGAAGTAGTGCTGGAGGGAATTGAGACCATGAGTACTACAGGGCTGTCCATAAATACGTAAGAGTATGAGGGGGTGGAGATCTCTTCTGAACAGCATGTTGCAAGGCATCCCAGATATGCTCAATAATGTTCATGTCTGGGGAGTTTGGTGGCCAGCGGAAGTGTTTTAACTCAGAAGAGTGTTCCTGGAGCCACTCTGTAGCAATTCTGGACTTGTGGGGCGTCGCATTGTCCTGTTGGAATTGCCAAGTCCGTGGAAATGCTCAATGAACATGAATGGATGCATGTGATCAGACAGAATGCTTACGTATGTGTCACCTGTCAGAATCGTATCTAAATGTATCAGGGGTCCCATATAACTACAACTGCACACACCCCACACAATTAGAGAACCTCCACCAGCTTGAACAGTCCCTTGCTGACTTGTAGGGTTTATGGATTCAAGGGGTAGTCTCCATACCCGTACACGCCCATTTACTTGAAACGATTTGGAACGAGACTCCTCCGACAAGGCAACATGTTTCCAGTCGTCAACAGTCCAATGTCTGTGTAGACGGGCTCAGGTGAGGCGTAAAGCTTTGTGTCGTGCAGTCATCAAGGGTACACGAGTGGGCCTTCGGCTTCGAAGGCCCATATCGATGATATTTCGTTGAATGGTTTGCACGCTGACACTTGTTGATGGCCCATCTTTGAAATCTGCAGCGATTGGCGGAAGGGTTGCACTTCTGTCACGCTGAACGATTCTCTTCAGTCATCGTTGGTCCCATTCTTGGAGGATCTTTCTCCGGCCGCAGCGATTTCGGAGATTTGATGTTTTACCAGGTTCCTGATACGGTACACTCGTGAAGTGGTCGTACGGGAAAATCCCACTTCGTTGCTACCTCGGAGATGCTATGTCCCATCGCTTGTGCACTGACTATAACGCCACGTTCAAACTCACTTAAATCTTGTTAACCTGCCATTGTAAGAGCAGTAACCGATCTAACAACTGCGCCAGACACTTACTGTCTTATATAGGCGTTGCCGACCGCAGAGCCGTATTCTGCCTGTTTACATCATCAACAGGTTGTGGCGGTTGATCTCCGCCCCGACAGTTTGGAATTCGCACCATCGCGCCACCTTGTGTAGTTCCTCTGTACTCCACGGAATGTTTGACATCCTATGTGCGCGCACTGCGTTGCGGTAGCGGCGAGGTGTGGTACGCGCTTGGACCGGCCCTCCGTTCCTGACCGCCCGTGTTTACGAGCGCAGCGTTGAATAGAGCGCTACGGTAACGAAGCAAAGTTGTTGGTAGCCAGGGTTGTGCGTTTCGATAGCTCGGCTGTAGTCTGGTGATAAGCCCTGCGGTCTGTTGTTATTAAGCACGTCGTTGTATGCGGAGTCCTAAAGTTGTTGCTCACTGTTTCTGGTTATTGCATTGGCCACAGTCGGGTACAGTCTCGCTTAATTTGTAGTCAAGAGTGGGGGTTGTTCAGTGGTTGATCTCTCTCTGTTGTGTGTAGCTTCCTCTTCGTCAGATAGGTGGTTAGCGGTGCCTTAAAGCGGTGACAGATGATTCGAAATCGTTTACTTAAAGTTATGAGAAGGAAACATTAATATAGTACGCTGCCATTGTGGATTACTGTAAGGATTGGCTATGACAGCGAAGTTGTTTTTTTGAGTCTATTATTTGCAAATGGGTGTTATAATGCGTACCTGCCGTCGTAAAGTGACGGAAACGACAGTTACTGAATCAATGGTCACCTCTCAAGAGTGCCGGTCGGGGTGGCCGAGCGGTTCTACGCACTACAGTCTGGAACCGCGCGACCGCTACGGTCGCAGGTTCGAATCCTGCCTCGGACATGGGGGTGTGTGATGTCCGTAGGTTAGTTAGGTTTAAGTAGTTCTAAGTTCTAGGGGACTGATGACCTCAGAAGTTAAGTCCCATAGTGCTCAGAGCCATTTTGAACCTCTCAAGAGTGCGGTAAGCGTCGATTTTCTCTGTCTTGTTGTTGTTACCGCAGTAATCAAAAAGGAAAGAACTGGTGAGCTGCCGTCTTGGTAAGGTTTCCAAAACGTCGAAATTTGGCGTGTAGAACGTTGACTTGTCCCTGGAGAGTGTTGCCGTGGTCAGACTGCCACTGACAGTGCAGCGTGTTTTGACGTAAGTTGTCATGTTTACAACTTGTGTTGGTTTCGTTGATTTGATTTTCAAAAGTTTTTATAGTATTGTTTTTTCGCCTTTTGTGGCAGTCATTATTGCAGAGCACGATTGTGTGAAGTAGGGCGCTTCATTTTTAAATGTCCGTCCTTGTGTGATCAAGATGGATTTTTACAAATAAAGGTCATAAACATGAAAACATGATTGGTCGCGGACTCATTTACAGACTTTGTCTTCAATTGGTAGGGAGCTTCGCTTATGTAGAACAGCCAAGTGGCGCGCCACAGTAGTTAGTTATTTTATTTAAGGGTGCTTGGTCTTAAATACGGTCGCGCTGCCTTACTTGACTTGGTCTGCACAGCACCCTATGGTCAGTTGTGCTAAAGCCTGTCCGGTGTTTGCCTTGCTTGTGTGGCCACGGCCAGTTATGGTTTAGTTTATCGGCATCTGTAGCTGATTTTGTCATTCTGAAGGCGTATTGGGGAGCCTTATTTGTATTTGAGCAGAGTGGTTATGAGCGTGGGCAGCCTTAAGCCTTTTTTGAAGTATAGTAAGTTTTCAAAGTCTTGTTGCTAAAACTTTAGTTCTGCTTCTCCTACCATTTAAAGTGTTTGATAAAATGAAGCCCTGGTATTTAAGATGTCTGCTGTCCTTGGTGTCTGTGGTACATAAACACGCAACAGTGTCAAGTTGTTGGATTCCTGGCCTTGGCGTCGCACAGCAGAAGCCTTGAATGGCATACTCGTGCTATTTAAAGGAGGGCAGGTCGAATAATGTTTATCTGTTTGGTAAACTTTAAGACCTTATCTTTATGTTAAAGGAACTTTAAATGTTGTTGTTATTGTCGTCGTTGCTGTTGGCACCAGATATTTTTTCTGTGCTAAATCACTTGCAGGACAAAAGTAGCAATTGAGGGAGTAATTTCAGGGGTCTTGCTGCAGCGTAGTGGAGTTTCGGCCGGTCCTGCGGGATGCCTCCTAAGGTTCGACCGAGGTTCAGAATTCCACCAGCAGGATCTAAAGGGCTCCTTCCATCTTCCCATCATCCAGCGGGTGTCGGTCGCCGGTCATCCTGGAGAACGTGATCTCTTTATTATTTGGAACTGTTTAAAGAAGTAAAGAATTTCATTCAATTCAGCCTCGACAATTAATACCCAGTCCTCCATTTCCATCAAAATTGGTTCAACGTTTACACTCAGGTGAAAGTACCACAAGAAATCTGCTGTCTATGTACAAATTAAAATAGTTTTGTAGAGGTTCTGACAGCTTTGTGCATATGTTTCTCGAACCATTTGCATGACAGGTATTGTGTGTGAGAAAGATATTGTGGTGACCTAAAGTTCTGTTATTGTCCTAGACGTTATTGTAGCATATTGTTTCAAGATCGAATGTCAAACACTGCTGTCCTGCACACGATTATTTCTGCGTTGGAGTTCGCCTACAGGTTGCGGGGAATGACAGTCACGGCACTGGATTGTAATTATGGAGCGCATTTCGTTCGCTGGATGGAGGAGATGTATCTGATGTTTGCATGTCTCTCGTGCACCAGCTGAGGGGTCGTAGCCAGCAGCGTCCGTCACTACACCTACAGCTGTTTAAATATCTATAAATAAACGTTCGTACTCTACTGCACACATTGCGAAAATTTCGGCTATGATGTTGGACTCTGTAACGGTCAGCGTGCACGGAGTAGCGATCTCAATACGCAGTGTTTGTTCAGATAAATAAACGCTCCAACCCTATTCTATCCTACGACAAACACGCATACATACACATCGGTAAGGAGATGCTGTGTAAAGGAAGACGCTTGTACGGTCAATTTTATAGTGCATCACACAGATACCGAGCGAATTGAGTCATTCTTGCAGGATCATAAAATTTGTGTATGGTCCAGACAAAGCGGCATAAAGCAAAATTCACTTCTTTTGGTGCAATTCTCACACATTTAAGCACAAATTGGCTTGATATATGCTGGATTTCGCAACAGGAGCGGTGGTACGTGACACTTTGGTGATGAGCCGCTTAGTGCTGCTGGCGACAGACTCGTGTGATTCATGGCTCCACTATCATGACAGCAGCATCCCCTGTTACAAAGATGCTTGGGAGTGTTATTCGCCTGCACTCGGTAGCCCATGTCGATGTGATGTGCTGTGGTCTGGCCTCTGATACTGGTAACAGTTTCTTCGTGTTGAAACATCGTGGATACAATCTCGTACAAAATATCACACATTCCGGTCGTATGTATCTGCTACGGTTTTATCGCTGTAATGCGACTTGTAAATAAGTATAAGAACATTTCATTCTCAAATGTGTTTCACACATGGTTGCATATAAGAATGAGGAGCTCATGACAGATCTGTGGTGGCTGGCTTTGTTATTGGCAGTGAAGTAGCCACGATCTGTCCACACAAATGTATGGTGATTTTACAAGCAAAGTACCTCAGTCTGCTTTTTGGCTTTGAACCACATCATAAATACCAAGCAGAACAAATTTGGGTTGGGTTGTTTGGGGAAGGAGACCAGACAGCGAGGTCATCGGTCTCGTCGGATTAGGGAAGGATAGGGAAGAAAGTCGGCCGTGCCCTTTCAAAGGAACTATCCTGGCATTTGCCTGGAGCGATTTAGGGAAATCACGGAAAACCTAAATCAGGATGGCCGGAAGCGGGATTGAACCGTCGTCCTCCCGAATGCGAGTCCAGTGTGCTAACCACTGCGCCACCTCGCTCGGTAGAATATATTTGTGGGTTATAAGTTTCACGTTTACCATCATTTTAACTTCGGTCACATTGGGCTGTGGGTGTTTCGTCTTCATAAACATTATGCACTGAGGTGACAAAAGTCATGGGATATCTCTTAATATCGTGTCGGAACCCCTTTTGTCATGTTTAGTGCAGATCGACATGGTATGGACTCAAAATGCCTCTATAACGGCCCATAATTGTGGAAGTGTTGCCAGTGCAGGATTTTGTGCAGGAACTGACCTCTCGATTGTGTCCCATAAATGTTCGATGGCGTTCATGTCGGGCGATCATGGTGGCCAAATCATTCCTCGAGTTGTCCAGAGTATTCTTCAAAACCAATCGCGAACTGTTTTGGCCCAGTGACATAGCACACTGACATCCATGAAAATTCCATCATTGTTTGGGAACGTGAAGCCTACAAATGGCTGTAAACGGTCTCCAAGTAGCCGAATATAAGTATTTTCAGTCAATGATCGGTTCAGTTCCATATAAACAGAGCCTTCGCCATTGTGGAGCCGCCACCAGCTTATATATGCCTTGTTGACAACTTGGGTCCATGGCTTCATGCGGTCTGTGCCACACTAGAACGCTACCATCAGGGCTTACCAACTGAAATCTGGACTTATCTGACCAGCCACGGTTTTCCAGTCGTCTAGGGTCCAACCGATGCAGTCACGAGACCAGGAGAGTCATTGTAGGTTATGTCCTTCTGCTAGTAAACGCACTCACATCGGTCGTATGTCACCATAGCCCATTAACGCCAAATATCACTGCACTGTACTAATGGACACGTTCGTTGTGCGTCCCACATCGATTTTTGCTGTTATTTTACACAGTGCTGATTGTGTCTATCCACTGACAACTTTATGCTAGTGCCGCTTCTCTCGGTAGTTAAGTGAAGGCCACCGGCCACTGCATTGTCTGCGGTGAGAGGTAATGCTTGAAATTTGGTATTATCGGTACACTCACGACACAGTGGATCTCAGTATATTAAATTCCATAACGATTTTCGAAAAGGAATATTATGCATCTCTAGCTCCAACTAACATTCCACATTCATAGACTATTCCCGTCGTGCAGCCATAATCCAGTCAGAAACCTTTTGACATGAATAATCTGAGTTCAAATGACAGCTCCACCAATGCACTGCCCTTTTATACCTTGTGTACACGATACTACCCCCATTTGTATATGTGCATATCGCTATCGCATGAGTTTTGTCACTTCAGTGTACAAGTGGTTCAGGAATGATATACTCCACTGGAAACCTATAAATGGTTTATGTCAGACTGAACCGATATTGTATTTGATGCACAAGGTAGTAGTTTCATCCTCCTAAGGTTTGCAAGCATTGTGTTCGGAGCTCTGGGCAAGAGATGCCAGGTGCTGGAAATGGATTTCCTTTTACTATAGAGTATGATGACTCTGGCAGAGCACACGGCCTGTATCTCATAGTGCTGGGCAGTTCAGACCCGCAAAATGCAGGAGAAAAGGGACAGTCGTGGCCATAAATGATAGCAGGCTTGTGGTTTTTTGTTAATGGAGCCATGTGACATTACGCTTAGCATGGTGAACCCCTAGCGAGCAGTATGCAGGGCCACGTAGGCTACAACTGCTAACATAACATTCTAAAATTAGGGTATGTTTACGTGAAAAATCGTCTTAGGAGTATGTCTGAAAGCTCGACTTAGAGTGCCCTCTCAGAGGCTCAGCATTCGTTTGCTGAGTATGGGCTTGGTGACCCCAGGGTTCCTGAGCTGGGGACTGGTAAGCGCCGCCAGTCCCCTGTCACTATGAGCTCTGGGCATGCTTCAGCGGCCACTTAAGGCGCGACAGTGGAGCGTTGTGTGTCACAGTGAATGGGGATCTTGGCTTGACTGCTCAGATCGTGAGGACGGTAAAAACCTCTATAAAAAAATCCCTCAATCTCAAGGTGTGCTGCACGCTGATGAAATGCATGGCTGTTGAGGTGGAACAGTCGTTAGTGGGCAATCTCTGGGGAACCTGCCGCACCTCAGTTTTATGATTACCTAGGCACACAGGGCTCTGTCTAGTTGGACTTTTAGTTCCTTAGCTGCTCGTGAGCTCTAGATAGATCCTTGAAAGTTTTCTCTTCCACTTCCCGGCGGAATGGGTGGGCCACTGGTGGGTAACAACACCCAATCAAATGAGAAAGTTCGGGTAACCTATACTCCTGACACCATCGTTTGTAACAGAACCCATGTTATTTTTCAGAATGTGTTACTAATAAATAAAAGAAAAGAGGGCAGTTTTGAAAAAAATGCACCATTTTATATACAAAAAGGAATGGAAGATATTGCTGGATCATTGAAATCTGTCAAGCGCTTGTGAAATGGGACCCTGTTGGTCGAAACATCCAGTTACTAACAAGTGAAGAATCTTCAAAAGCACAATGCCTTGGGGAGTATGCAATTGAAACTGAACTGCACACCTTGAAATACCACAAAGGTGTTGTGACATGCAGAGATCTAGTTGACATTCCCTGAGAAGAACTGAAAGCTGAATGGTTCCAGGAAGGCATTGTTGATGAGTAGAACATTATGAAAAGAGTAGATGGCGATCTATTGAAGTCAGACTCGTTTAAAGTGAAGCTCAGCAGTACGAAACTTTCAAAACATGTTAAAGCTGGTTTCCTTCGCCTTAGTGTATGGCCTTATTTCCCAAACCTAAGCAGTGTTTTAAGTGCCAGGAGTTTGGGCACACTACTGTCGGATGTAAGAAAAAAGCCACTTGTGGCAAATGTGGGAAGGCTACCCATGAAGGCGCCAGCTGTTCAACTCTGTAAAGTACGTCAACTGCTCTGGCGATCACCCTGTCTGGAGCAAGGACTGCAATGTCTCTCTTGAAGAAAAGAAGATACAGGAAATAAACACAACTAAGCATATCTGACCTGATCTGATCTAGAGAGACCAAAAAGATCTATGAGGCCATACAGTTCCTGATGTTCCCTACCTCCTTTGTGTCTGTTATTAATCAGTCAGTCCATAAACCAATGCTGCTACACAAATGGAGGCTGCCAGCGTCAGCACTAGTACCTGCTTGTGCCAGTGCACTTGTTCTATCTCATTTCTTTCGAAGCTCGTACCTTCACCCAAGGCTGCAGAACTGCAGACAAGGCTGTGGTGCCGGTGTTGTGGAGCTCTCTGCCCCTCTGGAGGATCAGCCTGGTCCACCATCCAGTGCTGCTGCTACGACCACAAACATGGCTGTGGCCCCAAAGCTTATCCAGGGAAAAAAATGCAAGTCAAAGTGGCAACCTCTAACAGAGACAGGAAATCAACTGTCTGATGACGTCAAACTGTCCTTTCTTGTGTGTCTCTTGATTCTTCATCGGAGCAAATGGAACTTGATGCTGTGCTGGGGCAATCATCTTGCCCCCAGGCTCAGCCACCTCATACGGTAGGCTCCCCTCCCAGGTGGAAAGACAGGGTGAAACTGTAACCCTCGTGAAAAATGGCTCCCGTCCTCCAGTGGAACGTTAATGGATTCAGGACTCATGTGGAGGAAGTGAAGCTCCTAGCACAGGAACGCCCAGAGTGTATCTGTTTGCAGGAAATGCATTTTAAAGTGTTTGATGCCCTTGCTCTATGGGGCTATAGCATCTATTACAAGGGTGACCTGACTTGGGAAAGGGCCAAGGGAGGTGTTTCTGTGTTTGTAAATCATGCAAACCACTCCTCTGCTCTCCCCCTGGCTACTGACCTGCAGGCAGTTGCAGTTTAAATCCACACATGTCAGAGGATCACAGTTTGCTCGCTGTATTTACCTCCTTCTGATGCAGTAAACTTTGAGGCTCTCACAGATCTTCTGGAACAACTACTCCATCCATTTCTCCTCTTGGGAGACTTCAACACTCGCCATGTCTTGTGGGCTTCGACCTTCATTTGCACTCATTGTCAGGTCTTGGAGGGCCTCATGGTATCCCAAGAGCTGTGCATCTAAACACTGGCACTCCCACTCATTTCTGTGCTGCAACTGGGTCATTCTCGGCCATTAATCTCTCTCTCTGCTCTCCAGTCCCTGCAGACTCCGTTCAGTGCGAAATCATTGGTGAGTTTCATTCCAGTGACCACTTCACACTTTACATGCATTTACTGGAAGGATCACAAACTGAAGAGAAGCCACCAAAATGAATGGTCAGCAGGGCTAACTGGATGCTGTTCAGCCAGCTAGCTGTGTTCGAACACCACAACAGCGTCCAATGATGTGTGGACCCTATCACATGACTGATCCATCATGCCACTGACTTATGCATCCCCAAGTCGTCTGGTCATCTAACAAGGCTGACATGTACCCTGGTGGATGGATGAGAGCAATCCAGAACAGGCATGCAGCTCTTCGACATTTTAAATGCCAGCTGACAGCAAACAACCTCAGGGGCTTTTGAGTCACTAGGGCCAAGGCTCAATGTGTCATGAGGGAGAGGAAGGCAAGGTCATGGAAAGCGCTGCTGGACTCAATCAACCATTCTACTTCTTCTACAAAAGTATGAGAAACCATCTGGAGGATTTACAGTAGACACAATCGTTTACCAATAGCAGCAGTACTGAAACAGGGTGCCTCAAACAACACGCAGAGACATTACTCAGACGCTGGCTGAGCATTTTGCTAAAGCTACTGCCAATGCCAGCCAGGATCAAGCGTTTTGTCTCTACCATGCAACTGAAGAGAGGAGAAATTGGACTTCAGAATCACGAATTCTGAGACGTACAGCTACCCTTTCTCCATGTGGGAGCTGGAGTCGGCTCTGTCTGAAAGTCGTGATACTGCATCTTATCACAACCAAATCCAGTACTGCATGCTTTGACATTTGTCAATGGCATCAAAGGACATCCTCCTCGAATGCTATAATCTCGTTTGGCAGACAGGTAACTTCCCCAACTTGTGGAGAAAGGCGATTTTGATACCTCTCACCAAACCAGGAAAGGACCGAACATGTCCCAGTAGTTATCAGAGTATCGCCTAAACGAGCTGTGTCGGAAAGACCCTGGAGCGAATGATTAACTGTCGTCTGCTCTGGTTGTTAGAGACCAGACAACATCCTAGCTGCTCTCAGTGTGGATTCTGGAGGTTTTGGTCCACCATCGATAACCTGACCGTGCTAGAAGTGGTTAGTCAGCAGGCTTTCCTACGTAAACATCACTTCAATATGAGTAAGGTGTATGATACTAATTGGCGTCACTGGATTGTCACACAACTCCATCAATGGGGCTTTCGTGGCCACCTCTCAATCTTTATATGGTATTTCTTGTCTCAGCGGTTTTTTAGGACACGAGTTAGTGACACGCTGTCAGATCGATTTAAGCAGTTGAACGGTATCCCTCAGGGCAGCGTTTTAAGCGTTACTCTGTTTGCCATACCCAGAAATACCATAAACAGTGTCACGTCTATGGTAAGGAGTCCTGTACAATGTTCCTTATTTGTGGACGATTCTGCTGTTTCCTGTTCCTTCTCCAGTGCTGCAAAAGCGAGCTGTCAGTTGCAGCTTATATTGCACAGGTTGGAGGAGTGGGCTGCAAAATGGTTTTTCAGTCTTCTGCAGATAAGTGTGTATGTGCTCATTTTAAACATTCTTGTCATCTTTTTAATTTGCCTGACTTGCTTATGAGGGACACCATCCTACATTTAAGAAACTCAGTGAGGTTCCTGGGCCTCAGTTTTGGAGACTATAGGTGCACAATGTATGGAGCAGCGAGGCGTTCCTATTTGAAGATCACTGACACTGTCCACAACGAGAGGATTTGGCTGGCCACGGGTGCTTGTAGGACCAGTCTCGTACTCAGTCTCTACGCTGAGGCTGGGGAACCGCTATTCATCATCTGGTGACAGGTCTTCATGGTGGAGCAGGCATGGAAGTTCCTTGCAGCTCCGGCTTCACCCGCATACCATACTCTTGCTCATTTGCCTCTGGAATGCTTTTTCTCCAACTGTCCACGAGCCACAGTGCCATTTGGGAGCTACGGGCAGCATGTGTTGGAATCGCTTAGTGTGGAGCAAGTACAATCCCAAATCCAGGGTCTTCACCTTTCGCCGCCCTGATTACTACAGAGGCCCAGCGTAATTTTAGATTTAGTGCATTACAGGAGAGATTGCACTCCTACTTCTGTTTTTAATTCGCTATTTTCTGTCGTTTCATATGAGCTCCACAGCTATGTAGCTGTCTTTACAGATGAGTGTAAGTAGGGGGATTCCGTTGGCTGCTCTGTTTTTTCCCCCAGTCATGTCACCAAGATCCGAATGCCTCCAGAATTTACAGTCTTTGATGCAGAATTATATGCGAATTATATGCACTGGAGCAGATACGACGCTCTTCCAGAGCTAAGTATCTCGTCTGTTCCGATTCCCTTAGAACCCTTCACGCTCTCCAACGTTTATACCCAGCAGATAAAGTAACCCAGAATATCCAGAATGCCCTCCTACAACTTCGTCGACCGGGGAAGGAGGTGTCTTCCTACTGGGTACCAGGGCAATTGGGTATTGCAGAGAACGAAAGGGCAGATCTAGCAACCCAAGTAGGTGTGTCGTGATCATCAGGTATTTCAGTGTGCCATCCCCCTGCACTCTATCACCTCACTGCTGAGGTACAAAGTCACGTGTCGATGGGAAGACGAGTGGCTGGAAGTGACTGACTACTCGTACAAGCTCTGTGTCGTAAAGCCCACAACTCGGCCTTGGCGTACTCCCCTCCAGCCATGTTGACGGAACGAGGACCTCCTTAGTTGTCTTCGCTTAGGCCATAGTCCTATGACGCATGGATTTTTACTCCAGCGAGAGGGCCCTCCATTGTGTGGTGCTTATAGCGTGCAGATCACGGTGCGCCTCATTTTATTTGACTACGTTTTATTTTCCAACCAGCGGGTCGTGGCAGATTTGCCGACGGATTTGCAGTCCATTAGGTAACGTTCAAACGAATGTGGTTCGAGTTTTAAAGTTTTATGAATTGTCCAACATTTTTAACAAGATTTTAAGGAGATGTTTTTAATTTGTTAACAGGGTGACTGGCTCACCCAAGTATTTTGTAAGTTATCACCCAGTCGTATTTCCCTGTGCCTTTCTTTTAGCTCTTCTGTGTTTTGTTTTCTCTGTATTTTAATTTCTTGTATAGCTACTTTCTCTCTTTCTAATTAGTTTTAGTACATGTGAGATGGAGTGACTGTGGTCGTTTCGAGTGCACGAGTGTGCAAAAATTTTCAAGTTTATCGTTTGTTTCGATAAGTGTAAGGGCGCTGATGACCTCGATGCTGAGCGTCCATAAGATCCACACACAAACACACACACACACACACACACACACACACACACACACACACACACACAAGACTTAACAGTGCACACCAAATATGGTGGGATGCACACTGCATTGGGCAGAAGGTGAGAGATACTCTCTTGCATTCCTCACTTTGTGACACAGCACCTGCTGCTCTGCACTTGTTGGCCAAAATGACTGAATTCACAGTGGTGCATTGGGATGCCAGGGTTTACCAACAGTTTCACGATAACCATGGTATGTCATGCAACACCGCACTGTCTCTGGCAGTGGTGGCAGTGGCAACAGCTGACACATCCTGCTCTCAAAGGCAGTGTGTGACTGCCGCGGTCCCTGTGAGTTTGCGGATGGTAACACACTGTCTGCAGGCAATGAACTTGCCAGAAGATACCATACCTGGTGTGGTGTTCGTTTTAATAAAGACACAAGTCATTACTTCTCCTACTAACATGACAATAACGATCATACAGGCTGCACCAGTGGGATAATCCGTTTCAAAGTCAGGATGAGAGCTCTATAGTTTTGACAGCCAGCAGACTTCCCATCATTTTAAACTTGGCACAACTGGATTTTCTCAACATTTTGAACTTATGCTAACCGCTGTGAATGGGTGAATTCCTTAAACCACTTTGTCAGAGGGGGTGTGGAAGTTGTTTAAGCACAAGTAGTCTTGGGGAGGGGGGCGGGGGGGAGGAAGCCGACCCAACTTGGTGTCAGTGTGGTGTGGGAGGTGTGGTGGCAGTGGCGGTGGCTGTGGTGTGGGTGACACAAGATTCGAATGGGGGTAGTGCGAGGGAAAAAAGGGGTGGTGCAGAGATGTTGCGGGGGTGGAGAGCCCTCTCTCGGTGTTTGTTTAAATAAAGACGCAAGTGGAGAGATCCGAACTTAGTGTATGCAGTGATCATACACTCTGAATGAAAAGTAGCTTAAGGGGTGAAAACATGTCAAGTAGCCCAGCAGATGAACCTGGACCTGTACAAACATCCTTTGTCTCAGACGTCACAGTTCCAGTATTGCAGAACTTAGATTCTTATGTTATAGAACCTGTCCCACTATCTGAAGTCTGGGCCAGTGAGCCAGAATTCTACACTGTTATAAATAGCCCAACAAGTCTGAGCATGATTGGGACATCAGAGAGCCATGGGCAGTATTCCAGGCCAGGCAGATTGACAATGCACCATCTTGGATTTCCAGCCAATTTATACTTAGGGCAACAACCATGCTTCTACAGGAAACACATTGGGGCAATTGGGCTATTTTTTTATTTCCCACCATATTTGAATTTCCTACCCAGAATTTGAATTTCTCGCCATTTTATACATAGGGCAACTGGCCTGTGTCGGAGGGAGGAGAAGGAGGGGAGGGGGGGTGAGAAAATCCCATGATTCATCGACGACGTCATTGGTGACACACTTTGGGACAGTACTCTTCTTGTTACCCTACTTATGGCTTCAAATGTTTGAGAAATTCACGTACAATTACGGTTTGGCTGGTATTTTTCCCTCATTCTGGTAGAACGGTCATGGAAAAACGTATCAACTTAGGTACCGGCAGGGTTTTCTTTTAACCATCACTTACCAGTTCTTTCACTTTCTTAATGTTCGTTTGTGTAGAATCAAGCACTCTAGTTACAAATCGTAGCTTAATATCATCTTCTTCTTTAGTCAGATTTTGTTGCTGGAGTCGACCCAAACAAATACGAGGGGTGCTCGAAAAGTTTCTAGCCCGAGATAGTTACCGTAATGTCACGCACAAACAACAACACATATTTTTATGGTGACTCTTTATGGGTATGCAAGTCATTTCGCGGCTTTAGCTTCGTTAGTTTTGCCGCTAGGATGTGTTGTATACCGTAGTGTACGCAAAATGGCGAATATCGAGAGAATCAAGAACCGTGCTGTAATTGAATATCTTCTTTTGAAGGGAATGACGTCCAAGGAAATTGCGGAGGACATGCAGAATATACTTGAGGTCAGTGCTCCGTCTTATTCGACAGTGAAAAACTGGATGTCCGACTTCAAACGTGTAAGAACAAGTGTGGAAGACGCGTCAAGGAGCGGAAGTCCTGTCACCATTGCCACTGATGAAACAGACTGCAATTCACGATACGATTTTGCAGGATCGTCGAACAATGTTGCAGCACATTGAAACCACATTTAGAATCTCCCATGGGTATTCTCATGATATTGTTGTAGATATTTTGGGAATGGGGAAAGCTTCATCAAGGTGAGTCTTTCAGGATCAGAGACGGGAGCGTGTGCAGTGTTGTGAAGAAATCGTTCGCCAATTAGAAACGGATGAAGACGGCTTTCTTGCAAGGTATGTGACAATGGTCGAAACGCGTGTTCACCACTTTGATGCCGAGACAAAATAACAGTCACAACAAAGGAAACAGTCTTCATATCCTACCACAAAAAACTTCCTGGTGCAAAAATCAGCCGGTAAGGCGATGGCATCGGTCTTCTGGGATGCAGAAGGGGTAATTATGGTGGATAGCTTGCAAAAGGGCGTAACTATCAGTGCTTCAGACTATTGCACCCTCCTACGCCGTTTGAGAGAAGAGATGAAGAAAAAAAAAAAGGCGCGGAAAACTGGCGCGAGAAGTTCTTTGCATCAGGACAACGCACCGATGCACAAAGCCCCCGCACCACTGGAAACTCTGCGTGACTGCGGGTTCGAGTTGTTAGTCAACCGCGATATTCTCCAGATCTGGCTCCAAAAGACTTTTTTCTTTTCCCAAAGCTAAAAAAAGACTTCAAAGGACGACGATTTGATAATAATGATGCAGTGAACGCTTGGTTGGACTGAAATCGAAGACCTTTTATTTGAATGGTTTGCAGAAGTTGTCTGAGCGTGGCCGCAAGTGTATTAGTGAACACGGGTATTACATTGAAAAATAAATTGGTATTATGAAATTCCTGTCATTCTTTATTTTTTTAGGCTATAAACTTTTCGCCGCCCTCGTACTGCTACTCACTTGCATACAGCGCCCAATCTACATCTACATCCATACTCCGCAAGCCACCTGCGGTGTGTGGCGGAGTGTACCTTGAGTACCTCTATCGGTTCTCCCTTCTATTCCAGTCTCGTATTGTTCGTGGAAAGAAGGATTGTCGGTATGCCTCTGTGTGGGCTGTAATCTCTCTGATTTTATCCTCATAGTCTCTTCGCGAGATATACGTAGGAGGGAGCAATATACTGTGAAGGGTGGCTACGCTGAGTCACAGCGCCAGAGATTGCGCCAAAGAGTATTGTTCCGCCGCCTCCACTGGCGCAGTAGTTGTTCAGAGAATGCCGAGGGCAGTTGTAGTTCAGAGGTTGCCGTGGGCAGTGCTTGTTGAGAGGATGTCGAGAGCAGTACTAGTTGAGAGCATGTCGTGTGCAGTTATTGTTCTGCTGGGCGAGAGAGTAGATGCTGTTCGGTTGGTGTAATGTATATATGGAAGATGTTGCAATGATCACAGTGTATTTTTCGTCAATATATATGGAGGTAACAAAAATTGTTTATTTCAAATTTCCTAAATAACAATGCCTCTTGGTCACAGGTTCATTCAACAAAGCATCTGGCTCGTGTTCGTGTATTAGACTTGTAATTCTGGTTTCAATGTGCAATTATAGTATTTCTGGTTTTTCAATTAGTTCATTGTAAATGGTGTTTAAAATTCCTTGTCATATTGAGGAAGAACCTTGCCAGATACATGTACGTTGAGTCACACTACCACACACAGAACAGTTACACTTGTGCTTTATTGTTTCGTAGCTTTTATAGTTGCAGGGGACTTAATTAATCAATTGTGTTAACGGAAATTTCCCTTCATTCTTTATTGTTATTTTATGCAGTCAGATTGCGTACTAATACTAGTCAGGGCCAACCCATTACGAGACTTCGTAACTGGACACACAGCTACTAAAATTATTGTATTTTCATTTATATAATTAAGCCACCATGCAACTGCTTGACTCCTCGGTGAAGGTATGTTCTCGAAACTTCAACAAAAGCCCGTACCGAGCCACTGAGCGTCTCTCTTGCAGAGTCTTCCACTGGAGTTTATCTATCATCTCCGTAACGCTTTCGCGATTACTAAATGATCCTGTAACGAAGCGCGCTGCTCTCCGTTGGATCTTCTCTATCTCTTCTATCAACCCTATCTGGTACGGATCCCACACTGCTGAGCAATATTCAAGCGGTGTGCGAACAAGCGTACTGTAACCTACTTCCTTTGTTTTCGGATTGCATTTCCTTAGGATTCTTCCAATGAATCTCAGTCTGGCATCTGCTTTACCGACGATCAACTTTGTATAATCCTTCCATTTCAAATCACTCCTAATGCGTACTCCCAGATAATTTATGGAATTACCTGCTTCCAGTTGCTGACCTGCTATATTGTAGCTAAATGATAACGGATCTTTCTTGCTATGTATTCGCAGCACATTACACTTGTCTACATTGAGATTCAATTGCCATTCCCTGCACCATGCGTCAATTCGCTGCAGATCCTCCTGCATTTCAGTACAATATTCCATTGTTACAACCTCTCGATATACCACAGCATCATCCGCAAAAAGCCTCAGTGAACTTCCGATGTTATCCACAAGGTCATTTATGTATATTGTGAATAGCAACGGTCCTACGACACTCCCCTGCGGCACACCTGAAATCACTCTTACTTCGGAAGACTTCTCTCCATTGAGAATGACATGCTGCGTTCTGTTATCTAGGAACTCCTCAATCCAATCACACAATTGGTCTGATAGTCCATACACTCTTACTTTGTTCATTAAACGACTGTGGGGAACTGTATCGAACGCCCTTGCGGAAGTCAAGAAACACGGCATCTACCTGGGAACCCGTGTCTATGGCCCTCTGAGTATCGTGGACGAATAGCGCGAGCTGGATTTCACACAATCGTCTTTTTCGAAACCCATGCTGATTCCTACAGAGTAGATTTCTAGTCTCCAGAAAAGTCATTATACTCGAACATAATACGTGTTCCAAAATTCTACAACTGATAGACGTTAGAGATATAGGTCTATAGTTCTGCACATCTTTTCGACGCCCCTTCTTGAAAACGGGGATGACCTGTGCCCGTTTCCAATCCTTTGGAACGCTACGCTCTTCTAGAGACCTACGGTACACCGCTGCAAGAAGGGGGGCAAGTTCCTTTGCGTACTCTGTATAAAATCGAACTGGTATCCCATCAGGTCCAGCGGCCTTTCCTCTTTACAGCGATTTTAATTGTTCCTCTATCCCTCTGTCGTCTATTTCGATATCTACCATTTTGTCATCTGTGCGACAATCTAGAGAAGGAACTACAGTGCAGTCTTCCTCTGTGAAACAGCTTTGAAAAGACATTTAGTATTTCGGCCTTTAGTCTGTCATCCCCTGTTTCAGTACCATTTTGGTCACAGAGTGTCTGGACATTTTGTTTTGATCCACCTACCGCTTTGACATAAGACCAAAATTTCTTAGGATTTTCTGCCAAGTCAGTACATAGAACTTTACTTTCGAATTCATTGAACGCCTCTCGCATAGCCCTCCTCACACTACATTTCGCTTTGCGTAATTTTTCTTTGTCTGCAAGGCTTTGGCTATGTTTATGTTTGCTGTGAAGTTCCCTTTGCTTCCGCAGCAGTTTTCTAACTCGGTTGTTGTACCACGGTGGCTCTTTTCCATCTCTTATGATCTTGCTTGGCACATACTTATCTAACACATATTGTACGATGGTTTTGAACTTTGTCAAATGGTTCAAAGTCCCCTAGAACTTAGAACTACTTAAACCTAACTAACCTAAGGAAATCACACAATACCCAGTCATAACGAGGCAGAGAAAATCCCTGACCCCGCCGGGAATCGAACCCGGGAACCCGGGTGAACTTTGTCCACTGATCCTCCACACAATCTGTACTTGAGACAAAACTTTTGTGTTGAGCCATCAGGTACTCTGAAATCTGCTTTTTGTCACTTTTGCTAAACAGAAAAATCTTCCTACCTTTTTTAATATTGCTATTTACGGCTGAAATCATCGATGGAGTAACCGCTTTATGATCGCTGATTCCCTGTTCTGCGCTAACTGTTTCAAATAAATCGGGTCTGTTTGTCACCAGAAGGTCTAACATGTTATCGGCACGAGTCAGTTCTCTGTGTAACTGCTCAAGGTAGTTTCCAGATAAAGCACTTAAAAAAATTTCACTGGATTCTTTGTCCCTGCCACCTGTTATGAACGTTTGAGTCTCCCAGTCTATATCCGGCAAATTAAAATCTCCACCCAGAACTATAACATAGTGGGGAAATCTACTCGAAATATTTTCCAAATTATCCTTCAGGTGCTCAGCCACAACAGCTGCTGAGCCAGGGGGCCTATAGAGACATCCAATTACCATGTCTGAGCCTTCTTTAACCGTGACCTTCACCCAAATTATTTCACCTTTTCGGATCTCCGTGAATTTCCTTCGATACTATTGCACTTGTTATCGCTATAAACACGCCTTCCCCTTCACTGTCCAGCCTGTCTCCGCGGTATACATTACAATCTGATTTTAGAATTTCATTACTGTTTACATGTGGTTTCAGCCAACTTTCTGTCCCTAGTACTATGTGGGCATTGTGACCGTTTATTAACGAGAGCAGTTCTGGGACCTTTCTATAGACGCTCCTTCAGTTTACTATTAGTAGTTTAATATTGTTATTCCCTGTTGCATTTTGCCTACTCCTACCTTGCCGCGTCTCAGGAGGCGTCTTGTCGGGCCTAGGGAGGGAATTCTCTAGCCTAAAAAACCCACATATGCCCTCCACACGTACTCCGCTACCCTCGTAGCCACTTCCTGCGTGTAGTGCACTCACTAAAGCACTCCGTCGTCAGGCCACATGTGGCCCACCGGGACCATCCAACCGCCGTGTCATCCTCAGGATAGCAGGGGCGTGTGGTCAGCACACCGCTCTCCCGGTCGTTAGGATGGTTTTCTTTGACCGGAGCCGCTACAATTCGGTCGAGTAGCTCCTCAATTGGCATCACGAGGCTGAGTGCACTCCGAAAAATGGCAACAGCGCATGGCGGCTGGTTGGTCACCCATCCAAGTGCCGGCCACGCCCGACAGCGCTTCGGTGACCTCACGGGAACCGGTGTATCCAATGCGGCAAGGCCGTTGCCGCTTGTAGTGCACGCCTGACCTATTCAGGTGGGACCCTACATTTCTCCACCTGATAGCGGAGTTCGAGAAATTTGCACCCAGGATCTCCGCAGAATCGTCTGAGCCTCTGGTTTAAGCCTTCAACTCGGCTCCAAACCAGAGGACCGCGATCGGTTCTGGGAACGATACTACAAATAGTTAGCTCAGATTCCACCCCGCGAGCGAGGCTTTCCGCCTTCATCAACTCCGCCAACCGCTTGTATGAACTGAGGATGTCCTCTGAACCTAGATGGCAGGAGTCATTGGTGCCGACGTGAGCAACAATTTGCAGTCGGGTGCACCCAGTGATCTCTACCGCCGCCGGCAGGACCTCCTCCACATCTTGGATGAGTCCCCTGGCAAGCAGACAGAGTGAACACTGGCCTTCTTCCACGACCTTTCCGCTATTTCCCTAAGGGGCTCCATCACCCGCCTAACGTTGGAGCTCCCAATCACTAATAAACCCCTCCCCGCGTGTGCCTGCTCGGACCTTGCTGAAGCAGCGGCCACATGTCCACTCACAGGCAGAGCGGGCGATGCCACATGGCCAGCCTCCACATTGACCCTCCGCCTCGTGCGCCGCGAACGCCGCTGAACCCGCCACTCCCCTTGGGGAGAGGGTGGCCCAACCGCGCCCAGTACCCGGTAAGATGTCTCGACAGCAGGGACAGTGGGTAAAGCATGTAACACCAGGGGTGTAACATGCGACGCACCAGACTCCCCACTGCCGCTACACTCCCAGGCAGCAGCCTGAAGACGGCTAAACGCGGCCATCAACACGTTCAGCTGTTTGCGAACAGTGGCCAGCTCCTCCTGCGTCCATACACAGCAGTCACACATCCTATCCATCCTAAGAAATCAATTTACTATAGAGAGTTAATCAACTTTTAACTAGACTGCTAACTCACTAAAGGCGGCTGACAGTTGACTAAACTGTGGTTACTAGACACTTTTCTTGTAGAAAACAATGAAAATAGCATTACCTGTCTCTGGACTGTATTCAAAACAAACACTAGCACTACTGGCACTGTGGCTGATGAAAGGGACTCTCTCTGACTGTATTCAATACAAACACGAAATCTGTGGAACACTATTACTACCACTCGACAATCAAAGCTTCCTAAAAGCAAAAACACACGGAAGAAGAAGTGACAAGTAAGAAAATACAGTTAATATTTAAATTAACGTAGCTCGCTGCACAGCAGACGTGACACAGACGGCAGTTACGACGACACTGACACTACTGGCACTATGGCTGACTAAAGGGTCTCTCTCTGACTGTATTCAAAACAAACATGAAATCTATGGAACACTATTACTAGCACTCGACAATTAAAGCTTCCAAAAAACAAAAACACACAGAATGTCAACAGAGAGCGTCGATTTGTTTCCCATTACAATCAAAATGATGTTAAAGCAGTATTTTACATGTCATCAATCTCTTACTATCAGCTGAGTATCAAATAAGGTTGGAAGTGTAACACATTTCCGTATTCCATTAACGGTATATCCTCTCGTCAGTAGCGTATTATATACTAGTTTAAGTTAGTAATAATTATAGTCTGCTTATTATAGTATCTGACTGATATAGGATTTCGATTAGGGTAGAGTATATCTCATCCCACACAGACAATGCACGTGGACGAATTTGTCTCCCTTTAGTTGGTGCACGTCCGCTATAAATTGGCGTCCAAGGAAGAACTAAAATGTAGTTCTTGTGAAATTCTGTTGTGTAATTTTAGGCGAAAGTGCGAGGTAGACTGCGTGATAATTCTACCAACATAATTTTACATATCACATAGAAGCCATAGGAATAAGATAAGAGAGATTCGAGGGCATGCATACAATCATTATTCCGCTGCTCAGTATACGCATAGGCCAGAAAAATAGCAAAAATCTGTATCAAACACCCTGCGCCATGTACAGTGATCTGTGGATGCAGATGGAACTAAAAGTGGATTTAATACTTCACGGTCTAAATCGCTTAACAATGTTACATGCAGAACAATAATATTTGTAAAGTTTTACGAGTTTATTACAGGTATTATTAATTTTTCTCACGTGCTATTCGAGAGTGAAATGACTTTGACATCGGATTTGGGGTATGGTAACGTATACCTCATCTGCTGTTGCAGGAACCTAGAAGTAAAATTAAGTTGGGGTTAGGGATAATGAATTTCAAGCGAGTTATGAATGCTGAAGAAGAAGAAGAAGAATAAGACAATGACGAAGAAGAAGAGGTGTTTAAGAAACTGTATCCTGACAGCGATGTATACAGCTAAAAGTGCCGTGAGGCATAAAGGACCACTTAAGACATCCAGGGTTCTGCTAATGCCCAAGCCATCAGGTAGAATTATCCCCTTCCTCATTCTTGACCTTGCAGGTATCTCAGCGGTGGGTTCACTGGCTGGTGGTGCTTCAGCTATTGGCAGAACAATGAAGAAGGCACAGAACTCCCAGGAACAGCTAATGATAGCAAGAAGATAACCACATGATGGAAGCAGCAGCCACCGGAAAAGGACTATATCTGAAATCATACAAGAAAGGACTATGCCTCTTCATAAATAAAAAAAATCCCGCTAGCTATTCTATTGGACAGACCGCTTACAAATACAGATCAGCTCAAGTTTTTCAGGAAAAAATTCAGCATTCAAAGATTCTGTGGTGTGTTTATGCAGGGTACATTACTGAAGACTACATGGAAATCTGGAGAATGTGTAATTGTGAATTTAGATGTAGCTGGGGAACCAGGAACCTACTGAGTGACATATGTTAAGAAAAATACAAATAACGTCTACTATCTTGACTCATTTTGAGATCTGCAACCGCCAGAAGAGTTACAATGATAATTTACCAACAGAAGACGAGCGCTCTACAATTTTCATCCCTGTCAAGACTTTAATGCTCACTTATGCGGGCATCTGTGCATCATGTTCCTCCTAAAGTATACGAAGGTGCATATAAGGAGTTGCATTAAGCATCCACCCGTCAGACGAGATTCAGATGCAGTGTCGAATGCTATGACTTTAAAAGAACGATCGTCAGTGATAGGCGCGAATTTCTTCCCACCGATTGGTTTAAGTAACGGGAATATTGCGCTGATTGGACTGGGACTTACAACAGCATTCAGAATATTACAGAGGCTAACAATAAAATTCATCTTGAAATTAATGGTGGAAAAGGAACTGAGGAAAGAGAGCCTGGTGCATACAATATTGACGATTTAAACGACGTTTTAAAATGGTCTGGAAAACGACAACATACTTAAATCTGAGATTAAGACAACTAGTTCAACGATTGACTTTAACCTGAAAGGTTCAATAGGAGGGCTACTGGGTTTCACAAAATGATATGTTTTGAAGAAGGATCCTAATAAATTCTACGGATCCGATGTGTCAGTACAATCTGTGTCGAGTGTAACAGCGTGACAAACTCTTAACAACAAATTGACCAACAATTTACGGATTCTTCCCATCATTGCTAGCAGGATATAAGAACGTTGAAACTCGTACCAACGCCATTTACCTGCCAGTAACAGTTCAGGCTTTGGACTATTTGGAACTGCATATTATGAACCAGGATAATCAACTTGTCGATATTCGTAGCGAGGAAATCATTATATAGCTACATCTAAAGAGGAACCAGCAGTCACCCTGAACGTGCAGAGACCAAGAAGCGATGAAGGCGAGGTTCAAACAGTCAGGGGAAATCAACAGCCCTGTATTGTCAACGAAGACGTGATAGGCATAAGCTATAAAACCAAAGTACACAGCATGCAATGCGGCACTTCACAACAGAACAGCAAAGTGATAACACATGCAAACTAAGAGTTTCGTAAATCAGTGGGTCTGAAGCCAGAATCTCGTCGTTCCATATAACTAGCCCGGTGGAATATGACGGGATTATTATATGCTAGGAATGCTTCTCGCATAAACCTTATGCATCAACCACATTTAACAAGATCGATGAAATTAGGATTGTCATCCAATACCAGGACGCTTCAACCCTCCCATGCAATAGTTTCATATACCTTGATGGGTCATATAGGAAAAGGATGGTTCTGCTACAGTGGAATCGAACCTTACACATAATGCTTTACTGTTCCTGTTTCATGAGATACGATGTGAACTTCGAGGGATTGAGATTGACCATAAACGCAATGTAGGCATAAAATGAACTCTTAAGGGGGAATGTAATGGATTTTGATCAAAAAAATCGTTTTCTCAAAAATATTATTTGCTTCATCTACACAGTTTAATCTATGTTGCGTGTGAATTTTATCGTGATAGCAGCTTCAGAAATGCCTTTAAATTGTTAAACTGATTAACTTTGCACTGGCGGCCACTCCCATCTTTTCCGGTATTTTGGAAACCGCTTGCTTCAGTGGAATGTTTGTCAGTTTGAACATAGAGTAAATATCTCTGGAGTGAGCATTGCGTTCTGCGCATGTTGTCAACATTAAACCAGGATTGTCACGTGTTTTCGGGACTTCGCTGTGCGTGTGTGCTTTCTGCAGCGTTTGAAGTTTATAATATCAAGAGTTTTTGTTGTGTTTTACCGTTTGTTGATAGTGTAATAGCGATGGTGAATTACTATTGTTGCTACGGATGCAAAGAAAAATATGTGATAGGAGGGATAGTAACTTTTCATGTGTACATACCATGTAGCTCTAATTATAGTTATCATATTAGAAAGACACACTGTATATGTTTAAAAAATTCGAGACGCATTATAATTAAGGCTTGATTCTGTAGACCTATTTTTCTACGATTTTATGACACCTATCGCAAAGAAGTGGGATGTAATATCACTTGCCCTTAAAAAGTTACGTAGCTGGTTTATTCCCAGTATCAAATGGATACTGCTAAAATGTCTGCGCAACATGTGTAAATAATCCAATACACGTACGAAAATAATCCGTCTGTACTAGGGATGTAGTAACATTCTAAATATATAGGGCGCTATACGGACAAACACACTACGTCCCGAGTACACGTGACCAGGCCGGCAATTACGTTGACAACACAAAATCTGTTATGTGCATGTGAATGCTCACTCCAGAGATATTTACTCTGTGAGTTTGAAGGCTATTTTCTTTCGATATCTTTGGCGCACTTCTATTTCTCTGGCTGACATCTATACCTTTGCCTGAAAACATTCTTGCATGTGCTTTATTTACATTTTGATAATACTAACACATATTATTAGGTGGGAGGCTGAATTCGCAAACCTTTATGTGTAAGTCAAGATTTATGCATAATGGGTGATGGAAAAACTAAGTTTAGGGAATGGAGGTTTCATGGAAATCGGCTCACCAACAAAAAGGAGGAAGCAGCTCGAAATGAAGAAAATAAGTTCTCAGCTTCAGCAGCTTGGGTCAGGAGGATTGTACAGATGCGTGAATGATGTTGACATGGATTCGATTGGATTCAAACTTATTGATTCAGAGCTTCTCTACCAGGATACAAAGTTTTCATGTTCTAGTGTTAGCTGTAAAGCTATGGAATGCATGATTGTTGTTGAAGAAATACGAGTGGGAATAGTTTGTGTTTTTAAATTAATTTGTAATTCGTGAGGCCATGAATTTTCATTTTCCTTCACCAAAAAAAAACCTACACTGGTACCTATGAATTTTAGGTTGCATATGCTCTGAGTTGCATTGGACAGGGCAGAGAAGGAGGTAATGTATTGTGTGATTTTCTGAACATGACTCCACTTTGTGCAAGGTTTGAAAAAATAAATAAAGAAATGTTTGATGCTGTGTGCGATACTGCCAAAGTTTCTATGAAGAAAGCAGTCGAGCCATTGGTGGAAATAAACCAAAAAGAAATAGATCCTGGGGTAGATATTCATGACAGGGAACTCCTACAAATGTTACTGACCTGTGTGTGTCTGTAGATGGGTCCTAGATGAAAAGGGGTCTCACATTTCTGTATGGAGTTGCATCTGCTATTGCTATTGAATCAGGTAAAGTTCTACATGTAGAAATTATGTCTAAATACTGCCACTAGTTGCAACAAGGAAAATGTCCAACAATGAAGCCAGTGAGAAACTGTGGCAAGAAAAGCATGCAGTAGCATACTCTAAAAATTACAGTGGCTCAAGTGGGGGCATGGAGGCTGCTGCAGTTGTGAGGATGTTCTTCAGATCTGAGGACCAGTGTGATGTTAGATATACTAAATACATTGGTGATGGGGACTTCTCTTCGTTCAGAACAGTAACAGATAAAAATCCATACAATACAACAATAGAAAAGATGATATGTGTTGGTCACATCCAAAAGAGGCTTGGTGATAGGCTTCGTTGCTTGCTGAAAGAGAAGAAAGGTGAAGTACTTGAGGATAGAAAACCACTAGGAGGAAAAGGCAGCCTTACTCTGAAAGAAATTGATTCTCTTCAGTTATTTTATGGGAGAGCTATTAGGAAAAAACACATAATTTTGAGGCAATGAGGTGTGCTGCATGGGCAGTTTTTTCCCCACAAACTATCCACTATCTTTGCTACAAAAACGTGTTCACTATGCTGTTCATAGTAGCTTACCCGTTTTCCTATTTTTTATTCATTATTAAACCTTCTCCTGCATTACTCCTATTTGATTTTGTATTTATAACCCTGTATTCACCTAACCAAAAGTCTTGTTCCTCCTGCCACCGAACTTCACTAATTCCCACTATATCTAACTTTAACCTATCCATTACCCTTTTTAAATTTTCTAACCTACATGACCGATTAAGGGATCTGACATTCCATGCTCCGATCCATAGACCGCCAGTTGTGTTTCTCCCGATAACAACGTCCTCCTGAGCAGTCCCTGCCCAGAGATCTGAAGGTGTTGACCGGTGTGAAGATTTCCGAACTATCAGTTTAATAAGTCACAGCTCCAAAATACTAACACAAATTATTTACAGAAGAATGGAAAAACTGGTAGAAACCGACCGGGGGAAGACCAGTTTGGATTCCATAGAAATGTTGGAACACGTGAGGGAATACTAACCCTATGACTTATCTAAGAAGGTAGATTAAGGAAAGGCGAACCTACATTTCAAGTATTTGTAGACTTACAGAAAGCTTTTGACAATGTTGACTGGAATACTCTCTTTCAAATTCTGAAGGTGGCAGGGGCCCAAATACAGGGAACGAAAGGCTGTTTACAATTTGTACAGAAACTAGATGGCAGTTATAAGAGACAAGGGGCATGAAGGGAAGCAGTCGTTGGGAAGGGAGTGAGACAGGGTTGTACCACAACCCTTACGTTATTCAATCTGTATACTGAGCAGGCAGTAAAGAAACAAAAGAAAAATTTAGAGTAGGTATTAAAATCCATGGAGAAGAAATTAAAACTTTGAGGTTTGCCAATGACAGTGTAATTCTGTCAGAGACAGCAAAGGCCGAAGTCGAAACAAGGCCCCAGTAGCAGACAACATTCTGTCAGAATTACTGATAACTGTAGGAGAGCAAGCCATGATAAAACTCTTCCATCTAGTGAGCAAGATGTGTGAGACAGATGAAATATCCTCAAACTTCAAGAAGACTATAATAATTCCAACTAGAAAGGAAGCAGTTGCTGACAGGTGTGGAAATTACCGAACTATCAGTCTAATAAATCATGGCTGCAAAATACTAACACGAATTATTTACACAACAATGGAAAAACTGGTAGAAGCCGGCCTGGGGAGGATCATTTTGGATTCCAAAGGAATGTAAGAACACATGAGGCAATACTGAGCTTATGAGTTGTCACAGAAGTTAGGTTACAGAAAGGCAAACCTAGGTTTACAGCATTTGTAGATTTTGAGAAAACTTGTTACTGTGTTCACTGGAATACTCTCTTTGACATTCTGAAGGTGGCAGGGGTAAAATACTGAGACCGAAAGGCTATTTAGAACTTGTACAGAAACAATATTGCAGTTATGAGAATCGAGAGGCATGAAAGGGAAGCAGTGTTTGACAAGGGAGTGAGACAGTGTTGTAGCCTATCACTGATATTATTCTTTCTGCATATTGAGCAAGCAGTAAAGGAAACAAAAGAAAAATTTGGAGTAGGAATTGAAGTCCAGAGATAAGAAGTAAAAATTCTGAGGAGTGCTGATGGCTGTAATTCTGTCAGAGACAGCAAAGTACTAGAAGAGCAGTTAAACAGAGTGAACAGTGTCTTGAAAGGAGGATATAAGATGAACATCAACAAAAGCAAAGCAAGGATAATGGAATGTAGTCGAATTATATCAGGTGATGCTGAGGGAATTAGATTAGGAAATGAGTCACCTAAAGTTGTAGATGAGTTTTGCTATTTGGAGAGCAAAATAACTGATGATGGTCAAAGTAGAGAGGATATAAAATGTAAACTGGCAATGGCAAGGAAAGCGTTTCTGAAGAAGAGAAATTTGTTAACATCAAGTATAGATTTAAGTGTCAGGAACCCTTTTCTGAAAGTATTTGTATGGGGTGTAGCAATGTATGGAAGTGAAACACGGACGATAAATAATTTAGACAAGAAGAGAATAGAGGCTTTCGAAATGTGGTGCTACAGAAGAATGCTGAAGATAAGATGGATATATCATGTAACTAATGAGGAGGAACTGAATATAACTGGGGAGAAGAGGAATTTGTGGCATAACTTCACTAGATGAAGGGATCGGTTGGTAGGACATTTTCTGAGACATCAAGGAATCACCAATTGGAGGGCAGCAAAAAGGGTAAAAATCGTAGAGGGAGACCAAGTGATAAATACACTAAGCAGATTCAGAAGGATGTAGGTTGCAGTAGGTATTTCGAGATGAAGAAGTTTGTGCAGGATAGAGTAGCATGGAGAGTTGCATCAAACCAGTATCTGGACTGAAGACCACAAGAAAAACTTCCACTGACCAATCACCAATGCACAATCTGTGTCCGAAAGACGATTTGTGTAAGTTCAACAACAGAAATGAGACGTATTCACATAAACGTTCATTACCAGAACCTGTTATGAGTGCAATGAAGCCTACATTAAGGTTTCTTGCAGATCCTGATTTACTAAGGAAGTGTCTCCACAGAAAGACACATAATGCAAATGAAATCTTCAATAATTTAATTTGAATTAGATGCTCAAAAAGGACATACTGTGGATTTGAAGTACTCAAAAAAGGTGTCTATGATGCAATTTCATTTGACAATAATGGAAATAATGGCAGAATTGAAGTGCGGAAGAGAGTTGGTATAAATCCTGGTGTGTTTACAAAAAAAGCATTTTACTCCATCGACGAGAGGGGGGGTCAAGAAAGGCCTGCAAACACAGGACAGGCAGATTTGAAGAGGAGAGAAGAGAAACCTGGAGGGTGAGGAGTATCAGTATGGAAGATTTTAAAATTGAAGTAAGCTTATTACGTGTTGAAGTATGAGAAGAAAATCTTTGAACCTCATTTTCTCTGTTTTACATTTTTTTCGTTATTAGAAGCATTTTTTCAAAAGCTATATGCGATAATGCTATGAAATTTTCAGGAACTGTTTGCATCATGTTGCTGTCTCCCTGGAACTAAAAAATACGAGATCCTGTAATTACATTCTGATATTTAGATGATTGCATGTAGAAAAAAAGCTAATTTTGGAAGTGCAAAATTAAAAACTCTGTTATTGATACAATTTGTTACATAAATTCATAACTGTACTTCAGTGGTCTTATAACCTTCTCAAGACACTACAATAAAATTTTCAGATTAATTGCATGATTAGAATTTGAGTTATGGCTTTTTATAAAAAAAAAAGACAATATAAAAATTAAAAATTCGAATTTACGGAAAAATATTAATTCTGCATATTTTATTATATTTTTCCGTTAAAACACAGCTCTTCTGCTTTACACATTCAAAATGTTAGATTTGTACATTTATAAATATGACTGTAATGATTTTTTAAATAAATGTTTACATTTTCCGTTACATCCCCCCCTTAAAACTTATGTCTCTGTTTCTCCGAAAGATTTGAATGATTTAGAAAATGCTGGATGGTTCATTGACGAGCCAGAGGATAGAACAGTGGAAAAGTGCAAGAGTTTAACTGCATATGTATCTTAAATATTGCTTATGGGATACTTTGAGGACATGTGGCGAATTGTTCTGAATGGAGAACAGGAACTTATTCTGGTACAAACTGCAACAGATAACAACTAATACATGCAAGGAGCTCAAAAAGAGACGAGATCACCATCAATAAAGTAATATGGGAAATGCCACGCAGCACAGTATCGGATGGGCAGCGCTTGAAGCTTTTAAAAGTTATGAATGCCAGTGTATTTCTACGCTCTACCTTTCTGCTAATATGAGGTTTTAGAGTACCCAGTGCTACTGACAGCAAGCAGACAAAGGTGATCTATTAAAACCTCTTCTCAGCTGGAAACGCCCAGGTTCATCATACTTGCGTTTCAGACCAATAGCAGAGAAAATATAACAAATGATTTCACCAAATTTGATAATTGCAAGTTAACTAATGCCAGAATCTACCTGAACTCTTAATTCTATCTGTATTATAATTTACACCTGCAGTGGAATGAAAACGTATACAGTCTAGCATGCAACATGTATGTGGGGTTCTGTGCTTCATACTATGAAGAGGAGGGATGCCTACTCAGTCCATTGAAACTCACGGAGCTGGCGACAATCATCGTAATAGACTGCTCAAAACAGAAGTGTAATTAAATCTGGACCTATAGATGTACGAATTGAATTTGAATCTACGCCAAATTTCCTGGAACACACTGCAGCATATGCTCTAATTCTACATGCCGTCTGACCAACTACTGCCTGCACACTGGTGTTGAGTAATGAGCTGTATAAATGAACAGGTGCTGCGCCATACCCAGAGCATTCCACAGTAGTGTCTCAGAGTGTGAACATCATTGCAGACCTCAGGGTTTCTATGATGATGAGCGTAGACAGTTCATATTTAAAGATGCTGCATTCGTAGCGTACACAGAAGATGCTGGAATAACAGAGACATTCTCAGCAAACATTGCATCACCAAAGTCCTTCAAGGATATGAAATGCGCTAAAACATGGAAGAATGCAAAGTGGTTAACATATTTCTACCATGGAATTCAGTGGGATAGACGTAGTCCCATGCAACCATTGTATATATTTTGCTATCTTCCCTCTTAAACTTCACCTCCTTAATAGCACTAATCTTCAGAAAAACTAATGTCGTTTGTGTCATGCACGTCCTTTTTATATATACAATGCAGCTGGGATAGGCTTTTTTTTGTATAAAAACAACAACAAAGACGTATGGTAACGAAGTTTTTTTTATTTATTCAGTTCACATCGATACAACCTGATTTTGGAGATTCAGTTCAGTTCATAAGATATAGTTCAGTTCTTGAGGTACAGTTCATTTCCAGAGACTCAATTTGACTGTGATATTTCAATGCAGAGATACTTTTAGCTTACATGCTACAATAATAACACTGGTTGAGAATATTTTTTTACAGTTTTTTACAGTTGCACTGGATGAGAATGTTTACTACAATTTTTTGATAAATCTACGCTAAAAACTAATGTGGAAATACTTTTTTTACTACTACAACTAAATTCCACAGCCCCAATAGCTTAGGTTGAACAGTAAGTCTGATGGACTATGTACAATTAGAAACTAATCAGTCTTGGAAAGCTAGTGACAGGTGAAACTTAAAAAAACTATTCTATTTACATGATGCACATGGAGTGTAGATGTATTCACATGTGTGTATACAGTACACATACGCTATGTATGAATAAATAAATATACGAATATTTTTTCTTTATGCTTTTGTTTACTTTTTAACTTTTTTACTTTTTTATTTGCACATAAATATATATCTTTTTCTTGTTTTATGCTTTTCTTTTCCACACATGGAGTGCATGTATACACATGTACATAGTACAAGTAAATACATAAATATTTACATCACAAACACACACACACATGCACACACAATTACTTACACTATGATAAAAGGATTACACTAATACTCTGCAGAGTCACTCACTCTCTCTCTCACACTCATTCTCTCCCTCTCACTCAGCGCACCATATGCGGCATGTGCAGTACAGCACAGCGAACACCGCTGTACAGGCACCACAAATAATCTTTGATAGAGGGGGTTCTCAATATCGTACAATGCACACCATTAGCCCACCTGTGTGTGGCATCTTCCAACGTGCGATAAGCATACAGTTTTGATGGCAGACCTACGAACTCCACAATTGGCAATCCATTCACTCGTCTTTCATAAGGCCTATAACCTTCACGTTCTGTGGAATAATATCATCAGGGTTACCAGCTACGTATGAGAATGTGTCGAATTCATTACTGTGGTACCTCGTTACTTCATATGGATCGCAGTTCTTCATCCAATACGTCAAACTATCTGTATCCATAGTCAATCCCAATACCTGAATGGTCAGCGCGATGGATTGCATTTCTATGCGCCCGGGTTCGATTCCCAGCTGGATCAGGGATTTTCTCCACTCAGATACTGGGTGTTGTGCTGTCTTCATAATCATTTCATCCCCATCTGGCGCGCAGGTCGCCCAATGTGGCGTCGAATGTAATTAAGACCTGCACCAAGGCAGCCGGACCTGCCCTGCAAGGGGCCTCCCAGCCAATGACGCCAAACGCTCATTTCCATTTTCCATCTGTATCCACATAACGTAATTTAGAATCTGCAAAATGAGTTTTCGCAAACTCATAATGAAAGCTGTACATGTGGAGTTTGGATAGGTTTAGTACGCACATCCCCACTTAAACAGGCTTCATAAACTCTAGTGCAGTCTTTGCCATCTCCATAGCAACAAAGCTCTCATTGAATCGGTGAACCGCTTAAAATTTGGTCTGTCAATGAATTTTCTTACCCCATAACGCCCATTCCATTCGGTTCTAATCAAAATTTTATGTTGTACTCTCAAATTCTCCATTGCTTTGCCGAAAATTGAATTATGCATTAATTTATAAAAATCTTTCTCGAAGTCACACGCCACAGAAGCTCTCTGTCTCGTATTCACGTCCATATGCTCCTTCAGCCAGGGGGAGTGTTTGAAGGAGATAGCCTGGGTGATTCTAACCAGCTCCATCCCCAAGCTGAGACACTGCTGGAGATTATGATAATGAATAATGTATCTCCACTTATTCCCCAGTGTTGTCAACAGTTTTGGGGTGGAGCCTTCTCACGGAACTAGTTGCTCTGGACACACTGGCAAATCGGCGTGCTCATTGTGCAAATTGAAAGAGTATGTGAGTTCTGCCTCCACTACATATCTTACATCAGAATCAGCCTCCATACCCCCATGGTTTTCCACCTAATCCCTTGCATTTGTTTTTGGGCACCCATTGAAACTCACCAATCAGCAGTGATTGTGCATGTTGTACCCGTATAAGTTAAGTACATCCAAGTAAATGACCTGACTCGAATCAAGGGATACGTTGAACCTGTCACCTATCCATGCATTATTTGCCTTGTTGTGCCTTTGCTCACATCAGTGAAGTATCCAACTGATACCTCGGTCAAAGAAAAGAAGTATGTCAGCATCAGTCAATATTTCAACGCTGCACTTCGTTTTTTGAGCACTGCGTCCCAATAAAACACAGACGCTGTGTAATAAAAGGTGGGACCCAGAGAATACGTGGTCATGCATAGACTTAGGAATTTCTCGAAAACGTCCGCAGGCAAGCGCACATCTGTATCCATGCAAAGCCATGCATAATCCCCTGAAGTAGAGATGTTGGATTCCTGCCAGACATTCAAGGCATGCTCATACTTTGCATCCATTATGGCATCGCCTGTAAGGTTGTTAGAAAATGCAGTTATGTCGGGTAGCCTGGTTTCGTTGAATTTTGCCATAGAACCATATACTCATATGAGAAAATTGCCTTCCTTGTTACAAGCTGAAACATTTTCTCATCGTGAAATGCAGCTCAGTGATACACATATCCTCCCAAGGTAGAGTTTCAACAAGTTTCGGGAGTGGTGCCTGTGTAAAACGTAGTGTGTCAAGGAAATGGAGCATAATTCTCGGCGTCAGTCATTTAGAGAATGAAACGTATTTCTCAATTCTCTCAAGTAGGACACAGACGTGATCTTTCTCTACGTCGAAATCAGCCGAGTGCTCAAGAAAAAATTGAGTGTAATACTAGCTTAAATTACGGAAGAAAACGAGTATGTGCCTTGGTAACTGGTGCTTCAAGTTGCACATATTGTGACTGCACTGCGGGACTTCCCCGCAAGATGTCAGTGGTCCCTAAGAGGAGTTTCCACTTTTCTATCCAACAGCAGCCCACTAATATGACAGTTAACCGCCTTACTGTACAAGCCTTCATTCTCCTTCAATAAGATCATGGGAACGCTGTCGATGTAAAGCTTATCAACCTCCCATGAAAGTTTTGTGAGCTCAGTGAGCAGCCAAACCGCGGTATTATCCCCGACATAAGACTTGTAGCAGTTAAGACTTGAATCATAGGACAAACAATTTGGTTTGCTGCCGCATATGGTGAGGCAGTAGGATCACCGCCACACCAGGTCACATGCGCGAGGAGGCATTTGAAGCCGGCGTACACTACAAATGGGCATTACTCTTGATGGTGAGCATTTTTAAACGTCATGAATTTCTCTTCCTCATGAGACATAATAACACGTCCCGGGTCCTTGGAAGCACAGTCTACTAAATGTGCTGCTAATAACTTGACTGAGGAAAAATAATTGAAGCACCTTAAGCAAATCTGCTGTATATTCATCTGGGAGGGGAGAAGGTGGGACATGTCTTTGATTAGTAAGTAATGATAATAGCATTTCTCCTTATCTTTCTCATCGGAGAATAAGAACATATTTACATGCATCTTATGCTGACCAATAAATTTCGAGAAATGGAGGGGACTGACGACTATATGCTTGTACTGCTCATCTGGGTTGCTTTTCTTCTCCAGGCCATATATATGAACCGATCTTCTGGTATTCTGCACCTCAAACTTAGGTATGTCCTGGAGTTTGATGGGGAACTCGATAGCATCAAAGTTACAACACTTAAGAATGTCAAGATATCTACTGCAGTGAGATGTGCACTCTGGATGTACCTTAATTTATTTCACAAGCCAAGATTGACTATGCAAAACAAGTCTTTCGGTTTCATTTTTGACATGAATGTGTGCCCTCTTATCCTATATCTGTAGGAAGCTCCATTTAGCTAGACCCTCCATTTACAGGATCATAGGTATGTGTATAGATGTCTGAATTCTTTAACTGACCCACTCACTTACATCTCAGAAAACTGGGCCAGTATAGCACCCAAGATGGATTCGCGAAACCACTCAGTGATTGATGTCCTCTGCGTTTACTCGCCATTCTTCCCCCCGCCCTCCAAAGACAATGAAGACTTATCTCTTCAATACAAGAGGCAATTTTGGGAGAGGGGGAGTGACAGTTAGATGCACAGTACGGCAATGCAATTAATAGCAGGATACCATAGGTCATTAACGACTTTGAGGAGCTCCTTCCCCTCAACAGGAAGGCACTCTCTTAGAAACCCAACTGGATAGTGGTATCCTCCTGTCAGATTCTCGATCCTTGTGAACGAAATTCGCTCCCGAAAGCCCGAAAGGCGCCTGCAATTATCAAGTATTCTTACTGTGGTATAGTGTCACTGACCTGATGTCCTTCACTAAAGGGATGGGAGAGGGAACTGCCACTAGTCACAGGATCATTGCTTTTACTAATAATACTGCTACTAAACGATGACTCCGTTCGCTCCTTTGTGGAAGGTGGTTGCGGTGAGGGGTTGAGGGGTACGCACAGTGGTGCAAGTACCTTGCAAGATCTGTGAGGGTGAAATGGTGGTGGAGGAGGAAGACGAGGAGATGTTCCAGTATAGCGTCATCTGCTACAGCCCTGACCTGCTTGCCTGAGGCAGGGTGATCAATGGCCGCAAGAGCGGGGCTGATACGGTGGCGGGCGGCAGGGGGGACGGCGGTCCGGGAGCTGCGGCGACTAGCGGCACCCTTTCTGGCGAGGTATGTCATACACGATACCACCTTAATGTTACAGGCTTCACTACTCCCTGTACCTGATGCACGGCGTATTGGAAAAAATTAAGTACAGCATTCCAGACGTCGCCAGCTTCTGTAAGGAAAGAAATAATACTGGTAGTTTGTAAGCAGAGTCAGTATGTTATACCTACTTCGCTCTGGCTTCTTGGAATCTCCTTCGTCTCCCCACGCCGACGAAGGTCTTGCACCATCTTCTCCACTCACGGTGGTATTTCGTCCTCTTCCGAATTGGGAAGGATCTCTCGATTCATCTTACTGATATCACCTGCAACTTAATGTTCTAATAATAAAAACATACACATGCAAAAAAAACTATGAGTAAAAAAAATACACTTACATGAAATCTGTGGTGGTTCCAGCTTATCCCTGACACATACCCCTCCTTCTTCGCCTTCTTCTACCAGGAAATCTTCTACAACAAAAACACGTGACATATTTCACCTATACGATGAAAGTTTGGCCGAACAGCAACATATTACGGATATGCAATACTACAGAGAAGAAAAATATCTATACACATATATATACCACTTACAATGCTATTGCTGGCTTTCAGCAACCAAATCGTCAATTATCCATTGGATATGTACTGAAACAAAACAAATTCGTAGTGAGGATAAAAAAGAACTAACGTTTTATCGACACTTGAAATCATCTACAATAACAACAACAACATGTTATGTATACAATTAAATTTTTAGAAAGAAATTACATTACACAGTACTACGATGAAAAAAATTAATGGAGAAATACGAAAAAAAAAGAAGTAGCGTTCATCGATTTTGATCCTCGAATTCATCAACAACAACAACAAAGTGCGCTATCGTTGAAACTTTTTTTTTTTTTTTTTTGGAAAGAAATTACGCATTCAGAATACTATGATGAAAAAAAGGTAATGGATACATAAGAAATTCTTAGTGAAAAGGTAACATTTATCGATTTTGATCCACAAAATCATGTACAACAGCAAAGACTCACTGACACCGCTAAATAATAGTAACATATTATGTGCACGAAGAAAAACTCATACATACTACTTACAACGATATTTCTGCTGCTGCTGCCGCTGTTGGATCTTTGCCTCCAACTCTTCCACAATTTGGTGGATATATACTGAATTAACAAGAAAAAAATTAACACCTAAATCTGAACACATATGCTATGAAACCCTTTTTAATCTAAACACATAATGTTCGGACAGTACAAAACCTTTTTTACGAAAATATACTTCGAAATCTAACTTGCTAGTGCGAAACTTTTTACGAAAATATGCGCTGCGAAATCCGCCCGTATGCTGTGAAATTAAATATGTGCTACCTGGTAATTTCCACTGCCTTGGGCGTTTGCCCCCCGTGGTATTACCACTGCCGCTTGTTCTACATCTTCATCTACGTGATTACTCTGCTATTCACAATAAAGTGCCTGGCAGATGGTTCTATGAACCACATTCAACCTGTCTTTTTACCGTTCCACTCTCGAACGGCGCACGGGGAAAACGAGTACTTAAAATTTTCTGTGCGAGCCCTGATTTCTCTTATTTTATCGTGATGATCTTTTCTCCCTATGTAGATGAGTGCCAACAGAATGTTTTCGCAATCGGACGGAGAAAACTGGTGACTGAAAGTTCATGAGAAGATCCCGTCGCAACGAAAAACGCCTTTATTTTAAGGATTGCCACTCCAATTCACGTATCATATCTGGGGCATTATCTTCCATACTTCGCGGTAATACAAAACAAGCTGCCCTTCTTTGTTCTTTTTCGATCTCATCCGTCAGTCCCATCTGACGCGGATCCCACACCGCACAGCAATACTCCCGAATATGGCGGACAAGCGTGCTGTAAGCAGTCTCTTTAGTTGACCTGTTGCACCTTCTAAGTGTTGTGCCAATGAATCGCAGTCTTTGGTTGGCTCTACCCACAACATTATCTATGTGATCGTTCCAATTTAGGGTATTTGTAATTGTAATCCCTAAGCATTAAGTTGTAATTACAGCCTTCAGATTTATATGACTTACCGCGTAATCGAAATTTAGCGGATTACAAAGTACTCATGTGAATAACTTCACACTTTTCTTTATTCAGGGCCAATTGCCACTTTTCTCGCCATACAGATATCTTATCTAAATCATTTTGCAATTCGTTTTGGTCATCTGATGACTTTACAAGACGGTAAATGACTGCATCATCTGCAAACAATCTAAGACCAGGAACAATAGAGGGCCTATAACACTTCCTTGGGGAACGCCGGATATTATTTCTGTTTTACTCGATGACTTTCCGTCTATTACTACGAACTGTGACCTTTCTGACAGGAAATCACGAATCCAGTAGCACAACTGAGGCGATATTCCATAGGCACGCAGTTTGGTTAGAAGTCGCTTGTGAGGAACGGTGTCGAAAGCCTTCTGGAAATCTAAAAAAATGGAATCAATTTCACATTCCCTGCCGATAGCACTCATTACTTCATGAGTATAAAGAGCCAGTTGTGTTTCGCAAGAACGATAATTTCTGAATCCGTGCTGACTACGTGTCAATAAATCGTTTTCTTCGAGGTACCTCATAATGTTCGAATACAGTATATGTTCCAAAACCCTACAGCAAATCGACGTTAGTGATATGGGCCTGTAATTCAACGGATTACCCCTACTTCCCTTTTTGGGTATTGGTGTGACTTGAGCAATTTTCCAGTCTTTAGGTGCGGATCTTTCTGCGAGCGAGCGGTTGTATATAATTGCTAAATATGGAGCTATTGTATCAGCACAATCTGGAACGGAAGCCTTGCTTTTATTTAGTGACTTAAGCTGCTTTGCAACACCGAGGATATCTGTTTCTATGTTTCTCAACTTGGCAGTTGTTCTTGATTAGGATTCAGGAATATTTACTTCGTCTTCTTTGGTGAAAGAGTTTCGGAAAACCGTGTTTAAATCTGCTTTAGTGGCACTGTCATCAGCGACTTCACCGTTGTTATCGCGCAGTGAAGGTATTAATTGCGTCTTGCCACTGATGTGGTGTACGTATGACCAGAATCTCTTTGGGTTTTCTGCCAGATTTCGAGACAGAATTTCGTTGTGGAAATTATTAAAAGCATCTCGCATTGAAGTACGCACTATATTTCGAACTTTTGCAAAACTTCGTCAGTGTTGGGGATTTTGCGTTCTTTTAAATTTGGCATGCTTTTTTCGCTGCTTCTGCAGCAGCGATCTGACCCGTTTTGTGTACCACGCGGGATCAGTTCCATCACTTATTAATTTATGTGGTATATGTCTCTCAATTGCTGTCGATACTATCTCTTTGAAATCATTCCACAACTTTTCTACGCTTACATGATCAGATGAGGAGTGCCGACTGTCTCTTAAAAAGGCGTTAAGAGCTTTTTTATCAGCTTTTTAAAGATAGATATGCTTTGCGTTTCTTTTTAATGGTTGTAGGTGTTACGGTATTCAGCCTAGCAGCTACTGCCTTGTGGTCGCTAATCCCTGTATTCGTCACGATACTCACTGTTTGTCCAGGATTATTTGTTGCTAAGAGGTCAAGTATGCTTTCGCAGCCATTTACGCTTCGAGTGGGCTCATGAACTAACTGTTCAAAATAATTTTCTGAGAAAGCATTCAGTACAATTTCGGATGACATTTTATGCCTGCCGCCGGCTTTAAACGTATAATTTTTCCAGCATATCGAGGGTAGATTAAAGTCACCACCGACTATAATTATATGAGTGGGGTACCTATTTGAAATGCGACTCAAGTTTTCTTTGAACTATTCAGCAACTATATCTTCTGAGTCGGGGGTCGGTAAAACGACTCAATTAATTGTTTACTTCGATTGTCAAGTATAATCTCTACCCACACTATTTCACAGGAACTATCTACTTCAATTTCACTACAAGGCAAACTACTTCTGACAGCAATAAATACTCCACCACCAATTGTATTTAATCTACCCTTTCTGAACACTGTTAGATCGTTAGAATAAATTTCTGCTGAGCTTATTTCCAGCTTTCTGTACCTATAACTGTTTGCGCTTCAGTGCTTTCTATTGGGGCTTGGAGCTCTGGTTCTTTCCCAACACAGCTACGACAACTTACCGCTGATCACTTCAATTTAGAGAAACTGATGCACACATCTAAGGAGCAACCAGACTGACGAACTGACTCCGGCAGAATGAGAGCGACTGTACCACGACGAGCCTTTATATAACCTCTACCCCTCCACCCACCATTTCAACCTGTCAGCCAATAGGAGTGCGGTATCATACCCCATCTACTGATGAATGCTGGTCTGAGCATGCAGAACAAGTTGGTGCTGGTCTGCCAGTCATGGATTTCGTGCACTTTTACAAGCGGGTTCTGATACAACCTGGAAATTTCAAATTGTTCCACTGATCAGTTCTTTGTGATGGATGCACTGGTCGACTGACCAGACAGGTCGCTTCCAGTCGCCGGATCACTCTGTGGTGAGCTGCAGCCAATAATGGATGTGTAGCTTCACAGTGCACAGGGCTACCGGCTCTGCAATGACAGCAGGCATAGAGCGGTCTCTTGGTCACTGGCCCATTCCATGGTCCGGCAGCTGCTGCTACGGTGAAGTGTGCCAGCACTGTGTCCAGGCCAGTGGATGACTGATAGTTGACGGCTTGTGTCTCCGGATAGAAAGATTTTTGACAGTGTAATTACTTGTGATGACTGGTTGATGACAGTATTCCTTGTGTGATCGGAATAAAAAGATGATCGATTTAATTACCCCTTTTCGATGTCTTTTAAAGACCTGCATCTTCCCAAACAGCAGAGAATGATGAGCAAGAGAGATTGAGCCTGTTTGGACTCTGCTACTCACTCGAACTGCCATCTAGTGGCAGCTTCAAAGTGGGCATGTCAGACTGTCCAGTATAGTCTGCTCCCTGTCGGAAGAATTTGCAACCTACGTGCAGAAGTGGATGCCCCAGGTCCTTTGTGCGCGCAGGTAGGATTAGCTATTGATAACGGCCGAGCACTCGGTAGCTGCGAGAGCCCGTAGCGGACGGGCGTGTACGTCTTCCAGCTAAGCCAGGAGCCGCAGTTGGCGCGCTGCCTGTGCAAGTTGTAAAGTTTAATTTAATAAACACTTATACCAGACAACTTGTTCCGTCTAGTTATTGTGAGTGGAAACAAGGGGAGGACAGTAAGTCCTCTCGCACTGTACATTCGCACTCCAATGTGCCACCACGGGAAGAAGAGCCCGCGCGCACATTTTTTGGTCCTCCGGACCGGATACAGTGACCACGCGGAATTTACGTTCGCGCGGATTTATTTTCCGGTATTTGTGAACGTCTAAAAAACCACGTGTGAGCTGCGCACGTTATCGGTTTCGTTGCTGACTGCTATCAATCGTCCCAAGGCCTGTTCGGGACTTCGACAATAACAGCCTTAACAACGGCGATCGGGTACATATTTGTGAACATTTAATGTGTCTCTAATTCAAATTCGAGAGGCACGGAAACGTGTCGGTGCCAGCATCATCGGTGACGTCACCTCCTGTTCCCGCCGAAACTTCGCGCCGTCGGAGACTGCAGCGCCTGCCACGCCAGCTGCCAGTGCCCTTGACGTCGCTGCTGCTCCAGTCCGTACTGCCTCGTATTGCCGCTGCAGCCTGGTGAGTGCAACTGTTGGCTTCCTGCTATCGTCTTCCTGGTCCTAAAATGGAGCCCTCAGAGAAAACAAAATTAGTCAAGCAGAGAGGTGTAGCAAAGGCCGCTCTCGCGCGCTTAGCGAGCTTTGTGCAGTCTGCAGACAGTGCCAGCATCGAAATGTTGGAATCAAAATTAAGTCGACTGACTCGGATTCAGACTGACTTTGAGCCGTCTCAAACACAGCTGGAAATTGAAGACGAATCAGCAGATCATAGTAAGGACAGGGCAGAATTCGAGGATTCGTGGGACTTTGTTGAATCCACTACCAAGGGTTCAATGAAGAGGTACACCCAGCTTCCGCAGCATTTGGGCTCTAATCCATCAGATAGTGTCAGTTCTTTGAAACTACCCGCTATTAACTTGCCAAATTTTGAAGGTGACTACCTTAAGTGGTCATCATACAGGGATACATTTTTGAGTCTCATTATGAATAACAATTCAATTGATGACGTTCAAAAACTTCATTACCTTAATTCGTCTCTGCGAGGTGAATCTAAAGACCTTTTGAAACATATACTTGCCACAGCAGGAAATCTATCGATAGCCTGGGGACTTATTACGCAGAGGTATAATAACCCAAAAATAATTGCAGCCAGACATGCTAAGGTTTTGTTGGCCTTGCCTACAGTCGGCCATGGCGCAGCGAGCGATTATAGGCAACTAATTAATGACGTATGCAGCCATTTGAAGGCCTTAGAAGCTCTCAAACCTGATGTTCCACTTCATGAAGTTATTCTTTCGGAAGAGATTCTGTCCAGTAGTAGACCCACAGATCGTCATGAGTGGGAGATAAAGATGTCTGGGTCAACATTCACCACATTAAATCAACTAATAGATTTTTTGGAAACAAAATGTCAGGCCCTTGAGTTGATCAGGTTCAGGGATAACACCTCAAGGGATTCGCAAGGAAATGCCAATAATTCAAATCAAACGAGACATGTGAGGAGGGCTCATCTCGTTAATGCTGATACTGAGGAATCATGTAATTTTTGTAGTGAACCTCATACTATCACTAAATGCAAAGGGTTTCAATCACTAGATGTCGATGAGCGGCGGGCATTTCTCGACTAAATGCAGGATTTCTCCTTGTAAGACCTGTAAAGAAAGGCACAACATACTGCTCCACAAGCCTGCTGAACCAAGGAATGGGCAGAATAGTGAACCAGGAGGCCATTCCTTGGCCCATCAAGCTACGAACGGAAAGGCAAACATCCAGTGTAATGTTTTGTTAGTAATAGCTGTTGTCAACATTAAAGACAGCATGGGTAGACAGCAGGTTTGCAGAGTTCTGCTAGATAGTGCGAGTCAGCTATCCTTTATATCTAAGGGCATGGCAGAGAAATTAAAACTGAAATGAAGTAACCATTCGTTTCCTGTGAAAGGCATAAACAATGCCTTTGCAGCCTCAGTGTCTTACACTTGTGATTTTGAACTGTCGTCTAGGCTCAGCGACTTAATGTCAGAACCACTTGTGCTATCGTAGATCATGTCACCAGTGACCTACCAGCGAGCAAGATAGACACAAGGTCCTGGAGTGTCCCATGTAATCTTCTGCTCGCTGATCCAGAATTGCCGGCCAGGGTGGCCGAGCAGTTCTAGGTGCTACAGTCTGGAATCGCGCGACCGCTACGGTCGCAGGTTCGAATCCTGCTTCGGGCATGGATGTGGGTGATGTCCTTAGGTTAGTTAGGTTTGAGTAGTTCTAAGCTCTAGGGGACTGATGACCTTAGAAGTTAAGTCCCATAGCGCTCAGAGCCATTTGATCCAGAATTCAACAAGCCTGCCACAGTAGATTTAATTCTTGGTGCTGAGGTTTTCTTTGACGTTGTTTGTAAGGAAAGGCTGGTGAAACCAAGTCATCCTTCACTGGTTGAAACAAGATTTGGCTGGATTTTGTCTGGTAGGATGCCTTCAGCTGCATGCAACGTGTCTCGCTCTGCAGTGACCTCATGCTTTGTTAGAGGTGAAAATTTAGATGCCAAACTGCAAAGGTTTTGGGAGTTAGAGGAACTGTCTACGAAAACGATGAGCAAGCAGGATAAAATATGAGGCTCACTTTTAGCGCCACATGGCACGAGATGAAGAAGGGAGATTTGTGTTTCGACTACCAGTGAAACCTGACTGTAAATCATTAGGCGAATCACGACAACAAGCCTCTCAGAGACTGGCGCATCTTGAGAGGAGGTTTAAAAGGAAACCGAATCTGCAGAAGGAATATGCTGCATTCATACATGAATATGTCGAACTGGGACACATGGAGATCTCTAATTCTCAAGATATTATTGGTCCAGGGTGTTACCCTCCACATCATGCTGTCTTCAAAGAATGCAGCTCCACTACCAAGTTGAGGGTAGTATTTGATGACTCTGCTGCCACTTCTAATGGAGTATCTCCCAATGATATCGTGACGGTTGGTCCCACTGTTCAGCCAGATTTATTTTCCATTATTATAAAATTTCGCTCCTTTAATGTGGTCTGTCAGCTGACATAGCAAAAATGTATAGCCAAGTGTCTCTCCGTCCTGATTATAGGAACTTCCAGAGAATTCTGTGGCGGAAATCACCATCTGAAACGATGCAAGAATATAGACTGTGTACACTCACTTGTGGAACCGCTCCTGCTGCCTTTCTTGCTGCCAGATGTCTTAAACAGTTGGCTCTGGAAAATCAAAACAGGTTTCCAATGGCATCTTAAGCCTTGATGTCTAGCTTTTATGTGGATGACTTCTTAGGTGGCTCAGCTACGGAAGCTGAAGCTCAGGAACTTCAAATCCAGCTGACTCAACTACTTGCTTTGGGGGGGTTTCCACTGAGAAAACGATGTTCTAATAGTCACAAGGTCATGGAAAAAATTCCTGTGCAGGACAGGGAAACGTCTTAGCCTTGCCATCTTACTGGTGAACAAGCCATAATAATGTTAGGGATATTGTGGCACTCTGGCTCCGACACATTCCAGTGCCATGTGCTGAAGAGTCATCGGCTCTCAAAGGTTAGCAAAAGCAATCTCCTGTCTACAATAGCATCAATCTATGACCCGCTGGGGCTTCTGGGTCCAGCAGTCATAAGATGTAAATTGTTCTTGCAGCACTTGTGGCAACTAAGCATTGATTGGGATGAAACTCTTCCACCCAACTGGATGGAATGCTGTTTGTGAGCAACTGCCTTCCCTAAATGCTATTTTGCTTAACAGGAATATAATTCCTTGCCCCCGACATGTTAAATTAGAAATTCATGGTTTTTGTGATGCTTCACAGTTGGCATATGGTGTGTGTGTATATGTCAGATGTGTTCTTCCCAATAACAGTGTGTTGGTCTCATTGGCTGCAGCCAAATCTCAGGTTGCCCCTGTAAAACAACAGTCTCTTCCATGACTTGAATTATGTAGTGCGCTGCTTCTTGCCTGACTCATTCACAAGGTGACCAATGCCTTAGGCATCATAGATAATGGCGACATTCATTTGTGGACAGACTCCACAATTGTTCTCTGTTGGCTGCAGCGTAGTCCTTGTCACTGGAAAACCTTTGTTTCTAACAGAGTCTCTGAAATCCAGGAACTGAGTTCAGTTGCCAACTGCAGACATGTCAAATCAGAGGATAATCCTGCTAACCACTTATCACGTGGTATTAATCCAGCCAGCTGCCTTGAGTTCACTTGTTCAGTGGTGGTTTGGCCCATCATGGCTATCCACTTGTGACCTAGACTACAACACCTGCACTCCACTTAGTGTAGAAGATGCGCTCGACAGAAGCTGTACACAAGTATCCTTCGTGTCAGTCATTAATCTTGATGATGAACTGCTGTGTAAATATTCATCATTCAAGAAAACTTACAGAGTTTTCGCCTATGCACTGAGGTTTGCTAATAACACTAGGCTTCAGCAATTAGACAGGATAACTGGGCCACTCACTCCACAGGAATGCCACAGCGCTATCAAAAGAGCACTTGGCGCAGCTCAATGTAGTGAATATGGTAATGAGATCGCTTTGTTGAAGGCCAGCTCCCCTGTCCCACATAATAGCAAATTAAGGGATTTGCATCTGTTTGTTGATGCCGAAGGTATTTTATGAGTGGGAGGGAGATTAATGAATGCTGATGTACCATATGATGAGCGCCATTCTATTATCGTACTGCATAAGCATCATTTGACAAAAATTCTGATAATAGATGAACATGAAAATTTGTTTCACGCTGGGTCACAACTTTTGTTGGCAATTTTGCGTAAGCGGTTTTGGATCCCCAATGGGCGTAACACAGTCAAAGGAGTTATCAGGAAATGTTTAAAATGCTTTAGGCTTAAGTCCAAGACAGCAGTTCAGCTCATGGGTCAGCTACCTGCAGCTAGAGTAAACCAGTCTCATCCATTCCAGCACTGTGGAGTAGATTATGCAGGCCCTATTGCTGTAAACCATGGCTTATATTGCTTTATTCATTTGCATGGCAACCAAGGCCATCCACTTAGAATTAGTTAGTGACTTGGTAACAAGTTCATTTTTGGCCACCCTCAGGAGATTCATTGCATGAAGAGGGAAACCTTCTCACATTAGTTAGTGACTTGGTAACAAGTTCATTTTTGGCCACCTTCAGGAGATTCATTGCATGAAGAGGGAAACCTTCTCACATGTACTCATGAGCTTAAACGTTTTCCCTCTAATGATGCTACTGTTGAAGGTGTGGTGAATTTTTCGACCTCTGAGGGAATCAGTTGGAGGTTCACTCCACCTCGTGCCCCTCACTTTGGTGGACTCTAGGAGGCAGGAATCAAATGCATGAAGTCGCATCTCAAACGTGTCATTGGCAATGCAGTGCTGACATTTGAAGAACTGTGTTAATTCAGATAGAAGCATGCTTGAATTCAAGGCCGTTGTGTCTTCTCTCTGATGACCTAGATTCTCCTGCTGCTCTCACTCCTGGTCATTTCCTAATCGGACTGCCCCTTTGTGCTCATCCTGAACCCTCTGTCCTTGAGGTTCCCATCAACAGGTTGCACAGATGGCAACTTGTGCAGTAGTTGCATTAGTCCTTTTGGAAGAGGTGTTCCACAGAATACATACATGATCTGCAGCGAGGGAGTATGTTTGGACTCTGCTACTCACTCCAACTGCTATCCAGTGTCAGCTTTAAACTGGGCATAGCAGACTGTCCAGTATAGTCTGCTCCTTGTCAGAAGAATTTGCAACCTACGTGCAGAAGTGGATCTCCCAGGTCCTTTGTGCGCGCAGGTAGGATTAGCTGTTGTATCGGCCGAGCAGGTAGCTGTGAGACCTTGTAGCAGACGGGCGTGTATGTCTTCCAGCTAAGCCAGGAGCCGCAGTTGGCGTGCTGCCTGTGCAAGTTGTAAAGTTTAATGTGATAAACACTTATACCAGACACCTTGTTCTGTCTAGTTATTGTGAGTGGAAACAAGGGGAGGACAGTAAGCCCTCTCACACTGTACATTCACACTCCAATGTACCACCACGGGAGGAAAAGCCCGCACGCACAGAGCCGCTGCGAATGGATTTTTTTTTATAAATAAGCAATATACCCTCTGCTATGTAATTGAATTTCGTGTCATGAGATCCTTCCTCTCTTGCACAGAGCCGCCAATTTCCAAGTGGGGGAGGGCTGCAGAATTTACCAGAGGGGGGAGGGCTTTATTAATTGGTCTTCTTCTTCTTCCGTCATGCATTAGCCATTCCCTCAGCCTGAAGCAGCTACACCTGGTATTTCCATCGTTTTGCAGCTCTTCCAATGCATATTTTACCTTGCAGAGTATTTCGCCAAAAATGTAGTGGTAATCTTGATTTGTCCATTCCTAACAGACAGGAAATCCATTTTTGTCGTATTCATCGGCCTTACTGTTTGTATCGAAAATATTTAATTCCTTCCTTATATCCATATTTCTTTTGTAGTGTAGCTTGGTGTATCCTGCTATGTACCTAAGGAATTTGGAATTTAATTTTTCATTGGCTTGTAATCTTATTTTATCTTTCTTTTTCATTAGCCAAGATTAATTGGTCAATTTAATTAATTGGTCAATCAAACTGATAGAGTGAGAGGGGGCTATTTGAATATCTCTGGCCTGAAAGTGTACTTGTATCAGTGAGAGGGAGGGTGGAGCGTTGGTGGTTTGGGAGCAGGAGGGGGAGGGGAAGAAGTAGAGGGACAGATTATCCCTAGAGGGTCATAATCCACTTACGACAACAATAGGTTAAGGACCTGTCAATCAAAAGAGAATAATAGGTTTGCCTCTGAATGTATGCTTTCCCCTGACATAGCCAACCAACCCACACTAACAAATTGTCCTGATGCCAGATTTCCCCACTACTTTCTATCGTGACTGCAAAAATGTTACACAGACTTCTGAGTCTCTAAATTTATGCATTAGTATCTCACCAGAAAAATGCCACCTTCCTTCGAAAGATTCAGGTTCCCTGAGTATTGCTATCACACTTTCCCATGGACTACACTGAGGTGACAAAAGTGATAAGATAGCAGTATGCACATATACAATGGTGATAGAATCGCATACATAAGATTTAAAAGATAGTGCATTGGCAGGTACAATCAGATGATTCACATGAATAGGTTTTGGACACGATTATGGCTGCATGACAGAAATTAACAGCTTTTGAACGTGAAATGGTAATTATAGCTAGAGGCATGGGACATTCCATTTCAGAAACCGTTAGGGAATTCAGTTATGCTCAACTATTTGGAGACCTTTTGCAGCCATTCATAGACTTCATGTTGCCAAATAACAATGGAATTTTTATGGATGACAATGCGCTATGCCGGCCGGGTTGGCCGAGCGGTTCTAGGCGCTACGGTCTGGAATCGCGCGACCGCTACAGTCGCAGGTTCGAATCCTGCCTCAGGCATGGATGTGTGTGATGTCCTTAGGTTAGTTAGGTTTAAGTAGTTCTAAGTTCTAGGGGACTGATGACCACAGCAGTTAAGTCCCATAGTGCTCAGAGCCATTTGAATCAAGCCAATGCGCTATGTCACTGAGTCACTATTGGTTGTGATTGGTTTGGTGAAAATTTTGGCCAGTTCGAGCAAATGATTTGGTTACACAGATCTCCTGACATGAATCCCATCAAACAATTGTGAGACATAATTGAGAGATCAGTTCGTGCGCAAATTCTTGTACTAGCAACACTTTCGCAATTATGGACGGCAATATTTCTGCAGGGGACTTCCAATGAGTTCTTGAGCCCATGCCACATCGAGCTGCTGCACTATGCCGGACAAAAGAATATCTGACACTTTATTAGGAGGTATCCAATGATTTTTGTCACCTCAATGTACGAAGTGCATTCAGTGTGGGACAGAACTGATCACTGCACTTTCCCGCAGTCTTCCCAAAAAAAATCCATGTCTTCTTGATACAGACTAAGCGTTTGTGCCCACTTCATATCGCTTCTTAGTATCAGCCCTTAATGCTATCAGTTTCTTTCTTTTTGTTATGGACATTATCTTATTTTTCTCCACGCTGTAACATACAGCAAATACACTACCTGACAAAATAAGTGAAATACTCAAAACACATGATTAGACGTCAGTGTAACTTCGTACATACATACACCACCGGTAGGTAAGTAAATCGTTAGAGCTGCAATTCTCTGTGACATCTAGAAAGCCACCAGAGACATGGCCGGACTTAGGGGAGGGGCAACTGTAGCTGCACAAAAGAGGGGCCCCCACAACCCATAAATGTCCTAACAATACCATATAATATGCAAAAATATATTCAGAAAAAATGTCTTAGTATATGTTGCCTACACTATTGCATCAATATTTTCGCAAAAGGAGCTGAGTAGCACTGTGGTGTAGTGGTTATGATACTAAACTATTACTTGGAGAGTCCTGAGTTCAAAACTCACCTGGTCTCTAGAATTTTAATTTCTATATTCGGTTCGAGTACATTCTAGAAGTATCCACAAATGTCAAGAATAATTGTACTGGAACGTTCGATACCTGCATTTATTGTGTATGTCTTCTGGCCAGAAGCAGTTCGCTCTGCGCGTCTTGTATGTGCAAATGTTGAATAAGCCTTCATTAAGTGAAATTAGTGTTCGTCATACAGCTAATTACACCTTCTTATACCTGACATTATTCTGGTGGACGCGCTGGGTACTGAAACTTGTGATATCGCACATCATCGACGACACAGTGGCTCCTGTCAGGCCACGACAGAGCCGCCGTTTACGTGGCGAGAAACCCGAGTTCGAGCCATATTCGACAGATCGCAATCTATCGGAGACAGAAGAAGAGGGCGTTACGATGACAGCAACTGTGTGCCACCACATGAGACATCCTTCCGAGTTCTCTGGTGACGATGGCCAAGATCCAAACAAGTGGCTGAAGGTATATGAGCGTATAGCCAAATTTAACAAATGGGAGGACACTGTGTGTTTGGCTAACGTATTTTTTCTACTTGGAGGGGCTCTGCCAAGCAATGGTATGAGAACAACGAGAAGTTCACAAGCTGGGAAGTATTCCAGGCGGAACTGCACAAGTATTACGGGGACACACAATGGCAGAAATGCAAGGCTGAAGATAAACTGAAGTGCAGGGCACAGCGTCCACGAGAAACTGCAGCATCCTACATTCAAGACTTCTTGGACCTGTGTAAAACAGTGGATTCTAGAATGAAGGAGGAAGATAAGGTTGCACATCTCATGAAGGGTTTTGCTGAGGACATGTATCAAGCCCTACTCCTGAAGGAGGTTTCGACAGCAGACGACTTCATAAAATGGTGCCACTATATCGAGACAATGCATCAAAAAAGAATTACACGCAAGAAGTTTGAAGGGCCTCCAAACGTCGTATCGATGTCTGTGATGGAGGAAGCAACTGATTTCACAAGTGTTCTTCGTCAGATAGCGAGAAAGGATGTTCAGAAGGCACTTGGATTGCACGGCGAGCAAGAAACCGAGACGCTTGAAGAGGTCATAAGGGAAGAAGTGGAACAGACATTGAACCCAATCTCTCGTCCTTCATTTCCCTTTACAGCGATGAAAAAGTCGAGACCAAGGCAGAGTTACGTTCCTACAATGCCGCATGAGGAACCTGTTTTAGCACCAAGGAAGACTGACGTCTGGAGGACCCAGGGTAACCAGCCAGTATGTTTCCACTGCGGACGACCGGAACATGTGGTGCGCTATTGTCGAGAAAGGAGGCGGATATTTGATGACGGCCGCGCCAGAAGACAGCAGACCGATCTTAGCCGACGCCAACTCCGGGACGACGAAGATGAACAAGAAGATGTGGGTGCAGGACGACGTAGGTCACTATCGCCGCAACTAGCCGCTGGAGAGGACGCTCCCCAACACGCCGATCAAGGTCTCCATCGCCGTTTAGAAACTCCAGCCGATCACCTAGCCGCCGCAACCTGGAAAATTAAAGGGTGCGACCTTCCTTGGAGGTGAGGCCGCCGAAGAGAAAAGTCCTACGCCGTCAATTACTACAAAAATGATAGGAAACTACCTCAATATCCTCATGGATGGCCGACCAGCCCAAGCTCTTGTGAACTCTGTAGCATCATATTCAGTCATTTCGGAGAAGTACCGTCGCCAGTTGCAGAAAATCGTATTCGTGGACAACAAAACATCTCTGCTGAAGGTGGCTAATGGGAAATATGTAAAATCCACGGGAATATGTACCATTCGTGTGGGTATAAGTGGCCATACACAGCCCTTAGAATTCATCGTCTTACAAGAGTGTAGTCATGACGTCATTCTCGGATGGGACTTTTTGAAAGCTTCTCAGGCAATTATAGATTGTGTCGCATGAAGATTATGCTAGACGAGATGAGACACTGTGGACAGGAAGATGCGCATCTGAGTGTGTGGAGACTATGTGTGCTGGATGAAGTGGTCATTCCTGCAGTCAGTGCTGGAAAGGTAACTGTCACGTGTCATGCCATGCATCAACCCATGGATCTTGTAGTGGAATGTAAGAGAAGCATTCCACTGAAGAATAACTTGGTCATACCAGCCTCTGTCGTCTCGTTTAAGTACGGATTCGGTGAATTGTGGATAGTTAACTGTCGCCGAGAACCGCAGATCATTCCAAGACGCATGTACGTAGCAAACGCTGAGCCATTAGTTGAAGAACAGCTGAACGTCATAGAAACCTCCCATGCCGAGTCTGTCGGCGAAATTAGCGCTACCACTACGAGACAAGATCTTCTAGCTCGACTATCACCAGATCTCACTAAGGAACAACAGAAGAAGCTACTTGCCATTCTTCAAGAGTTCTCTGAATGCTTCAATCCACAGGTGAAGAGCAAATTAGACAAATCGACGGTGAAGCACCGGATTAGCACTGGAGACCATCAACCAATAATCCAGGGAACATACCGTGTGTCAGCAACGGAACGTCGAATAATTCGCGACGAGGTAGAGAAAATGATGAATGGGTCAAATGGCTCTGAGCACTATGGGACTCAACTGCTGAGGTCATTAGTCCCCTAGAACTTAGAACTAGTTAAACCTAACTAACCTAAGGACATCACACACGTCCATGCCCGAGGCAGGATTCGAACCTGCGACCGTAGCGGTCTCGCGGTTCCAGACTGCAGCGCCAGAACCGCGCGGCCACTTCGGCCGGCGAAAATGATGAAGAATGACATCTTTCAGCCTTCGCAGAGCCCATAGTCGTCACCAGTGGTCCTCGTCAGGAAGAAGGATGGCAGTTGGCGCTTTTGTGTTGATTACAGGAAGCTTAATAAGATAACTAAAAAAGACGTTTACCCTCTTCCCGAATTGACGATACACTAGATTGTGTGAAGGAGGCTAAGTTTTTCTCAATCATGGACATGTACTTGGGATACTGGCAAATTGAGGTAGATGAAGCTGATCGTGAGCAAACTACATTCATCACCCCTGAAGGTCTGTATCAATTTAAGGTAATGCCGTTTGGTTTGTGTAATGCACCAGCAACTTTTGTACGGATGATGGGTAATCTTCTAACGCACCTGAAGTGGACGATGTGTCTTTGTTATTTTGATGATATTGTACTGTTCTCAGAGACATCTGATGAACATATAAAAAGACTGAGGGCCGTTCTTAAGTGTCTCCAACAATACGGACTGAAACTTAATCCAAGAAAGTGTCTCTTTGGAGCAAAAGAAATCAAAATACTTGAACACCTTGTGTCAAACGAAGGTGTGCGGCCAGATCCAGAAAAGGTGAGGTCTATAATGAAATTTCCTATTTCTGAAAGTATTAGAGATATGAGAAGCTTGCTCGGATTATGTTCTGATTACTGTCATTTTATCAAAGACTTTTGTATCAAAGACTTTTGTATCAAAGCCAGGCCACTCCAAGAGTTGTTAAAAGCTGATGCTAAATTTATCTGGGGTGATGCTCAACATGATTCTTTCGATGTGCTGCGAAAAGCTCTGACGACTGACCCTGTACTTGGTCTGTATGATGGGAGAGAACCTATACAACTACACACAGGTGCCAGCGGGTATGGAATCGGTGCTGTTCTGGTGCAAATTTCTGATGGACAAGAGAAGGTTATAGACTGTGCTTCTAGGACACTCACCAAAGCTGAGAGAAACTACTCAGCCACAGAAAGAGAATGTCTTGCTGTGATCTGGGCAATGTGCAGATTTCGACAGTATCTGTATGAAAGGCCATTCACAGTTGTTACAGACCATCATTCACTTTGTTGGTTGACAGGTCTTAAGGATCCAACAGGACGACTCGCCAGGTGGGCACTACGTCTTCAAGAGTATGACATTACCATAGTGTACAAAAGTGGAAAAAAACATCAAGATGCCGACTGTCTCTCAAGAAACCCTGTGCAAGACCATCAAGACTTTGATGAAGATAGTGACTGTCTCGCTGCACTTCAGGATCTCTCTGCTGAGCAGAAGAAGGAGGCCAAGTTGTCTCAAATTACGCTTGCCTAAATCGCTCAGAGGATGTGAAAGGACGATTTAAGGTAGTTAATGGATTACTTTGCAAGAAAAATTTTGATCCGTTTGAAAAGAGGTGGCTACCAGTGATTCCTAAACACATGCGCTTACATGTTCTACAGAAATTCCATGACACACCTGAGGCCGGACATTTAGGATTTATTAAAACATACGATAGGATCCGCAAGAGATTTTTCTGGCCAGGTTTATTTAGGAGTGTCCGTCATATGTGTCGCACTGTCGAGAGTGCCAGAGGAGAAAGGCGGTTCCTCAGAAACCACCTGGCCTACTCATACCAATTCCACCAGCCGAAACGCTTTTCCAGCGTGTTGGGATTGACCTCCTCGGACGATTTCCCACGTCTGCTAGTGGCAATAGATGGACTATTGTTTGTATTGATTATCTGACACGCTATGCCATTACAACAACCGTGAAAACAGCATCCGAGGTAGCCAAGTTCATCGTGGAAGACGTTGTATTAAAACACGGTGCCCCAAGGTCGTTAATTACGGTTCGAGGGAAAGTTTTTCAATCGAATCTTGTGACAGAGATAAACTGTCGGTGCAACATCACTCATCACATGACGACTGCCCACCATCCGCAAACTACCGGGCTTGCTGAACGCCTTAATAAGACCTTGGCCGACACGCTATCAATGTTCGTCAGTGTTGAGCAGAGCAACTGGGATGAGGTGCTACTTTTCGTGACGTTTGCCTACGACACCGCCACTTTTCCTGGTGCATGGGCGTGAGGCGACTACGACGATGGACACTGTGTTTCCGTTACATTCTGATGACGTGGACGAGGACTACATCGATCAGGTGTTAACCAGAGCTGAGGAAGTTCGGCAGTTAGCTCGACTCCGCACGCTACAGGCTCAAAAAAACGATCGCGGAAGGTATGACGCGAGGCCCCGCCCTTTTGTCTACTAGCCTGGTGACCTCGTCTGGATCTTCACTCTTGTTCGGAAGGTTGGTCACTCTGAGAAGCTCCTCAGACGCTACTTTGGACCTTATAAGGTTGCGAGACAGTTGTCTGATGTTACTTATGAAGTTGAAGATTTCGATCCCGCCACAAGACGACGAAAGACCAGAGATACGGTCCATGTCCTTCGAATGAAGCCCTATAAGGATCCTGCAACCCAGGGTAAATTCGAAGCTCCAGCGACAGGCAACAAGCGGAGTGATGACGAAGAGCGTAGCGGCAAAAGAAATTATAAGAAGATCACCGCCAGGGCGATAATCAGTCATCGGGAGTCGGAGTATGCAGGACCGATGACTCGTTCCCGGACTAGGACGACGTAACACGGAGGCACTGTTCACTTAAGGACGGAGCAATGTAACAGAAGACGCTGAGAAGCACTGTGGTGTAGTGGTTATGATACTAAACTGTTGCATGGAGGGTCGTGATTCAAAACTGACCTGTACTGTACAATTTTAATTTCTACATTCGGTTCGAGTACATTCTAGAAGTATCCACAAATGTCAAGAATCATTGTACTGGAATGTTCTGTAGCTGCATATATACTATACGTGTTCTGGCCGGAGGCAGTTCGCTCCGCGCTCTTGTATGTGCAAATGCTGAATAAACCTTCGTTAAGTGAAGTTAGTGGCTCAAATGGCTCTGAGCACTATGGGACTCAACTTCTGTGGTCATCAGTCCCCTAGAACTTAGAACTACTTAAACCTAACTAACCTAAGGACATCACACACATCCATGCCCGAGGCAGGATTCGAACCTGCGACCGTAGCAGTCGCGCGGTTCCGGACTGAGCGCCTTAACCGCGGGACCACCGCGGCCGGCTAAGTGAAGTTAGTGTTCGTTATTCATCTTCTACGGGACAATATTACAGCTACTTGGTTGATTATTACACATTGGCGGAAAAAAATCGTAACACAAAGAAAGAGTTGTGCAACATAAACGAAAATTGTTAGGCGTGTTTCTACATCTAAATGCTTATATCTGTTCAGATTTCGTACTAGCCGCATAAGAGTGGCGCTAGTAGCTGCACTACGAGGATGCAAATCAGGTTTGCTTTAAATAAACACTGTAACGGTTGTGAGCGTTAGTTACCTTTGGGATTGGACGTGATGAGTTGAGATTAGTCAAGAATGCCTTTAAGGCGACAAAGACACCATTATCAACAGCTCACTGAGTATGAACGAGGTCGTGTTATTGGGCTACGAGAAGTTAAGATGTTCCTTCTGTTATACTGCAGAAAGACTTGGCAGGAATATAGCCACTGTACACGATTGTTGGCAGCGGTGGTCACGTGAATGTGCAGTTGCAAGAAGACCGGGCTCTAGATGGCCACGTAGTACTACCGTAAGAGAAGACCATCGTGTTCGTCGTATGGCTCTGGCGCATTGTACTGCATCTGCAGCAGCAGTTTCAGCAGCATTTGTACCACAGAGATACAACGAACTGTTACAAATCGGTTACTTCAAAGACAGCTTCGATCCAGACGCCCTGTAGCGTGCATTCCATACATACCAAATCACCATTTGCGACTTGCGTTTTCTGATGAAAGCCGGTTCTGCCTCCTCAGTGCCAGTAATGGTGGAGTGTTGGCTAGAAGGCCAGTTAAGAGCCAGCAACCAACCTGTCTGTGTGCTAGACACACTGGACCCACACCTGGAGTTACGCTCTGGGGCGCGATTTCGTATGACAGTAGGGTCACTCTCGTGGTTATCCCACGCACCATGACTACAAATTTATACGTTGACATGTTGTGTTGCCATTCATGAACAGCTTTCCAGGGGGTGTTTTCCAACCGGATAACGCTCGCCCACATACTGCTGTTGTAAACCAACATGCTCTACGCCTGTACGGAGTGTAGACATGTTTCTTTGGCCAGCTCGATCTCCGTATCTGTCTCCAATCGAGCACATGTGGCATATCATCGGACGACATCTAGCGTCACCCACAAGCAGTATTAACCGTTCCTGTATTGACCGACCAGGTGCAACAGGCATGGAACTCCGTCCCACAGACAGGCTAATGGCACCTGTACAACTCAATGCACGCACGTTTGCTTGCCTGCATTCAACATTCTGGCGGTTACACCAGTTATTAACGAACCGGCACTCCACATCTGAAATGGTTTATCTCGCTCTTGCGTTAACCTATGATCTTGCAATGTTAATCACTTCAATATGTTACCTAGACAAACGTATTCCCGAAATTTCATTAGTCTACACTAATTATGTTTTGGTGTTCGATTTTTTCCATCAGTGTTATAGTAAGAAATTTGCTTCAATAGCTGTTTCATTTTAAAGTTCATTATAAGCGTGAATTAGGTGTGGTGGAAACAAAACAGGTGAAAAAATAAATTAACCACAAGTCTCTAACTACTCTACTCCACAAATCTTTAGTATGCGAAGCAGCCTTGATAAGCAGATACCACTTTTCACTGATATTTTCATGAGCACGCCGGTGCCATCTGGAACAGTACTCTACTCCCGACTCGAAGGTACTGTTGACAGCAACCTGTACCTATATTGTATATGTAGTTAGATATGCAAACAATTATTTTTTGGACACAATTAAATTCAATCAATTATTCACACAACTTACTGTATAAAAGAAATACAAACTAAATAAATAATTAATTTTTTACTGACTGAATAATGTCAGTTGACTGCATATTATTATTTATTTGTGTACATCGTTTTATAATGAGAAAAAAATAATCGCTACGAGGAATCGAGCACTGAATGACCGTCTTTGCCCATCTATAACCGCTTTTGCTCGTCCGATCAGTCATGGCATTCAACGTCTGTCTCATCGTGTGCTTGTAGCAGGGAATCCCCAAAATCTGAGATGTTCACGTTACACTGTTTTAAGTGAGTCTAGAGTCTACGAACGTTGTGCAAGAAATGTAAAACCTTCTGAATCACATCCTTCTGGATTTACATGGACACGTGTAAGTATTTTTATATTCATATTGTGACTTCCAACAAAAAATCATAATCGAAAAGGTTTTTTATTCTTTTTATTTTTCATGTGCCCTCACAATCCCGATTTGTGTTCCCACGATCCCATATACCATCTCGTTTAACTAATTTTGATAATTTTTGGTTTCTGCTCGATCACCGATTTTCCATGACTATTTCCTTGTTGGTTAAGGTCTTTCCTTTTGCAGTTGCATGTTTTCTGAACAGTTGATGTTCAACCTTTCTTTTGTAGTGGAAACATGGGTGATCATAACAAAACTCGCCATTAGCTAGTGGTTCCTAGACGAGGAAATTGCAAGCAGAATGTGAAAACAAAACTGAAGAAATTTAGCTAAAACACCCAAATTAACTAATTTTGTCACTCAATCAAACAGAAGTTCAGCTAGATCCTAAAAATACAAAAGTAGATTTGACAGTAGATGAAGATTTGTTGGGTAGTATTCAAGGCAATGCAGCTGTTGCATCGGGCGACATCATAGTACCGTCGAGAACTTGTAATCAGAATCAAGAACAAGCAGAATTTTGTGGTTTCAATGTAATCAGAATCAAGAACAAGCAGAATTTTGTGGTTTCAAAAATGACATTTGTCTTTGGCCTCACAGAATTGCAGAACAAACGATTAAATAAAGGACAGAAAAGGGTCCCACAGAGCTTCAAAACTTTTGCAGAATTCAGTTCTTCAAGATCAGTCGCGAGATACGAGTAATTCGCGCTTTATTCTGAAAAGTTCAAAAAATCAATAGATCGTCAGCTGATTGTGACGATGTTTTTCTCCAACTATGCATAGAATATATTGATATGCATGTAAATTTATGTCCATTCATAACATGACATTAGATAGAGAAGGACTATGTGAGTGTACATGAGTATGAGATTTCGAAGACTCACTTGAAATCCGTAATGACTGCAGTGCAACCGAGAAAAATCACAGGATGTATCGAGCTAGCGATACAAGAGACACAAGAAATCCAATATTCGAAGAAAATCCTCAGAATTATCGTTAGTACTATTAAATTCATTACTGAACGCGGTTTAGCTTTCTGAGGCAATGATGAAACAATTAGTTCGCCGATAAATGGAAATTTCCTTGGTATTTTGGAATTGTTAGCCAAGTATCAACCACTTCTAGGAGCCCATTTAAAAGAGCGTGCAAACAAAGGGAGTGGTCATGTCAATTACCTTTCGTCTACGATTTGTGAAGATCTGGTCAGTTCCATGAGTGATCAAGTACTCAATGAAATAATATCGAGAGTTAAAAAATCTAAGTATGAGTCAATGTCACTGGACTCCCCGCATATCGAATCTCGAATCTGTTAACTGACTATTGTTGTTCAATATATTCAAAGATCGATGCTAAAGGAAAGATTTCTGATCTTTTTATCAAACTGCGGCCATTCTGGTGAAACCGCAGCAAACGCTTTACTAAAATACACATCAAATTGACATAATCGATTTCTGCGGCCAATCATACTATAATGTTGCAAATATGAGTGGCAGATACAGTGTGAAAGCTTTAATTATGGAAAAAATCATACATCGATGTTTGTACCATGTTGTGATCATTCTCTTAATTTAGTTGGAAAGGCAACTGCTAACTCTTTCCCATTAGCTGTTCAGTTCTTCTATTTCGTTCAGAATTTATATACATTTTTCACAGCAAGCACAGAACGGCACCGAATTCTAACAGAAAAACTATCTCAGAAAGAAAACAGACAACTTTAATGTTGAAAAAGCTTAGCGATACTCGCTGGTCTCGTCAGGTTGAAGCAACGAAAATCATTATCGGAGATTTTTCCGAAATCAAAGAAGCCCTAACCAGCATATATTCCGATATTGGCAAAAAGGCATCGTGATAAATGAAGCAACACCTCTTCTGGAAAAGAAACCACTCTATTTGCCATATTTTGGAACGACGTTTTGGAACGATTCATTGTTACAAACGAGATGTTGCAGGATCCGATAATGAGTCCTGAATCTGCCACATAAGACTGAAATCATTAAGATTATTTGTTTACTCCAAAAGAGAAGAGTTTGATAAGTACAAATAAGCAGCAAAGGGATTGTGGAAAAACTGTCCATAAATACAACCATGCACCAGAAAAAGAAATATGAGGTTGAATCCGATCAGTTCTATGAAAGCGCAAGAGGCCAAAGCTAAAATGTCACCAAAAGAGATATTTAAAGCGTTAGTACACACGTATCTGACTGTGTTTGATATGGGAATGTCTTTGATGTTTGCTGAATGCTCATAGCTATTGTTTACACAAAATTATCTTCAAGTGTAAAAGCCTTGGCGAGGATCTCATTAAGTTTTTTTACTGATTTTGTAGATAGAGCTCGTTTGCTTGTTCACTTTAGGACAAATAGGACAATGTTCTTTGTGAATCTTTGGTTGCAATCAAAGTTTTGAGACTGAAACATTCATTATTGTGCATTTAGATTTTTCAAATAATGTTTGGAGGAACTTGCACTCTTAATTCCTCTTATGTTGCTGATTCTCAAAAAATCTAGTATCTTATTTATTTAATAATCTACGTACATTATTACTGTGGAGCTAATTTTGTATGCTGTAACTACAAGTGCATTTTTCTCCTTTAGTTTTTTTATTTATTTTTCTGAGATCATTTGACTGTTCTGGAAATTTGTATAACGCCTTCTTGGAGTCCCTGTGTTTCAGAATTTTGGTTTTAACAATGTTACTTTTATATATTTTAAGTGCAATGCCATGTTTTAGCCCGTAATTCAATGGTAAATGTAAGCTTAAAATACACATAAATCACCCTACAACATAATAAACAGTTAATCATGTCACCCCAAGCAACACAAATTGGTATTTTATATGACAATTCTCAACAGAATGGAAAAATCCCATTGCACATTGAAGATAAACTACAGGAACTAAAATCACCAAAGTAATAGCCTACAATAATAATTACAGCCCTAACACCATCACTAAACTTTAGAATAGAATTAAAAACAAATACAGCAACAAATGTAGTTCGAAGTCCAAAACAAACAGCACTTTAGCACCAATAGCTCCTCAAAACTCTGTATGAAATACATCTACATACCATTCATTGGTAAAGTGTCATATCTGATTGCAAACCTATACTGTGCCAAAGACAACAATATTAGTTTTACCACAAACACTAAAACAAAACACAAAATTGTTCACAGCTTAAATTTAAAAACTGAAATACACCACATATCTGGCATTTATAAACTAAATTGTTCTGTGTGCACCAAATTTTCATTGGGCAGACTGGTAGGAGTTTGAAGATGGAATACCACGAACACATGGATGCTCTCAGGGTCAATAACCTAAATAAGTTAACTCTCGCTACTCACATGGCCCAGCATGGAAACCCAAAAATAAGCATCGAAGGAAACTTTTATATTACATTTTGTTGAAAATGGAGAACATATGAATTTGTTACAGGAATTGGAAATACACAACCACATTCACAATAAACCTGGCTGCCTACTGAATGAAGAAATAGATTTAAAAAAACTCCAAAATGTTATACAATTTCTATAATTTGAAATGATAAACACAATAATTTACTGACAGAGAGAAAATGCTTCATTGGCCATTACTATCATTTTACAAATATAAGTAATTAAATTTGTAACTGTATAAATTTATCTGTATTATTATGGAATATCTTCGAAGTAACTCCAGAATGTGCCATATCTGTACACATATTACATTCTTTGACACTGCAAATCAGCAGCCAATGTAAACAAATGTGTCTGCCATCTAGTATTTAGTTCAATTCATTGATCAGTATGGACTGTAAAAGTAAATCAAACCTGTGTCTCATACTAAAAAATGGAAGGCCTACCAAGAAGACAGTACAATTTATCAAGCAAATATAAGTGTAAAACTATGTAATCACAAAAACGTCGTTATATTTTATGCTGCAAATATGAAACTTTTTGTAAATTTTGCATCACAAAAACTTTGTTATCTTTCAGGACACAGGTGTAAAACTTGCAAAGGAATCAACACCATCATCTGGCGATGTGCTCAGGTCTGAAACCAATAATGGTACAGTAAAATCAATTTAAAAAAATTGTGGCTGGTTGCAATATTTCCTACAGTATAATTTCCAAAAACATTTACGGTGTTCTCCAACCAAAATGGATAAAATAATGTCGGGTGATGCTAAGGGGATTAGATTAGGAAATGAGACACTTAAAGTGGTAAAGGAGTTTTGCTATTTAGGGAGTAAAATAACTGATGATGGTCGAAGTAGAGAGGATATAAAATGTAGACTGGCAATGGCAAGGAAATCGTTTCTGAAGAAGAGAAATTTGTTAACATCGAGTATAGATTTAAGTGTCAGGAAGTCGTTTCTGAAAGTATTTGTATCGAGTGTAGCCATGTATGGAAGTGAAACATGGACGATAACCAATTTGGACAAGAAGAGAATAGAAGCTTTCGAAATGTGGTGCTACAGAAGAATGCTGAAGATAAGGTGGGTAGATCACGTAACTAATGAGGAGGTATTGAACAGGATTGGGGAGAAGAGAAGTTTGTGGCACAACTTGACTAGAAGAAGGGATCGGTTGGTAGGACATGTTTTGAGGCATCAAGGGATCACAAATTTAGCATTGGAGGGCAGTGTGGAGGGTAAAAATCGTAGAGGGAGACCAAGAGATCAGTACACTAAGCAGATTCAGAAGGATGTAGGTTGCAGTAGGTACTGGGAGATGAAGAAGCTTGCACAGGATAGAGTAGCATGGAGAGCTGCATCAAACCAGTCTCAGGACTGAAGACCACAACAACAACAACAACAATGTCGTTATTAACCTGCCAGGTAAAGAGCACTATGGATGACTTCAAAAAGTGTAAGTTTCAATTAATGAAATTAATACTTGCTATAGCATTTAACAAAACATGTCTGACTGAAAAGGTGAAAACTATAATTAAAAATATACCTCCAAAATTTCATACAACTCCTATAATTTGAAACAATAAAAACAATAATTAACTGACAGAGAGGAAATCTTGTTTGCCCACTACTAGCATCTTTCAAACCTAAATAATTAAATTTATAACTGTATAAAATTATATATATTGTGATGAAGTATCTTTGAAGAATCTCCAGAAGTGTCCCAATATTGGTACACATATCACTTTCTTTGGCACTGCAAATCAGCAGCTAGTGTAAACAAATGTATCCGCCATCTTTTATGTAGTTCAGTTCATTGATCAGCATGGATTATAAAAGAAAATCAAATGTCTATCTTCCAATGTATAAAGGAGGGCTTTCCAGGAAGAAAATACAGTGTATAGAGCATATACAAGGTGTGATTGGAAAGTTTTAAGGATTGATCCGCTACTGCTTACTTGTTTGGTGTGCAGGTACACAGAGGGTGGGGAGTGAGTCATTGCCTTGTCCTTGAACACACTCTGACAGGAAACTGTGTTTCCTTTATTAGTTTGTTGTGGCAGCTGGTTGAGTGCGAGTATGTTAGGGCATGTTGCCGAATTCTGTCTGCGTGAAAATGAAAGTAAAAATGGAGCAACAAGTTTGTGTGAAATTTTGTTTTAAAACCAGGAAATCAGCTTCTGAGACTCACAAACTATTAAAACCATCTTTTTGAGATAATTGTATGAGCCAGTCAGATGTTTTTCTCTGGTTCAACAGATTTAAAAATGGTTGCAAATCATTTGAAGATGAACCGAGGTCATCCTTCCACATCAAAAATGAATGAAAGTGTTGTGAAAGTTCGCTATTTAGTGCGCTCTCATCGTAGACTTACAATTAGGGAGGTTGCTGATCAACTTAATTTAAGTTTTTATGCACTACAGTAAATTTTAACTGAAGATCTAAACATGCGTCGAGTGTCTGCAAAATTCATTCCAAAAGTGTTTTCAAGTGACCAAAGACAATACCGACTTGAAATGTGCCAAGAACTGATTAATCGGACTAAAAATGATCCAGATTTGTTAAACAGCGTAATTACAGGTGACGAATCGTGTGTGTGTGGATTGATCCTGAAACCAAAGCGCAGTGGTCGCAGTGGAACACTCCAGGTTCACCACAACCGAAAAAAGCACAGCAAAATCGGTCGAAGGTGAAGGTAATGTTGGTGATTTTTTTCGATTCTACCGGTATTGTGCATCATGAATTTACCCCTGTAGGACATACAATTAATCAGGAATACTACAAATGCGTCCTTTGCACGAAAAGGTACAGAAGAAAAGGCCTGCATTGTGGAAAGACAAGAGTTGGGTGCTACATCATGACAATGCTCCGGCTCATCGTGCCTTCTCCATCGTTGAATTTTTGACCAAATTCAAAATTCCTGTGCTTCCACAAACGCCATATTCCCCTGATTTGGCCCCTGCGGACTTCTACCTCTTTCCTAAACTGAAATTTTCACCGAAAAGGAAGCGATTTGACTCGATTGAAGACATCCAGGCAAATACACAGAGCTTCCTTAACATGCTTCAGGATAAAAATTTCCAGGAATGTTTCCAAAAGTGGAAACACCGCTGAAGTCCGTGTGTTCAGTCAGAAGAGGACTATTTTGAAGGACATGCATCACAGTAGCATGTAAGTACCACCATTGTACAATTACAAGCCCATTCTTAAAGCTTTCCAATCACACCTCGTATAAGTACAAAACTGTGTAATCACAAAAACTTTGTTATGTTTTAGGCCGCAAATGTAAACCCTTTTGTAAACCACACATCACAAAAGGCTGTTATCTTTGAGGACAGAGCTGTAAAACTTGCAAAGAAGTCAACGTTACCTTCTGATGATAAGCTCAGGCTCAAACCTAGTAATGGTAAATTTAAAAAGAACTTGTGGCTGGTTGCAGTGATTCCTACATTGTAAATTTCGATAACAGCTGTGATGTTCTCCAGCCAAAATGGATAAAATAAAAAGAATCCTGTTTCACTGAGCTTGTCTCGACATTGCTTAATAGCTAATGACCAGCCACCTCATATGGTCTATGTTAAGAGTTAGCTAAGCAATGTAGGTGACGATGCCTCGCACATCATGCACTGAACTGCCCAGTTGCGTTAGTTCAGGAGATGAACGCAGACATGTTTCCACTCTGCACCAGCTGCAAGTGTAAGACACAAAACGGCTGCAAGTATCAATCAGAAGAAAGTTCGAGGCATGTAATTTGACTCATCAAAGACCTGCCTTTGTGGGTTTACTTCCCCATATGTCAGACATCCCCTATCTTAGAGAGAGTTGCTTTCAAACTTTCAAAGCTTCTTATATACTCTAAAGAACGAAAATGGCCGCACTTCGGCTCATGTGGTCACAACATAATTTACAGGCACATCTTCTACATGTGCTTCTTCATGCAATTTAGTTGTAATCTCCTAGGCCAGTTACCCTATTTTGTGTGTTTGCGTTTTAACGTAGCCTGTATAAATAGGCCTAAGTACTGTACTATTACACTAGACAGATCACTAGAATAGTAACAATTTTAAAGTATGTGGCAGTAACCGTCTGAAGTGAATAAAAGTGGAGCGACTATGTAAAACAGAATGTAGGAAAATCAGATATCTGGCTCAGATTCATTGGAAAAATCTTAAGGAAGCGTAATTCATCAATGAGAGAAGTAGCTTACAAAGCACTTGTTCGACCGATTTCGGGTATTGCTCTTCAGTCTTCTACCCTAACCAGCTCACACTGATAGAAGAGGTAGCTAAGATCCAACGAAGAGTGGCACACAGGCCATTGCTTAGTCAGTGTGAGATCGTTACAGAGATACTAAATAAATTCCATTGACAGACGCTACAAGAGAGGCGTTGTGCATCACAGAGGTTAACTATAGACAACCTAAGAGAGTGCGTTCTGGGAAAAGAGGGTAACATGTTGCTTCCTCCCACATACATCTCGCGAAAAGGCTACAACGAGAAAATCTGAAGAGTTGAGCTAATGTGGCTGTTTATCATCAATCACTCTGTCCATGCGCCATTCGCGAATGGAACAGGACAATGGGTTAAATGACAAAATAACTGGAATTTAAGTTTTTGGAACAAAATGTAAGTAATGGGTTTGTTTACATAATATTGTTTATCTACCACCAGTCACAATTTTCTCTTTTAAATACAAACTGCGTAGTAACATTACACGCATTATTTTAAAAAATACATAAAGGTTAACCTCATTCTATTTCTTAAAAAAACGAATCATTACTGCTTTTACAAGCTGTGGAATCAGTGGCAAGTTGGAATATTATCTAATGGAATGATACTGTTGCTTTATGATAGGAATTCAAGAATAAAACGCTACACTTCCTCGAAAATGAAACGCATAAATGCATATAATACCGTCTACAATGCAGAGATGAGAAACAAACCCAGGAATTGCTTTTGTGAATGCAGAAACCACCCAAAACAGCGCTCCTAGCCTGACCTGTATACCAGACTAATGGTCGCAAATCCTACATGTGTAAGAAATGGGTTTGTTAATGAAATAATTTTTTTTTCTAATGACAGTCAAGATTTTTCTTTTAAAAACAGTGTTCATTTGGAAGGTGGACACACCTTATATTAATGTCCACTAATAAGTATCCAGATACATTTGATCAGATAGTGTATACACGATGTAGATGACACAGCACCCTATGACCAACTAAGAGGGTAGCAGGTTCGTGCTCGCACACTGTTCACATGGCGGGAGGTATATGCTACACCTAGCTGAAAACCTATATCAAAGTGGACCATATGAATCAGTGATAATTCCACTCTTGATCAGCGATTGGGAAAAAAGGACAATGTGTGTATTAAACAGCTGAACCTGTAGCAACTGTACATTGAATAAGTTTTTCTAATTAAACACTGTTTTGTTAAGTGTTAAGCATTGTTCTTGAAGTATCAGCGTTTTTTTAGTTTCTATTTTTATTAAATCACTCTTTTTCCATTGTGTGTCGTGTTTATGGGTTTGTGATACGAAACCTCATGTGGCCATAAAATTTTGGGTGTCGTTTTGACGGTATATTTTCTCGTTCTGACAGCGATCTACATAGTCAGTGGAATTTAGGGGTCAACATGGCTTTTTATATACTGGAAGGTACTGCTGCATCAGATAGGATTCCAAAAGAAGCGTACCAGGAATTGCGCATGCAGTTGTCAGAAAACACCCAAATCAATGCTCTCTGACTGACCCGTGTACCAGACAAATGTTCGTAAATCCGACATACATAAGTAATGGTTTTGCTTATAAAACAACTTTTTCTTTTCTACTGGCTGTCACGATTTTCTTTGTAAGTACAATGTTCGTTTCAAAGGCAGACAGACCACCTATTACTGTCCACTAGTAGGTGTCCAGATACTTTGGATCAGATAGTGTATACACAATGTAAGTCACACAGCACACTGAGTGCAACTAAGAGGGAACAAGTTCATGCATATGCACTACACAAATTGCAGGAGATATATGCTACATCTAGCTGAAAACTCATACCAGTGTCAGCCTTATTGATGATTCCGCTTTTGACTGAGGGAAAAACGAACAATACACGCACTAAAACCTAAATGTTTCCATACTCTTGTAGTGGATCTATATTGTGTTCTGCCATCATGTGGGGGATACTATTGTACAACATAATGCTGGCCTATAGATGTGATACTAAGCAATGTATAGTTATTGTTAAGTTACTGTTCAACCCATAGTTAACAACAGGACATACTCATAATGGAGCGAAATGAGAAATCTGTATTATGCACTTGATTCCATTTTTTACCTCTGCTCTGGTGATGGCTGATGGATAGAATAAAAATTATAGTATTATAACATCTGAAAAATATGTCTGCACTTGGGCATAAAAAAACAAGACGTAATTAATGTTCTGTGACTGCTAGTTATAATATCTAAGTTTGTGCAGCAACTGCTGTAGAATGTACTATATTTAAACAAAATGTAAACTTAGCACCCATCCTCCTTAAGTGGATGGACACTATAATAAAACAAGACAACCAGAAGAACAACATTTATTCAGACTGAGTTGACAGCTGTCCACCATCACATGGTGTACTGGGATGCATGTCCACTCATTGTGTTGTGCACCACATAACATGCATCTGCACGTGTGTTCCTTTTATGAACAGTGGTAATTAAATATTGCTGCTCATTTGTCTGGGGTTTGCTGGCAATTATGAAAACTATAACCAGAGGGCTAGCAGAGTAATACTGTTACATACAAGTCTGGAGGGACCCAGAAACTTTCCTGACTGTTTTAAGCAAATGGACGATCCAATATTCGACTGTCAAACAAGCTACCTTACTAGAATTTTTTAAATTTCCCATCCTTTTTAACAGTGTTGGCGATGCTTTGTGTGAGTTGAGCGTGTTTTCAAGGTAATACTACTACATAGATGACAGGAGTGGCCAATAAATGTTCCTAAATGTTTTAAATAAATAGGCCATTCAGTATGCAAGATATCGCACTTGGATGTCTTTTTTTAAAATTTTCCACAATTTTTTACATTGGGCTACGTCCACTGTAACATCATTGGAGTGACCTTGGGGGCACTGTAGGTATCAAAAGTGTTGATGGCCCTTTCACCATCCGCCATATTGGATCACCATGTTTGGTTGTGGGAGCCATGTTGGGCCATAAATCGTAGCAATAAAAATCCGAAGTAAAATCCCACGGTCGGCCCTAACTGGGTAATATATGATGGGTGTTCAATAAGTAATGCAAAACTTTTTTGGCCTGTTTTGGTTGAAAAAAAAAGCGGAATTTGCTGTGGCACATCGCGGAACATTCCCACTTCAGCCACAGTGGTTTTGTGAAGTTCCGACAGGTGGCGGAGCTGTATCATCGCCTTCAAAATGGTGTCTGTAACGGAGGGGTGTTCCATGCAGAGAGCTGTCGCTGAGTGTCTTTTGGCAGAAAACCAGAGCGTCACAGATATTAATAGGCAGTTGCAGAATGTATACGTAGACTGGGAGTAACAAAAGCCCAGTGAGTCCTTTGGAGAGGCGCCTGTCGTTATCGTAGAAAAAGGTCACACAAACTGGTTCAATCTTCTGCGTGCTGGATGGTGGCACACAGCTGTGACACCTGCAATGTTGTAACATGTTGACACTCTCATTCACGATGCCCAACAAATCACAATCAAACACTTCCTTGCTCAACTGGATGTCTCTGTTGGTAGTGGTCACAAAACTTTATTCAACTGTTCTTCCTCATCCACCCTACAGTCCAGGTCTCGCAATTCAGACTTCCATCTGTTTGGTCTAATGAAGGATGCACTCGATGGGAAGCAGTGGATGATGGGGAAATTATTGATGCAGCGAGACATTGGTTCGAACATCAGCCAATAGAGTGGTGCCATGCGGGCATACAGGCCCTCCCAGTAAGGTGGTGTAAGGTCGTTGTATTGAACGGAAATTACTTTGAAAATACGATTTTGTGGCCTGAAGAGTGTGGAATAATATGATGAGCTGGATTCCTGAATAAAGATAACCTGCTTTCCAAAAAAAGTGTTGCATTACTTACTGAATTCCCCTTATATTATAATAATAAGGATAATAAATTTGGTAATAAATTAGATGCTAAATAAACACCAACATTTGCTCTCCAACCAATAGGATAATACCTCAAAGTAATAAATTAGATCCTAAATAAACACTGGATAACAGCTCAAATAGACTATGGAGAGATATGGACAGGGTTGCAAAGGGGAGAGGGAAAGGACGTCCTTGAAAGTGACAAGTTGGAGAGAGGGTCATAAATCATTGGTCTGAAACTGGCTCAGTGCCATTACTCACATTGCTCTTTTTCAGGTCAGTTCTCCTGACTATATATTGTTAAATCTTGCATTATGCCAGTGCCAGCAAAATACCTCTCGATGTGACTGGGCAGTCAGTCCAGGATGGCAGAGCTTTGGAAGCCACAAATATATTTCTCCACCTGGATGCCACAAGCAGTGACGTTGTACCCAAATAACTTTATCCCTTCTGGCAGGTAATAGTAGGAATGATGCAAGCATATGTGCGATCCGTGTGATGTTCACTCGGCTGCAGTATGTGTGAGGGAGGCGGTGAATGAACTTCACACAACATTGGCCAAAACCCCGAAGATGATTGGCACTATCTCGACTTGTAGTGCAGGCGCTTGGGCGGCTTGCGTAGCCACGCGGAAATCTCGTGGAGCCCGTATACCACAAAGTTGCAGTAAGCTTGATGCTCTTCTGTAGGCCTCGTGTTGCGTTATGACTTAGTTGACTGTCATGTTTCCTTGACCTCATGAAAGATGCCAGTGACCTGTTAGGTCTCACTTGGTGAGTGTCGCCCATTTGAAAGTGTGTGAGACTGAATCACAACGACAGCGAGGGATAGGGAACGTCTGTCACTCACTAGTCTCCCCCACCCAGACGTAGTGTTCTCTAGCGGTGTGGCTTTAAGAAGGCAGCTGACTGCCTGCTGCGTTCTGCACAGAGAGAGATGGGAAACTGTGTTGCGGCATTTCCAGTGAACTCTCTGTCTCTGTCACAAGTTATGCACTCCACTCAAGTAACTGGCAATGTTGGAGTGAGCACCACACTGTGCCACTGTTTCTGCTTTCTACTCTCCCTAAAACGTTTATATGCTCAGAAAACTATTGTTTTTTTCTTGTGCTGCGTTTGCTTCGTATCAACCATAATGAACACCACAGTGGCTAAGTACCTTCGCCATACCTACGCCAACATGAAAATCAACGATAAATGTTCTATATGCAGCACAAAGCACAAGCTACTGAAAAATGTGGCGGAATGAACTTATTGGCTGGAGCATCAAATTGTAGATTACGCCTTACTGCTGCTCATTGTCCCAACACCCACCTTCCTAGCTTTACACCACTATGCAGCTTTGTTCATTAGTACTTTCGGGGTTTCAGAAGACGACTGTGTGGATAACGTATGTCTGTAGAAAGAGAATTTCTCCAAGTTCCGATTTATAATACGCACAGTGACACAGTAGCAGAGCCCACCATTGGGGGGCAGGTGTTTCAGAAAATAGCGAATAATGAAGCAATACGAATGTTTTGTGTCCTTGAGTTCGCTAAATGCGAGCCGACTGTGACTGTTCAGCGATGATGTCGTACAAGTTATCGCATAAAAGCCGCAACAGACAAAAAATCCGTGGGTGGTACACCAGGATCATCAGCAGCGATGGTGGAACATGTGAGGGAATCATTCGTCACGATGCAAAAAAAAAAAAAAAAAAAAAAAAAAAAAAAAAAAAAAAAAAAAAAAAAAAAAAATATCAATGACATGTGTAAGCAGACAACTACTGATACTGCAGTCAGTTGTAAAAGTTTATGGATCACTTTTTTACAGAGAAATCTGTACTTGGACTTGCTGTACAAACGGCTAATGCTACAATTACAGGACGACAGTCGGAACGTCATTCTGTAACAAAAAAGTGCTCTACGGCACTGTCTTGCAGACGTTCGTTATTAGGTCAATACCGAACTACCTCAGCGTTGGATTGAGCGTGCTTCCCCTCACGACTCACCTCTTCTTAAGTAGTCCTCACAGTCACCCGACATAACTCCCTGTGATTTCTTCTAACAGGGTTACGTCAAAGATAGTGTATTCTTGCCTCCATTACCAGTTAATCTGGAGGAGTTGCAAAGATAGATAATAACTGTGGTCCCTGGTATCGACCATAGCGTGGTGAGACATGTATGGTGAGAGTTTGACAACCCTACCGACGTTCGCCACGTCATAAACAGTACCTACACAGAGCATTTGTTGCAAGGAAAGACAATTACTGAGGTCGCTGGTATCAACCATAAAGTCGTGAGACATGTATTGCGAGAGTTTAACTACCCTACTGACGTTCGCCACGTCATAAACAGTACCTACATAGAGCATTTCTAATAAAAGTTTAGAGAGACGCTGTATCCACTGCTATGTGTCTATTTTCTGTATGTCTTGTAATTTCTGTGGAGTAAACTTCTCAAACCTCAAAGACACCTATGAATTCCCCCATAATAATGCTGGCTCATGCAGTCCATGGTACAACAACTGGTCTTGCATCTAGTGTATCACGCGAAAAATGAAATGAACAAACAATTTGCGAAAATGTCTTGAAAGTGATACTGTGCCAAGGTGCCTTTGTAGTGTGGCTATGTGGCTTACTCTTGATCAGTTACCAAAACAGTTGATAATCACAACAGACCCACAGACACACAAAGACCAATAAAGATTTCTTATGTCAGTCTGCTGTATGCCTAGTATTGCCATGCACCAGCGGTAATCAGTCGCTACTGGAGTACTCGTTATTGCTGCTCTTTTTAACACATAATTTTAAGCCACACATGACATGTACTACCTATTTCAAGAGGAATGGTAAATATCTTGAGTTGGTAGAATAGACTAATTCGAGTAAAACATTCCAGGACACTGAGGTGACAAAAGTCATGTGACACTTCCTAAAATCCTGGTCGAACCTCCTTTCGCCCCAGCTATGTGCAGCAGCTCGACATGGCATGGACTCAACAAGTCGTTGGAAATCCCCTACAGAAATATAGAGCCAGGCCGCCTCTATGGCCGTCCATAACTGCGAAAGTGTTGCCAGTGCAGGATGTTGTGCACGAACTGATTTCTCTATTATGTCCCATAAATGTTCGATGGGATTCATGTTGGGCTATCTGGGTGACCAAACATTCGCTCCAATTCTCCAGAACGTATTCAAACCAGTCGCGAACAATTGTGGCCCGGTGACATAACATCGTTGTTTGGGAACATGAAGTCCATTGTCCGCAGCTCGTGGTCGTGCAGTAGCGTTCTAGCTTCCCGCGCCCGGGTTCCCGGGTTCGATTCCCAACAGGGTCAGGGATTTTCTCTGCCTTGTGATGACTGGGTGTTCTGTGATGTCCTTAGGTTAGTTAGGTTTAAGTAGTACTAAGTTCTAGGGGACTGATGACCATAGATGTTAAGTCCCATAGTGCTCAGAGCCATGAAGTCCATTAAAAACAGCAAATGGTCTCCAAGTAGCACAACATAACCATGTCCAGTCAATGATCGCTTCAATTGGACCATTCCATATATAATAAAGCCCTCACCATTATGGAGCCACTAGCAGCCTGCAAAGTGCATTGTTGACAGCTTCAGTCCATGGCTTCACGGGGTCTGTGTCACACTCGAACAGTACCATCAGTTCTTAGCGAATGAAATCATCAGTCATATCACCAGGCCACGGGTTTCCAGTCGTCTAGGATCCAAACAATATGGCCACGAGCCCTCGAGAGGCTCTGCAGGTGTTGTGCTGTTAGCAAAGGCATTTGCGCCGATCGTCTGCTACCATAGCCTGTTAATTGCAAATTTCGCCGCACTGTCCAAACGGAAACGTTTTTCGTACGTCCCACATTGATTTCTGTGGTTATTTCACAGAGTGTTGCTTGTCTGTTAGCACTGACAACTCTAAGCAAATGCCGCTGCTCTCGGCCGTTAAGTGAAAGTCGTCGGCCACTGCATTGCCCGTGGTGAGAGGAAATGCCTGAAATTTGTAATTCTCGTCACACTCTTGACACTGTGGATCTCAGAATACGGAATCCCCTAAAGATTACCGAAATGGAGTGTCCTATGTGTCTAGTTCCAACTACCTTTCCGCGTTCAGAGTCTATTAATTACCGCCGTGCGGCCATAATCACGTAGGAAACCTTTTCACATGAATCACCAGAGTACAAATGACAGCTCCGCCAGTGCACTGCCCTTTCATACCTTGTGCACGCGATATTACCGCCATCTGTATATGTGCATCTCGGTAACGCATGACTTTTGTCACCTTAGTGTAATGAGCGTCCAGTTGTTATTGGTTACAGACACAAGCAATCATTTGGCTTGTTGGTACTACCATTGCTATAGGTTTATTTATCGATTGTCAGTTTTGTTTTGAAGTCCAAGTTGTGAAGTTGTTCTTGAGCTTACATAACTGATTTTTCAACTATGATTATGATTGTGATTTGTTGGTCCATTACAACGTATCGTTAAGCGTGCCACATGTAGTTACAAATGCTTAGTATGACGATATGTTATTTGTGTACTGGTTTTATGATGGTATCGCTGCTACTGCCTGTAGAGGATACAGTAGATGATTTCTTAACCACAGACTTGTGTTTTCACTAAATCTGAACGGCAAATGAACAGAGAGTCGATGAAGTAGAAGACATTATTCGATTGATACAAGCAGTCCTTCAGTAAGTACATGCAGAATTTCTAAATATATGTATAGGTGGTCTGTGTACAAGAATATGACTGACAATATGTTTGCAGGGTGTCTGTTCTTATAATTTACGACGAATTCAATTTATTCAAGAAGGAAATGCAGATAAAGTACTGGCTAATTGCAAACTGTCACGTAATCCCATTAAATTTATTTACTGAAGAACCCACTTTGCCTTGTTACATTTCAATAAGAATTGTAACTCAGTTCATTAATCTGACGAAAACCCACATGCCTTTGTGGAGACACATCTTTAAGACTGCTTCTCTGTGAATATGTGGCGTGGTATGATAGACGATCAGTTGATTGGAGCTGTTGTGTTATTTCATCGTCTTACAGGCTCACCGTCCGCCTCTGTAGCGCAGCGGTAGTGTTACTGCCTACCACGCAAGGGGGCCCCGGTTCGATTCCCGGCAGGGGCCTGAGTGTAGTGTGTTCTTCATCATCATTTTCATCACCATTGACACGCAAGTCGCCAAAGTGGCGTCCATTAGAAATACGGCGGCCGAACCCTGAAGGGGATATCCTGGCCAATAAATGCAATACGATCATTTCATTTACAGGCTCCCCATCATTACTGGAAGACGTTTCTCTCGCTACTGGGATCGATATGTTCATGTTATCCCGGCATGATGGGGATCTTGCACATTCTAATTATCAAGTGATGTTAGCTAAGTCTAACATTCCCAAGTAACAGCACTGCTCTGGCCCACACTGGCTGCTACTGCCGAGCGTCCAGCACTACTGAATCACTGCTGGATTGCTATTTATTCTTCTTGTTTTACTATTCCTGTTAATACATATGGATAAAACGAATATCTAACTATAATAATTTGGGAGTACGTAATCGACTGGGTATTTAAAATTCCGATTTAAAAATAATTTTGTTCTTAATGGTAAACAAACCAATTCTGTTGTCACTGGGCGCCGCATGAAAGAAGAGGAGAGCAGTGACTGTGTGGGCTGACCCCAACTACACAATGCAAAAACGAAATTGCAAATATCTGCCGAAATATCAGAGGAAATATACCTGACAACTCTTAGGAGAGTCATCCAGTATATTGAGAAAGATAGTTTAACATGAAACAGAGGTGACTGTTTATGACTGTTGACTTATGATGTAACATAACAGACACTTTTGGTTATAACATAAAATTAGATTAAGTAATCTGTCCCTTTTCTTATTAGTCTTTTCACTTCATTTATTTTATCGGCTCTCATTGTGTGTTTCAGGTTTTTACAGACTGCTACAAGTGAAGTTACAGTCAAATTAATTTACATTTACATGTATATAAGTGCAGTGCACATGCATAGACCCATGAGGTCTTCATAATTATCTTGTAAATTTGAGGAGCATAAATTTTGGGGGTCACAAAGTACGGGAAATAGATGCTTTCATCTGAACATTATGGTCTTTAATTTGTCAGTATTTCAAGCTTTTACTTATAACTGTCTTATAGCACAAAAAGTGCTGCCACATGCCAAATAAATAAATATCATATAAAAGGAAATACATGTTTCTTTTTGGCTCAGGCTAACACAAATGATTAGAGGACGAATGTAGGGGTTTAGAAGCATGTGTCACTTGGGGAAAGATAGATACTGCCTACAGGAAAATTAAGGAGATCTTTGGAAAAAATAGGAGCAGCTGTATAAATATCAAAAGCTCATATGCAAAACCAGCCATAACGAAACAAAGGAAAGCAGAAAGGTGAAAGGAGCATGTAGGGGGTCTATACAAGGGAGATGTACTGGAAGGCAATATTATAAAAATGGAACAGGACATAATGGGAGACGAGAAGCGAGCTATAATCCTGTGAGAAAAATTTGACAGAGCACTGAAAGACTTAAGTCGAAACAAGGTCCCAGGAATAGACGACATTCCATCAGAGCTACTGTGAGCCTTGGAAGAGCCAGTTATTACAATACACCTCTATCTGGTATGTAAGATGTATGAGACAGGTGATATAACCTCAGAATTCACATATGTAATAATTCCATTTTCAAAGAAAGCAGATGCTAACAGGTGTGAATATTATCGAACTCTCAGTTTAATAAGTCATGCTTGCAAAATACTAAGACGAATTCCCTACGCAATAATGGAAAAACTGGTTGAAGCCAATCTCAATGAAGATCATTTTGTATTCCAGAGAACAGTAGGAAAACGAGTGGCAATACTGACTCTACAACTTCCCATAGAAGATAGGTTACAGAAAGGCAAACCTCGGTTTATAGCATTTGTAGACCTTGAAAAAGCTTGCGACTATGTTGATAGGAATACTCAGGATAAGATACAGGAAGCGAAAGGCTATTTAGAACTTGTAAAGAAACAATATGGCAGTTAAGAGAGTCGAGGGGTATGAAAGGGAAGCAGTGATTGAGAAGGGAATGAGACAGGGTTGTAGCATATCCCCAATGTTATTGAATCTGCATATTGAGCAAGCAGTAAAGGTAACAAAAGAAAGATTTGGATTAGGAATTCAAGTCCATGGAGAAGAAATAAAAAAATTTGAGGTCTGCCGATGTTGTAATTCTATCTCAGACAGCAAAGGGTTATGGAAGAGCAGTTGAATGGAATGGTCAGTGTCTCGAAAGAAGGATATAAGATGAACATCAACAAAAACAAAACAAGGGTAATGGAATTTAGCTGAATTAGATCAGGTGATGCTGAGGGAATTAGATTAGGTATCGAGACACTTAAAGTAGCAGATGAGTTTTGCTATTTGGGCAGCAAAATAAATGATAACGGCCGTAGCAGAGAGGATATAAAATGTAGACCAGCAAAGGCAAGAAAAGTGTTACTGAAGAAGAGAAATTTGTTAATATGGAATATAGCTTCAAATGTCAGGAAGTGTTTTCTGGAAGTTCAAATGGTTCAAATGGCTCTGAGCACTATGGGACTTAACATCTGAGGTCATCAGCCCCCTAGAACTTAGAACTACTTAAACCTAACTAACCTAAGGACATCACACACATCCATGCCTGAGGCAGGATTCGAACCTGCGACCGTAGCGGTCGCGCGGTTCCAGACTGCAGCGCCTAGAACCGCTCGGCCACACGGGAGGCTTTCTGGAAGTATTTGTATGGAGTGTAGCCATGTATGGAAATGAAACGTGGACAATAAACAGTTTAGACAAGAAGAGAATAGAAGTTTTTGAGATGTGGTGCTGCAGAAGAATGCTGAAGATTAAGTGGGTAGATCATGTAAGTAATGAGAAGGTACTGAATAGAACTGAGGACCAAAGAAAGTTGTGGCACAACCTGATTGAAGAAGGGATTGGTTGGTAGGACACTTTCTGACACATCAAGGAATCACCTGTTAGTGTTGGGGGTAAGTGTGGGGAGGAAAATTGTAGAGGGAGATCAAGAGATGAATGTAGTTAGCAGATCCAGAAGGATATACAGTGATCAGCCAGAACGTCATGACCACATACTTAATAGCCAATTTGCCCACCTCTGGCACTGATAACAACAGTTACGCATCATGGCATCGAAACAATGAGGCCTTGGTAGGTCACTGGAGGATGTTGGCACCACATTTCCACATACAAGTCACCTAATTCCCGTCATTTCCGGGGAGGGGGACAATGAGTTCTGACGCCATATGCAATCAGATCCCAGATGTGTTCAATTGTGTTCAGATCTGGTGAGTTGGGAGTCAGCACGTCAATTGGAACTCGCCACTGTGTTCCTCGAACCACTCCATCACTCTCTTGACCTTGTGACATCGCGCATTATCTTTTTGAAAAATACCACTGTCATTGGGAAACATTACCGTCATGAAGGGTTGTACGTGCTCTGTAACCAGTGTATAATATTCCTTGGCCATCATGGTGTCTTGCACTACCACCAGGAAGTTTCCTAGCATGTGATGGAGCCGCTACTAGTATTTCCCTGCCCCACAGTACAAGTGTCGAGGAACTGTCCCTTGGAAGATGACGATTTCGCACCCTCCCATCAGTATAATGACGAAAGTATTGCCATTCATCAGGCCATGCTACGCTGTGTCACTGCACCAACACCAAGTGCCAATGGTCGCATGCTTATTTCAATTGTAGTTGCTGATGTCATGTTGTTAACATTGGCATGGCATGGGTCATCAGATGCGGAGGCCCATCATTAGGAGTATTCAGTGCTCTGTGTGTTCAGATGCACTTGTAGTCTGCCCAGTTTTAAAGTCTGATGTTAGTTCCACTACAGTTTGCCGCCAGTCTGCCCAGTCTACAATGTCCAACGTCTCCAATGAGAGGTGGACCCCTAGCCCCACGATGTCCAGACGTGATTTCAAATTGGTTTCACCATGTGCTGAAGATACTCATCACACACTCCTCAAACGCTGGACAAGTCGTGTAATTTCCGAAATACTCGTGCCAAGCCTCCCGGCCATCACAATCTGCCCTCAGTCAAATTCAGATAGATCGCACTTCTTCCCCATTCTACACAGACAACACAAGTGAACCATGTGTGTGTCTGACTATCAGTCATTATCTTTGATAAACTGATGATTTGGCATAGCTTTAATTGCATTCTTATTATCACAGTATCAGCAGTATGCAAGTAAGTCATTATGGTATGTGTGTCTAAGCAAAAAATATTGTTAACTAACTAAGCAATATTTACAGAATGTGAGGAAATTGTTTCCAACTATCAGTATGAACAGTTTTTGATATAAATGCAAGGGAAATGCAAAGAAAAGTATACATATCACACTACATACGTATAAAAAATACTTTTTGCCATCCATGGGCGAGAGTGCATGTTGTCAGAAATTGAATGACTGGTCTATTAAACTTCCCTCTTTGTTGGGCCAGTTGTACAAACTAAGGACAACCAACAGCCAACCTGTAGTTTCAACATAATATGGGAACTGCGCTGTACATCTAGTTGCAGTTAAAATTCTTGATAAAATTTCTGATAATTCAGGGGTGAGTAAATCAGTTCATAACTACTGCATAATTTGTATTTGAAGAGTAACAATAAATACTGGATTCTCGCTGAAGCTGGGAATTGCTACAAAATACAAAGATTTAATTCTCTTATTTCAAGGCCGATTTGCACTGGATGTCAATGGTGCGATATAGAATACTGGGCGACTTCACAGTCAAAAGACAGAATGTTCACACTAGATGGAGCATCACGATGTCACTTTGCTAAACCCAATACTAAATGATGAAAGTGAGATTATGAGATCGCATCCATGTTACAAAAAGTTAGAAAATAGTATCAGAATTAAGGAACTATGAAAAAATTTATTAATGGCCTTTTGAAATAATAGATCCAGCAATCAGTGAATGTGTATAGTGTCACATCATATGTGTTCATTTACAGATATGTACCTGTGTTGCTAGAAATAAAAAGTAATTCTGTATGATTCAGTTCCCTGCAGTTGTTTTATATTGTGTGTAAGACTTACCAACACAACTGATTACCTCAGCTTAACCTTGTCAACTTGCCACTGCAGCCACTATACTCCGATTTCTTCCCAGTGTCATGAAGAGGAGACCACACCATCAAGATCTTGCAAAATGGTAAAACCACAAAGGTCTCCACTGAGTGGGTCAAGCCTGCATAGGTCATAACAGCAATGTCACAAGACACCATGCCAGAGCTGCAAGCCTTAGCATGTCCAGAGTCACATATGCAGACATCACCTATGGTTACCATTTCCCTTCATCAGTCAGCAACTACACAGTCACTGCATCCAGTAGCTGCACCGACTCCCTGGCTGGTTCTTCGCACAAGAGATGGGCAGCAAATAACATTTAGATTTACTTACATCTCAGATGCTCTGCACTAAAAGGCAGTTGAAGGAAGGGGGCTGTGTGGGAATATTCTATCCATCAACTGACTAGTGTGTGTTTCCTCTGACGCAAGGGGTTCCTTAGAGTTACACTCAGTGTAGAGTTATATGTGTTCATTTACATATGTGTATTTGTGTTGCTAAAAATAAAAATTAATTCTGTATGTTTCAACATTCTTTGTACAGTATTTTATATGGGCCATAAGTCTTACCCACAGGCCAAAGCAAACTTTATAATGAATGTTTTTGATAAGGTTTGTGTGGTAAATTGCTGAGAAGTGAAACAATACAAAATGTGTGGTAAAAACATTTCAAAACTTCTGCATTTAATTGGTAGAGAAATTATATACCTATAAACACATCAAGCTTATTAATAAGGCAATGCATAGAGCTTTTCTTTTCAGATCCACATGAAAATTGTTTCATCACTTTATTTTATTATCCATGTGCAGTATAGGCTACTTCTCTGTCCAAGTACTGTAAAACTTAAAATCATATTTCACTTTCGGATATGTGGCCTTTCTTGTTGAAGAATACTCATGGAAAAATATTCTAGTCATCATGGAATACTCACGATATGTGCGAAAAATAAGTATACAGTTCGATAAAAACTAAGAAGACACAGAAGCAAGCATGAGGGCAGCAGCAATAGATGCCCCTCCACCTATATCAATGTAAAACTTTCTTCTATGTCTACATCTACATCTATACTTACAACTATGCTCTACAAACCACTGTGAAGAGCATGACAGAGGATAGATTGTATTGCTCGAACTATATTGCTTTTCTCCCATTTCATTCATATATTGAACACAGGAAGAGTGATTGTTCAAATGCCTCAATCCATGCTTTATTAATCTAATAATGTCCTCAGGATCCCAATGTGAGTGATATGTAGGGGGTTGTAGTATATTCCTAAAGTAATCATTTTATGTTGGTTCTCGAAACTTTCTAAGCAGGTTTCCTTGGACAATTTACATCTATCTTCTAGGGCCTACCAATCCAGTTCTTCTTCGTTATGTTGTGGGTCAAAAAAAGTGACTGTTCATGCTACCATTCTCTGTATACATTCCGTATCCCCTGTTAGTCCTATCTGGTAGGTGTCCCACACACTTCAGTAACATCCTATGATTGGTCTCATGAATGATTTATAAGCAGTCCCCTTTGTGGACTGGTTGTGTTTCCTCTGTGTTCTATCATTAAACCAAAGTCTACCACCTGCTTTACTCATGACTGAACATATCTGTGCAAAATGTTACATCCTGATATTTTTATGAATTGACTGATTCTAACTTTAACTCATTGATATTATAGTCGTAAGGCACTACTTTCCTCGTTTTGTAGAATGTATAATTTTAATCTGTTTTCACTATTTCTAAGTACCAAATAACACGAAAAACAAATATATTTTTTCTTCTTCAGTAGAGCTGACTTTCTTATTGTTACAAAAATGTTATTTAATGAAAGTTGCTTCATCAGTTTATGTTCTTATCCATAAACAGTGCAGAGCTTTCCTCTGCCCAGGTATTGTAAAAGCTATATCATTTTTCATTCTTGAACATCTAGCTTATCTTGTTGAACATTCCATGGGAAAAAATAACAAAGTCTTCATGACACATAAATTGACCAAGGTCCAAAAAATTATTATTAAAATATATCTGTGTGAAAAGGCAGCTAAAACATACTTCATAAGTATTGCATGTTACACAATTAAAGATTATTTAGAGGGTTCAGGGAAGTGGTTAATAATGAAGGGGGACAGCTACAACACACCATCACATTGCAATACATGCATACAATATAATCTTTTTTGTAGAAAATCATATGCCAAGATCTATAACATATGATAGTAGTGCGTTATCAATCTCCTGAGCTCAACATATGTGGAGGGATTGTGACACAATTTTTCAGACAGACTGAAGTGAGTATATGAAGATGTGCATGGGATGCATGACATGTTTACATTCCAGGGGTCAGTGTTCCAAACAGGCTGCAGGGAGTGCAAGGGGCAGTGGTGACGAGCATGTGTCTATAGAGTATGCAGTGATGTGATGCGAAATGGTTTTACATTTTGCAAACTGTGTATGATTGAAAGAGTCATCTATAAAGGGACTGGCCAAATGAGACACTGTAGCTGTTAAGACACTGATCTCATGTATGAGAGGATGAAATTTGCTCTTCTTGGCCATCCTGATTTAGGTTTTCCATGGTTTTCCTAAATCATTTCAGGCAAATGCTGGGATGGTCCCTTCAACAAGGTAACAGCTGACCAGCTGTCCTATCCTTTTAAAGATATACTTCTTTGTTAAATGTGGGAATCTATTTTGAGCTATCTAGTTTCATTGTATTATGATGACATTTCCTATAGCATTGTGAGTTGATTCTTGGATGAATAAATAGATAAATAAACATCTGCACTGTGTCAAGGAAACAAAATGAAAGCACGAAATCCGCTACCATATTGTGAGTGAACGCAGAATAGATTAACATCTGACTGATGTTACGTTCCGTTGATAGGCGTCTGAAACACATTGCAGACTGTACTGACATCTTGTTCCCTCACAACCTATTCTATTGAGTGTGAATCGACCTTCAAGACCCATCCAAATGCATCAATCTGTCTGTGCAGTTACCTGCACAAAAATACATGTTTGCAACAGATCACCACAACTGAGACGTGTTCACACCACTCACGTTCCAATCCACCACTCACATCATCTGTCAGTGCAGAAAAGAATTTTCAATGCCAAGAGACTATGTTTTTGTAACCTTCAAGTTTATTTCATTCAAAACTGAAGGAAACAGAAAAGAAATGCGAAAAACGGTAAGACAGATTAAAATAGTCTATAGTCTGGACGGTGGCTGCTTGAGTGAAATCAGTTTTTGCACATAAATTTACTTCATGGGTTGCAGGGGGAACCCAATGTAGTTATTTGAAAATGGATTTGGACATGTATAATTATCGTTTGACGCTCACAACTGCTAGTGTAATACAGAAAATACTTGTATGCAGATAGCAATACCTCCACACGAGCGGCTGACAGTGATGATAAGATTCCTGGCAACAAGAAGAAGCTACAAAGATCTAGAACTTTCTGTTGCAGTTTCGAAACAAGCACTGAGTGAAATCATACCCAACACATGCGAAGCTATTTACACTGTCCTGAAGGATGTCATGAAGGTAACTTAAGTACTATACCTCAATTATGACAAATTACAGATAATATATTTATGGTTCTAGATATGTTTGAAACACAGTATAGTCTTAGAAATTATATACATAGCCAATGAGCTATAGACAGTTTAGTTTGATTCAATATCAGGATTTTAAATTTCCTGCCTGATGTGTACCAGGGACAGACTTTTGCACCCATATATAAAACTCCTTTATCAATTATACACAGGGAGTCATTGTTTATCTGGAAAGTTTTACTTCTAGTGTTGTGGCAGTGAATTCTACCATTCAGCTCTAAATTACTCTTACTATGAACCACACATTAAGAAGTAAAACAAATGTAATTATCCTTATGTCCCTTGAGGCACAGTTTCAAGATCTTTGATTATATGTTATGTGTTATATTCTATATATGTTTATTTATTAGCTATTCAGCATATTTACCATTCAAATTGGCTTTGTTAAAATGCATTTTACATATTCATAAAAGTATAGTTGTTACTAATTTTTACATTATACATTATGCATGGAGATTTATATTAGTAATTTTTACATTTTACACACATCATCATTTTGCATATACACATAAATACATAAAATATTTACTACTCAGAAGATTTCAAAATAATCATTATATAGTTTACATTCAAGAATTAATTATACAGTGTTACACATTTATTTAATGATAGTCACATTATTTTGTTGTTTATATATTCCTTCCAAATTAATTCCAAGATTTAGAGAGAGTGAGGGTTTTGACTGATTTTGGCAGTTTATTATAGAACTTGTTGAGTAGTATGCTTTATTTTTAAACCATGTATTAATATCTCCTTAAATTGAGAGAGAGTGAGGGTTTTGGCTGATTGTGGTAGTTTATTATGTAACTTTAGACTTAGGTGTTTGTGGCTGTTGTGTGTCAGTGACAGCCTAGAATATGTTATATCAAGCGTGCAGTTGCTTTTAGCGCTGTGCAGACGTAAATTCATTCTCTGTGTAAATTGCTGTATGTTTTCTTTTACATATATTAAGCAGTTATAGATATAGAGACTTGGGAGGGTCTTTATGTTTAATAGCCTGAAGTGGTCCTTACAGGTTTCTCTTGGACCCAATCCTTGTATACACCTAATTGTTATTTTGCCATTTAAATACACAGTTTGTGCCTGTTGAATTATCCCATAACAGTATTCCATATTGTAACTGTGACTGAAAGAATGCATAGTAGCAAAGCATCAATAAACTTCTACTGACAATACTCTAGTCCATACAGCAGGAATATCACTCTTGCAAGTTTGCCTGTCAGATAGCTTGTATGGTCATGCCATGAGAGCCTTTGGTCTACTTTTAAACCCAATAGCTTGACACTGTGTTCTCTTCTTTCCGTACCTTCAGATCATAATACATTTCCTTCGTTTTTGTGTTGTTTATACATAACTCATTAGCAATACACCGCACCCTACATTTTTCAAAAAGTTTATTATTTTTGATTACCGCCTCTTGCATATTCTCATCTGTGGAGATTGTGGTCATATCATCAGCATATAAGACATTTTTGCAGGCTGTATAGTTTGAGAAGACATTAACATAGACAATAAAGAGGAAGAGTCCAAGAACAGACCCCGTGGAATTCCTCTCTTAATTTTCATTAGTTCTGAACTTTCATCGTTCACATAGACTAACTGTTGCCTGTTATTTAGGTATGATTTAATCGTCCACTTAACACAAGATTCTGGCTGTACTCTCTCTTTAAAAAACAGAGTCTACTTTCTTTTGCTTCACTGTCTGACAAGATTACGTCATAGGACAGTACAGATTGAAAGTATGTTAGCAGTCCCTGGCGCACATTTCAGTAAGCAGTGTGTGACCAATTCTTTTTTTTTTTACCATTTCCCTATTTGCTGTAGGCTGAACGACTTGTAATTTCTCTACTAAAAATTTTTAAGCATGAGCAATCTTATCAAATTTGCTGTATTCTCTGCTTTTTATTTGTTTTGTACATATATGACTTCTACATGTTATATTGGTCTTCAGTCTGAAGACTGGTTTGATGCAGCCCTCCATGCTACTCTTCATCTCTGAGTAACTACTACAACTACTTCTGAATCTGCTTACTGTGCAACAAATTTCTTTTGTCCCCAGTTCTATTCAGTATCTCATCATTAGTTATGTGATATACCCATCTAATCATCAACATCCTACTGTAGCACCACATTTCAAAAGCTTCTATTATCTTCTTGTCTAAATTTTTCACTGTCCATATTTCGTTTCCATATACACTTCATACAAACACTTTCAAATTAGATAGATTAGATATTTCAGAAAAGACTTCCTGACACTGAAATCTGCACTCAACAGCAACAATTTTTTCTTCGTCAGAAACACTTTTCCTGCCATTGCCAGTCTACATTTTATATCCTTTCTACTTCGACCATCATCAGTTAATTTGCTACCCAAATAGAAGCTTCTATTCTCTTCTTGTCTAAACTTTTCATTGCCCATATTTCATTTCCATATACGGCTACACATCATACAAACACTTCCAGAAAAGACTTCCTGACACTGAAATCTGCACTCGACAGTAACAAATTTTTCTTCTTCGGAAACAATTTAAGTGTCTCATTCCCTAAACTAATTCCCTCAGCATCACCTGATTTTATTCGACTACATTCCATTATCCCCATTTTGCTTTTGCTGATATTCATTTTGTATCCTCCTTTCAAGATACTATCCATTCCATTCACCTACTCCTCCATTACTCTGCTGTGTCAGTATACAGCCTGAATAATATCAGCGATAGGCTACAACCCTGTCTCACTCCCTTCTCAACCACTGTTTCCTTTTCATGCCCTTCGACTCACATAACTGCCATATTGCTTCTGTACAAGTTCTAAACAGCCTTTCGCTCTCTGTATTTTACCTTCAGAATGACACAGTCACAAGCTTTCTCAAGGTCTACAAATGCTATAAACCTAGGTTTGCCTTTCTATAACCTACCTTCTATAAGAAGTCATTGGCTCAGTATTCCCTCATGTGTTCTTACATTTCTCTGGAATCCAAACTAATCTTTCCTAGGTGGCATCTACCAGTTTTTCCATTGTTCTGTAAAGAATTTTGTAACCATGATTAATTAAATTGATAGTTCGTGAATTTCCACACCTGTCAGCAACTACTTCCTTTGGAATTGGAATTGTTATATACTTCTTGAAGTCTGAGGATATTTCGTCTGTCTCATACATCTTGCTCACTAGATGGAAAAGTTTTATCATGGCTTGCTCTCCTCAGGTTATCACTAGTTCTGACAGAATTTTGTTTACTACTGGGGACTTGTTTCGACTTCAGTCTTCCAATACTCTATCAAATTCTTCATGCAGTACCATATTTCCCATTTCATCTTAACGTATGTCCTCTCCCATTTCCCTCAACTACATCTCGTTTGTATAGACCTTCTATATACTCTTTCCACCTTCCAGCTTTCCCTTCTTTGCTTAGGACTGGTTTACCACCTGCGCTCTTGATATTCATACAAGTGGGTCTCTTTCCTCTAGAGGTTTCCTTAATTTTCCTGCATGCGGCATCTGTCTTTCCCCTAGTGATATATGCTTCTACATCCTTACATTTGTTCTCTAGTCGTTCCTGTCGGTCTCATTTTTCAGATCTCTGTATTCCCTTTCGCCTGCTTCGTTTACATTATTTTTATATTTTCTCTTTTCATCAATTAAATTCAATATTTCTTGTATTACTCAAGGGTTTTTACTACCCTCTTCTTTTTACCTACTTGATCTTCTGACTTCACTAAATCATCTCTTAAAGGTACCCATTCTTCTTCTACTTTATTACTTTCCCCTGTCGTGTCAATTGTTTCCTTACGCTCCCTCTGAAACTGTCTACAATCTCTGGTTTTTTCACTTTATCCAGGTCTCATCTCTTTAAATCCCTACCTTTTTCAGTTTCTTTAGTTTTAATCCACACTTCATAACCAATAAATTGTGGTCAGAGTCCACATCTGTCCTTGGAAATGTCTTACAATTTAAAAATCTGGTTCCGAAATCTCTGTTTTACCATTATAAATCAATCTGAAACTCTCTGATGTCTCCAGGTCTCTTTCACGTATGCAACCTTCTTTAATGATTCTTAAATCAAGTGTTTGCTATGATTAATTATGGTCTGTGCAAAATTCTTCACATGGGTTCCTCTTTGATTCCTTTCCCCCAGTCGATAAATTCAGCTACGAACTCTCTAGAGCAGTGACGTGTACCTGCCATTTTAAAATTCAATAGGCACACGCAGACGACAAACACTAGAGTAGACTGAACAAACAGCTGACTGAAACACGTTTCGAGCGCCAGAGTTGCGGCGATGTCTGCGCAGGTGTCATTTGTGACCCACAGATTTCAGAAATTTCGTTTGAGTCTCCAAGTACCAGGTTCGCGGGCATCTCATATCTGCGCAAATCTCCTCTTCACAGATAGCGATCTGTCCGTGCAGATGTTACATGCGCAGACTTATTGCGCAGATGGACTTTGCGTGTTGAGGCGGTTTTACATCCGCGGTTGAGGAACTTTTTGACTACGAAATTTTTTAAACAATGTGCTGAATTAATATATAATAATTTGGCATGTATTTATCTGATTGCTTCTTCCGTATCAATATTCTATGTTTAATTTTTCATTTCGCTCATATGACTGATAGATCTTGTTGTCGCCATCGATTTTATTTTCCTACGTTTCGAACATTCAGTGTCAAAGAGATCACAATGTACATATTTGTTTGTAGCTGCTTGTTTGTTCTAGCCCAGAGTGTAGTCTTCGCTTTTGAAATGCTTTTGTTTTCACGTAAAATATTAAAGAAAATGAAATTGTTTATGTCATTTGGCTTTAATTTGCCACTATGACGTAAATGTGGTATAATTTTTCTCAGAACTAACTATAAGGTAATTATCAGTAACCTTTATGACTGGGGGCGCCAATATGTTGTGTTGTCATAAACTTGTTATGGTGCTGGGAATGTCACTCTCAGTTGTGGTGGAGTGTTAATCGATGGTGGTACATAGTACATAGTGTGTGGTGTAATGCAACTAGAAGAACTGGATATTGCCGTGGAGAATGAGAGTGCAGCGATAGAGTTTGCTGTACAGCGAAAGTTATTACCAGGAAAGAAAACTCTCTGCCCAGCATGTAACATAGGAAATGTGGGGTGGTACAAGAAATCGAATGATGGTTTGAAGGTGCCATTTTCCTTACGATGTTCCAGACGAAGATGTCGTAAGAAGTGGTCAGTTACCAAAAACACTTGGTTTTTTGGTTCTCATCTAACATTGCGACAAAATTTTATGCTCATTTATTTCTGGATTCGTGGAGATAGCATTGGAGAAGCATCAGAAAATCTCAAATTGAGCAAGACCACGGTTATGGACTACTATCAGTTCTGTAGGGAAGTGTGTTTCGTTATTGTCAGTAATCGCACAAAACCTGTAGGAGGGCCAGACCACGTCGTTGTAATAAGTGAGTTTCAGGTAGATAGGGTTTTTCCAGCCCAAGTGAAGAGAGTTTGTTTTCTAGAAGGTTACGACAAGACAACAGAGGAATGCTTTTTGATTGAGCTTCATGATACGGATGAAGACATTGTAGTTCAACTGATTAAAAAGTTTGTTAGGGCAGGATCATCCGTGATAACCGATGCGTGGGAATCTTTCAACAGACTGAACAGCGAGCATTTTCAGAACTCATTTTCGGATCATCCGATAAAATTCTTCGAATCTATTAATCCCGATAGAGAAACGAACCAAAAACGATGCATGTTCCGGAAAACGAATCGCTTTGTTGAAACTGAAAGTCTGGAGATTAAAAGCCAAGACCTGTTATTGTTTCAATATTTGTACTTCCACCCTATTGAGTACCTGAGCACAGGAGAAAAATTCGACAGATTTTTAGAAGACATTGCCCTAGTTTACCCAGGTCCTTTCAAACAACCATTGACCGCTGTAATTTACTAGAGGTAAGATGTAAATTTGATTGCGCAGTATTCTAATTAAGAATATATTTCACCAAATTGTTGTTTGCTTCAAATGAACTGAAGAGGCCATTAATCTTTGTGCAATCATTTCACTAAAAGCATCATTAACTAATTTGATGTCTTCGACTACAGCAGAGTAGTGAATCGGTAATTAACTTATAATTGTGTTAAATAAATTACAAAGCTGCATTGTGACGACATTTTGTGTTAGAAACAATTAGAAAATTACCTAAAATTAATCATTGTGCAATGTTATCCGGTACTTCATATAGAATTTTAGCCAACTTTTTTTCATTCCTGGAGTGTATAATATCATCAAATTGGAGTTTTGAGCTCAGTTCCCGTGCTGGCAGAAGAATGATAATGAATTAGGAATGAGTCCACCTTTGCGATTACACAAATAATTGTTTTATCGCCAAAACCACAGTTGTAGCATCCTCAGTGTTTTATTATTGTTTTCTTTTTATTTCACACACACAGTGTCAGATAAAAGGAAAATAATAAAAAAAAGATGCACTGAGGATGCCTCAACTGTGGTGAAACATGTTTGGCTTGTAAAACAAAACAATAATTTGTGTACTTGCTAGAAGGTGGACCCATCCTTAATTCGTTACAGTGTGTAATATTATTTGTTTTTCCCCATTGAAGAAATAAGTGTACCATTTTGCCTCTCTCAAGTGGCAATCCTAGGTATGCACTTCTAAGCTTAGCTGGGAATGGAATTAGTTAAGGTATACCTGAGGGTTGGTTTTTTGTTTACCCTCTGCCTTCATAATTGTCGCAAAGCAGTAAGAGTTCACTGAAATCTATGTTGACACTTAAGAAGTGAGAGCTTGACATAGTCGTGACGGCGTAACACAGGCATCCATGTTACAGCAAAATGTTTGACAATATTATGAATTAATTTACTGGATGATGTCTAAAATTACAGAAATGAGCCATCTTCAGCATGTACAATGACATGCCATTTGTTTTGAATGTACACTTCAGTGTATCAATAGTATTTGAATAGTTGGCTGTAGGTTAATAAGTTGGCAGAAACTTTTATCCCACATCTTAATGGTACTGATCTATATTTTCCTTACTATCTAATCCATACTACCCATATGCTTCTGATATTACTGACACACACAGATTTTATATGTAGCATTTGGAGTGATAAATTCTTAACAACTGCACTTGAAATTCAATGCAGTATTACAGTGTTTGACTAGTGTGTGATATAGGACACCCCGCCCCCATGCAATAATATAAAGGTTGTAGTGAAAGACTGCACTGTAGCATAGCCCAAGATCCAAGTTGTGTTGAAATGTGATAATTTGGTAGTGAGTTGACGAAGCTAACAAATGTGAATGTCAAATAAATGATGTGGTAAGAGATTGACCTGTAACATAGCTTGATGTTTACATTTGCACCATATTTAACCCACTTTTTGTCGTAAAAATGGTTTGCAAGGTAAATTCAGAAGATGAAGATTAAATAATGAACAAGGCTTTGAGTAATTTGATGTATGTTATTTACTTATACATACACAACAAAAAATTCAAGAGGGGGTCAACTACCTTCTGAACTAACAATGACTTAGAGCTGTCCTAAAGATCCATCTGTCACCAGACAATATCATATTGTAACCTTCAAGAGGCACAGGGACGGAGAAAGGAAAGTTGCATCCTTTCATAGACAGCTGCAGTAGGAGTGTATGGATAGCAAACTCAAAGATCTTTTAGCTTGTTTATATATATACATTGAGATTTTTAAAAACTATAACAACACAGGTAATTGTGTCCTGCAACATGCCCCAGACATCTGAAACTGTAGCTTCAGAATGGTATCTATTGTTCCCCTGTCTATATTAATACATTTTCATTTAACTTCCAGATCTGTATAGTAAAACGGAATGGCAGCCACACAAAATGTGCCAGTTTCTGAAATAATTAGAAATAAAAGTTCAGGGGATGATGAACCTAAGAAGAAATCTCGTGAAGATTGGAGGAAAGCAAAAGAGCTTGAAGAAGCAAGAAAGGTAAGTTAACAGTAATAAGTTTGAGGAGAAAATGTTGATGAACAAGATTTGGTATTAAATATTTGACCCTGTTACTATTTAAAGTTAGTGTGTCAGCTAGTTGCTGACATTTTTATAAAAATAATGAAAAGATGTTTTTGTTATTTGCATATATTAATAAGTAGTTTCTCAATAGGCAGGAACAGCACCAGCAGCAGTTGATGAAGAAGGAAAAGATATCAATCCTCACATTCCTCAATACATATCACAAGCACCATGGTATTTTGGTTCAAAAGGACCTACACTAAAACATCAACGGCCTCAGCCAGAGAGGGAGAAGCAGTTTGCCCGTGTTGATGAGTGGTACAAGAGAGGTGTTTCTGTGAGTGGCTTAAAAATTTTTTCACTTTACCAATAGCATTTTTTGTTACTGTCATTGTTTAATTACTGTAAAATATTTCGTGTCTGTGTTGCCATAGGCACCTGCAGTAAACAGTAGCCCTATCATTGGTATATTTCTAAACATTTTCTTGTTTCATGATGCTAGAGTTAGTTATAAGTTGCACCTTGCAAATACTCGGTGAGCTTCTTGTCTTGACCGTTGAGGTGTTGTCAGTTTCTTTTTCTTGTGTCTTGATTAAAGAATTTGATTTTGTTTTTCTCTTTAATATTCATAGAACCAAACTTGACACTATCATCTAGTTGTGAACTGTGCATGAAGTATTTACATTACAAATGAATGTAAGTCAGAATTCCCAGTTTGTTAAAGAAGAAAATATTTTCAAAATAAAATGGTGAAATGTTTTCTGAAAATATAGGAAAATAGTGCATTTTACAACTTACTTTAATTAAGACAATTTTATGTACCATATCACGACTTCTTGTGACCATAGCACAACAAACTGTACAAAAGGGGACTGGTTTGGAAGGCTCTTTAATGTGCTGTATCTTTAAAACTGAATATTTTTGAAGTATAAATATGAAATCTACTAAATATGGCATAGCTTTGGAAACCGCAAAATTAAGTTGCAAGATGTGTTTGTCTAATAAAATCAGAACACAGGACACATCATGTAATCAGCCAATCACATCACATTTTTAGTCTACAAACACACAAATGATGAAAAAGCATTAAGCATTAGACAAGAATAGAGTAGATGCAAAGAAATGAACAGTGTGTACAGTAACACACAGAGAGATATCATCACATACCTTTAATGTGAGGAAAGTGAAAGCAACGGTATCCTCAAAAGGCATGAAATTGTGGTTGCTGGTAGTTGCTTTGCAGCATTCTTCAAAAGAATTACTGGGTAACAGTTCTGCTGGAGAGGTAAAGTTTATGGAACATGTACTCTGTTTGTTACCAGACAGAATGTTTGGTCTTTCTGCTGTATCATGTGATGGCACCTCCAACATCCCATCGTGTGTGTGTGTGTGTGTGTGAACAGAATGGTCTTTCAAATGTACAAAGTTCAGAATATGATTCACTCTAAGGTGCCAAAAGCCTTCATTGTTTTGAAGTGAAGCAGTTGCGAACAGTACTAATCCCCTTTGATTATTTGTACCAAGACTTCCTAAGTCCAAAATTCATCTGGCTCAAGGCAGATTTTTTACTCTTGGGCTTTGCTGTGTTTGCTTTTCCCCAAATTTTGCCTTATCTGTTTCAACAGTTTCTAATCTCGTAAGTGCTCGGAATTGTTTATCGCCCCCCTTGATACACCCTTCATGACAGAAGGAAGACCAGTCAGTCATCATACTCTTAAATGTGCCAAAATTTGTGACAAGTCTCTCCATCTTCAGCCAAAACATAGAGACCCGCATGGCACAGAAGTTGGAGACTATTCAGACTGTCATTTGCAAATCACTGAATCAAGTACCGATGCGTGGACTCTACTTGAATATTCAGTGGACCTGACAATGTGATTACACTTCTGTCTTCTGTATGCGGCAGCAAAGGGAAGAGTCCTCATTCAGTAAAATGTTACATGATGCATGGCATTCTTGACAAAGTCAATTACTTCTGGCAGTACATTGTGCTCCTCAAATCCAATATTTGTCACCACCTAAATTATTTGCAAAGACATAATTTGCTTATTCGTATTCTGTATGTACAGTGTGATTATACTTAAAGTTGAAAATACTGTAAACAAAGAAGCACTGCTCATAATGACATCAAATGTGAACAAAATGTCAAAGAAGGAAAAAAAAAAAATCTTTCTCACTGCCTGGTGCTGTAAGAGTCATAATGTAAATGGGTGTGACTACAAGCAATAGTTGAATTGTAATACGATGGCAATGATGCAGATTGCATGTTAAACTAAGCATACTGTGCAATCGCTTTCAACAGTTGTGGTACTGTTAGGTAAGCCAATTGACCACACTAAGGTCGCACCACATCAAATGGAAAAAAATCGGGTTTTAATCATCCTGAGACAAAGAACCTCATAAAAACAATGAAATTGGCTTTTGTCACGAGACAGGTGCAAGAAATGTTCAATGTGATGTCTACAGTTCTTTGCCACAAGTTGAAATTGGGGTAAGTAGCATGTTCCACAACAGATCGGAGTGTCTCAAGGGTCATGTTCAGAAAGTGTTGTGTAATGTGTGCCCACATCCAGAAGTCAGACAGATTAAGATCAGGTGATCTGGACAGCCAGCTTGTAGGGATATGATGGCTGATAATTCTAGTGTTTCCAAAATGCCGTCTTGCATACAAATGATCCTACCCACATATCCACACTGTAGAAGGGTTGGCTGATGTTGGTGTACTTAGACTTTCAAAGCATGTACCAGTGATGGTACAAGAACAGGGCCCATAACCTTGAAAAAATATGGCCCTACAATAAATGGTACTGTCGACTGGCACCACGCTGTTACCTTTGCAGAATGAAGCCATCCCAGTTGATGTCCAAAGGAATTTTTCATTACCATGGTCTACAGTCCTGTGTATTGGCATGTGATTGGAGACGGAAGTAGGCTGCTTCTGTCCATAGAATGTCCTATGATCGTACATTGTCCACTTCCATCCAAGCAGAAATTCTTGAACAAATGTTTGTCTTACTGGAAGTTCGGCATTAAGGAACTCCTGAATATGGGTAATTTTGTGTGGATAGCAGTGCAGGATGTTAAGTAGAATTTTATGCACTGTGCTCAGACAAGTCCAAAGTTCGAGCAGTTTATCATGCACTGTATGTTAGATCACCACTGCTCTAACCCCTTGCCCTCCAACCCCACAGATGCTGTGGCCATATCTTCCACTGACACCAAATGAATTGTTTTCTCCCACTGCCACATTCCACTTCAAAATCTGCCTTTTCAAACAATGGAAAGTCTAGGTTGGAATACTGGCACTATTATAAGTAAGGTACATTGTTACTCACATTAGAAATGACACATTGAGTTAAAGACAGGTACACCAAAGAGACAGTTGTACACTGAGCTTTTGACCAAATCCTCCTTCAGAAAAGTAGAACAGTGCATGAGAGAGAGAGAGAGAGAGAGAGATTCATACAAGCAGGCGCAACTCGTGCATACACGACTGCTGTCCCCAGACGCTGCAGCCATAATGATCTGTGTGCCTCTGTGTGTGTGTGTGTGTGTGTGTGTGTGTGTGTGTGTGTGTGTGTGTGTGTGTGTGTGAGAGAGAGAGAGAGAGAGAGAGAGAGAGAGAGAGAGAGAGATCTTTCCTGAAGATGGCTATGGTCGAAAGCTTAGTGTAACAGTCTTTTAGTTGTGCCTGTCTACAACTCAACATGTCATCTTATGGTGAGCAGCAATCTGTCCTTTTCATAATACTGTTGAACTTGTCTTTCAAAATTTCATAGTCATTTGCTCCACACCTTTGCCAGATAACAGAGGAGTGCCTTTTCTCATACCCTTGAGTACTCTGTACTTCTGCAGAGAACTGGCCACAGTCATCATTCTTGTACAAGAGATTTATCAGCAGCTCATGATACTGCATTGACACAGTCATTCACAGTGTCTCGGTCGTGAACTGAGGAACAGCCATGTATCCTGCATCATTTATTTTGTATGTTCTACTGCTTGCTGCACCATCTAGCGATTATATTTTTGTTACACTTTTCCATAATGTTTCTCCCTTCTCCAGGAATTTTACATTCAAATTTGAAGTCATTCTGAGCAGTTTTTTTTAACAGTGTTTTGATACTGGAACTCCAATCATTACGTACACTAACTTGTAGATGTGCAACAAAAAAGTGGTGTTGTAATCGGCTGATTAGATCACATATTATGTGTAACCAGGTTTTTCCAGCAATTCAAGCTGTCCTCTTGTTTCTGAGCCCAACCACACAATCTGAAATCGCAACCAATTTGACAAAAAGACTGCGAGGAATGCAAATGTAACTGCTAAACTCCCAGCAATTTAAACTGTACTAAGATGTCAAAACCTAACCATACCTTTGGAAATCACGATATGGGAGAAAAAAGGGGAAGAAAACCAAATATTCCTCACAAATAAGAATAGAAATGTCATTGCATCATTTGCAGCAACTTAGACTGGAACCACATCCCTGAAAGAGAAAAAAGCGGCCAATATTGATGAGAACCAAAATTATTTGTGAATGCATAGCACTGCTTATCCTTATACTGTATATATACGCACACATTGTTGTTGCTGTGCTCACTGTCACTGACTGATGGCAGCAATCAAGCAGCTGCCATTTTAATTTCATGTCTTTAGGAAGCTAACATGGCATATTTGGTGGATATCATGTTTGTACTTGCATATTTCAAATACATTTGTTTCTGTGGTGAGTGCATTAAAGATCTCACGAAACTGCATTGTTTGCAGTATGGTTTGTTCTATTACAGTGACAGGAAAAAAGGGGGGGAGGAGAGGAGAGAGAGAGAGAGAGAGAGAGAGAGAGAGAGAGAGAGAGAGAGAGAGAGAGAGAGAGACGGATACTTGCAGTTTACAGAATCATGTAAAGTTACCCAGTTTGGACATTGTAAGCATGCATGCAAAGTTTTTTTATGCAGTTCCTTGTGAACTTTGCGCAAGGAATATTTAGCTCTCATATGCTTGGTGAACTGACTTCGCTGGGTGTCTTTGGAAGGACCCTCCAATCTCTTGTTTCTTTCCATCATGTGAATTTTCAACAGGAACCTGACTGACTGTTTAGATTCGTGGTAGCTAAGAACTTGCCATAACAAGCCTTAATCGTCTTAACATCTGGTGGCTTGCTTTGAAGATCACTTCAGAATATTTTTTGGGCAGCATCACATGATTTCATTTCTGCATACCATACCACACTATCTTGAGGTGTAGTCATTTCTTGTGATAAAGTTGTACCCAAAACAAAACAAAAGGAATATTTTACAAATAAACCACATAAAACTTTTTGAGTTGCTTCAAGTGATGCTGCAAACCATAAATATCTGTGTGTCACAGGTTTGTGTGGTTTTTTTTTTTTTTTGGGGGGGGGGGGGGGGGGGGAGCGGAGAGGTTTTGTGTGAACATCCAGTATTTCAAAACTACTGTAAAAAATATCGACTAGAACAGCAGAATTGCTAAATTTGTAAGGCTTTTTTTATCCTTGTACTTAATTGTAGCAAAATGTGAAATATATTTCATGTGTAAAATCCCTAATCATTCCAGACTAATGCTGCAATAAAATACAGGAAGGGAGCATGTGAAAACTGTGGTGCAATGACACATAAGAAAAAGGACTGTATGGAGAGGCCACGGAGAGTTGGTGCCAAGTTTACAGGTAAACTGTTATTAATAGGATTACCAGATTTCAGAATGCTAAAAAAGGGGTCAGTTTCCGTATTTTAGGATGAGAAAAAGAGGATGCTTTCTATTACTTAGATCTATTACATAAGGAACAAAAATTAAAAACATTACACATATGTCAAATACCTACAACACTTAGGAACTCAAGTATTTCGCATTTGACTAAATCTTTTGAAAAAGTTCCTTTCTTGACACACGCATTTTAAAAAAGTTATTGCAGTCCAAATTTCACCTTTGCAATGCCTTTTACAGTCTGTTTTTCTCCTTTGTCCACTGTGTCCGTATTATGGAGAACAACCTCTCAGCACAAGAATTATGAGCTAGCAATGTGAAGAACTGTGCAATTTTAATTAACTCACTAAACTGTTCCTCGATACTACACGACTAAACGTACTTGAACCATTTTTTGTGGGCTGGTTATGATTTTCCATCATAGGTGGCAGTGAATTTTTTAAACTTGAAAACTGGTTGAAACCTTTTTTGTCATCAGTTTAAATGTTTTTGTTCAACAAAAATTTGATTGATTCTTCCACATATGTCCACGATATATCTGAAAAATCCAGCCACTTAAAACAAGAAAATTCACAAAATGGTTCCATCTACATATTCAGGTAGTCCAAACATCCTTCATAGAGGATACCAACATAGCATTTAAGGATATGGGATACTTGTAAATCGTGAAAAAAAATCGATTTTTTTAATGACTTTATTAAATTCTATAGTCTTTCCTGATTATATTGATATATACATCATAGGGTTTCAAGTGAGAAATGACCTTTATATACCAAACTTTGAAGTTACGGTCATTTATGCCACCATGCCCCCTTTATTTCTGTTACAGAAACCAGTATTATTTCAGAAAAAACTGGACTTTAGATTTCCAGTGATTACATGTATGATACGTTGTATATGTTGACAACAGTGCAGGTTTCTAGTGTCTTTAAATGGGTATCTTTGCTAGCATTTACTTTTGTTACGCTGAGGCTGTTTGTTCATGTGTTACTGAATGTTTGCTGTACTTGTATATTTGTGGAAGTACATATCCTTTCATGTGCAATAAATATGAACTATGCCACACATAAAGATATTCAATAAAAGGAAATTCTGTGCTAACCAGTACACAAACAAAGCAAACCACACTGTTGAAAGTAACCTAGGGAAGGCCTCAGACACGGCCAACCAATTTGGCTCAAATTTGGCAGATCGCTTGTGTACAACCTAAAACGAAGGACTCTTAAGATATTTTGGGTCAACACCCCTGCAATTTTGAAAAAATCACCCCTAAAAGTTATGAAGAGCCATCGACTCAAAATTGGCGGGATCGATAGATAATTGTAAATAGAGCATTTATCATCATCAGGTATGGGATCCAAAAATGCATACTATTCCAGAAATCGAGGAAAGAAACTTTTACAACTGTCGCTTCTGTACCCACATGGTAAAAGCATTTTGCTGACAGCACCAATAGCGCAACAGCTAAGGTAACTGGCTGGGAATGGGAGAACTCGGTTTTGAATCTCGAAGAAACCTAGCGGATGCTATTCTTTTCGTTTTTATTTTTCCATATCTCAATTGACAGGAATAGGAGGGTTAATAGGGTAAGTAAATCAATAAGGAATATTAATAATAAGGTAGGCAAATAAATTTCTCAAACCTCTTGGGGTAGGAAACAACTAAAATGTTACTCCAGGTAACTTTACAATGGCTCTTCCAGTCACTGTTACGTGTCCTCACTTTTCGTCGAACAACTAGATGGATAGTATTTGTCATATAAAAATTTTGAAACAAATATACTCACGGCACCGAGAACATCTAATGAATGCAATCTTTTGAAAGCTGCAGTGTTCCTTCTGAAGAGTCGGCGGAAAACAAACGTGGTTTACATTTAAAATATGTCTTTTTCGGGAATTAATTTTGATGCGTACCATGCATACAATATCGTTGCCTGAAAAATTGGTGCTGAAAGTAGGTTATGAATTATGCTGTAAACAGTTATTGCATCCGTGCGGTTTGCAATTCCTGCTGGGTTTCCAGAAGCGCACTGCAATTCTGAAGCCTGGAAATAGTTTTTAACCTGGCGGTAGAAATAAACATCACACAGGTGTGCAGTTTGGCAGCATTACTTTTAATGTGCACGTCGGCTGACCCTCGCCATCAATAAACATTGTGTCATATATTGTAGTATTACTTTGTCCACTCCAGGAATCCAATACTAGGCAAAACTTGTTATCAGAAACGTATGGTTTTAAAACATTCCCAAGAAATGTTCTGTAAATCGCATTCGTCAGTTTGGAGCAGGTAATGTAAACATTTTTCAACGAGTCAGTTAAACGATTGACCTCTTCTATAACCCGAGGACCAAATGTAACATTCGTTTCTTGTAAACACAGGAAAACCTTAGGCAACACTTTTCCAGAGGCTGTAATGGCATATTGCGCCATGTACGAATGTGTTAGTATGTTTTTACTACCAACTGCGACAAGGGTTCGTTTTTCTCCCTTATGCGATAACGTGCGTCGAATGTTCACACGATACTCGCATCGTGTTTGATCGGTGTTGATCACCTAATCACAATTAAAACCGGTCATAAATGACACCATTTGCATGTTGAAAAGAGCCGCCATTTCCTGTATATCTTCTATATTTTGTACCTCCTTATGAGAGACGTATTTATTGATGTGCCGTTGACGAATTTTATACTCCGATTTGAAATTTCTTGCCCAAGATAATGATGCAACAAACACAAAATCCTCGTTGGCCGTATACTGAAGAAATGCACCTGCAGCCCACTCTTGAAGTATTCTCGTTGTTACATTCTCGTTATGACAATGAGATTCGACAAATCGGTCGTATGTCCACTTATTTATCGCCTGGTATTTGTCGTATCTTGTCCCTCCTTTAACGATATCACTTTCCCACAATTGAAAGTCCTTCTTCCTTTTCAGGGCTGTTGTTGCTCCATTCTTTTTGCTGTTTTTGTAAGTTCCAATTTGGATTATTCCTGGCTAGCACTACCGCCTTAACTTTTACTTCAAGGGGTATAGCGCTGTAGTTAAATCGTTTAGTAACCGGTTCGTAATACTCATTGGGAACAGATGAAGCACATATTCCCAGTGATGTGGAGATTTCCAAAGTGTTATGACCATTTTGCGATTCACTAGTCGGGATATCTTCCACTGAATCACCTTCTGCTTTGTCTTCATGGTACAGTACTTACGTATCAAGAAAAGTCATTTTGTTCGTCAGCTCCAAAAGAATCTCTCAATGATAGCCGCTCCTATCAATCTGGAACGCTGAGAAACAGACCTGACTGCTTCCGGTAGTACATTGATAATGCATCTGTATTGCAACACTTTAACAAACCAAAACACAGCGACAGTAACTTCCCCTTGCCGTCGTCTGTGATAGGCTCCCAACTATATATTACAGCGCTAGTCGAAGGGTGTACATCCTCCATTATTCAGATTATGCCCCTGAAAGATATGACAACAAATCATAACTAGTTACTATGGCATAAACAGACGAGCTAATTACTACAAACTACATACAGTACTCATCATATGTTACTTACGGAATAACACTGTATTCATTCACAAAACTTATTTCATTCAGCACATTAATGATGGAAAAATCACTACATGTATCCGCAAGGATCACGGCAGCCTAATGACGGAAAACAACTCTTTCCGATTGGCTGCTATAAGCCTCGTGCTGGACACCTTCTTCCAGATTCACAACTATGATAAGACGGAGAGGCAACCGGGACAACATAACTCTCCCCACGTGCATTCTGTCCCGTGCCTTGCTGTAAACAAGCGTCGCACTGTTGGCTATCTGTGGTCCCCCGTGAGGAATTCGAAGCACTCTTTCTCGTAGTTGTTTTCATGTGACAAGGCTTAAAAGTTTAATACTTTACTAACTCACGGCGTTTGGGAAATTAGTTTGCCTACCTTATTATTATCATTCCTTATTGATTTTACCTTATTAACCCTCTTATCACTATCAATTAAGATACGGAAAAATACAAACGAAAAGAACAAGATCCGCTGGGTTTTTTCGAGATTCGAACCCGGGTTCTCTGACGCCCAGCCAGTTACCTTGGCCGTTGCGCTATCGGCGCTGTCGGTGAAAAGCTCTATTTGCAATTATCTATCGATCCCTCCAATTTTGAGTCCATTGTTCGTCATAACCTATAGGGGTGATTTTCTCAAAATTGTGGGGGTGTTGACCCAAAATATCTTAAGAGTCCTTCGTTTTAGGTTGTACACAAGCAACCTACCAAATTTGAGCCCAATTGGTTGGCCGTGTCTGAGGCCTTTCCCTTGTTAACAATGATGCTGTTTATAGGGGATTTGTTGTTGTTGATGTTGACATTTTATCTTCTTTGATAAAGGATGTAGCGGAATATAAACAATGTGATGGTATAGGCTGCTTGGAAATAAATTATAAAAATTAAAATGTAAGAAATGATATTTTTTATCCTTGTACTATCCATACTAAGTGGAATTAAATAGGTCTAGTACCTCATCCCTCATGTGATGCATATCTGGTAAAAATTTGGTCTCCTTCAGATGTATAACATTGGCTTAAATGGTACCTCAATTTGAGGAAGCATTTTGGTAAAAAAAATTGCATCAATTTCTTTGTAATTTTTTTAAATAACCCTAAGCAGGTTCAAAAATGTTCCAAATACTTTTAATTTGTGTAGAAAGTGTGCTACATTACATGATATCAACAACAAAAAATCTGTAAAACATATACACTACTGGCCATTAAAATTGCTACACACGAAGATGACGTGCTACAGACACGAAATTTAACAGTTGGGAAGAAGATGCTGTGATATACAAATGATTAGCTTTTCAGAGCCTTCACACATGGTTGGCGCCGGTGACGACACCTACAACGTACTGACATGGGGAAAGTTTCCAACCGATTTCTCATACACAAACAGCAGTTGACCGGTGTTATCGGGTGAAATGTTGTTGTGAAGCCTCGTGTAAGGAGGAGAAATGCGTACCATCACATTTCCGACTTTGAGAAAGGTCGGATTGTAGCCTATCGCGATTGCAGTTTATCATGTCGCGACATTGCTGCTCACGTTGGTCGAGATTCAATTACTGTTAGCAGAATATGGGATCGGTGTGTTCAGGAGGGTAATACGGAACGCCGTGCTGGATCCCAATGGCCTCGTATCACTAGCAGTCAAGATGACAGGCATCTTACCTGCATGGCTGTAACGGATCGTGCAGCCACGTGTCGATTGCTGAGTCAACAGATGGGGACGTTTGCAAGACAACAACCATCTGCACGAACAGATAGACATTTTCAGCAGCATGGACTATCAGCTCGGAGACCATGGCTGCGGTTACCCTTGACGCTGCATCACAGACAGGAGCGCCTGTGATGGTGTTCTCAACGACGAACCTGGGTGCACGAATGGCAAAACGTCATTTTTTCGGATGAATCCAGGTTCTGTTTACAGCATCATGATGGTCGCATCTGTGTTTGGCGACATCGCGGTGAACGCGCATTGGAAGCATCGCCATACTGGCGTATCACCCGGCGTGATGGTATGGGGTGCCATTGGTTACACGTCTCGATCACCTCTTGTTCACATTGACGGCACTTTGAATAGTGGACGTTACATTTCAGATGTGTTGCGACCCATGGCTCTACCCTTCATTCAATCCCTGCGAAACCCTACATTTCAGCAGGATAATGCACGACTGCATGTTGCAGGTCCTGTACGGGTCTTTCTGGATACAGAAAATGTTCGGCTGCTGCCCTGGCCAGCACATTCTCCAGATCTCTCACCAATTGAAAACGTCTGGTCAGTGGTGGCCGAGCAACTGGCTCGTCACAATACGCCAGTCACTACTCTTGATGAACTGTGGTGTGTTGAAGCTGCATGGGCAGCTGTACCTGTACACGCCATCCAAGCTCTGTTTGACTCAATGCCCAGGCGTATCAAGGCCGTTATTACAGCCAGAGGTGGTTGTTCTGTGTACTGATTTCTCAGGATCTATGCACCGAAATTGCATGAAAATGTAATCACATTCAGTTCTAGTGTAATATATTTGTCCAATGAATACCCATTTATCATCTGGATTTCTTCTTGGTGTAGCAATTTTAATGGCCAGTAGTGTACATTATAAACAGTGCCTGAAAGAAATAGGTGTTGATTTTTACGTAATATTGAGCCGGAAAAGTACCCTGTATCCTTAAAAATCCTTCATCTTCGAAGCATAACCATAATTTTTCCATTCGAAATAATCTTTCTTCCACATTCAAGGATATAAAATTTTCATCTTTTCTGTGTTGAATGCCACGAAGGGAGTCCAATACATCTATAGAGGTAAAGGAGTTTTCTTCCATTTCTAAGTTACCAATATAATTATGAAAAATGCCAGCTAAAGATTGGATATGACATAGATATGTCATTGATAAGACCCATAAAAAGGTTTTTAAGGGCTGTTGGAGGTTTGTTTTGTAGCAGAAAGAAGGATTTCAGAGTGGGAAACATCTGTGTTCTCTGAATAGTTGGAAATAGTGACAGCCATTGAGTCTTGCTGTGGCTGAGAAGTTGTTGGTACTCTATTTTGACAATATCACAGAATTTCTTTAGAGACTCAAAACCAACAGTATATATTTCAAAATGGTTATATATCTTCATTATTAATCCCTGTAAATCAATTTCAAGGAGGTCAGTTCTGTGCTGAATACAGTTACGGCATTCCACTCCAACCAATACCATGTGAAGTTCCCCTTCAGGCTAGCAAGTACATTAACTACATCACCTATTTTAATACCACCGAACATTGTGTTGCAATTATCAGCACCAAACGCCACACATTTGTCCTTAATTTTAAACTGTTAAGCATATCAGTGATACATGTTGAAATATTTTCTGCAGTTTCATTTGGTCTACTTTCTATATTAAGAAGTTTAATTTGCAGTCTTCCATTCCTGTGATCAAAGAAATGAATTATAATGAGGATCATTTTAATATTCCAGTGGTTGCTAGCATCTTTTATAGATACATAGATCCCTGGGCAACAAACCTGACGTTCTGCTTCACATTGAACTCTTCCAGGATGAAAGTTCAGACATTTTTCTCGGAGTTTATTTGTAAATCCACACTTTCTCTTTGATATGATGAGAAATTACCTTAAACGAAAGTGAAACAAAGAATCATCAAAATGCATTGTTCAGCTACCGCATGAAAAATTTTTTGCTTACAAAACAACTATATTTCTGTGCCGTAAGCTATATTTTGAAAATCACGAAACTTACCTAATAAGACGAATATGGAATATGGAAAGTAAACGTGCAGCTGGAGGATCAAAAAGTTTGCCAAAAACATATGCATGACACAAAAACAAAGAGCATGTAGACCTCACATATATCCTTTGACCATAGATATATTTATTACCTGTGGTTGAAGCGACTGTCTCACAGCTAAAAAGGTGGAAACTTAATCTGTACGCATTATAAATGAATATTGTCTGTTTTCTGAGTGCAACAGATCAATTTTAAGCTAATAACAAATTATGTAATTCAATGACCGAAGTAAAAAGTACATAAATTGCTGACGATAAGGGATGAAAACAAAACTGAAAAGAACTTCATTCCCAAAACTCAAAAATGTGGACATTAGCATAAATTGTTAAAATGTATGTGGACATTACATTAAACATATAAAATGAGGACATGTCTCATAAATGCTGATGTCTGATAACCGTAGTCATTAATGAAAATTTGTTATCAAATTTTAGGTGTATCTCCTAAATTTTTTAAATTAATTGCAGGTGTTAATTCCAGTCAAGTAAGTTCTATTAATAGCTTCATTTTAACCATTCATAAATTCCAGAATTTATTCATACCACTCCTCAGTGTCAATCAATCTTTAAGTTTCAGACTGTGAACTGCCAGGAGAAAGTGAGTTTCCAGCACATCTCCTTTACTTATTTAATTTTTTTTTTTTTTCCTGAATTGTTCTAGCTTCATTGTTTTCTGGTGTAGTGCATTTCATATCTTATACATGGTTATACTTCCTTATTTTCATATCTCTACAAACTTAACAAGACAAATAGTACAAAATAAAATACTCTGTTGTTGTTGTTTGTTGCTGCTGCTGCTGTGGTGGTGGTGGTGGTGGTGGTGGTGGTGGTGGTGGTGATCTTCAGTCTAGAGGCTGGTTTGATGCAGCTCTCTGTGCTACTCTATCTTGTGCAAGCCTCTTCATCTCAGAATAACTACTGCAACTTACGTCCCTCTGAATCTGCTTAGCGTATTTATCTCTTGGTCTCCCGCTACAAATTTTACCCTCCACACTTCCCTCCAATACTAAATTGATGATCCCTTGATGCCTCAGAATGTGTCCTACCCACCGTTCCCTTCTTTTCAAGTTGTGCCAAAAATTCTTCTTCTCCCCAATTCTATTCAGTACCTCCTCATTAGTTACATGGTCTACCCATCTAATCTTCAGCATTCTTCTGTAGCACCACATTTCAGAAGCTTCCATTCTCTTCTTGTTTAAACTGTTTATTGTCCATGTTTCACATCCATAGATGGCTACACTCCACACAAATGTTTTTCGAAAAGTCTTAACTCTGTTCCCAATGTTAACAAATTTCTCTTTGTCGGAAATTCTTTCCTTGCCATAGCCAGTCTACATTTTACATTCTCTCTACTCCGGCCGTCATTACTTAATTTGCTCCCCAAATAATAAAATTAATTTACTACATTAAGAGCCCCTTTTCGTAATATAATACCCTCAGTATCGCCTGATTTAATTAGACTATGGTCTTTATGAAGTGTATGTAAATTTATTTTTTGCAAAGTATGCAGTGTAATTAGTGTATTAGTTAAATGTTGTTCATTGAAGAATATTCATAAGAAAATAAGTGGATGAGTAAAAAACTGATTTTAGTTGAAATAAAAAATTCTAATTTTTCGCATGGATTAGCATTATTTTTACACCCTTCCAATCTCCAGTAAACCCATAACAAGGGTCTTCAGTGGAGAACATCCAAGAATACTCTGGTGCTAGAGGGTAGATATTTTTAAGATTAAATATCTCTAAGCAAATACCACACCTCCAAAAGCAATTTGCATTTACCCAGACATACAAAAGTTTTTTTAACGATAACAAGATAATTATTATTTTTCCTGTTCTTGAATAAAAATGTCAATATGTGGGGCCAGTCGAGTGTAATATTACCTCGATCATGATAAGAAAAAGGTGCCTAGTTAAATTGGTGTTTGACGTCAGGATAGCCAATGATTTATATGATAGGTAACACTAAAGCTAGCTTCATTGTGTGTGTGCGTAAACTGTTAATATCAAAAAAATAAGTTGTCAGTGGTGATAGTTTGAGCTAAAAAAGTTTCATTTAGAAAGTATATTTATTTCCCCAGTGTGCAAGTGAACTGTGATCTAACTGTAATTTGTAATCACTATCAATAAGAAAATGTTAAGGTCAGTTCAAAGATTTGATACTACTTGAAAGAGTAAAACAATGTGTTTTAACTGTGTCAGAACCGGAGGACCCTATCCTAAGCATCTAGGATTGAATCTCGGACAAGCGAACAGTTTGAACTTCTGAGAAGTGACAGTCTTCCTAGCAGTTGCATTCATGCTCTTAATGGAATAGTGATGCCAAGTACATGAAGTGTTCTTGGCAAGAATTGGCATTGGCACTGACATTGGCAATCACATAACTTTTTTTGAGTGTGTTTATGTATGCAATTGTGTCAACTGTTGCGGGCGATCTGAATTGTTATGTTATTGTTAAAAACAGGTTCACAGAGACCGCTTGTAAATCTCGTGATTGGTTACTGGTTTTGACAAATCTGTGCTGTAATCATTGGATTTTGTAATGCCACAGATCATGCACTCCTGTTAATACGTTAAAAGATCCGATGATGACAGCACAGATGTTTCGAAACTAGTAACCAATAACAGGTTTTGCAAGCGATCTTGGCAAACCTGATTTTTAAGAATAATTCTGAATTTAAATGAAAATGAGCTTTCTGTGCTACCAAAAAATATTTAAATGTTGAAATTTCCAAATATCTTCACAGGAAAAGATTTGTTATGTCCTAATTTGCTGGTTTACGGTTTAGCTTACATTAATATATGAGGTGTGTTCAAGGAGTAATGAGAATTTTGTAATTTCACATGTTTTATTAATTAAATTCATTCAGTTTTATCTAGGTAATGTTTTGGTGGTATTGGCTATTACTTATTTTGTATAAAAGTGACTCGGAGATTGTGTATTGAATTTTGGTGTAAGAATATTATAAATTCTAGGAAATATGGCTTTTTATGAGTCTGCTATGAATGAAACAAAGGATCACAAGTTGTATCAACTCTTCAGAGAAATCAGTGAAGATTATCCTGAATGCCACAGTGCATCATTAACTATTGAAATTATAAAAAAAAGTGAAAGAAATGATTATGAACAACTGCCAAATCATAATCGGAGAAGCCAATGATGTTGGCATATCAGTTGTACGCGCGCGACACACACACACACACACACACACACACACACACACACACACACACACACACTCTGAAACCATATAGAGTACATCAGCAATTACTCCACAATAACTGCGACAGAATTCTTGTGTTTCGAAATACTGCGACCAGGGAGCAGTGGTGGAAGGAAAGTGGCGCAACAAATTGCAACCAAGTTGAACTTTTTATGGCGTGACAAAAGCAGCGTCTCTTAAGTTGTGCCACTAAAAACAAAGGTTTCACACATGCAACTGCATGGCAACTGCAGTATGTCACTAGCTGTGGCAACACTTTCGTTGCGTGTTCTATAACCCAGCCTAATGTTAACAGTTTTGTGAAACACAGAAGGAAATAGTACTCAATCCTGCCAACTCCCATATTTTTGTTTCATTTGAACAGACTTGAAGTAAAATTTCTCATACTTGAATGGATAGCATATACAAACATTTATGCTTACTTTTCAAGTGAACGTAGCATTCTAAGGCAAAAATATTGACCTTCAAAAACAATATTTGATTCTGAATATGATCTACAAAGTGAGTTGCAAATGAGAGATTTGTTCGCTTTTCACGTATTAAAGTACTGGGGGAAAACGACAATAGCTTTTTGTAAACCTAAGAACAAGATTGTTACATTCTTATGAAATGAGAAAGAAAATTAACCTCAAATTAAATGCCTAACAAACAAAGCAAAATACATTAAACTGACTGCAATTGTTATCACAAGAATAAATTATAGTGGAATGACCCATTGTACCCACAGAACTCATTAGATCACTGGGCGAACAAAAGTTCAAGAATTGGACTGAATGATGATTGTGATCTTTCATTTATGTCTTGTTGCTGTTATTACATATGACCTACACCCTAGAAGATGTTGCTGTCTATGTTTCGCTGTTGCTCAGGAACAGCACTATAGAAGGCTTGGACGGGGAACAATGACTCCAGATTGGCTGAGAACTATAATGAGTGTGGGGAGAGGAGTGGTGGGCTGAGAACTAATTTTGTCTTGCTGCCAACCTTGGGAATCTATATTGCGTACTTTGGCTTTTTATAAACACCTACCATGTTCACCATCTTTAAACTGCAGTTGGCCTGAATCCATTTGTATTTGGAATCGAACTGACTTTAGAAATTGGACAAATACTCAACAATAGCATTCATTTCTGCAGGAGATGCTAAAAGTTTAGATTGGGATGGTCATACTTACGTGTTTTGGGCAGCAATGTTGTCAACAGTCACCATGAGGTATGACAGAAATGGTAGGGGGTGTGTGAGCTACTTGTTCTGCAGTCAATGAGACAGTTGGGGGAAGACAATAAGTTTTGTAGCAAAAGCCATTGTAACATTCTCATGCCAGTATTGAAGCGAAATCCATTGTGTGGTTTTTTGAAAAAAAAAGAAGAAGAAGAAGAAGAAGAAGAAAAAAGTAATTTCAACAAATTTGGAAGAAACAGCAAAATATTTGTGATAATGGAGGGAGAGGGGGGGGGGGGGGGGAACTATACAGAGCTGTTCTGTTAGGATGATGGCATTGATGGTTAAAAATGGTGATGACAGGCTGGACTAAAAAGACAGTGAAGATAAAAATTAATGTAAACAATTTTGTTTTGTTTATCTTATTTCCCCTTGTATTGTCAAAATGTAGGCATCAATAAATTGCGCAAGTTGAAAATAAGTGTAATATTAACTTTTCAGGCAGATACCTTACACCAATAAAGTTCAGAAATAATTTTTCTCAAGTAGCCTTTTTTTTTTAAAAAAGAAAAAAAGGATGGGGGTGAGGGCTTGTCTTATTTTCGGGATCGTCTTGTATTCAGGTAAATACAGTATCACAAAGAATAAAGTAAATTATTGTTTTCGTGGAACTTCCTGGCACATTAAAAATTAGGTATCGCAAAAAATAAAGTAAATTATTGTTTTCGTGGAACTTCCTGGCACATTAAAAATTAGGTATCGCAAAAAATAAAGTAAATTATTGTTTTCGTGAAACTTCCTGGCACATTAAAACTGTAAAAGACCAGGAATTGAACCCGGGAGCTTTGCCTTCTAAGGGCAAGTGCTGTACTGACTGAGCTACCCAATTATGGCTCACAATCCATCAAAGCTTCACTTCTGCGAATACCACATCTGGTAGTTAGAAGACAAGGTAGTGATGGAAGCATATCTGTGGAGACAGGCCATAAGTTTTGCTTGGGTAGTTCAGTTGGTAGAGCATTTTCCCGCAAAAGGCAAATGTCCTGTATTGAGAGTCCCAGTCCAGGACACAGTTTTAATCTGCCAGGTTCATATCAGCGCATACTCCACTGCAGAGTGAGAAAATTCATTCTGGAATTCTTTTTGTGTTCCTTCTTGTCGTACATGAAATGCTATGTCCTGCATCAAAATGTGCAGATTCTCGCTGCAGATTTCACCCCGTCCCCCATCCCAACCGCTCTCATCCCAGAAGGAATGGAAATATTTCAGGTGGTAGAAGGATGGATAGGCCAGAGTTAAACATTGATGTACATTTGTGTCTAGTTTTTTATTTTTTAATTAAAATTTTTATTGAAGCAGAACACAAAAACTCATAATGTTGTGAATTAAAATTTAAAAAACCTTCCTCTGAACTTAATAGAATATTCAGGTATGTTCACTTCTAACAAGGAGACCAGCCTACAGTTGGATATTTGTAATTTTTTTTATGTTTATGGTACATGAAGTTCAGAACTCAAATATCAACACCCAGATGAAATGCTGCACAGTTTTTGAGAAAATTGACTTTGAAGTTTTCCAAGTAATTTAAGTGAATTAAAGTAAGGTGATTTTGACGTTGGCTCACTTGGTAGTGTAAGAGAATGCTGGCTGGGTAATCAGCGAACCTCTGGTTCGAATCTCAGTATAGTCCCACTGTTCTTTCTTTTTTTTCCCACTAAATAGTTTAAAAATAAAATTCATCAAATATATGCTAATTAACATGTCTCTAATCATAATTTTTATGAAAAATGTACTTAATCTTCTTTGTAAATAAATATTGCACATATTGCAAATAGTTCTTAATTATCTACTTTTAGATTGTAAATAAAGATAGTTTAAATTTAAAAAAATTATTAATGATCTTTTTTAAGATACATGTTTGCTAGTCAGTTAGAAACAAGGTGGTGTAGATTTTTCATAAAAAGTGATGATTAGGTATGTGTTAATGAGCATATACAGTTTGATCAAGTATAAAGCAATCATCAGATGCGGGATTTTGTTGCCCTGCTGGCAACCACACTGGCAGAGGGTATATTTCCCCTCCACTGTAAGGCCTTCATTTTCACAGGTAGCACACATTTAAGGCGGCCACACATGTAACTACATGCTTGTGCAAGTGTGCTTGCCCAAGCATGCTTGACGGAGAGTGGAATAAATTTGCGCAAGCAGCTTGATGCGTGATTTAATATAGATTATGCTTGCTTGTGCTAGCAATCAAGCATTTGTTTAGTGATTTGATTTTTTAAAATTTTTATTTGGTCCTGTTAAATTATGTTATCTACAAAGGTTGTACTGTAATGTAGATACAGTTGAAGAATAAGTTATTACTTGGAGGGGGGGGGGGAGAGAGAGAGAGAGAGAGAGAGAGAGAGAGAGAGAGAGAGAGAGAGAGAGAGACTGCTTCCATACCATCGCTACTGCAATAGTTAAACTCTTTTCTCCACATTTCTTATTTTCTCCTTGGCTTTTTTTTTTTTAATCACTACACCAAAGCTAGAACATTGTTATCTGAGCTCAACATTTTCTAATAAACAAACTGATTCTTTTTACAAGCGCGCTTGAGCCTCCGGGGTTAGAATAGGCCTCAGGTATTACTGCCTGTTGTAAAAGGCGACTGAATGGAGTCTCCCACTTTCCAGCCCTATAAGTTCAGGACCCATTTTATGGTTTGACTTACCATCCCACCATGAACCATGGACCTTGCTGTTGGTGGGGAGGCTTGCATGCCTCAACGATACAGATAGCTGTACTGTAGGTGCAACCGCAACGGAGAGGTATCTGTTGTGAGGCCAGACAAACGTGTGGTTCCTGAAGAGGGGCAGCAGCCTTTTCAGTAGTTGCAGGGGTAGCAGTCTGGATGATTGACTGATGTGGCCTTGTAACACTAACCAAAACGGCCTTGCTGTTGTGGTACTGCGAATGGCTGAAAGCAAGGGGAAACTACAGCCGTAATTTTTCCCGAGGCCATGCAGCTTTACTGTATGATTAAATGATGATGGCGTCTTCTTGGGTAAAATATTCTGGAGGTAAAATAGTCTCCTATTCGGATCTTCGGGCGGGACTACTCAAGAGGGCGTTGTTATCAGAAGAAATAAAACTGGCGTTCTACGGATCGGAGCGTGGAATGTCAGATCCCTTAATTGGGCAGGTAGGTTAGAAAATTTAAAGAGGGAAATGGATAGGTTAAATTAGATATAGTGGGAATTAGTGAAGTTCGGCGGCAGGAGGAGCAAGACTTTTGGTCAGGTGAATGCAGGTTTATAAATACAAAATCAAATAGGGGTAATGCAGGAGTAGCTTTAATAATGAATAGGAAAATATGAGTGCGGATAAGCTACTACAAACGGCATAGTGAACGCATTATTGTGGCCCAGATAGGCACGAAGCCCACGCCTACTACAGTAGTACAAGTTTATATGCCAACTAGCTCTGCAGATGATGAAGAAATTGATGAAATGTATGATGAGATAAAAGAAATCATTCAGGTAGCGAAGAGAGACGAAAATTTAATAGTCATGGGTGACTGGAATTCGACGGTAGGAAAAGGGAGAGAAGGAAATGTAGTAGGCGAATATGGATTGGGGCTAAGAAATGAAAGAGGAAGCTGCCTGGTAGAATTTTGCACAGAGCATAACTTAATCATAGCTAACACTTGGTTCAAGAATCATGAAAGAAGGTTGTATACATGGAAGAACCCTGGAGATACTAAAAGGTTTCAGATAGATTATATAATGGTAAGCCAAAGATTTAGGAACCAGGTTTAAAATAGTAAGACATTTCCAGGGGCAGATGTGGACTCTGACCACAATCTATTGGTTATGAACTGTAGATTAAAACTGAAGAAACTGCAAAAAGGTGGGAATTTAAGGAGATGGGACCTGGATAAACTGAAAGAACCAGAGGTTGTACAGAGTTTCAGGGAAAGCATAAGGGAACAATTGACAGGAATGGGGGAAAGAAATACAGTAGAAGAAGAATGGGTAGCTTTGAGGGATGAAGTAGTGAAGGCAGCAGAGGACCTAGTAGGTAAAAAGACGAGGGCTAGTAGAAATCCTTGCGTAACAGAAGAAATACTGAATTTAATTGATGAAAGTAGAAAATACAAAAATGCAGTAAATGAAGCAGGCAAAAAGGAATACAAACATCTCAAAAACAAGATCGACAGGAAGTGCAAAATGGCTAAGCAGGGATGGCTAGAGGACAAATGTAAGGATGTAGAGGCTTATCTCACAAGGGGGAAGATAGATACTGCCTACAGGAAAAAATTAAAGAGACCTTTGGCAAAAAGAGAACCACTTGCATGAATATCAAGAGCTCAGATGGAAACCCAGTTCTAAGCAAAGAAGGAAAAGCAGAAAGGTGGAAGGAGTATATAGAGGGTCTATACAAGGGCGATGTTCTTGAGGACAATATTATGGAAATGGAAGAAGATGTAGATCAAGATGAAATGGGAGATATGATACTGCATGAAGAGTTTGACAGTGCACTGAAAGACCTAAGTTGAAACAAGGCCCCGGGAGTAGACAAAAATGCATTAGAACTACTGACAGCCTTGAGAGAGCCAGTCCTGACAAAACTCTGCCATCTCGTGAGCAAGATGTATGAGACAGGCGAAATTCCCTCAGGCTTCAAGAAGAATAGAATAATTCCAATCCCAAAGAAAGCAGGTGTTGACAGATGTGAAAATTACCGAACTATCAGTTTAATAAGTCACAGCTGCAAAATACTAACGCGCATTCGTTACAGACGAATGGAAAAACTGATAGAAGCCAACCTCAGGGAAGATCAGTTTGGATTCTGTAGAAATGTTGGAACACGTGAGGCAATACTGACCCTACGACTTACCTTAGAAGAAAGATTAAGGAAAGGCAAACCTACGTTTCTAGCATTTGTAGACTTAGAGAAAGCTTTTGACAATGTTGACTGCAATACTCTCTTTCAAATTCCGAAGGTGGCAGGGGTAAAATACAGGGAGCGAAAGGCTATTTACGATTTGTACAGGAACCAGATGGCAGTTATAAGAGTCGAGGGACATGAAAGGGAAGCAGTTGTTGGGAAGGGAGTGAGACAGGGTTGTAGCCTCTCCCCGATGCTATTCAATCTGTATATTGAGCAAGCAGTAAAGGAAACAAAAGAAAAATTTGGAGTAGGTATTAAAATCCATGGAGAAGAAATAAAAACTGAGGTTCGCCGATGATGTTGTGATTCTGTCAGACGGCAAGGGCCTTGGAAGAGCAGTTGAACGGAATGGACAGTGTCTTGAAAGGAGGGTATAAGATGAACATCAACAAAAGCAAAACGAGGATGATGGAATGTAGTCGAATTAAGTCTAGTGATGCTGAGGGAATTAGATTAGGAAATGAGACCCTTAAAGTAGTAAAGGAGTTTTGCTATTTGGGGAGCAAAATAACTCACGATGGTCGAAGTAGAGAGGATATAAAATGTAGCCTGGCAATGACAAGGAAAGCATTTCTGAAGAAGAGAAATTTGTTAACATAGAGTATAGATTTAAGTGTCAGGAAGTCGTTTCTGAAAGTATTTGTATGGAGTGTAGACTGCATGGAAGTGAAACATGGACAATAAATAGTTTAGACAAGAAGAGAATAGAAGCTGTCGAAATGTGGTGCTACAGAGGAATGCTGAAGATTAGATGGGTAGATCACATAACTAATGAGGAGGTATTGAATAGAATTGGGGAGAAGAGTAGTTTGTGGCACAACTTGACTAGAAGAAGGGATCGGTTGGTAGGACATGTTCTGAGGCATCAAGGGATCACCAATTTAGTACTGGAGGGCATCGTGGAGGGTAAAAATCGTAGAGGGAGACCGAGATAAATACACTAAGCAGATTCAGAAAGATGTAGGCTGCAGTAGGTACTGGGAGATGAAGAAGCTTGCACAGGATAGAGCAGCATGGAGAGCTGCATCAAACCAGTCTCAGGACTGAAGACCACAACAACTACTACTACAACTTGTGTCAACTGAGAAGAGCACCACTCCCCCTGCATGCCAGATTGCACAGTACTCCAAAAGGAGTGGAAAATTATGGAATACAAGACCCTAGACAGGCTGTCTTACTGCGAGGTTAAACTAAAATGTGAAAGGTTAAATCCTGTTTGAATGCTGTCTTCCTATGCTGCCACTATGACAGCTTTGCCACCCATGACGCCAATATTCCCGTCATCTAAGCTTACTCCTGTGGGCCCTCAGGGCCAACCATCTTAACCCCCTCCAGCTGGCTGGGTCATGTCTTACTCTGTTGCTCCCAAAGCTTCTACTTTGGGAGCATCCCCCCCAGCCCCCCCCCCCCCCCCCAGCCGGAGAAGCGACAGCCTATTCTGGTTCTTCTCATGTGGAAGGGGTCCCTTGGACCTCTACCTTCTGCTATCAGAGGGGGGGCCTTCCAATGTCATAAGTGCCATCTGTCCCTGGAGAACCTCATTGCCTTCAAACAACTCTATGCCTAGGTCTACATACTCATCAGACGACGGAAGCGGGAGTGTTGGGAATGCTAAGTCTCCACCGTTGGAACATGAACCTCCCATTCCCAGGTTTGGACCAAGCTCCGTCAACTTTACCCCTATCAGACATCTGCAGTTGTACCTGGAACTTCCACAAATGGAGCCGTATCTGCCGATCCATATGTAATTGCAGAGCATCTTGCCAAGCATTATGTGTCTGATAAATTACCATCCCACCTTTCATCTCCTCAAACAGCGGGTGGAACGACAACACCTCCCTTTTCCTCCACGCCACCCTGAGCCATATAATGCTCCCTTCAGTGCATGGAAATTTCTTAGTGCCCTTGCCGACTGTCCTGACGCATCCCCTGGTCCAGATAGCATGCATTCACAAATGCTTAAACATCTGCCAGCGGATTCCTAGCTCCACCTCCTCACTGCTTTCTTGAACCGCATCTGGCGCAATGGCAATTTCCCATCTCAGTGGCGGGAAAGTGTCATCATCCCAGTGTTAAAGCCTAGTAAGAACCTACTAGATGTTGATAGCTATCATCCTGTCAGCCTCGCTAACATTTTGTACAAGCTGTTTGAACGTGTAGTGACCCAGCGGTTGTGTTGGCTCCTTGAGTCTTGGGGCCTTCTAGCTCTGTTCCAGGGCAGTTTTTGCCGAGGGTACTCCACCATCGACATCTTGGTGCACCTGGAGTCTGCCATTCAATCGACCTTTTACTGGCGACAACACCTTATTGCCTTCTTTTTCGACCTGACGAAGGCCTATGATACCACTTGGCAAAACCACATGCTCGCTACTCTGCATGAGTGGGCTCCGGGGCCTGCTCCAGATTTTTATACAGAAATTTTTGTCGCTCTGCGCTTTCAGAGCTCAATGTCAGTACATCTGACAGTGCACCCCCTGTACATAAGAATGGGGTCCCGCAGGGCTCAGTCCTGAATGTCCTCCTCTTTTTAATTCCCATCAGTGGTCTCGCATCAGCAGTAGGGTCGTCAGTATCTCCCTTCCTAAATGTTGATGATTTTTGTATCTCCTTCTGCTCCTCTTCTATTGTTGTGCCTGAATGCTGGCTGCGGGGAGCTATACAGAAGGTGCAGTCATGGGCCCTTGCTCACGGCTTTGTTTTCAGCCGCCAATACTTGAGTCATGCACTTCAGTCGTCATCGTACTGTCCGGCCCCATCCAGTACTTTACCTCGATGACCAACTATTAGATGTAGTGGGTACTTACCGCTTTTTGGGACTGGTCTTCGATACCCGCTTAACTTGGCTTCCCCATCTTTGTCAGCGTAAGGACAGGTGCTGGGAGCTCTTAATATTATTTGATACCTGAGCCACACCAGTTGGCGTGCTGATTGTCCCACACTGCTGCAGCTATACAAAGCCCTCATAAAGTCTTGTATTGACTATGGGAGCCTGGTGTATGGTTCAGCATTGCCCTCTGCACTATGTCTGCTGGACCCTATCCACCACTGTGGAGTTCACCTTGCAACAGGAGCCATCCGAATGAGTCACATGAACAGCCTCCTTGTGGAAGCTGGCATTCCTCCATTGGAGCTCTGGTGGCAACTACTGCTTGCAAATTATATCGCCCACATTCATAGTTTGCCTTGTCATCCAAATTACCATCTTCTATTCCCTAACATGGGGATCCATCTCCCACAACGGCAGCCCAGAACTGGAATCCCCTCGCTGTCCGTGTCCGTTTGCTTCTTAATAACCTCGACGCTTCCCCTCCACCATCTTTCCTGCAGGTCCACTTACGTACACCTCCATGTATAGTCACAGCTTTGGCTGGACCTATCACAAGGCTCAAAAGGCTCCGTTCCACATAAGGCCCTCCACTGGCATTTTCTCTCTCTTCTCAGCGAGTTTGAGGTCTCAGTAATTGTTTACACAAATGGTCAATGTTCGACAGTCTTGTTGGCTTTGCTTACGCTAAAGTTGGCTATATTGAACAGCGCTCCTTGCCGGGTGGCTGCAGTGTTTTCGCTGCAGAGTTGGTAGTCATCTATTGCGTTCTTGAGCATATCCGCTCCTGCGCCGTTGAGTCCTTTGTCATGTGTAGTGACTCCATAAGCAGCCTGCAAGCTCTCAACCAGTGCTTCCCTCGACATTCTTTGGTAATGACTATCCAGGAGTCTTTTTATGCCTTCGGGAACAGCGGACATTTGGTGACCTTCAGTGACTCCAGGACATGTCGGGATACTGGGCAATGAACTTACTGACATCCTGGCCAAACAGGGTACCGGTGAACCAACTCAGGAGATCGGCCTGCCGGACATTGATCTCCAATTGGTCTTCTCCTGCAAAGTTTTCGCGATGTGGGATTCTGAATGGCACACACTCAGTACACCAAACACACCTAATGTTATCAAGGGGACAATGAATGCGTGGCGGTCATCCATGCGAGCCACTCGCAGGGACTCTGTTGACCTTTGCCGGCTCCACATTGGCCATACTTAGCTGACACAGGGTCACCACCTCCGTCGTGAGGAGCCAGCTCGGTGTCGCTGTAGCTCCCTATAACTGCCGTCCACCTCTTGTTGACCAGCCCATTTCTAGCCACTCTGCAGCAGACTTTTAACCTTCCCAGCACTCTGCCAGCAGTGTTGTGCGATAATACCCCAATGGCTGATTTAGTTTTATGTTTTATTCGTGAAAGGGGGAGGGGTGTTTATCATACTATCTATGGTTCGGCACCTGGCCTTCTTTTCCAGGCCTCCACCCTCCCTCCCTTTTATCTCTTCATCAATCTTTCTTTGCAGTTTGTTTACCGTAATGTTTGTCTTTTTCCAATGGGTGTTCTTCTCACCTTGTCTTTTAGGCTGGCGATTTTAGTACATTGCAGAGTGGCTAGCTCATCCTTTTTTATCCTTGTGGTCAGCCAATCTGTCATCTGCTATGATTTTAATACCTTCCTCTGCCTTTCCTTTTTGTGTACACTTCCCCCTTCTTTTGTTTTCTCTTTCAATGTAGTTCCCCATTAGTTTTACCCCCTTTTACTTCCTCAAATTCCTTTGTTTTGGTTGTTTTACCGTGAGACTTGTTTGCTTGATGAAAAAGGGACTGATGACCCTGTAGTTGGGTCTGTTTATACTTGCTGGAACTATGTGGAGGCATGAGGAGTTCGTGCATGCTTGTGCAAGTGTGCTTGTCAAGCATACAGTAACATGTTGTCGCCTTTAGGCGACACAATACAGTCTAGTGAATGAAAGTGTTTCAATGAAATGGTGGAATAAAAGTATTCTATTGGCCAAAGAGTATTCATTTGTGATTCATATGTGTGTACAGAATCAGTGCCTGCTGTAAGAAGATTATTTAGAGATCAATTTCGTTATGTTAAAGTTCCTAATTGAAGTAAGATTTACCGATTGATAAATAAATTTCACGAAAGGGGAAGTGTTCTTGACAGAAAACATAGAAAATCATGTACAGTACTACAGGATAAACTCTGGGTAAAATTGGGCATGCTTTGGTAAGGTCTCATAGAAAATCAGTTAGACGTCTTTCTCAACAAATGGAAATTTTCTATGGGTCTGTTCAAATGTCTACAAAGATACTGAAAGCCCTATAAAGTAACAGCAGTGCAAGAAGTTAAACTGGGTGACCGTGCAACAAAGTTACAGTTTTGTGAATGGGTTTTTTATAGTGTGCATGACAGGAAAATTAACCTCCCCTAACTTTCTTTTCAGACAAATCATGGTTCCACCTAAATGAATAAATTAATTTACAAAATAACTCTTACCGGAGTTCTGAAAAGCCTAATCCCACATGATCAAAAAATAGTAGTGTGGTGCACTATTAGCAGTGAGAGAATAATGGCCTTTTTTTGCCCAGGAAACAACAGTGAGAGATCTGGAAAACATTTTGTGGCTCTTCTCCTCCTCCTCCCCCCTCCCCTCCCCCAATTAATTGAGAGAGAACATGCTTTCACGACCTTACAGTAGGACTCTGCAATAACACATACAGCCAACCTCTCATTACAGTAAATTTGTGATGTGTTTCTAGATAGTTATCACTAACAACATATGGCCTCCCCTGATTTAATCCCCTGCAATTAATGTGTCTTGGGGGTAGGAGCATTAAATGAGAAAGTGTATGAATCATACTGACTTACTTCAGATGAACTATAACATTCATCAAGAAATTTCTCAGGGAAACTACAGATTGTAATGAGCAGTTTCCTAAGCGGGTGTCAGAAATTCTTGAACAATGAAGGGAGGCAGTTCCAGCACCTCGTTGTGTAATATATATGAGTAATTTACTTTTCTTTTTAAGTGTTTGTTATCTATATTAAAAATAAGTGACACGACAAACTGTACTATATTTATTGCAGACTTCCTGTCACCTGCGTTGAGGGCACAGCAGCCAACCTTGCTGGCTGGCCACATGCTGCAAAAGCTGTTATGTTAATGATTGATCACCCTGTATTTAATGAATTTTATGTTTATATGATGTAAGTATTGAAATTAAACAGAAAAAAGATGAAACAAAAAAACCTTAGGGAGATATGAACCAGAGATCTATTCACAACTCGCAAATGCTTCCAATTGAAACTTACTGGCAGATTAAAACTGTGTGCCGGATCGAGACATGAGTTCGGGACCTATGCCTTTCGCGGGCAAGTGCCCTACCATCTGAGCTTCCAAAGCACGACTCATGACCCGCCCTCACGACTTCAATCCTGCCAGTACCTCATCTCTTACCTTCCTAACCTCACAGAAGCTCTACTGTGAACCTTGCAGAACTAGCACTCCTGGAAGAAAGGATATTGCAGAGATGATAGAGCACTTGCCTGCAAAAGGCAAAGGTCCCGAGTTTGAGTCTCGGTCTGGCACACAGTTTTAATCTGCCAGGAAGTTACATATCAGCGCACACTCCACTGCATCTCTTCACTCTCATTCTGGCTTCCATTTGAGCCATACGGTCTCTCCTGAAATCCCCTCGACTTTGTGGTATTAAAATGCCTCAAAGAAATCAAGCTCAGTTTTTTTAGATGTGCATTGAAAGGCTTTGGGTGATTGGTATTAGTTCTGAACGTCACATATCATAAATATAAAAAGTTACAAAAATCTAGTTGTCATGTGGTGTCCTTGTGAGGGTGTGTTGGTGTCCTTTAGTGACTTTGGCACTATCCCTAATTATGTGACTTAAGTTGTCATATGTATGTAATCTTTTCTGTGCAGATGTCATTTCTTGCCCATCACTACACAAAGCCATCTAACAGAGTAAAGTGTAGTAATTTTGGTAGCTGTTGAACATGATTTATATGCTAGTGTTAGATTTTTAACTGTCTGATCTCTCACAGAAGTAAAGTGCATGGATTCCGTCATGCAGCAAGGTGGTGCCTGTTGTGGTCAAAGGAATGTTTTGCAGTCTCTCATTGTCCAGGATATCTCCACATGTAGCTCGTGTAAAATGATTAGTAAAGATTTTGGGCTCAATAAACTGTTCTTCAGTCACAGATCATGATCTGTTTTCAGAGATACAAAGTTGGAAACATGTCTAAACAGTTGCACAAAGATTTTTCATCCCACAGTTTTGCAGATTATTAATTTATCAGAAGAGATTTCGTACTTTATCAGTGTCTCAATCTTATAGATACTTGTACCATGACAGCCAGTTTGAAACTGCAGTCTCATTTTATTTAGGAGCCATGAGTGCTAATAAAGTATTTCAGACTTACATGCAATCACCAGAAATATGGAGCACTAGATTTGCATAAGCTCTCCTCTCCCTCGCACACACGTGTATAAATGTGGCTACCTGTTTGTATGAAGTTTAAATTGTTCATTCACTTACTTACAGAAATGCTTGCTGTTCCTCTTGAAATGCATAGTTGAGGATGGTGATAACCTAGTTGAATGTACAGATAATTTTGGTTATGATATATCTTCGTAGTCCATGTAAATGATCCTTAAACTGCAGTTTCATTGGGAATATAGACCAAGTAAATACTTTGAACACCTGGTCCTCATGAATGGTGATGATGGAAGAATTTGTCATTGATAACATTTGGCAGGCAAAGGAAAACAGACAATGGTGTGTAGTTTCTGGGCACCAGACTTTGTGGCAATGTCTTGTGTTAATTTCCAGACTACACTGCAGGTCTCCAGGAGTGAGGGTATATGACTGCTGATGGCAATCCATCCATTGGATGGGAATGTTAAGCTTGGCAACTCTTTTGGTGCTATTTCAGAGGTGTAAACTATGTTCTGGCCCTAGGTTTCACCTCCTTCCTTCTCTCCATCTTTTAACACAAGCATGGCATAATGCTATGCACACATCCATTACAGTCACCTACACCCAACAAGTATGCTTAAGGGATAGCTCTCAGACCACACAAGGAAAGGAGCCACTATGCACTGAGGAAGATAGTCCTTTCCAATCAGACAGCTAAAAAGGTATTAGAAATTATGACTGTACTGAGGGAGGTGACTTTTCTACCATCATGTGCTGTGTGTGTGTGTGTGTGTGTGTGTGTGTGTGTGTGTGTGTGTGTGTTACTGTAAGAAGAAGCCATCATGTGATGAGAGACAGGTTGCCTTTGGCATCACAGACAAGAAATTGCTGCATCTCTTGTGAATTCTGCCATGCGAGTAACAGAATTAAGTCTTAGATGAAAGAGTTCAAAATTGATAAGCAAAATTAATTTTGCTCATCAATTCTGATCTCTATGAGCGAAATTAATTTTGCTTATCAATTCTGAACTGTCTTCCGTTAATTCTACTTGCTGTTACACAGGGGATGTACTGTCTCTAAATAGCAGAACATCCTGTTTACTTTCAAAAACAAAGCAACACAACACAGTGATTATGGCGCTGGACTCATATCCAGTAAGATATTCGTTTTTTGTTCTGATTTCCCGAAATCATTTCAGGTGACTGCTGGGATGGTTCTATTCACAACACCATAGTTCAGTTCAAATCCCATCTGCCTCAACTGACTTAATGCTGTGTGTGTATTGACCTCACCGTTGATGAGGTGTTACTCTTCAGCTTTTCGTGAATCAGTAGGCTGCATGTGTGGCAGTCCCCTGTTGTTTTTGGTCACAGTGAAATATGGCAATTGCAAAATGGCAAGTAACATGATGATGCACTGGGACCAATTTCTGACTAATTTAATAAATATAAGCTCATCCTGAATTCTGACCGACATAAGGAAATAAGTGTATGGAGAGGGGAGGGGGGGGGGGGGGGAAACCAGAAACTTTTGACTGCTCCATCATCCAATAACCTATCTGTTTGTGTTGATGAAATACTTGGAGGCCGTTTACATCAGGTATGAAATGGAATGAAAACCTATGGATTTTCTCCTTGAAGCAGTTGCAAGTAATCTTATTGTAAATAGAGCAGTTCTAAATAGTGGGAGCAATACCACTAGGGAAACAGTCTGTGGGCCGCCACATACGTGAAATGAGTTTGCATAATCGGTAGGGCAATTACTTATGTTAAGTTAGAAATCTGGGTTTGATTCCTGGTCTAACACTAATTTCTAATGGTTACTGGATATTCATTATATTGTCACAGAAGAAGCTGACAAGGGAACCTCCCCATTGCACCCCCCTCAGATTTAGTTATAAGTCTGCACAGTGGATAGGCCTTGAAAAACTGAACACAGATCAATTGAGAAAACAGGAAGAAGTTGTATGGAATTATGAAAAAAATTAGTAAAATATACAAACTGAGTAGTCCATGGAAAGATAGGCAACATCAAGGACAAATGAACAAGGAGCGCCGTGGTCCCGTGGTTAGCGAGAGCAGCTACGGAACGCGAGGTCCTAGGTTCAAGTCTTCCCTCGAGTGAAAAGTTTATTTTTTTATTTTCAGTTTATGTGACAAACTCTTAAGTTTTCATCACTTTTTTGGGAGTGATTATCACATCCACAGGAAAACCTAAATGGGGCAAGGTAGAAGAATCTTTTTACCCATTCGCTAAGTGTACAAGTTAGGTGGGTCGACAACATATTCCTGTCATGTGATGCACATGCCGTCACCAGTGTCGTATAGAATATGTCAGATGTGTTTTCCTGTGGAGGAATCGGTTGACCTATGACCTTCCGATCAAATGTTTTCGGTTCCCATTGGAGAGGCACGTCCTTTCATCTACTAATCGCATGGTTTTGCGGTGTGGTCGCAAAACACAGACACTAAACTTATTACAGTGAACAGAGACGTCAATGAACGAACGGACAGATCATAACTTTGCGAAAATAAAGAAAGTAAAATTTTCAGTCGAGGGAAGACTTGAACCAAGGACCTCTCGTTCCGCAGCTACTCACGCTATCCACGGGACCACGGCGCTCCTTGGCTTACATTCTCCTTGATGTTGCCTATCTTGCACATGGACTATTCAGTTTGTATATTTTACTAATTTTTTTCATAGTTCCACACAACTTCTTCCTGTTTTCTCGATTGATCTGCGTTCAGTTTTTCAAGGCCTAGTTACTGTCCAACTTATAACTAAATCTGAGGGGGGGGGGGGGGGTGCGATGGGGAGGTTCCCTTGTGAGTAGCACAGTTGCCGTAGTGTAGTGGTTATGACACTAGACTGTTGCATGGAGTGTCGCGAGTTCAAAACTGAACTGTAAAATTTTAATTTCTATATCCAGTTAGAGTACATTCTAGAAGTATCTACAGATGGCAAGAATCATTGTACTGGAATGTTCTGTAGCTGTATATATATCATATGTTTTCTGGCCGGAGGCAGTTCGCTCCGCACTCTTGTATGTGCAAGTGCTGAATAAACCTTCGTTAAGTTAGTGTTCGTCATTCATCTGCTTACACCTTCTTCTACGTGACAATATTGCAGGTTCAGCATGTCTGAAAAGATTTCACGGGTATCATTCCATGTCCTTGCATATTATTGATGAAATCTCCATTGATCCGTTCATTGCTTTTCAGTACATTTAATGCATTTCATAATATTGCTTGCAGCATGGTAGGCCACACTCCTTCACCTATAAGGTGAATGTTTGCAAATTCGGGGTTAGAGTCCCAATCTTACACAAATTTTCAATTTTTCCTATATATTCATTAGATAATTTGTGTTTAAGTAACTCATCATCTAATGGATACTGCTGTCTTTCTCAGTACCTCTTACATTATTAATTTATGGTATCAGTTGGATTGCATTCAAAGTTTTTGCTTCCTCATTGCATTTAAATCCTCAAGAAATCATTTACAGGTAACTGTGCTGTATTTCATTCCCATCTTTAAAGCTCTAGTATTTAGCAAAGGGAGCAACTTATGTACAGGCAGGATTGGAAGGAGAGATGGGTAACCTTCCCTTATTGATGTAGTACTAGCCGGCCGGAGTGGCCGCGCAGTTAAAGGCGCTTCAGTCTGGAACCGCACGACCGCTACGGTCGCAGGTTCGAATCCTGCCTCGGGCATGGATGTGTGTGATGTCCTTAGGTTAGTTAGGTTTAAGTAGTTCCAAGTTCTAGAGGACTTAAGACCACAGCAGTTGAGTCCCATAGTGCTCAGAGCCATTTGAACCATTTTTTTTATGTAGTACTGTTGATGAAAGAAAAGGATTTTGTGTTGCGCTGTGTACAAAAAAATGTGTGAAAATTTGTAATTCGTACAAAGACTACTTCCACATGGCATGTGGTGGCATTACTTTACTTTTGAGTCCATATTACAGTCATCGAGTTCACATAGCAAAGCTCCACATTTTACTTAATGTAATGGAGGTAGTAGCACATGTGGATGTAGCTTTAGAAAAGAAATTTTTATTGTAAAACTTGGAGGCACAGTACTCTCCAGCAGCTTCATAAATGGAGCACCAGCACATCTATCCATTCTAATGCTCTCCAATGTGGGCTAATGATAATTCCACTGCTTAGATTGTATCTTACTTAACATGTAACTTTTACAAGCAGATTGTTTTACAACTAAATATCTGGAACATTAGCTGTTGTTGCCTTTTTAACTACAGTTATTCACTTTCTGTTCTTTCTCCATTCGTAAACAAATGGCGTCAGATTGTAAGGAAGGAGAAAGCCAGTTTTTAAAAAATTATAAGTAGAGAATCTGCTTCCACTGCCTTGTGTTAGTTGTAGATTTTAACATCCTCCTTACAAGTAATAAAATAAGTGTCTCTCCACAGACTTATAAAAAAGTCTACTAAACCCCATTTTTTATAAGCAAGTTATATGTGGTAGTTGATACGAGGAATCTGTTACAGTTTAAAGCAGCTCAGCAGACAAGCCATAGTTACTATAGTCTTGCAAGTATTTGCAGCTGCAAGTGTTCTGTACAACTTGAAATATTAGCAACACAGTCTCCATAAATTGTGGTGTTTTGCCCATAACAAGGCAGTTAACAATTAAGTTGATCAGTGAATAAAGTGGCAAGTTGTTTGATTAGTCACAAGAAGGCTCAGTAGCCATCTACTCAAAAGTGTAATTTGCAGCACATGCTGTCCTTGTGATTTTGATCCTGTTTAGGCGAGTCAGTAACACAAAGTAAAGCAAAGCATTTGCATCTTCTGTCATTGCTAAGTAAGAGGAATGAGTAGTGTTAGCTGTGGACAGTGCAGCATTAGATAAGTGCTGTATGACTTGGATCACACTGTGTAACTTGATTTTTTCCCATCGTGTATGAAGTGCATTAAAGCGTGAAACAATTTTGCTTATTATCACGTAACCATAAGCTACATTTGAAAAATTATTTACTGTTACAAAATCTATCAAATGAATTATTTTTAATTCTTTCTAGGTACAAACATTGCCCCTGATGAATTTATTCAGCCTGAGTTATCCATGGATTATGATGGCAAACGAGATCGTTGGGCTGGCTATGATCCATCAGAACATAAATCAATCATTGAAGAATATCAAAAAATAGAAGAAGCTAAAAGGCAGCTGAGGGCAGAAAAACTAAACTCAAATGTGGATGGAAATGCTGAGGTAAGACTTGTACACTCATGAGCTGTTAAATTGGATACATTGACCTATTCATGGTAGTGTCTCATTTCGACCTGAAGACAGCTGCACTCTATACTAAACTGAAATTGTTACTGAGCCATTCTGTACCGTAACAGCAACAGCACAACGATTGCTCATATAGATTCATTGGACACGAGTCTGACAAAAGATACAGTCCACTTGTACAATGCTGTAGGTTTCAAAATGGATGCACTTTATGAAGTATTGGATTCATTTATTAGTTTACAGTGAATGAGAGTGGCATATGTATGATAGCCCTCCATTTCATCCCATGTAAATGTGCACCACAAAACAATACCTCCACCAGCAGCCTGAAAGGTTTCCTATTGGGAACCAAGTTGCATCGCCTCAGCGTGACCGAGTGGGGTGATGCAGTGGTTCGCACACTGGACTCGCATTCGGGAGGATGACAGTTCAGACTCACATCCGGCCATCCTAATTTAGGTTTTCCGTGATTTTTACTAAATCGTTTCAGGCAAATGCCGGGATGGTTCCTTTGAAAGGGCATGGCCAGTTTCCTTCCCCATGTCTTCCCTAATCCAAGCTTGTGCTCCATCTCTAATGACCTCGTTGTCGAGAAGACGTTAAACACTAATCTCCTCCTTGTCCGCCTCAGCATGATGCATACTTTGGAATACTGTGAATGCTCGGGGGAACTGCTTCTCATTGTCTCCAGGGCCTTTGACTTTGTGTGGCGTGAGGGCCTTCTGTGCAAACTATTTGCGTTGGTGGTACCAATGCTGCATGTGAGGCTCATTGCATCCTACCTCAAGGATAGGACTTTCAACGTTAGTGCCGGAGATCACACATCGACAGTTACGCAAATACTAGGAGTGGAGCTGCAGGAGTCCATCCTCAGTCCCATGCCATACTCCTTCTACTCTTCCGACATGCCAAAGATGGATGGAGTTGCATTAATGCTGTACGCAGATGATATGACCGTGTACATGAGGTGTCTCAATGCAAATGTCATGCGCCGCCAACTGCAGATGGCACGTGATGCATTCGGAGCATGGTCCACTAAGTGGTGCCTGAAATATAATGTCACAGTCGGGCCCTGATAATTAAAAGGAAAAGAGTATCTGTATACCTTCAGCCAGTGCTGATCATTGCGCGGGAGGGGAGGGGGTCTCTCACTGCACACTATCTGGGTGTAATGCTTGATAGGGGCCACACATGAAAGAAGTCTGGCCCAAAGCTCTTAGTAGACTGCAGGCACTATGTCAGGTACTGAATCCTGAATCCACCCTACTCTCAAGCTGCATCTAGCAGTGATATGCCCAGTGCTAGAATATGCAGCCATAGTGTAAGGAAATGGAGCAGACTGTCACATTCGATGTCTGCAATGGCAATGCATCTCGTACGCAACTTTTTAATGCAGGAGCTACATAAGCTCACTCTCATCCCTGTGATAAGAGATAGGATTAAACTGATCGCACAACTGTTCTACAAAAGTCACTGCAGTCAGCAAATAGCTTGTCTCAAACTAGGTAACAAGCCACACAGATAGGGTGCTACCTGGTGGTAGGGTCTGTTCTGGAAATAAGGCTGTTGTACCTGAATAGGTTGAAGCACCAACACATTAAACTGCTCATAAGCACAAAAAATTACCCAAAATTTTTGTTAATGTAGAAGGCATAACAAATTAGAAAATACAGGAATACTGAAAAGAAATTTAGCATACCCAACGTAGACAAGGTCAGAGTCAAGCTTGATGTGGTTTTCAAAGTGCTCCTTCCTACCCTCATTGTGCAATAAAAACTATTCTACAGTGATGAGTGCGCTTTTTCCAACACTGCATTATATCTAATTCAGTTGCTCATGAATCTGTTTGTCTCTCATTGTATGTATAATAAATTAAGAGACAGATCCGAGTGAAGTACTTGCCTTCAAGAGGCAAAATATGTGATACTGGTGATATACAGTGACAGCACTGTCCTAGGTCTCAGAACTATTAGTTCCTTCCTCAGGGAGGAGGAAAGGTTAGGTTGGTGAAGGTTTTTTTTAATGGAGGGCAGGTCATGTGTGCCCCAGGATGAGAGGGGCCTGCCTATAGTGAGGATGAAGTGGTGGCTGACCTGCCCTTACTTTTTAACCTTCCCCAACACCCCGCCCCCCCCGCCCCCCCCCCCCTCCCCCCCTCCTCTCTCTCTCTCTCTCTCTCTCTCTCTCCTCTCTCTCTCTCTCTCTCTCTCTCTCTCTTCTCCCTAAGGAAGGAATAATAGTTCTGAATGTTAGGTTAGTGTCATCACTTTAATTTTTGTGTGTGTTTGTTGGCAATGCTAATATTTTCCCTGTTGCAGGTGAGTATGACCAGCAGTTAAGTCTCATAATTTATTAGTTTCCTTGGTTGAATGTGTGTTTGATAAAGCTTAATGTATAATAATCAGTCTGTTTGAAGTAAAAGAAGCTATGATGTAATTGAGAACTACAAAAACTGCAAGGATAGATAAATTGCTGGACTGGAAGTTAGTTTTTTTTTTTCTTTTTTTCTCTACCTACATTGCAGTGCTTGTCTGTGCTCCATTTAGGGTATATGTAATTAATTATACTGAAATGGTCATTAATAGTACTGAAGTGAGGTCTTCAGTATGCTGTGTACACTTTTGATGTACTTAAAATAATACAGCTGTACTCTGACCAAATAGTAATAGTTATTTATTGCAACATTGGACGTGCTTTTGGAAATAGGAAGTAGGCATCCCCCAAAGAATCATTAAGACACACTCACTACATAGGGTACAGGTGTAAGATCTGTGAGAAAAGAGTGGAAGCAGTGATACCAAAAAGGTAGCCATTCTTTCTGTTATGATTTGTTAAAGAGAATGGCATGTTTGAGGTCAAATCTGTCTCTCCATGTCTGTGAGAACCTAACTGATAACATTAAATAGTGGTATCCTTGATGTGGGGAAAAATCTAACTGAACACATTGGGATTATGCTGACGTAGCACTCACATTGGAGGAGAAGTGTTTATATCCGCTGTTAAGTATTCTGCACACGCCCTGTATTACCACGCCATTACTACGTGCCGCTCAGCTGCTTGTCACAATCTTTCATGCACAGTGTGCTCCTGATTATTTGTGTGCAGATTACTTGGTTTGTGGATTATTTAGAGAGAGAGAGAGAGAGAGAGAGAGATGAAGCAAGCAAGCACTTGCTTAGAGAACACGGGAACCGACAGCACTGGTTGCCAGCTGAAAGGAGCAGTGGCAGATGCTAAGCCAGACTGACAGTAGAAGACAGCTGCTCCAAGCTGCACCTGGGCCCTCACAGATGTCAACAGTCGAAGCTGCTGCTACTACGTGTCCAGTACACATTGCCCTGAATAAAGTGGAACTTCGATTTTACATTTTTCGCAGTTCTACACCATAAATTCATAGCCCCTGAAAAAAACCCGTATCAGTGGTAAAATTTCTCAGGTTGTAGGTTTCTTCCTAGTAAGGTTCATCTCTGTTTTAAATTCTTACTTGACATCTTGCTTGACTTCATCTGGTTCTCTTGCTATTGACGTCTCAGGTGATTGAACGAGTTATAAATGGCACAGAAAAGAGACTGTTCACACTGCAGGTTGTGGTGGAGTTAAGAGAATATTTTCAGCCATTGTGGATAGGGGAGATGTGAAAGAGGAAATGCTGACATAATACACAGTTGATGTTGCCAACGTAACTTGAAACATTTAGCTTCATTGCGCAATTATGATTTAACTACTGCTAGGTTGCAATGGAAAAACAGTACAGTTGATGTGCAGTGCTCCTGACCGAGCACATCATCTTTACTTGCGCCACGTATAACTCAGGCTCACCTTTTTACATGTATTTCCAATGTACTGTATTCAGCAGCAATATCAGTCTTCAACCTTTTAAATTCAGGCACTGAGTCTGAAAGGATATTCTCTGTCAGAATAAAGTAAATGTCGGTCATTTCCAGCTAGTGAGCTCTTAACTGGGTGGTGACTTGTTAAGTCGCCAACAGCCAAAGCAGCTACCACATCACACTAACACATGTAATAAGTTGATAAACCTTAGACTATGAAATGTTCCAAGTTCCTAACTTACTGAATTATAAAGTATAAAAAGGCAAAGGAACTATAAATCCAAGTTGGTTTGAGAATTTTGTTGTTCTCGTAGGCATACATTTTACCAACACTCATAACATCAAATGACATAACCAGATCTCTAAGCTGTATACAAAAGAGAAAGAAATTTCAAATTTTTATGTCGTATTGTAGGCCTATTAGGAAAAAAAAAATGGATTTTGCCACTTGCAATATTGTAGGGTATGTAATTGACAAGACTATCTCTTTTGCTAATTACATATGAGAATTCCCTCCCTAGGCCCGACAAGACGCCTCCTGAGACGCGGCAAGGTAGGAGTAGGCAAAATGCAACAGGGAATAACAATATTAATGTGCTATTAGTAAACTGCAGGAGCGTCTATAGAAAGGTCCCAGAACTGCTCTCATTAATAAACGCTCACAACGCCCATATAGGGACAGAAAGTTGGCTGAAACCAGACATAAACAGTAATGAAATCCTAAACTCAGATTGGAATGTATACCGCAGAGACAGGCTGGACAGTGAAGGGGGAGGCGTGTTTATAGCGATAAGAAGTGCAATAGTATTGAAGGAAATTGACGGAGATCCGAAAAGGTGAAATGATTTGGGTGAAGGTCACGGTTAAAGCAGGCTCAGACATGGTAATTGGATGTCTTTATAGGCCCCCTGGCTCAGCAGCTGTTGTGGCTGAGCACCTGAAGGATAATTTGGAAAATATTTCGAGTAGATTTCCCCACCATGTTATAGTTCCGGGTGGAGATTTTAATTTGCCAGATATAGACTGGGAGACTCAGACGTTCATAACGGGTGGAAGGGACAAAGAATCCAGTGAATTTTTTTTTAAGTGCTTTATCTGAAAACTACCTTGAGCAGTTAAACAGAGAACAGACTCGTGGCGATAACATATTAGACCTTCTGGTGACAAACAGACCTGAACTATTTGAAACAGTTAACGTAGAACAGGGAATCAGCGATCATAAAGTGGTTACGGCATTGATGATTTCAGCCGTAAATAGAAATATTAAAAAAGGTAGGAAGATTTTTCTGTTTAGCAAAAGTGACAAAAAGCAGATTACAGAGTACCTGACGGCTCAACACAAAAGTTTTGTCTCAAGTACATACAGTGTTGAGGATCAGTGGACAAAGTTCAAAACCATCGTACAATATGTGTTAGATGAGTATGTGCCAAGCAAGATCGTAACAGATGAAAAAGAGCCACCGTGGTACAACAACCGAGTTAGAAAACTGCTGCGGAAGCAAAGGGAACTTCACAGCAAACATAAACATAGCCAAAGCCTTGCAGACAAAGAAAAATTACGCAAAGCGAAATGTAGTGTGAGGAGGGCTATGCGAGAGGCGTTCAATGAATTCGAAAGTAAAGTTCTATGTACTGACTTGGCAGAAAATCCTAAGAAATTCTGGTCTTATGTCAAAGCGGTAGGTGGATCAAAACAAAATGTCCAGACACTCTGTGACCAAAATGGTACTGAAACAGAGGATGACAGACTAAAGGCCGAAATACTAAATGTCTTTTTCCAAAGCTGTTTCACAGAGGAAGACTGCACTGTAGTTCCTTCTCTAGATTGTCGCACAGATGACAAAATGGTAGATATCGAAATAGACGACAGAGGGATAGAGAAACAATTAAAATCGCTCAAAAGAGGAAAGGCCGCTGGACCTGATGGTATACCAGTTCTGTTTTACACAGAGTACGCGAAGGAACTTGGCCCCCCTTCTTCCAGCGGTGTACGGTAGGTCTCTAGAAGAGCGTAGCGTTCCAAAGGATTGAAAAAGGGCACAGATCATCCCCGTTTTCAAGAAGGGACGTCGAACAGATGTGCAGAACTATAGACCTATATCTCTAACGTTGATCAGTTGTAGAATTTTGGAACACGTATTATGTTCGAGTATAATGACTTTCCTGGAGACTAGAAATCTACTCTGTAGGAATCAGCATGGGTTTCGAAAAAGAGGGTCGTGTGAAACCCAGCTCGCGCTATTCGTCCACGAGACTCAGAGGGCCATAGACACGGGTTCACAGGTAGGTGCCGTGTTTCTTGTCTTCCGCAAGGCATTCGATACAGTTCCCCACAGTCATTTAATGAACAAAGTAAGAGTATATGGACTATCAGACCAATTGTGTGATTGGATTGAAGAGTTCCTAGATAACAGAACGCAGCATGTCATTCTCAATGAAGAGAAGTCTTCCGAAATAAGAGTGATTTCAGGTGTGCCACAGGGGAGTGTCATAGGACTGTTGCTGTTCACAATATACATAAATGACCTGGTGGATGACATCGGAAGTTCACTGAGGCTTTTTGCAGATGATGCTGTGGTGTATCGAGAGGTTGTAACAATAGAAAATTGTACTGAAGTGCAGGAGGATCTGCAGCGAATTGACGCATGGTGCAGGGAATGGCAATTGAATCTCAATGTAGACAAGTGTAATGTGCTGCGAATACATAGAAAGATAGATCCATTATCATTTAGATAAAAAATAGCAGGTCAGCAACTGGAAGCAGATAATTCCATAAATTATCTGGGAGTACGCATTAGGAGTGATTTAAAATGGAATGATCATATAAAGTTGATCGTCGGTAAAGCAGATGCCAGACTGAGATTAATTGGAAGAATCCTAAGGAAATGCAATCCGAAAACAAAGGAAGTAGGTTACAGAACGCTTGTTCGCCCACTGCTTGAATACTGCTCAGTGGTGTGGGATCCGTACCAGATAGGGTTGATAGAAGAGATAAGATCCAACTGAGAGCAGCGCGCTTCGTTACAGGATCATTTAGTAATCGCGAAAGCGTTACGGAGATGACAGATAAACTCCAGTGGAAGACTCTGCAGGAGAGACGCTCACTAGCTCGGTACGGGCTTTTGTTGAAGTTTCGAGAACATACCTTCACTGAAGAGTCCAGCAGTATATTGCTCCCTCCTACGTATATCTCGCGAAGAGACCATGAGGATAAAATCAGAGAGATTAGAGCCCACACAGAAGCATACCGACAATCTTTCTTTCCACGAACAATACGAGACTGGAATAGAAGGGAGAACCGATAGAGGTACTCAGGGTACCCTCCGCCACACACCGTCAGGTGGCTTGCGGAGTACGGATGTAGATGTAGATGTAACTGAGCCATTTCCCAACACACAACTGCCACAAATTATACCTTAAAGCACTTAGTTTTGAGGTTTCTTTCATTTTATGTTCACCTTGAAAAATGGCAGTAGCCTACATTGCGAAATAAAATGAAAACTGTGAAATACCGTGAAAACTGACACATTACAACAACTCAGATGTTTGTTTTCCACCTGCAGCCAATAGCAATATAGTATGGCGATGTCACATTAATGCAGTTGCTTCTAGTGTATAGTGTGATAAACAGCAAGCTTACTTGGTGGCGTGTTCCAAAGAATGACTGACTGTGATCAGTGTATAGCAAATGGACTGACCATGGCTGCCACATAGGTTTAATTTATATAGTTAAACTTTGTACGCAGTTCACTTCCATGTATTAATTTTACTTACAGCAGTTCTGTGCAGAGCCTATCGATAGACTCCTGGAATGTATCGTGCCTCTACCAACTGCAGCCAATGTAGGCTACTCCATTTGCTGTGTGCGACACCACAATCAACATGACATGTTCAGTGAACAACTGTTCATCTTTGTTGCAGTCCTCAATGGTGTTTAATGTGTTGTGTAGCAGACAGATTGTTATAAATGTAATGGATTGCGGGGACAGCGATACACTGAAATCCCGGCAGGATTAACTTTATTTTTTATTTATTGGTATGAATAATTACCACATGTGTGAAGGAAAACTTGTGTGTATGTACATGCTTTTGAGAAACCTGTTGTTTTTACACTACAGCAAGTAACTAGTTCAAAGTGCAAATGGCACACATTGGCAGTACTGTAGAATGCTCCGCTTCAACTATATGGCACCATGAACAAGGAAAAGTTTACAAGCAATACACTAGAGGTCAGTGCCTCCACATCACTAGAGTATGCTGCTCTGCCATTGGCTACAGATGGAAAAAACATCCCCATACGTTAGATTCTGATGTTTTTCACCGTATGTCACAGTTTTTGGTTTGTTCACCATGCTCATCAATTTTGCTTTTTTGTGGGTGAGCACAGAGGAAAGATCTCGTAAAGAAGTGTGTTTTGACGTGTGTGGTTGTAGCATGTATCGGAAAGTAGTTAGATTACCTCATACCTAGATACAAATTTCAATTTTTTAATAAGTTTATACTTCCTGTTACACATCTGTGATTTTTTTAAAGAATTGATTAAATTAATTACCACAAATTGCTGTATAAACATTGTATTGTAAATATAATTTCCTTCACTTATACAGATTTTATACAATGTATTGAAGAGGATTGCAATTTTTAATCCTATGTATATATGTATATATGTTTTTGCTTGTTTTCTATAGGTTTTAATGTTCTTGATTCTGCATTTTCCTCAATTTTGCGTTGTTTAAGTCTGGGCTGCTTGAAAATGTAAAATGGGAGTTTCACTGTACATGTCTAAAAATATCTCAATTATTCTTGTTTTTCGATCATTCACACATCTTCTCCCCCACATTACTCAGAATATTTGGGGAAAATACTGTATTTCTTACGGCATATACAACAAAGTCTGTAAGATATTTTATAAGAACCTGATTGCTGTCTATAGTTCTTAAAGATTTAATTGAATTCCCTTTGTGTTTGTTGAACATTACTGTAACATCATTCCAAACTCTTGCAGATTTGGTTTCTGAGTGAGATGGTCAGCTTTTAGGAAGCTGACTGTGACTGAGCGAGGTGGCGCAGTGGTTAGCACACTGGACTCGCATTCGGGAGGGCAACGGTTCAATCCCGCGTCCGGCCATCCTGATTTAGGTTTTCCGCGATTTCCCTAAATCGCTCCAGGCAAATGCCGGGATGGTTCCTTTGAAAGGGCAGGACCGACGTCCTTCCCTAATCCAATGAGACCGATGACCTAGCTGTTTGGTCTCTTCCCCCACACAACCCAACCCAAACTGACTGTGACACAGTGTAGTTAAATAAAGGAATAGCCTGAAGGGACTCTTTCTGAAACATCCAGGCATAGTTGATTTGGAGGAAAGATTTTTTTTTTTTTTTTTTGGGGGGGGGGGGGGCATTGGTGTGGGGCGGGGGAGTTGTGGAGGGAAACAGAATACCTTAGGCAGGTTCAAAGGGGTGTGAGGTGCATTAGTTCTGGAGAGAGGAAGAGGCTGTCACAAGATAGTGTGAGAGACGCATGAAACCAGTAAAGAAACAGCAATAACCTCCACAATGGTAACAAGAAAGTGTCTGTGATAAGTAGAAGTAAAAATGTACAAATATCAATTTCTAAAAAAAGTTTGAACATGTATGTACATATGTATGTGTGTTTCATTGGAAGAAAACTCAAATTCATTCTTCATTCTAATTACTCCAGATGCAGTAATTTGAATATTTGATCAATAGGAGGTTGTTTGGAGATTAGTGACTAAGGTCACTGACTGACCTCACATTAAGACAACAAAGACCAAATAATAGCCACTGAAGTAGCATAAAGTCAAAAGGCTTCAGTAACTCGAGAACTGTTAAGCTGCATCCTATACTTCGCTATGCTGGTCATATTGATGGTAACTTCGTGCACAGGGCGTTTCACGATTCATATTACAGGCTTCCAGAGATTGTAGAAGGGACTTCGTAGACATCAGTTTTGGTAAAGAACCCACGCCTGCAAATGTACATTTGAGTATAAAATAAATTTGAAGACTGACTCACTTTCAAACCTAAGAATACATGGTACGCACACACAAATTGAGAAGAGGGTGCCGTCATCAGCCCCTGTTGTAGTTGTACCAACACATACCATTTTTGTCAGACTACAACAATGGCTGTGAAAACTGGTATTTTCACAACTAGGAGGGTTGACTGTGGTGCTCCACAGATGTGCTGCAGTCTCGAATTTGAAGAGGAAGTCTTCATTAGATAGAAGAGAACCTGACAATGAGTACGGGAAACAGTGCCCAAGCTCTGGACTCCTGTAGAGCCTGTTCAGAGCCCATTGTCTCTGTGGTAAATTTCTGGACATGGTAGTTGCTGGCCACAGCTGTACACCTCAGAAACAGGTTCGAGGTGTCACCCACTACCAAAAGTACATCTGAGCCAGCATGGGACAGCTCACTGACAATGTTCCTGGAAGGTACAGACAAATGCAGATGTCTTTGAAAACTCCTCCAACATTAGGTTGGTGATGGAGCCACTTGGGGAAATAGTGGCCTGGCCATGGAGGAAAACCAGTGTCCATTCACTTTTATTTGCTGGGGGATTATGTTCAAGACATGGAGGAGGCTCTGCCGGCAGCAGTTGAGCTCACTGGTCACACCTGATCGCAAATTGTGGGTTATGTCATCACAAATTACTCCAACCATCCTCAATTCCTGTAGGTGGCTGACTGCTTTCAGGAAAACAGCTAGTCTAGCACATGGGATGTAGGCAGAGCTATTGTTTTGCAGTGTCATTCCCAGAGCAGACAATTGTGTAGTGTCCTCTGCTATCGGTTGGAGAATTATATTCTTTCTCTCCCCCCATAAGTTAGTCAAGCACAGGAAGCGGCTAGTAATGTATCTCAGTACATGTGGTATACACATGTGGGTTTTGTTTTTAGGATATAGACATACTTCCACAGGTCTGATAAGATACATTCTAAATTTGGACAGAGACGAATATTAAAAAGAGTAAAATTTGTCAAGCCAGATCAGAGGAGGAAAATGTTAGTATAGTATTAATTAACTGCATGGGAATGTTGCAGAACTAATCTTGCTTATGAACTTTTACAGTGCACACATAGTACTAGACACAGAAAGCTGACTAATGTCAAATGTGAATAGCAATAAAATTCGGATAAAAGATCGGTTGATCACCTGTGGTGGAGGCATGTTTACTGTTGGGGTGGGGAGATAATATCTAGTGAGGTTTATATATGTCCTCCAATGTGAACTAATTTGGATGATGATGATGATGATGTGGTCACCAGATGCTTTTATAGAGCCCCTGTCTCAGGATCAGTAGTGTGGACAATATTTAGCATAAATTTCTTGGTCATATTATAGTATCGTGTGGAGGTTTCAGCTTACCAGCTTAAGAAAAGGAGACTCAAGTGATAAGGGTGGATAGTAGGGACGGGGAATCGTGAAGTTATTCTAAATGTCTTATCCACAAATTACCTTGAGAAGTTGATCAAATAACAGACCAAAACTTGAAGAAAAGTAGGAAGATACTTGTGCTTAGCAAGAGCGACAAAAGACAGATTTCAGATTACCCAAGCGATCAGTGCAAAAAGCTCATTTCCAGGACCATAAGTGTAGAACCTCAGTGGACAATGTTAAAGGGTGGTGTATAATACACCTTAGACAAGTATATGCCAAGCAAAGTTGTGAGGGATGAGAAAATAGGTTTTTTTAGCCAAAAAGTGGGGAATAATATGGTTAATTGGAGTACTATGTAAATCAACCTTGTTTCAGAAAAAAAGTTGCATTATTTATTGAATACCCCCTTGTAATTGTAGACGCGTCTCTCTTGTCAGTCCATTCTAAAATTATCATTCTTTCCAGAAGAACATGTTGTGGTAAACACAGTTCGCTCTGTTCAGTCAAAAGAGCAAGAAGGCAAAATGTGTATAGGGGAGGTGAAGTTGATGACTTATTTCTTGACTTACAGAAAGCTTTCACCTCATAAACAAAATATTGGAGCAGATATGCAAACACATTGAACATACCTTACCAAATAAAACTCTGGAAATCATTGTTAATGGGGATGTGTTATCAGAAGCTAAAGTAGCATCCAACATACCTCAAGGAAGTGCAATAGGAGTGCTACTGTTCATGAGGTTTGTAAATGATCTTGCATATATCATCTTTAGCTCTGTCAGGTTTTTCATGTTTGACTCAGTTGTCTACAAGGAAGTGAAATTCTTAGGTATGAAATTTGGCAACTGACTCTCAACATAAAGAAATGTAATTTGTGTAAAATTATGAAAAACTCTGGTTTCTTATATTACGTAATTGATAGTGAGTCCCTAGAAACAGACACAATAATAAAAAATTTAAGAGTATCTATCCATGATGATATATGATACAAAAGAAACTTGAATCTAGCCATGTGGAAGTTAGATGCCAGACTGTTGTATACTTAGTGAATTGCTTAGAAAAACTCTTACTCCACCAGTTTGGAATATTGTTAGACAATCTGGACCACTTTGTATCAGTGTGTGTGTGTGTGTGTGTGTGTGTGTGTGTGTGTGTGTGTGTGTGTGTGTAACAGGAACACTCAACAAACTGCAGTGAGTGATTCTGCAAGAATTGTATTGTGCATCACTCAATGCCGCACCGATAAATGTCGGAGTGCTTGTGATGAAAAACAAGTCGAATCCTATGAATTCATCTAAATGTGGTGAAGTTAGCATGAAAGTAAAATTAGTGCTTAAATAGAAGTGATTAGACAAACTTTGCGTGCCATCTGCAAACAGAATAAAATGTGTGGATTTTGTACCCTTCTCCATACATTGTACAGTATTTTGTGAACTACAGGTGTAGATATCTGTCATTTACCTTGGTTGTTTTACTATCATAGATTTATTTAATCTGGTCACAAAACATTGTTGTTCAACAAACGGGTGCTGCTAGCAGCATATACTGTTTGTTCAAGCTTTTGTGGTTTGATCAATTGCTATTTGTTTTTCAGACAGAGGATATTGATGAAGATGACGAAGATAAATATGTCGATGAAGTAGATATGCCGGGCACTAAAGTAGATTCAAAACAACGTATAACAGTTCGTAATTTACGTATTCGAGAGGACACTGCAAAATACCTGCGCAATTTGGATCCAAATTCTGCCTATTATGATCCTAAAACTCGTTCCATGAGGGACAATCCACATGCTGGTACTGGAGTTAATGAACAAGAGTGAGTAGTCTTATATCTTTGTCCTGTTTAAGTGGAATGTAATTTATTCACAACTGTATAAAGCCACATCAAACTTCGTTGAATAAAATTAAAAACTGCATTAGGTAGAAATTTGACACCATGTAATAGAGGTATGGGTGATTACTCCTATGTCATCTCAGAAAAACTGGATCAGTATCCTGCACAATGAGTATCGTGCCATGATCAGTAAATTTAAGACAGATCAATATTATGCATCACATAAATTGAAGACACCTTGTATCAACATGGTGTTTTATGCAAAAGCTTGCACAAAGTAACTTTGCCCATGCACAGAAACACGTTTCTGTCCTGACCATTCTGAAAGTCCATCCCTTTGCTCCGAAGTGGTGGCCATCTCAATTTCCTGTCGCCTCCTGGACTGTTTGCTTTGTCTTTTAGCAGCAGCTGTCTCTGTTGTTTACGATGCATTGGTTTTCGTACTCGCTAATCTGGTCAGAGACTATTCATTTTGGACTCTTGTCGAATTATTGCGAATTATTGGTTGTATTGTTTAACCTGATAATATGATAGTATGCAGACTTGCTAGCTGCATCTTAGAAATTTTGAGATATGAGCTTGTAAGTAGACTTCCAACTGTTGAATTGAACCCCCCCCCCCCCCCCCCCCCCCACCACCACCACCACCACCACCACCACCACCACCACCACCACCACCACCACCACCACCACCACTGTGAGGTGGCTGTTGGCAACATCCACTGATACCACTGTCCCCTCCCCTACCATCCTGTCTGCGCAGATATGGGCCAGGTTATTTTGTGCGCATTGCATTGTATTTGCCTAGCTCTATGCAGAGTAAGTGATTTTAGGTGTACATTTTAACAATTGAGCCCATTTCTGATATTTATTTATGTGTTAGGAAATAGTGTTGGGAGTTATTTTCTTAGTGGGAATAAGTTGTATCGAGCTCCTCATCTGCCACCTCAAATAGAACTGTGTGTAATTATTACTAGTGGAAAACCCCACTCATTTTTATTATTTAGACAGTATACTCGGTCAACATAAGGACAGACCATTCAAAAAAAATAAAACCCGGCTTATGTCGGTTTCAACATTGATAGTTTAGTGTTCAGCCACTTCAGAGCATCTTGTACTATATTTGTAGGTTGGCTATCATGTTTTGGTTGAGGTGGTTGCCACTTTATATTGCCTTTACTGTATGCGGTTTTGAATACACTATAACAAAATGTGCACTTTCAGACTCTGTCCTGTAATGTTGTTTTGGCAGTGCTTTCAAAAAAGGCTGGCTATAGTGATTCTGAATCCAACATTGAATTTAGTGACTCAGAAAGTTTAGAAGAATATGATGATACCTCAGTAGAGACTGAAAGTGATGACAGTTTGTCAGTTGAGTGACAAGTGAGCTCCAACGGTACAAAATAATAAGTCTACTGTGCTCCAACAAAATCCTCAGAGATTTGTTTACTGGTGCTATTCAGAATTTTATAACTCATTATTTTGTGCTTTAAAAGCTGTCTTTGTATGTCTGTATGTAATTTCATTCACCATAGGATGTTTAAAAAATAGTATGTTAAGGGGTTAATTACTCGGAAAGTGTAAAGTGAAACTTTAATGTGCGAGATAGATGTTACTGCCAGATGACCCAGATAAATATATTTTACTGTGCATGTAATTAACAGAGATCTTGACTGTTTTGTAGTGTGGACTATGCTGGCGAGAACTTCGTACGCTTCACTGGAGACACACAAAAGCACTCAGTGGCTCAGCTGTTTGCTTGGGAGGCATATGAGAAAGGAGTGGATGTCCATCTCCTAGCTGAACCTACTAAGTTGGAAATGCTGCAACACGAGTATGAGAAGAAGAAGGAGCAGTTCAAGAGCCAAGCACAGGGTAGCATATTGGAGAAATACGGAGGAGCTGAACATCTGCAAGCACCACCCAAAGCTCTTCTTTTAGCTCAGACAGAGGATTATGTGGAATACTCGCGTTATGGTAAACTTATAAAGGTATTGTTATTTAATTAATAAGTAATGCAGAAAAATCTAGAAAGTAAGAGTTATACTGAATGATGTGGAAAGTAAATCTGTGCTGCATTGGTCTTGAGGAAGTGCTCTGTAACCTTTAGCCCACTTCATACAAACTTCTGTGTTCAAGAAATTTTGATAACCCGAAACAAAATGAATATTACTGTGAAACACTGGATAAAGCCAGGAGTTGAGTTTCAGAAAAGAAATTTTGTTTTTCTACTGATTTTAGATTTAAAGAGATGAAATTATTTCAATTTTTTGCTCTCAGGGTCAGGAAAAACAAATCATCCGATCAAAGTATGAAGAAGACATATTCCCAAACAACCATACATCTGTTTGGGGTTCTTACTGGCAGAATGGTCAGTGGGGATATAAATGTTGCCATTCTTTTGTAAAAGTAAGTTTGGGTGAAATCTTAAGTCTTGTTAATACTATATTTGTGGGCTGATTTTTATCTTAATGTTTCATGGTCTTGTGTTTTACTAGAATTCATACTGTACTGGTGAAGCTGGCAAAGCAGCTGCATCTGATTTACAAAGAGGAATGAAAGTTGAAACAGAGCCCCTGGCAGAAACAAAAAATTCCAGCTCTTCAGATTCAGACAGCTCGGATTCAGATGTAAGTAGTCTCTGATATAAACTTTTGGTAGGTTTTATAAAATTGTGATACAAATGGTGATTAATCTGAAATGCAAGTAATGAATAACATACAGTATTAGCATATTTCACCGAGTTTCATTATCACTGAATTCGTAATTTGAACTTCTTTGACCCTGCAGATGCTTGTAGTTTTTTCTAAACGATTTAAAAACGGGTGTTATGCAGGTGATTAATGTAGCGAGGCTGTAATTGATTTATGCACAATTCTTAGCAAAACTGGACTCTTACCACAGTTACAGTATGTCGATTGGATGTAACCACCATTTTACACCCGAAAACCTGATATACCTGAGGTGTGTTATTTCTAGACATTGTTGTGTTGCAGACTATAGTAGGTAGCCCTGCACATTACTGCCATTTTGGGCAACACATCTTGGGTAATACTGCAACACAAGAAATTGCCAGATGCTACTATGTAAAGAAGTCGTGGAATTTTATTTTGCTCACATTTGGAACAGTAAACAGAACAGTAGCAACAAATAATGTTGTGACACTGGCCTGTTTTATCAATTTGCTACAGGTATTTTTATTCTGATAGTTCAGAAATAGCAAGTACTGTTAATTTAAAAATCGTATAGCCCATTACAGATTACCTCGTTAATTGATAAAGTGTAATATATCTTTATGTTGAAGACACAGGCTCCAATACAGTTTGGTGGCAAATTTGAAAGACTGACACACTTCAATGTGGTGTACTGATAAAAATTGAGAGTATTGTGTTGTCTTCATTTCTACTTCAAACTTGCTTTGGTTTCCTTTACTGCTTGCTCAGTATACAGTTTGAATAACATCGGGGATCTACTACAATCTTGTCTCATTCCCTTCTCAAACACTACATCCCTTTCATGCCCCTCAACTCTAACTGCCATGTAGTCTGTGTACAAGTTGAAAATAGTCTTTCTCTCCTTGTATTTTACTCCTGCTACCTTCAGAATTTCAGACTGTGCTCCAGGCAGGCAGGCGGGGCAGCTTACAGGTCACTTTTTTTGCATTTTCCTTGACTGTCTCAAAAACCGTGGCATCTAGCGATGATGATTCCCAGTTGAAAATTAACCAACATTGAATTTACTACAAAAATGGTCCTATTCATTATTTTTTTTTCTGGGCTAGTAGTTTCACATTAAAGAGGATTGGGAAAGTTGCAGATTATTAAAAATAGGGTTTTGATAGTAAAAATTAGAATATCTTTTCAAATAAAAAGGGTTCAGAACAAATATTTAGTGTTTGTACCACATATGAGTTGAATAGAACAATATAAAATAATAAATTGTGTTGTAGAGATGTTCAGCATCGAAAGTCGGGGGCGGATGTCTGAAGTGCAAGGGAAATTAGGTTGCTAGATTGTGGCCATATACTTCCCTCCTTCATACATCTGCAAAATGAAGAATGAGCAGGCAGTTCTTAGCTGTCTCTGACACATTGTCATAAAAAGCAACTGCAGACAGTTTCACATAGTCATACCAACCCTTCTGCAGCCCGCCTTATGAATCACCAAGAACGCAGCATGCAGACATGACTGAGGTTGTTTATTTTCTATAAAGTGTGTGCATGGATTACAGATAAGAATTGCTAATAATATTAACACGAGAAACACATGTGGACAGAGTCTATGTAAATCTCTGCACACTGTTCTATAATGCTAGAGGGAAATTGATTGTTAGTCATCCTGTACTGTGGTTGCAGGATTTTTCCAAGAAAGGCAACTTACCCCATTATGAGTGCTGCTCACTTTTCAATACCTCCTAAGCATTTCCTCTCTGGTTCTCTCATGCAAATAAACAAAACAAGTTCAAAGGGCTCGTGTCTGTGTAGTGGAGTTGCTTTCAGTTTGAGTATTTGTAGTTGTTATATGAACTATTACATAAAAAACCTCAATATCAAGAGCAGTGAACTATCTACCACACTGAAGAGCCTGCCCCATGTGTAATGTACTGTCAGTATGTATTTCATTGACTCTGCTTTCATTGGCTGCAATATTTTTTGCAGTGTGAGGGTGTCAAATATATCACCCCAGCCTCTGTTCTCCCACCTGAAGAGGCCGAACACAAATCAAACAATGTATTATAGCAGATTACTGTTAGAGATAGACATATGATCAATTCTGTTCCATCAGACTTATTGACATCCACCATGCAAAATATACTTTTGATTTGTGGGAAGAGAACTGGGCAGGAAATAATGGGGATATGTTTGTCTCTAAACTGAAAAGCTAGCAGCACTCTGGTGGAGGAAATCCCCTTTCCTGGAAGAATGCGTCAATTGCTGTACAGAACGACTAACAGGCAGTTTCCCCTGTAGCAGTGTAGAAAAGTGTGCAAAGATTTACAAAGATTCTGTTCATAAATGTTTCTTGCATTAGAATTATGAAAAATTCATATCTGTATTCCATGTAGTGTTAACACACTGTGAAAAGTAAACATCCCCGCATATGTCAACATACTGTGTCGCCAGTGATTCATAAGATGAGCTGCTCAAGAGTTCATATAACTTTGTGAAACAATCTGTAGTTGCTTTGTGTGAAATAGTGCATTAGACAAAATTGGGAATTGGCTGCTCACTCTTCATTCTGCAGTCGTGTGAAGGTGGGAAGTGCATGACCACGCTCTGACGACCTGCCTTCCCTCGCACTTCTGGCCTCCATCTAGTCTTTTAACCCTGTTAAACCCCAATAACGCAATTTGTCCCTTAATTTGGTTCTACTCACTTAGATGTGGTACACACATTAAATATTTGTCCATAACCCACTTCATATGACAACAAACAGTTTTATGCCATTAAAACTCAATTTTAATAATATGCATTTTTTTCGATTGCCTGCAGTGTGGAAACTTAGTCGTAGAGGAAAAATGAATAGGGTCCTTTTAGAAGGAAATTTAATGTAGTCTAATTTTGTAATGGGAAACATCTTCACTATCTGCTGCAGTTTTTGAAATATTAAAGAAATCCTAAAAAAAAAAAAAAAATTCTTTACATGCCCCTCACCCACACTCTCACTTCAGTGGTCAGGATTTTTAGTATGTTGTGTGACACCTCACTCCCCTTCCACTGTACAAAAGTTTGTGACTACACAAATTTTTTTCACCCAGCTGATATTTTTTGGTCTTCATTGACTGGGCTGAGGAGGGGAACTTTAAGTCCAGTTTCATAAGGCAATTTATAACCATTTATGCTCAATTTCATACAGGGGTGGTGTAATCCACTTTGCGAGTCAAAAGTTTTTTGAGTAACCTATAAAATGAATATCATCAAGGAACAAGGGAAGCAAAAATATCCTTTAATGAGTGTGTGTGTGTGTGTGGGGGGGGGGGGGGGGGGCATTGATGTATGTATGAATATGTGGACTATAGCTCCTTAAAGGATTTATCCAAAAAAAAAAGCAAATTTTTCTTATTTTTTGCGTGCTTGTTGACAACTCAATGCCTCCAATATTCACTGCATTGTCTCATTTACTCCTAAATCGTTAATCAGTAGTCTCTCTCTTGATCATTTGTTGCCATGTGATTAGTGACACAATATTTGTACTCTGTCATTAAGCTGGTTGCCTGTTTTGTTGATAGATGTCACTTTGGTAGCTATCCAGGAATTGCAGGCTCTAGAGTTAAAGGTCTAAATTTTCCACCTCCACACCAGGTACAAACATTGACCCAATACACATTAATATTTTCATAAAGGAATAAATTTGACAGTTAATGGCAATCAATATACACCAAAGCAAATATTCCTGTGGTCAAGTTCTCTATTTGTGAATAATGTAAATGCTGTACACAGGACATACTGCTGCCTGATGCCGTAAGACTGAAAATTCAAGATGTCATAATATCAAAACACAGACTTGCCTCTGCCTCTGAAAAATTTCAACTTCATTTTGCCCTATCTTTATTGTGCACACAAATGTACTCTCGTGCATTTCATTTCACATTTGAGTAAACAGCTCTCGCTCTCTCCATATGTTTTACCATTCATTAATCATTCTTTTCAGGATCACTCTGATAAAGATAGTGAAGAAACAGAAAAAAAGAAAAAACAAAATAAAAAGAAGAAAAAGAAGGAGAAGAAGAAGAAGCACTTAGAAAAGAAGAGGAAAGGAAAGAAAGATTCTCCAGAAGATAAACTGAAAATGGTGAGTGCTTTTAGTTATTTTTAGGTAAGATCGGACAGGCCTGGGATTTCTTGCTAATCTTTTATGTTCTAATTGAGAAATAGTGAGTAATGCATTGACAGTAACAAAGAAATATATAAAATAATTTAATTTCTAGCCACTGCTAAAGTGTTCTTTCAATTTGAAGCTAATGAGACTCAAATTAGTCTTCCATCTTTTGCAAGAAGAGCCCATTCACTTGATCTTAAAAACATATTCTCTCTCTCTCTCTCTCTCTCTCTCTCTCTCTCTCTCTCTCTCTCTCAAGCTTTCATATTCGATTGTTAGTGTGTGTGTATAAATTCAACCAACAAACTGCAATATACCTGGTCAGACTAGGGCAAATACCAAAAGAATATTGTCAATTAGAAAGTTATTTTATTTGAGACAAGCTGTGTGGGATGGCCACTGCAATGCCTAGACATGGAGGGAAGATGGAGTGAGGTTGGAGCCACCAATTGGACCACAAGTTGTGCTTAGAGGAGCTTGTGTTGCCAATTTGAGGCAGGGATCCTAAAGACCCATCCTACATAAGAGCTTTATCCTGACCTACATGTTTGGCAGGGAAATACCTCTGTGGATGATTACCAATAAAGGGAACGAAATAATGGGTTGAACTGTGAATAGTATTAATTTGCCTTTTTATGATCTTTTTTACTTACCTTAATGAAAGTGAGAATTGCAGGCAATTAAATTTCTAACTGCATACATTACAAACATTTCTTTTGTCGTCACCCTTTTTTTCTGTAATTAGTACTGAAAACCACTGATGGAATGGGCTCACTGTCTTTGAGTATCTGTGAAACAGGTAATTGGAGACTGTCTTTGCAGGATCTTGGAACAGCTTACTGAATATTTCTCCAATGTACCATATTGGTTCATAGCTTTTCTTATTAAGTATTTTTCTGAGAACATGAAGAAACTTTTGAACACAACTTTGAAGGAATCACCTTTAGCTTAGTGACAACAAGTGTTGCTTTCTAGTGGATGGAGAAGCTATTAGATTATCTAATTGTGTGGTTTACAAATCAGAATGTGTTAGTCATTAATGTACATGGTAGTAGGACAAGAAGCACTTCCCAAAGAGATTGGATTTCGTGCATTGTACACAATAATTCAAAACCATTTTAACCCAGTTCCATGGGTGATAACAGAACATAGTGGTCTATTGAGGTTAGGGAAGTGTTGTTTGCGTTATGTCTTGTTGTAGGACTGTCAGGTGAAAATCGGCAGTAGCACAATTATTACTTATTTAGTGCCTGTAGCCAATACTTTATCAAATGACTTGGGTGTTAGTTCCAGCCTACAATTTACATGAGTGACAACTGAAATACTAAAGATGCTTGTACAAAAAATTTAAAGAATGGATATCTGTGTTTACTGCAAGAATTGAAGGGGAAAAAAATAACTTCCTTCACAAATTTTTAAACCTGCAAACATTGTTTGAAATTAGGTTTGGAAGCTTAAGATTGTTTCGTGTGGTTTTCTGTAACCATAGGTAGATCTATTTGTGTGTCGTTGTAAATAAGAGGAATACCTATTGCTAGGACAGGAAAAAATGGTTTTATTTTTCCCAATTTCGATACTAGTTTGACAGTTTATTTTTGAAGAATTGTGTGTTCCTGTTTTTGTCTACCTCACTGTTTTTTGTTGAAAATGTAACCATCAATTAATTATATTTATAAGCTTTGCAAATCACATTTATTTACTTTATTAAATATGAAATTGTTCATATTAAATCCATTGAATCTAATCAAATAAAGTAAAACTATCCACACACAGTTGATAGTTTTTCAAATGAAAGCATTGACATAACTTAAAGAGTTCTCTTCTGAGAACTCTTCTGCTATCAATCCACTGTGGTGTGGAAACAGCCACCTGGAGTCTAGATTTTAACGCAGAATACAAATGGCCTTCAGCACAACACCATACATTTGGCAGTGTACACGTATCTGCTAACATGGAAAATTGCTTTCCCAGTGACAAGGAGATATCCCTAGTGGTGCGATCGACTATTTGAAACTACCTATACAGTGATGTAGATTAAAGTCCCAGGTATCGCACTTGGGGGGGGGGGGGGCAGCATTTGCGAGTAATCCAGGAAAAATATTTTGGAATTTTATGTGATTCTCTAGAGCTTTAAAAAAATATGTTACACAGACTGGTTATGTAGTGTTGTAATGATTAAAGTGCAGTGCTCACATGGAAAAGATTGTGGTTCGAATCGTGCCAAGTGCTTTGAAATTTTGCATTTTTAAATCTTTATCAAAATGACTTATTTTTGTTCAATTAATTGGTTTAAATGAAAATTTTCATTTTTATTCCTTTTTCACGTCATTTTGATCACTGTGTCAACTATTTCAACTGCTCTCTTTTTCTTCCTGTCATTCTCTTCCACTTGGAATCTTTGTGCATGCAAATTTGTTTTTATCTATCTGTTACAATATTCAGACATTTAAAAATGCCCATCTGTAGGTTAAAAAACAGTTAAAATCTCTTTATATTGACCGTGTAGTGGTGTCAAATGTATTTTTGTTACAAGATGTAATTTTTTTTATTTTTATAATAAACATCATACAAACAGAAATCTTATTGCACTGTAGATGAAATACCGTATTTACTCGAATCTAGGCCACACTCGAATCTAAGCCGCACCTGAAAAATGAGAGTCGAAATAAAGGAAAAAAAAATTTTCCCGAATCTAAGCCACACCTGAAATTTGAGACTCGAAATTCAAGGGGAGAGAAAAGTTTTAGGCCACACCTCCAAATCGAAACAAAGTTGGTCCATTGTAATATGAGACACAATTTAGGTCGAATGAATGACGATACAGCTACAGTAGTTTGGTTCGAGCCGTAAGCTTAGCAGTTAAGCTTTACCAGGTAGCCATTGCTATGCGTCAGGCGCTCCTCCGTATTTATACGGGTACCCTTCGTTTTTCACGTGCTTAGTCTGGTTTGAATTTATTGCTTATTTTTCTTTGATCTGATAAACGCCGTTCTCTTTGTTATAGGTGTTTACATACGTCACTCTAAGCTGAAAATGCATTACTGTACAGTGTAGTGTGTCATGCATTGTTTGTCGCATTCTGATAATGAGTGTTTACGACCTGTCGCCGCTCGCGGCATGGTTTGCTTTTGTGCGTGCTACCGCCGCTTACAATAAAAAAAAAGAGGAATTGTCTCAGTAGCGAAACAATGGCAAGAGACTGCTATTTGTTGTTATTTACACTGCTGCTTTCATTGATAATGATCAACAAGAACCAAATAATAAACTGCTTTGATAGAAGATGTTCTGAACGAGAGTTTAACGAAAATTTTTCTCCGTTTGAAAATCTTTGCAGACGCCTCTTTAGTACATTACTTTCTGCACAGAAATTATAGTCATCTCAGATTTTAAAATCTAGTCAATTGCCGTGCTTCATTTCTGACTGTATCACTATTAGGCATAAGAATAATACGAATATAAACATGACATGATATGTGTATTCTTCGGCGTTTGCTGTTGTCTCACTCTAGTTTCGTAGTTTATTAGGCAGACAGGATTTAAATGAGATAGCAGCAACCACGAAAGAATACATGGCAAAATGTTTATATTCGTATTATTCTTGTGGTGTAGAGAATACTGCATGCGAATCACAATTCATAAAAGTTCCCATTAGCAATCATCTCTTCTCACAGGTAGAAAAAAATTCAGAACGTAGAATTGGCCTTATTGACAAGCATCGCAAACAGGCTTGCCAGTCGGATTTTCGTAGTACATTGGAAAGCTGCTACATTCGAAGATGAATAATACGGAATTTGTATTTACTTCCTTGGATAACGTATGAAAATGCAGTGGTCGAAATTCGGGCCGGAGAAAAAAAAAGCTAGTCTTCCACCCCTTCTTTTTTTTTATTTTTTTTTTTTTAACTGATGCAGAAGTTTTGGCGCCAGTATTTATCTTTGTGCCTGCAAAGCATGCCTGTGTAGCGCTACATATATTCGACGGCAGAAGTTAGATGTGGCGGCACCTACCAACGTTTTTCAGAACTTCGGCTTTCTTTGCACTCGATTCCAAGCCGCAGGCGGTTTTTTGGATTACAAAAACTGGAAAAAAGTCTGGCTTAGATTCGAGTAAATGCGGTAAAGCAGATGAAGATTTAAACTAAAGAAGAAATTGTAAATATAACTAATGAATGCAAAACATGGACAAAAATATCAGATTATAAAAAGGAAGAAATGAATTCAAAGTTAATACATAAAAATAATTAAAATCACATGAACAAGGATTCCAAGTGGAAAAAGAATGATAGGCAGAAAAATAAGAGCAAATGAAAAATTTAATACCAGCCTGTGTAACATTCCTTTGTTTTAAGCTGTAGAGCATCGTGCAAAATTTTGAACTTCTTTCATCAATTACTCACAAACAAGGGTCCATCATGGTCAATGGCTGCATGGTGTGATTCGTGGGACCTTAACCTACATGGCTGTATAAATGGTTTCAAAAAATTGATCCCCCCACTGAGGACCTCTCCTTGTAAGCACTAAAGGGATTTGTATCCCTTCAGAACATGTTACACATCTGATACTATAAGGGGCGTTCAAGAAGAAAGAGGCATAATTACAGAAACCAGTTCCAGTATGTTAGAATTATTGACCCTGGCAGTTGAGACACTTGTCGACGTCGTCGTCCAAGGTGAGTCGCTTCACCCTCGGAGCATTTTTAAGGGGACCAAAAATAACGTAATCACAGGGGGAGAGCTCGGGACGGTATGGAGGATGGCCAAGAACCTCCCATTTGAATTTCTACATTAGTGCCACGACTGTGTTGGCTGTATGAGGCTGTGCATTGTCGTGGAGCAGAATGACCCCACGGGTGAGATTGCTTGGTTGTTTTGATTTGATCGCTTGACAAAGGGTGGTCAAGGTTTGCGAGTGACGCTGGGCATTCACTGGTGTCCCGTGCAGCAGAAAGTGAATCAGAAGGGGGCCATCTTGGTCAATCAAGAATGTCAGCATAGGGCAAACATTGACATGTGGCCATAAGAGCTGTTAGCCTATTTTGAAGTTGTAACCCAGTGGGTTTTTGTGTTTTGTTCAACTATTGCTGAAGTATGTATGCCTTCATGCTTCTTAAAGGCTTACTGGTTTAATCACCAGAAAATCATTTCCACTCTATCTGATGAAAGCCAACTTAGAAAGTATTCAAAACCAATCTTAGTGATGAATCTAGGAGTATACTACAACCCTCCACTTATCACTTGAATAAGGATAGCGAGACAAGATTAGTCTAATTACAGCAGGCACAGAGGTATTTAAGCAGTCATTCTGGCTGTGCTCCATCGGTGAATGGAATGAGGAAAAAACCCTAATAACTGATATAATGTGAAGTACATTTGCCATATACTTTACAGTGGTCTGCAGAGTACAGATGTAGATTAATGAAGCAGCCTTCACTTATAACACAAGTAGTGCTTTATCCAGAAATGTCAGAGTTCCTGATACTGTTCTGCAGCAAATCATACCAAAATTGGTGTGGTTTGGAGAGATCTTTAATGTGGTGCATTAATTGAACTATGTACTCTCATGGTATGTAAGTATTAACATGAAAATCATCCAATATAAAATTTAACTTCACAAACATGTAAATCAACATTGTACCCACTCGGTTTGCATCTGTCAGCCAATCACAGCGTCATTTGTTAATTGGCACTGCCGCACAACTTGGTACACATTGCATCCAAATTTTAACTGTACGCCACTTCCTGATAGAATGCCCTTTTTGTTAACCGTTTTTGTTTCAGGGTTTACCGTCTGATTTATCAGCTGTTTTAGCGAATGACGCGTGGGCTGTCAACTGCGTTTTACTTTTTATCCGCCAAAGCAATGTGGCAAAGGCCATTTAAGTTTTAGTTTTGGACCTCCATTTCTGTATGTGTCTTTTTTAGCCCTTTTTCCCCATGCCTGTATTTAGTTGGCTTCTATTCTGTCAATTGGGACTGACGTGTAGCCATTTAACTCCTCACTGTGTTCATGTGCTATAGTTTTGATTTGGTCATGTATGACCCCAGTTGTTTTTTGTGCCCTAAAGCAAAACAAAACAAACAGCAACGGACATCTGACATGCAAGGGTGTTCCTGGCAGTAAAACAAAATGCTGAGAATATTTGTTTAAATATTGATTTAGTATTATTTTTACTATTTTGTCAATAAAGTTTGTGGTGACTGCATGATCTGTTGCATAGGCAGGACCTACGTTAAATTGCATGGTATAGAATGCCATGTTGATTAAGTGTTGGGAAATGTCGCCTCAATGGTTAAAACTGTTACTTGAACGTAACTTGTTTGATGTCACACTTAAAGGCATAGTGCTTCAACCAAGAAATTAACCATTATTTTAAGATTATATGAAATTGTCATAAGTAAGAAAAAAATCAAAATTGAACTTCAGCATTCAAGTAGCAATTTCTACACTGAGCCATTTAGACATGTTTTGTTCCCGCGGACTGACACTTTTCAAGCAATTTCATGGGCTTTTTATAGAAGTCATGAAGAAAGTATAAAGATAGTAAGCCATTTATGTTAAAAGTTTGACACTACTGCTTTCTGATGCTGTTGTATAACTTTTTTCTGAATGTAAATAACATTTTTTTTCTAGTTTTGAAAGTCGAATGTTTTTCCACAGAACAAAACAATTCTAACTTCTAAACCTTTTTATTTTTAATGTTTGAAAGAAATAAGCATGTATGCAAGAACATATTTTATTGAAAAACAAATTCAATACAGAAGTGCAGCATTTTTTAATCAAACATTTTATTCGGGTATGGTAGTCTTTGAAACAGTCCGGTACTCAGAGACCCACATTACACTGCTTGCACCACCATCGTGTTTTTTCTTACTCTTTTCCCAGTTTCTTTTTTACCTTTGCCTGCACACGCTTTACAGCACCTTGCTGCATTACGTGCTGTAGCTGTGAATCGTTTCTGGGAAGTGTCACCCAAACACTCTGTCTGCACTTGGTGATGGTCCACCTTGTGAGACCTGAAGCACCTCCATGCCACGAGTTCTAGATGCTTGCCTAAGGCCTCCATGAAGTACACCAGAGATTTGTCGTTTTGGTTGGTTGTTTGTACACAACCCAACTATTGGCTACTGCTAAAAGAAATAGGTTAAAGAAAATATTTTTTCGCCATTTCAGTGTCTTGTAACAGAAAGGATAATAGTTTGATAGCTGGTCAACCCTGTCTACTCCAGTTTCAAGCATGTTGTAGTCTATTACAACATCTGCTTTATGCCTCTCTCTTTGTTTCTGGTCCTAGTAACAGTTAAAGTTGCTCAATGTTAGGTTGAAAGACAGTACACATGACTGGTTTATTTCTATTTTACCACAAGTGAATATTCCTTACTCCGAAACATCATTTCCCCCTGCCTGAGCTTCACAGTCTTCCTTTCATAAAGTAGACCCTTCCTACGTACACCAAAGGTTTCATTCTGCCACTGGTAGTCCAATACAGCAGGGCTTATGTAGAACCTATCCATATAAACACAGTGTGCTTTGCCAAAATAATCTCCACACAGCCCGTCCCAATTACTGAAGATAAAATTGTGTACATTGTTTGAGTTACCTGTGTAAATATCACTGTTCAAAGCATAACATGTTGTTAAGTTACACAGTCTATAAAGTTTGATTCCATATTTATTTGGTTTGCTTTTCATATATATACTCTGATCCTATTCTGCCTCTGAAGGATATATTCCTTCATGAATTGAGGTGTTCCCGTGTGGTTTGAAGTTATTCTTAACACTTTGTGTCAAAAGAGCTGAAGAAAGACCTAATTTTGTGCAGTGGATCATATTTTGGCTGACACAGTTTTATGAATTTTGTGTTGTCATTCAAGTGCAACTTACACAAAATTGAAGTAAATCTCTCTACTCTATCTCCATTATTTATTAATGTATCCTCCGACCAATAATCACCTATTTTTGGCAACTTCACTGCTCATATGCAAAATAATAGAGAAAAACATGTACATTTCATGTTATTTTTTTCTGTTGATCACCTTTCGTAGACTTCTTAGTCATTTCACAAATTTTTAATCCTGCATACCTGTTTTTACCACTCATTGTTGGAAAAACACTGAGATAAGCATTCAGATTCACTGCAATTTTCATCCACTTTCAAAGTTACATCAGTAGCACTATTGAACACTGGTAAAACAGGCTGGTTGTCAACTCTTGACCAGTTGCTTACATCAGGGATCATGTTTTGTGATGTATCAGGATAAGCAGCAGTACTTGAACCCTTCATCTGTCCATAAATAAATAAGTACACGTATAAACCACTATGAAATATCCAAATAATTTTGAGTCAATATTCGCTTTTATAGTAACATGCATGTTATTTAGTAACAATGTTATAAATCTGTGGCTGAACTGTTGGAAGTTTCAGAAAATATGTCTGAAGGTTCATAATAAATATCTACATCGTAGTTTTCTTCCTTTGATCCAGAAGAAACATCAAAAACATCCCTGCTCCATGCACAACACACACACACACACACACACACACACACACACACACACACACACACACACACAAAGTGCTCTAGGCCCAAATTGGAAATTGTGTGATTGTGCCTGTGAAAACCGATTGTGTGTTACCTATGCTCAATCTGCAGACTCGTAGTGACCTCTGTCTGAAAGTAAATGAAGTACTCTTGCCGCCAGTTCAATTCGATAAATGTACAGCATACGTTTTTGCATTACATATACGAGGGAAACAAAGTAACGTACGGCATATGAGCACCATCCAGAGAGGTTTGTTTGTGAGGTCTACAGGTATTGCGTACGGGCTTAGTGTGAAAAGTGTTAACTATCGGTTACCAGTATTGGTAAACTACTGCCCTCAGCTTTACATAATTTTTTACATAGAACAAGAAAAAATGCTACATTTCATAAAAACTGCCAGTTTTGTGAGTCACTTGAAATCACAGATTTTGCTTTATTTTTCACATTATCAGTTATATGAAATTTTCCTGGCCCTGGCAATAGTTTAGAAAGTAGTAACATCCCTCTGCTGTTTATTATTCCATATACTACATGTTAATGATTGAGTTACAGGTGATTGTTTCTCTATTCACATTTTTGTTTGTTTCTATTTTCAAATTTCATATATTGTAAAAATGCTTACATAATTGGACAGTCTTCGGCACTGCTTTGCAGTCAGAAATAGATGAAAGATCAACTTCTAGTGTATTAAAACTGAAAGTTTTTGTAAAATAACTTGTATGAACTGAAGCTCCGTTGAAGATTTTTAAAGAACAGAACATTTACACCACTCATTGAAGACGTAAGAAAAGAGTCTAAAGTGTCTCATTAACCACAAATATTTTAGTGAGTATTCTATTGTCTCACAATTTTTCTCTTTGAGTGTGTTTCAATAACATCCGATGATGGCACCTTTAGTGTGTTGAAACTGGTTATCCAGTAAACATTAGTTAAGCGATCTTGGCTTTTGAATTATTTCTACAACGAAGTGATCGCCCCATTACACACTGTGTGTTCACTGCTCAATAACATCTCTTCTGTATTTGTGACTTCAGTAGTCACAAAAATGTTAGCTTTGTGTAGAGACCAGTACATTGTTTCAAATTGCAGTTTTATTAATTTTAATGTGCTTTGCAGGCCTTGCAGCAAGAAGATCTTAACCAGCAAGAAGCTGAGCGCATTTTGTCAATGGATGAAAGGAAACGGCCGTACAATAGCATGTTTGAAGTGAAGAAACCAACTGAAGAAGAAATAGAGGCATATTACATGAAAAAGAGAAGAGATGAAGATCCTATGACTCAGTTTATGAAGTGAAAGAACTTGGGCTTTTCTATCTATACATGCATATATTACCTATAAAATATTTATTTTTCACAGTAATTGCTCTGTATTTTGTATAAGAACTGATTAACAGTAGTGTAATACGCAACTGTAAAATAAGTTTCTTGTAAATATATTTCTGCTCTGTAGTTAACTAATATTTTATTCCCATTTCAGTTATTTTTGAGGAATTTGAAATATACTAGTATTCTTTATCATATTGCTGCCAAATATGGTGACGATGAGACAAAAGGTGAAACCTACTTGCACTTCCCCTCTTTATCCACATATAGTCTTGTCCAAATTTTAGTGTAGAATTTTTTTTATTGTTTAACTTTTAGGTTGGAAAGCCTGTCAGTCGGTATCCAATTTCTTACAAATAATGAATTTTTCTTTTTTTAAGATTCCCTATACCTTGGTAGAGAAAATCACTTATTGTTACTGTGAAATAAAAATATTTACGTTGAAATTTTAATGGTGATATTTCAGTCCACATAACAGAATTTGTATTTCTGTTTCCATGAGTGTAAATGGGATAGGGAGACTGTCAACCGGATAAATTAAGTAACCAAGCATGTTAATTTGCAGTTTTCGTGCTGACCGAGCAGTTCTGGAGCTGAGAGACTGCTATGGTCGCAGGTTCCAATCCTGCCTCAGGCATGGATGTCCTTAGTTCTAAGTTTTGGGGACTGATGACCTCGGATGTTAAGTCCCATAGTGCTCGGAGCCATTTGCAGTTTTCATACTACAAAATGAGTGCAGGACATGTAATCCAAAAAGATCAAACTTGTGGCCCACACGGAATAATTTGCAACTCCACTTCACAATTAGCCTTCTATTTTTTAAAATAAATATCTACAAATATTTAGTTAACTGGCTATTGAATGGATTAACGTTACACTTATTTCATCAGTTTTCTACACATCTCAGACAAAGACATCTTTCTGTTTAAAGTTCACTGTCTCGCAACAGTGCAAAAGAAAAAATGCTTTGTATGCTATGCATTGACAGGAAACATTTTGGTTTGATGAATAGGCCTATAAACAACTTGTTTATGTATTGCATATTAATTTGTGTAGTCATTTTATTGGTTGCAATATAATGGAAGGAAACATTCCACGTGGGAAAAATTATATATAAAACCAAAGATGAGGTGACTTACCGAACAAACACAAACATACACACAAAATTCAAGCTTTCGCAACAAACTGTTGCCTCATCAGGAAAGAGGGAAGGAGAGGGGAAGACGAAAGGAAGTGGGTTTTAAGGGAGAGGGTAAGGAGTCATTCCAATCCCGGGAGCGGAAAGACTTACCTTAGGGGAAAAAAAGGACAGGTATACACTCGCACACACGCACATATCCATCCACACATACAGACACAAGCAGACATATTTCTGCTTGTGTCTGTATGTGTGGATGGATATGTGCGTGTGTGCGAGTGTATACCTGTCCTTTTTTCCCCCTAAGGTAAGTCTTTCCGCTCCCGGGATTGGAATGACTCCTTACCCTCTCCCTTAAAACCCACTTCCTTTCGTCTTCCCCTCTCCTTCCCTCTTTCCTGATGAGGCAACAGTTTGTTGCGAAAGCTTGAATTTTGTGTGTATGTTTGTGTGTCTATCGACCTGCCAGCGCTTTTGTTCGGTAAGTCACCTCATCTTTGGTTTTATATATCATTTTATTGGTTGGGCGCATTACAAGAAGAGTTGCTAGTAAAATTTTAACTGAAGGAACAGTGGAAGGAGGAAGGAACAAGTTTGAGATTCTATTTCCTTTCCATCCTTTATATTCAGCATGTCTTGTCTTCAAGGGGAAGAATAGCTAATAAACAAAAAGTGGAAATTGGAGTATTCTTGTTATCAGCCTGTTTAATATGATAAATTGTTAGTGTGCCTAAGTTATATAACATTGGCATTATTAACCACATATCTTATCTTCTGGTTATCTATACATGTACAGAATGATTTTAAAAAATGTGTACAGAAACATGACAAATCAATCTCATGGGAACAAGGCATTGCAAAGGCTATCTGGAGCCACTAAATGGTGTTGCTGTTATTACTCACATGCTACAAATGGATGCCCACTACAGGAGATGCTCAAAGCTTTGTCCAGATGCATTGAACGGCACACCCTCTCGAAAAGATACCTGGCGTGTCCTCGAAGATATTGTGCTGTCACATCAAGCTTGCCCACTAGGTGTTTCATACACAAGGCCCTTTAGATACCCAAACAGGGAAAAAATTGGTTGTTAACAGATTGTGTGATGAGGCGGCCTTGTGACTGGCAAACCAGTCCAGCGGACAGGAAACGTTGCCTGTGGGTGTGTCCTCACTTGTCTGCTGAAATGCAAAGGTGCTTTGTCGTGCTGAAATTGAATGGAGTGACGAATAGATAAGAGAACATCATTCAGAACCTCTCTTAGGAATACGAGATACATGCGATTATCACAGATTGGTCTGGGAGGATGTATGGCCCAGTTTCCGATGATGACAGCCCACATGTGACCGTATGCCCTCTGGTGGCGTTTGCGTCCCCTGGTTCCTACATAATTACTCATCTTCGCTGTATGCCCAATGTGCCATGTCAGTTTGTAAACACTTTTTTGCATCACTATATAAAATTGAGGTCACCTACTGCTGTTTGGGTTAATGTAAGGAACTACTGTAGAGATTTTGATATTGTTTTCACTGCTATTTAGACTGAGTTACAAGGGAAATTTACAAGAAATTAAAGAGAAGTTCAAATAAAGTGTTCGTGCTGAATAATGTCTGTATTGTAGGAGCAGATAGCCAAATGTATCAAAGGAAAGGCTCTCAGATTATTTTCCCAGAGAACACTGTTTTTCTGTTTTGGAATACAGTTTCATAAAGAATTATTAAGGAGATAACTTTAGCGTTCAAATGAAAGCAAAATCCAGTTTCGGAACCTGTTATCTGTGATGAAAACAGAAGGCATAATATAAGCTAAGTCAGTTGGGTTTCATTATCTTTGAGTAATTGGTGTTTGATACAGTTTCAGTGGAAACAAGAAGGTTTATAAACTTGTAGTTTTCGTGGTTTTCCTGTTGCCAAGCAGTGTCTGGCCAGCTTCAGTAGATAGAGATACTACGTGTGTGTGGTTTTTTTCCCCCTCTAGTTTAGGATGCCTTTTGGCCTAAAGCTCTAAAGTACAGCAGTCTTTTTGTTTGGCTGCAACTCAATATATTTATATGGTGATTAGCAATAAGTCCTTTGCATAATTTTGTCAAAACTGCTTAGAAACCTCACTCTGGCTGGTGTACCAGACCAACAGTTGTTTATCTGCTATATAGATTTGAACCATGGGATAGCAATATGCGCATACACAAATTATGGTATCACATACACAAAGTATTAAAAGGAAAGTGCATTGGCAGGTCTGTCATTTGTACTCAAGTGATCATGATTCATGTGAAAAAATGTCAGTTGTGATTATGGGTGCACAAAGGAAGTTAACAGACTATGAACACTGAATAGTAGTTGGAGCTAGACGCTTGGGACATTCCATTTCGTAAATTGTTTGGGAATTCAATATCCCAAGCTCCACAGTATCAAGCATGTGCCGAGATCACCAAATTTCAGGCGTTACCTCTTACCACAGACAAAGCAGTGACCAACAATCTTCACTTGAAGATCGAGAGCAGCAGCATTTGCATAGAGTTGTCAGTGCCAACAGACAAGGAACACAACATAAAATAGCTGCCGAAATCTATGTAGGACATACGATGAACGTGTGCATTAGGACAGTGCAACAAAACTTGGTATTAAAGGGGTATGGCAGCAAATGACCAATGCAAGTGCCTTTGCTAACAGCACATCACCACCTGCAGCACCTTTCCTGGGCTAGTGACCATATTGGTTGGACCCTAGACAACTGAAAACCATGGCCTGATTAGATGATTATATGGTGATTAGCAATAAGTCCTTTACATAATTTTGTCAAAACTGCTTAGAAACCTCATTTGGTAAGAGCTAATGGGAAGGTTCAAATGTTGTGCAGACCCCACCAAGCCTGGACCCAAATTGTCAACAAGGCACTATGCAACCCGGTGGTGACTCCATAATGGTGTGGGCTGTGATTACATGAAATAGGTTCACGGACCAAAGAACCCAGTCTTATCATTGGCTGGAAATGGCTATGTTCAGGTCCTTGGAGATCATCTGTAGCCATTCATAGATTTCATTTTCCCAAAGAATGAGGGAATTTTTATGGATAACAATGCACCAGGTCACAGTTGTTCATGATTGGTTAGAAGAACATCCCAAACAGTTTGAGTGAATGATTTGGCCACCCACATTGCCCAATCTGGGACAGTTCAAGCACAAAATCCCGCACCGACAACCCTTTCGCAATTTTGGGTGGCTATAGAGGCAGCATGGTTCAATATATCTGCAAGGGCTTCCAACGACTTGTGGAACCTACTCTAATTCTTTAGACGACAAGAAGTGATGTGGAGCTGGTTTGCAAACTTCCCACCTCTCTCCCATAGGTTGACTTACTTTGTATGCACAGCCGATCTCTGGATAGCTGGCCACGTCAATCTCCAAAAACTTCTTTTCCGAAGAATAACGCTGGTTAAGGGAATTTATCAGACTCACTCTCTATTCTTGAAATAATTTGGTACTCTAAGGATACTTTTAGTTCAGTCACAGTATATTTCAAATTTCACAAAAAAAATTCATACTCGTGCGAGCAGCCAAGTCATCAAACATTAAATACTATTAGGATACATTTACAGCAGGGTTGGTTTAATAACCACCAGAAAATATGAACTTGTCTTAGTTCTAGCGAGTCCAACACATGAATTACTTAAAAGTCTAATCTCATTTGTTCTTAATAATCATCACAGTCACTAAACCAGCAAAGAATAGCACAGGCTCTTCTCTACACATACGCTGAAACTCTATGGATCATACAGCAGGTACTTGTCGGCCGCCGTGTCCACACTTTGCTCATGACTGTTTTTTAGACATGCGAACATGCAATGCGCAGTAGGTCGGATTTGTCTCTCTCACTTTTATTTAAAATATCGTGAGTTCGAGACGGAGGAAGGCCAAGCCGTTCCAGAATTTACGCAGAAATTCTCGAAGCACTACACTACGCCACGTGACATTGCTGCGCTATGCGGGGCAGAAAGAAGTCCAGCACTTGTAACCTTAGGTGGTATCCCATGACTTTTGTCACCTCAGTGTATAGTGACGAAACATGAACTCCAAGAACTTACAAAGCATGCAATTGCATCAATGGGCACGGTTTGTGATGCTTTTAAGGCAAGTTACAAAGTTTGTTTCTCAGATTTATTTTCAAATGGAGCACTGATTTCAGACTCTGAACCCAGTACTAGCCACACGGTATTCAGAACTTAATACAAGCTGAGCCTCTTTAATTATACCCAATTCTCAATAAGAATACAAGAATAGCTTTTAACCGATTACAAAATTCAATATCGCACTTACAGAACTCGCAGCTTCCAGTGCTGTTGGAATGTGGCCCATGTTTGAACATTTGGGTACCCCCTTCCCTCCTACACCAATCCCCAGCAATCAACATATTCAGTCTTCTCTTGGCACGTCATCCAGGTAATGATGTGGCCATACACAAATGGTGATTAGATTTTTAACTTCAATTCTTTGGGAATTTTCTCTGCATGTCAGCAGTTATATAATTATCTCCAAGTATATCTTAGTTTTCAGGTTTGGATGTAATGTTTGGCTTAGAGAGAAGTATCCAAAAATAACAGCCAAGAAGTTTCTGTTATTTGTATCCAGTGTACCACCTGGGGCATGATAGCTTTGGAGTTCTTTGAATTTTTGAAGTCATTATACTCAGATAATAAATTCTTAGTTGTTTTCACTCTGAATAGTTTATGTTGACTTTTTCTCTAAACTTTAAAATGAAATCATATTGTGGACCTTAAACCCAAAGAACATAGCCTGATCTTGTGACAAAGCAAGCTGGGATATTTTTACTTCCCCTCGTTTTGCCATCTACCTCCTTAAAATTCATTTTTGAACTAATTACCATTAACATACATGAGTATAATCTGTATTTTCATGAAAAAGAAAATTTGGCCTCCCGTTTTAAAGAATATAACACCAGGGCTAATTTTGTGCTTAGTTTTATGTATGTAATTGATATTTTGACTATGCCTAGTTAGTATCTTTTGTTACAGGGTGAAATCCGTAATTATTTCTTAACTTAAATTCTATTGTTGACTTGTAAACAAATATAAATTCTGTACTAATTATAAACTTTTGGAGGAACAACTAAATAAATAAATGTCATGTGACTAGGGCCTCCCATCGGGTAGACCGTTCGCTGGGTGCAAGTTTTTCGATTTGACGCCACTTCGGTGACTTGTGCGTCGATGAGGATGAAATGATGCTGATTAGGACAACACAACACCCAGCCGCTGAGCGGAGAACATCTCCGACCCAGCCGGGAATCGAACCCGGGCCCTTAGGATTGACATTCTGTCACGCTGACCACTCAGCTACCGGGGACGGACAAGAGGAACAACTAATAGTATTCTTAAAGGGCCTATTCGAAAACACGTTGGCAAAGCCAGCTCTTAATTAATTCTAAAGTAATTACCAGTTTTGTCGAAAGTATTGTTTGCATAACTATATCTGTTAATTTTATGATTTAAACAAATAATTCAGCCTAACTCTTGTAGTAGTAGAAGAAACTGTTAAAAAGACTGAATTTTTCGATGTATTCAGTTAGTTGAACTTGTTATGTTTTAATTGTTATTTCTGCAACTTCAAACAGTTTCAGTACCTATTATTGTGAGGATATATGAGGCACTGAGAGCACAAGCGGACTAACCCCGGAGAAGTCAATATGGAGGAAACAGGTCTCATAATACGGGCCCACAAATAATGTATGTTTGTGATACATTGCAGCCTTGTAACATGCATATGATGTAACTGTGGTTTTATTGAACAATATTTTGACATAGATAAATTACAAAAGTACTATATAGTAGAATATTAGCAGTTTTGTTGTGGCTTAGTCCATTTTCGCTCCAAGTAGTTGAACATTCTCAATGACAGGTCCGTTAGTACGCTGATGCATGTGACAATAGTATTCATTACTAGTATACATTGTACACATTACATGTACCATTTTACATTGGTTTCTGTAATGTTACGCATTGTGTTACATTTCAAAATCATCCACAGGCAATGTTTCTACAGCATTTGATGACGTTTGTAAAGTTTTGTAGAAATCATGATGAAGTGGAGGTACATACGGAAGCAAACTTAGCAGATCCTTCTTTTTTGCCTCTGTAATTACATTTCCATTAGGATAAAGCAGTTCGAGATTGCTGATGCATGTGGATGTTCGTTTGGCCACATCAATTTCCTGAAATGGCTCTTGGTTTTGGTTCGAGTATTTATACAATATTTTGAATCTGTTGGTTGCTTCATACCGCAGCCACTGTATGTTCAACCATTGTACTTTACAATTGCCAGAAGACATTTTTCGATTCGTGATGTTTCTTTCGAGTTGTTTTGTTGAAAAGAAACATTCCGCATTCATATTAATTACCTTGAATGGATTCCTTTTTCTGGCACTCACTACCACATCATTCCAGTGTTTAGGACGGTAAATATTAGGAAAATACTTTTTTCGTTTCTGAACTAAGCCAAAATCCTGATCACAGGGCAGGTACGAGTGTCCGCTAACTAAAAATTTATGGTCTATTTCCTTCACAGAGAACTCTGAGCTGTTGACAATGTATTGGCACAGTACAGCAACCTTTATGTTTCTATTCTGGCCTCCGCACTGATCAGAGTACATAATTAGTTTTTCAGTCCTGACAAAATTGCGTATGAAGTACAGCAAACAAGAACCAATTTCTTGTGGCCCTCTCGACGCAATGGATTCATGCCACAGAAACATGTATACATCATCATTGTGCATATTGTGGATGCCAAAGCAATATGTCCACAACTGACGTTTGTAATAGCAAACTCCAGTTGAGATGATCGGTGTAGGCAAAGTTTTCATCAAATCAAATGTTATCACTGTAACGTTACCATCTGATTTGCTAAGCAATGTATCACTATGTAAACCTGCCCGTGCATACTCAGCTTTTTGCTGATGGAATTCACGTTCTGCAATTAACTCCGTCCTCTCCTTATCATTATCGGCAGCTGTTATTTTTACCTGCAAAGCATCACATGTTCGACAAGAGTCGGACACTGGTGGATGAAATGACAAATTGAAGTTTTCGTAAAAAATTTTGCGGAAAATAAAATGAGAAACGGGCATTTGCTCCTCTGCACAGTACAGTGAATACATGACTGATAAATTTAAATCTGGTCCTAAATACTTTCTACCGTTATTTTTATGATACGCATAATGGCTTTCATACGCCGGGAATTTTTCTATGAAACGTTTTACTACATCAACTTTGTGGCGAGGTGTTTTATTACCAGGTTCACCTTTACCTCTACCATCACGAGGAGGGGTGGCTTTTTCCTCTTTATTCTTGAGTACCCTATCGATTCTTCCAGCAGATACGGCTGAAGTATTCTGAAAGAATCTTTTGCACACCCTCGTTTCAGACCCATTTGAATTGAGCAAGTAATACAATCTCGTCTTCTCCCTACGTGAATGTTGCTGACCTACGTAAGACCGTGCTTTATCAACGACTTTAATCATGGTAAACAGGAAAGCCGACTGCAGATCGTGGCTGCCTAAATTATAAAACTCATTGAACACTTGTTCCTGCTGTTCTTCGTTGATGTGTTTGTGGCACTCATACCGGCACGTACACTCGCTGATTTTCCGCAATTCCTTTCGAGGTACAAGGTTACCCTTACGGTTTACATACTCTTCACCTAGAGCTCTCCGTTCTTTCCTAACGTTACGAAGCCATTTATCTTCGTTTCTAAGGCGCTTCTTTCCTCGGCTCCGTACCACGGCATCGTCGTTCGTCTCTGGCACGTCCTCTGGAACAGTTGTTGCTGCAGCCGTGCTCGCTCTCGCGTCTCCCGGCACTTCCCCATCGGACGCAAACATCTCTGTAATAACAATATCCATCCCTCAATGTAATATTAACTACACTACAGTAATGGTCAACGTGTGCATTGGTATCCACAGGCGAAGCAATTGCTCAACACAACTCGGCGGGCGGTAAAACATTGTTGTACACATAACATTACAAGTGATCGTTACTTGCTTACACAAAATAGCAATACATAAAGTATTGTTTGTATGTCATTCTGTTTTCGTATGGAAAACAACCTGCATTTTCTGAACAAAGTCACCATTCGAGATACGGTACATCTAGACGTGTTTGCATATGAACGCGTTAGTGTACAATCGACAATGTTATCCGCAAAAAAGGAATGGAACACAATACAAACTAACCTTCCAATTGCTCCTCCACGCTTTTCGCAGGGGCTGCCATGCTGATCAACTGAAATACACGTCCACGTGGTCACTGGTCCAATACGTTGTTCCACACTAAATACACAAGTCTTTCGTTCGCCGGCGTCACGCGCAATGGCAGTGGACGGAGAGCATAGAGCACAAATGGACTATGACGCATAGTCCACTCCTGCTCTCAACGGTATCTATCGGCGGTTGAGTGCAACAGCAATGTTTACGTTGCTACATTAGACAAACCTTCAGATAAACAAACAGATCAACATGCATTGCATAATACTCGTATACTGTTATCACAACATGTCAATACCTCAAATTCACAAAAAGTGTGGGTTAGTCCGCTTGTGCTCTCAGTGCCTCATATAAAGGCCCAAGACAGTCAGTCCAAGCCCGAGTTTCAGACAAGAAATCTGTGTTGGTTAGAACAACAACGCATCAACGTAACTGTGAGATAAGTGGTACATCTATAGGCTGTGTGTTAAAGCAGTGACAGTGTCTGTTCAAGTTATTTGAGAGACTGGAATGTGCGGCTATGTTTTTACTGCTCATAGATGTTCAACAGTAAACTATTGTAGCAGTATGTTGATGTTTGCCTGCAAACTATTGATGAGGCACTGGCCATATAACTGTGTATTATTGGCGGGTTGTGAACAGTGAAAGTAAAGAATTGTGAAACGCAAATGTGTACCTGTCAGCTACATCATTTGAAGTAGTCGTGTTGAACTTCCACCACCCTCCCCCTCCTCTTTTCAGCCAGTATAGCAACACAGTACGTTAACACTGAGGATAATCAACGATGAAATAAAGCAGGTGAACATCACAAACTCACAAAATGCCTTTGCTAATTAGTCTTCCGTTACTGAAGGAATTCCTTGAGTCGATGCCTGTTCTTAAAAAACTATGTGGAAACAGAATAATAGTATCTTGGTAAGGGACAATAATTACAATACACTCCTGGCAGTTTGTCCTCTTTTTTTATTCAAAACAATTACTTATTAGCTTATGAACCTGCTAGTCCTTTCTCAAGCATGGTATTCCTTGGGGTTAGGGTAATAAGACGATTACTGTTTTCTGCAAGTTCAGTAATAGTCACACGCCCACGTTGTTTAACAAATTTGGCAACTGCCTCCATCTCTGGTTGAGAAATGTAGATGAACTTGCCTCTATCATCAATCACACCTGGAACATTAGAATCAGAGTTAACACTGCATATCCTACGGGTCACAAATAATATTAGCAGCTTAGTCTTTGTATGAATTAAGAACTAAATGTTGCATCTGAACACTAGCATTAATAAAGAAGCAGAAATAGTACAACACCAAGAAGAATGCGGTGTGTGTAATTCTTCTCTCTTACATTTCTGACTTGACTTTAACAATAGCGCCTGAAATTTCAGTTCCTCTTCTATTTGGCACATTTCCAGTGATACTTTTTTTAAATTACATGTTGACACTGAAGTAATTGTACTGTTTTAAAACTGGCTAAATTGTTTTGGAATTTCTTTGAGTATGAAAGTAACATTACACTATTTCAAATGCTTGTAGACATTTCACTTGCCTCTACACTGTTGATTTATACTTTATTTGAAAGATATGAGCTATCTAACTAATTCACACTCTTGTTACTAAACAGACCTATCCTCAGCCTAAAGGTTGGTTTAACACTGAAGTACTTCACTATGTGTGGTTCTGTTTGAGGCAGTATGTACTTGCCTCCAACCTTTGAACTGACTGCTCCAGCCACTAATAGGGCCAAACAGTCTTGGTGGATGAAAGGAACGTGATTCCGGTGTTATGTTCCAGTAGAATTGTGCTGATTTTGGTGGATATCGCTCTGACATGCCAAACATGCAGCCTTCCGTATTTTTTCTTGTACTTCAGGAACCTCGGATGGGGAAACAGGGCACAGTGCCTTTTGAACATCTCAAAAGATCATCCATTTTGGTAGAACACAGATTGTAGATGCTCTATCTCTGTCACCAAATTATGAGAATCTGACAGAGTTCATGCCCAGTGAACCAGAGTTCTGAGTCCACCATTTTTCTGTGCCTAATGGTGGCAGCTACTGGTTTGCAGGTACAAGTCAGTGTGAGTGGGTTTGTGATACACACTGTGACTGAAGGTACTATCTGCCTAGTACATCCAGGAAAGGGAGTAGTCCATCCTTCTCCAGTTCACTGTATATTTAACGTAGGGTGGTGTGAGTTTAGGTGGTCCAAGAAAACATTGAGCTTTTCCCTCCCATGGTGTCATGACAAAGATGTCATTCACGTACCTAAAAAAGCATTTTGGTTGATAAGGGGCCAATGTAAGTGTCTCCTCTTCAAACCTTTCCATAATAAAGTGATTGGCCACCATCACCACCAGTGAGAGAGGGTTGCCTATTGCCACTCCTTCCGTTTGCTCATAGAATTGACTCCCATATAGGAAGTGTGTCAAGGTCAATATGTACCTGAATACCGTATTTACTCGAATCTAAGCCGCACTCGAATCTAAGCCGCACCAGAAAAATGAGACTGGAAATCAAGGAAAAAAAGTTTCCCGATTCTAAGCCGCACCTGAAATTTTGAGACTCGAAATTCAAGGGGAGATAAAAGTTTTAGGCCGCACCTCCAAATCGAAACAAAGTTGGTTCATTTTAATATGAGACACAATTTAGGTCGAATGAATGACGATACAGCTACAGTAGTTTGGTTCGAGTCGTAAGCTTAGCAGTTAAGCTTAACCAGGTAGCCATTGCTATGCGTCAGGCGCTCCGTCTGTATTTATACGGGTACCCTTCCTTTTTCACGTGCTTCGTCTGGTTTGAATTGATTGCTTATTTTTCTTTGATCTGATAAGTGCCATTATGTGTTTACGTCACTCTAAGCTGAAAATGCATTACTGTACTGTGTCATGCATTGTTTGTCGCATTCTGATAATGAGTGTTTACGGCCTGTCGCCAATCGCGGCATGGCTTGCTCTTGTGCGCTGTTACTTACACTGCTGCTTTCTTTGATAATGATCAACAAGAACCAAATAATAGACTGCATATGATGGAAGATGTTCTGAATGAGAGTTTAGCGAACATTTTTCTCCGTTTGAAAATCTTTGCAGACGCCTCTTGTAGTACATTATATTCTGCACAGAAATTAGAGTCATCTTAGATTTAAAAATCTAGTCAATTGCCGTGCTTCATTTCTGACTATATCACTATTAGGCAGAAGAATAATACGAATATAAACATGACATGATATGTGTATTCTTCCGCGTTTGCTGTTGTCTCGCTCTAGTTTCGTAGTTTATTAGGCACACAGGATTTAAATGAGACAGCAGAAAACACGAAAGAATACATGGCAAAATGTTTATATTCGTATTATTCTTATGGTGAAGAGAATACTGCATGTGATTCACAATTCATAAAAGTTCCTAGTAGCAACCATCTCTTCTCACAGGTAGGAAAAAATTCAGGACGTAGAGTTTCCCATATTGACAAACATCCCAAACAGTCTTGCCAGTCGGATTTTCGTACTACATTGAACTGCTGCTAGAAGATGAACTATACGAAATTTCTATTTACTTCGTTGGATAATGTATGAAAGTGCAGTGGTCGAAACTCGGGTCAGAGAAAAAAGCTCGTTTTCCACCTTTTTTTTAAATTTATTTACTGGTTTTGGCGCCAGTATTTATCTTTGTGCCTGCAAAACATGCCTGTTGTAGCGCTACATGTATTCTAGACTTGGCCACTGTTTCTATGTTTTGATACAGTGTATCGATACGTGGAACTGTTTCACTGTTTCGAAACTGCTATGTTTCACTGTTTCGAAACAGTGGTGTTTCATTCCGCACTGTGTCGGATAACGGGATCAGATTCGATCTCGAGCCAGCCACAGAAACTGTATCGTTGTTTCAAAATAACGCTGTTTCAGTCCACTTGTGCTTGGACGGACTAACTGTATTGAATCAGTGATGCTTCATTTCGCTTTGTCTCGGACGAGATTCGGGCACGGCACAGATACGGAAATACATTTAATATACTACTTCATCAAACTCTTTCAAGAGTGTCGAAATCTTTTTGACACACAACAGCATGATGCTTAAGATTTCCGAAAATAAAGTTTTGTTTCTAATTGACTTCTCTATTCCGAAATAGCGTAATATATGCTTTATAAACACTAACAAACAATAAAATAAAGCACACTATTCGCATTCAAAATAATAAAAGTGTGAAAAACATTCAGTTAAATTACACATCTCCTATAAAATATGCTTCTCTGTTCACGTACAGTAATCACATTAAAAAAAATCAAGTAAACCTACAACATTTTGAATTAGAAAAGGCGTAGTGTGGCAATTTTTAGACACATACGTAAATTGGATGTACTTTCAGGCAATGTGATTGACGGATCATTGATGATATAATGGTGAACGGGAAGGGCTGGGAAGCATGGTGGATTTATAGTAATGATTTGAAACACCTTGAGGGACAAAAATTTTTTTCTCTTACATTTCGTTATTTTTTCGAATTATGTCGCTTTCTTCATGAGGCTATAGTCAATGTGCCTATTCTCCACAATGTGCGCATGAATATTAGCAGGCCGGGTACATATTATCCATACTAACGAAATTTGGGAATCCCAGTAGCGTATCCGTTGTTTCTGCAGTTTGTTCCTGCCTCCAGTACTATTACAAAACACAAACTGTTTCACTGTTTCGAAACAGCGTTTCGAAACATTACATTGTATTGTTTCATTTGTTTCGAAACAGTTATGTGTTTCAGTTCGCCCACCTCTATTGTATTCGATGGCAGAAGTTGGTTGTGGCGGCACCTACCAACATTTTTCAGAACTTCCGCTTACTTTGCACTCGATTCTAAGCCGCAGGCGGTTTTTTTGATTACAAAAAGCGGAAAAAAAGTGCGGCTTAGATTCGAGTAAATACGGTAAGTCCAGGAGAGCACCATCAAACTTTTCTCTAATCAGTTCATGTGAATCATTCAGTGGTACACAGGTGAACAGGGAGACCACATCAAAAACTGACCATAATGTCAGAGTCCATGATCTGTAGATGTCTGAGGTGCTGTAGGAAATCCTGCAAGTTGCGAATGTGATGGGCACACTTCCCCACATATGGCAAGAACACCTTTTTAAGGTGTTGAGCAGCGAGGTAGGTGGCTATGCCAATGTTTCTGACCACTGGACACAGAGGAACCCCTTCCTCGTGTACCTTAGGTACGTCACGAAGTCTTTGTGGTACTGGTGCTTTAGTCCTTAGCAGCTTAACAATCTCCCCCCCCCCCCACCCCCAAGTCTGGGATTTCTGAGGATTTTCTACAACGCCTCTGGCAGCTACAGATCACAGACTGTGAAAGTACAGTCAGTTTCAACTTGGTCCCCCAATTTACCCGCATACCACTGAATGATTCACTTGAGCTGATTGGAGAAAAGTTCAACGGTGCTCTCCTGGACTTATTCAGGCACATATTGACCTTGACATATTTCCTATAAGCGGGTCAATTCTACGAGCAAACCGAAGGGTTGGCAATGGGCAGCCCTCTCTCATTAGTGGTGGCCAATTTCTTTAAGGAAAGATTTGAAGAGGAGGCACATACATTGGTCCCAGACGAATGAAATGCTTTTTTAGGTACATGGATGACACCTTTGTTGTACGGCCCCGTGGGAGGGAAAAGTTCAAGGTTTTCTTTGACCACCTAAACTCACATCACCATAACATTAAATTCACAATATTTAATCACTAGCTTAAAAACTATTTTTCTCATAGATTTATACTTTGAAATATAATAGAGGGAAACATTCCACATGGGAAAAATATATCTAAAAACAAAGATGATGTAACTTACCAAACGAAAGCGTTGGTATGTTGATAGACAAACAAACACACATACAAAATTCAAGCTTTCACAACCCACAGTTGCTTCATCAGGAAAGAGGGAAGGAGAGGGAAAGACGAAAGGATGTGGGTTTTAAGGGAGAGGGTAAGGAGTCATTCCAATCCCGGGAGCGGAAAGACTTACCTTAGGGGGGAAAAAAGGACAGGTATACACTCGCGCGCACACACACATACACATCCATCCGCACATATACAGACACAAGCAGACATATGTAAAGGCAAAGAGTTTGGGCAGAGATGTCAGTCGAGTCGGAAGTACAGAGGCAAAGATGATGTTGAATGACAGGTGAGGTATGAGTGGCGGCAACTTGAAATTAGCGAAGGTCGAGGCCTAGTGGGTAACGGGAAAAGAGGATATATATTGAAGGGCAATTTCCCATCTCCGGAGTTCTGATAGGTTGCTGTTAGTGGGAAGTATCCAGATAACGCGGATGATGTAACACTGTGCCAATATGTGCTGGCCGTGCACCAAGGCAAGTTTAGCCACAGGGTGATCCTCATTACCAACAAACACTGTCTGCCTGTGACCATTCATGTGAATGGACAATTTGTTGCTGGTCATTCCCACATAGAAAGCTTCACAGTGTAGGCAGGTCAGTTGGTAAATCACTTGGGTGCTTTCACACGTGGCTCTGCCTTTGATCGTGTACACCTTCCGGGTTACAGGACTGGAGTAGGTGGTGGTGGGAGGGTGCATGGGACATGTTTTACACTCGGGGCAGTTACAAGGGTAGGAGCCAGAGGGTAGGGAAGGTGGTTTGGGGATTTCATAGGGATGAACTAAGAGGTTACGAAGGTTAGGTGGACGGCGGAAAGACACTCTTGGTGGAGTGGGGAGGATTTCATGAAGGATGGATCTCCAGTCCTGTAACACGGAAGGTGTACACGATCAAAGGCAGAGCCACGTGTGAAAGCACCCACGTGATTTACCAACTGACCTGCCTACACTGTGAAGCTTTCTATGTGGGAATGACCAGCAACAAACTGTCCATTCGCATGAATGGACACAGGCAGACAGTGTTTGTTGGTAATGAGGATCACCCTGCGGCTAAACATGCCTTGGTGCACAGCCAGCACATCTTGGCACAGTGTTACACTGTGCGGGTTACCGGGATACTTGCCCTTCAATATATCCCCTCTTCCCGTTACCCACCAGGCCTCAACCTCCGCTAATTTCAAGTTGCCGCCGCTCATTCAACAACATCTTTGCCTTTGTACTTCCGCCTCGACTGACATCTCTGTCCAAACTCTGTGTGCGTGTGCGTGTGCGTGTGTGTGTGTGTGTGTGTGTGTGTGTGTGTTAGCGCGCGCGCGCGCGCGCGCAAGTGTATACCTGTCCTTTTTTTCCCCCCTAAGGTAAGTCTTTCCGCTCCCGGGATTGGAATGACTCCTTACCCTCTCCCTTAAAACCCATCCTTTCGTCTTTCCCTCTCCTTCCCTCTTTCCTGATGAAGCAACCGTGGGTTGTGAAAGCTTGAATTTTGTATGTGTGTGTGTTTGTTTGTGTGTATCAACATACAAACGCTTTCGTTTGGTAAGTTACATCATATTTGTTTTTAGATATATATTTTGAAATACATACAGAAACATGATAGTCAACTGTCCTGCATTCTTACCTGTAAGAGTTCCTTCAGCTTGAAGTTCTTGTATCCTGTCAATAACATTTTGTGTCTTGAGCTTAAATGTTGCAGCCAAATCTTCCAGAACCACCACCTTCATGTTCTGTAAATAAAACAGTGAGAAAAATTGAGCAATTAGTTAAGCATAGTGACCTATAAGAGCATAAATCATTCCCCAGGTGACGAGTAACTGACACTGCGGTGCACAGAGGCACCAAGAAAAGAGCTATTAGCAGTGGTATGTACATAGACGAAAATATAGTCGAACTGAACCTAACCATTCTGCAATTCCTGGAATTCCTGGAGAGGGAAGGGGGCGCAGAGAGAGAGAGAGAGAGAGAGAGAGAGAGAGAGAGAGAGAGAGAGAGAGAGAGAGTACGGCGAGGGAGGGGGGGGGCGACACGCAGCCCATCTCCTGTTTACAATTCAGTGGGATGCACTGAGATCCTAGAATCCCAAGCAAAATAGGATTCGGAGTGTGGTAAACAAGAAGGAAATTAGAGACACATATGGAGAAGCAAATTGGCTAGGCCCTTTCAAAGCCGCCATCCCAGCATTTTCCTGGAGAGATTTGGGGAAAATCACAAAAAAAGTAAATCTTGATGGCTGTCTACTAGCGACAGTGCAACCTTGCTTTGTGTACGCAAGTTGGGCAAAATTCAAGCATCTTGGTAGCATTTCAGCACTAAACAGTGGACAAGAGGAATATGTCAAATCAACAGGATGAAGAAAAAGATTTCAGTTGAAATGGTTTCCTTTGAGCGTGATACATAGCTCTGAATGTTACACTGCTAAGGAGAATGAAGATAAAATGCAGCTGAGATGAGAACATTTCACCGCTTGGTGGGAGTTGTTATGACAGTTGTCACCACTGCACACAAAGTGAGAAAGAAGCTTATAAATTGGTGGATGACGATCACATGCCAAACTGTACAAGGGACCCAAAAAATAACTGGGCACAGAACAGTTGTTGAGGATGTGTCAGTCACACAAATCAGCAGTAGCCCCTGAAAGTACTGCTGCTATTTTGATCAAATGGCACAGTGAAACCAAGAACTAAATCTCCATAAAACAATAAATGCATAAAACCTGAACTGCGAGTTAGCTGCAAGTACTTCATTTTTTTATTGTTCTCAAAGAATAAATATTGCATTTAAGGATAATGAACAAGTGCAAAAATATTCAGAGGGTGAGAATTTGAGGAAAAAAAGACTGTAGTATGGAAAGAAAGAATCTAAATTGCCTTCCCATTCACAAGGGAAAAATAGGTTAGGTTAGTGTTGTTTAACGTCCTGTCGACAACGAGGTCATTAGAGACGGAGCGCAAGCTCGGGTTAGGGAAGGATGGGGAAGGAAATCGGCCGTGCCCTTTCAATGGAACCATCCCGGCATTTGCCTGAAACGATTTAGGGAAATCACGGAAAACCTAAATCAGGATGGCTGGAGACGGGATTGAACCGTCGTCCTCCCGAATGCGAGTCCAGTGTGCTAACCACTGCGCCACCTCGCTCGGTAAGGGAAAAATATTCCAATATGACAGAAAGAAAGGAAAATTCCATCACTAATGATGTCATTAGAGCTGGAATACAAGCTCAGACAGGACAAAAATGGGGGAAGGAAATCAGCTGTATCTCTTCTGGTTGATATCATTTGTCTTCATTGTTTTAAACCACGATCCACATGAACATAAGTATGAACACTGTGCCACCTCACTTTGAATGGACAAGACACACAATCCTTGTATGAACATGACAGGTAATGCTAAAAGCCTACATTATATGCAACAAACTTAAATAACATAACATTTATTTTTTAACATACTTTAATATGCTCAACAAATTCCTGAAGCAGATTTGATTCGCCCTCAGTTTCAGCATTTTCATCAAAGCCCTCCTCCTCAACACTGAATGCTGCTTTCATTTTTAGATATTCCTCATGCTCCTGACGTTCCTTTTCCTCAAGAGCACGTCTCTCAGCTTCTTCTTTTTGTTTCTGTTCTAAGGCAGCACGTTCTTCTTCTTTTTGTCTTTCAGCTTCACTCTGTTCCTGGCGGCGCTTTCGTTCCTCACGTTCTCGTTCTTCTGCCTGGGAGTCAAATAAAATTCATGTTAGGAATCATAGATAAACTGCTCACTACAAATATTAATTACCCTCGTTATTTCAGCTACACCTAAATGATTTGAAATTAAGTTTTCGAATTCAGCTTGAAAACAGAAGTGCAGCAACATACAAGGGATGTTCAATAAGTAATGCAACACATTTTCCTCAGCCAATTTTGATTGAAAAAATGCAGAATTTATTGTGGAACATCGTGGAATACAGCCTGTAGTTTCATGAAGTTCCAATATGTGGCGCACTATACGTAGAGATGGGGAGATTATTGATGCAGCAAGATACTGAGTCCAATATAAGGCCATCGTACTGAATGGAGATTATGTTGAAAAACAGGGTATTTGTGGCCAAAAGAGTGTTGAATAATATGGTATATTGGAATCCTGAATAACACCACCTGCTTTCAGGGGAGAAAATGTGTTGCATTAGTTACTGAATGTCCTGCATACATAGAGTGAACTTGGAAAGGGGCAGTTATCAATTACTCACGAGATCAACATGAGGATCTGTTTACAAGCCTCCTGCTGCAGTTATTGCCATCACTATAATTTAAAACTGAGCAGACCACAAGTCTTTATAGATGACTATTTTTCCTCTGCATGTCAGTTATTTAAATGGACATGTCAGTCTTATTTGTAGAATTCCATAGAGTCGTCCTGAGTCACATCATAACTTCTCCATGGTATTTCAGCAAACTGACTTGATGCCATCTTCAGGTGGTACCTGATGAACACCACCCCACTCAGGTCAGCATGCTGTATACATTGGCTGTTACTGCTTGATCACTCCACACCTGTTGCTGTCTGTGCAGCTGCTGCATTGGGCTATGGGGGAGTTGATGTGCCGCCGCCGCCACCCCCCCCCCCCCCCCCCGACACTGCCAAATCACTGTATCATAATACTATGCTTTGTGTCGGCTCAGTGCAGAGTTCCATGCCTAACTCAGTTATAGGCTGTTATCTTTGTTAATTAGAACATCTTTGACCATAATGTCAATGGGCTCAAACCACACAATCTTATGAGGGGAAGATTGAGCAAGTATCTTGATTTTGATGTAATCTGTAGCATGGCCAATGTTTATACTATGGTTGGTCTGCTATAATTCAGTGTGGTCTTATGTTTGTGGCACATCTCTTCTACCGCGTAAAGTTTTTAAATGAATGCCTTGCTATTTTGGTATGGAATTTGGCACACCCCTGGTTTGCAAAGGCCTGGACCATTCTTTACTGAATCTAGTTGTGTCAAGGCTTCAAGAGGTGAGCAAAAACTGCATCTGAAATTGTGTCAGTCCAACATTCTGCTGGTTTTTCTGGAGGTATTGCTGAGAAATGGAATGCATTCCAGTGATTTGTGCTACCCTTTTCTTCTTGCTGCTGTGTAGGTACTCTGTCTGAACACATGCACAACCACAAATCATTAGTGTGCATCCTGTCCGTTGGCAATACCTCTAGAAATCAGCAGTATCTTGGAACGATACAATGTTTAATACATGTATCCCCCCTCCCCCTCCAAGATTTTGGCACCACCAGTTTCACGGTGAGATCATCCTTTACTGAACACTATGGTATCACAGTTTCAGGGGTGGGAAAAATACACATTTAGCATTGCGTCGCACCAAAATTCTGCTGATTTTACTAGAGGTACTGCTGACAAACAGGATGCATGCCAATGATTTGTGCTTCTCTTTTTCTTCCTGCTGCTCTTATCTGCTGGTTGGTATCCCCATTTCTTTGGAAAGTTGTCTCCATGTGCCTCAGCTCAATTGGACAGCTGTCTTCGTTGCAGATGGATCAAGCCCTTTGAACAAGTGATCATAAATGCCGTCACACTGGGAGTAAATGTGGCTAATGGAAACCTGTAGGTACAGATCAGTTTGTGAAGGCTTTCTGCACACAATGCCCCCTCCCGCCCTTCCCCCCATCTTGCCTTCTGGTTTCCACTTCCCAAACCAGAGGGCCTCCCAATTCCCTGGCAATGAGGCAAGGAATACATTGGGGAAACTGTAAGCACATGGTAGAAGAGAAGTGCCATTGACTTAGATGCCACACTGAATTATACCAGACCACTCAATCACTGTGGCTAACATAACAAAAATTTGCCAGGTTACAGTCTGCAACAAAATCAAGATACTTAGGTGATCTTCCTACTTTTTGGATTGTATGATTAATTTCAATCACCCTTCAGTCTCAAAGATCATCTAATTAATGAAGATAATGGACAAACTATGTCAGGTGTGGGAACCTGCATTGAGTTGACAAAAAGGGATGCGTTCTCGTATAGTGAGGTAAGCACCTGGTTGCAGTAGCATGGAGACAAGGGTTGCAGTTGCAAGGGGTTGTTAACACTCCCACATCCACTGCAGTAATTGCACAGATAGCAGGAGGAGCAAAGTGATACATAGGACACTGACCCTAGCAGCACAGCAGTCATCTGAACATCTGAAACCTCCTGAAGATGGCAACAAGTCTGTCAAAATGTTGTGCAAAACTTGTGATGTGACCTGGATGGATACCTACATCCAAGAATTCAACAAGTTAAAAATACGCCAGGAAAATATCAGTTTGTGTATCTAGTCTTACTTCTCAAGCTACTTGAGTATTTAATACTTGTGTTTACTTGCTATACATCTTTGCCAGTGGTCCCTTTCTGCAACCAATGTCTCTTGCTGGTAGCAGCTGCTGCATCCTTGTCCTTATAATATGGTCAATGTACTTTTGTCCAGGCATTCCTATGCTGTTGTTCATGTTCCTCCACAGCACCTTCCATTGGTACAGCTCTCAGCAAGCTGTTATATGTTAGTAGATATTAAATCCACTCCTACTGCAACCCTCAGAGGGTGTTCCAGAACTAATTCTACATTTCCCCAATGTCCTTGTTGACTTTAGCTATTTTCCAGCTTACTAGAAAGGAGCACATTTTGAAAACTTTGATCTTTTTCCTTACTAGTCTCCCACTGCTGCCCTTTTAATGAAAACTGGCCAATGTTTATCTACTGATTCTATCCTTTATGGGTGATTCCAGAAGAACTAGAAAATACCCATCTATTATGCTCATAACCTCTTCATTGGAATCAAAATATTATCTAGCCACAAATCTGGTGAATAGCGTAGTTGTTCCATGAATTCATATCGGACTCACTCTGTTTTTACACTGCCAAAGCACGTCTTAGGGCAGTTCTGTCCCAGGCCTCATGTCACTTTTTTTCCAATTTTCTAGAAATATTGCCTAGTGTTTTCCAGTTATTATGCTACTCATTTCAAGATTAATAAATGTGAAGACTCAAAAAATGTTGTGCACAATCAACATATTTTTTTGCTGGGTTGCTGGCTTCCACCCACCTCTTGAGTGCCGTGTGGTTTATGACTCACGGTAACGAAGCAGTTTAAATGCTTTTTAAAATGGTATAAAAATATTGTAGAAATTGATTTCAACTTATTTTCATCAGCCTTCAACAAAGGACAGTAATAGTTCAATAGTTTAGACATTTTGCCCATGGAACTGCAGAGATTGCTATATAGTGTTCTAAAAAAAAGTCTCAATCACATTTACTTACTTTGTGAGACATTTCAATCAGTAGACATCAACAGAAAAATTTGAGGCAGCAACAATGTGGGCATCAAGGTAAATGAAAATGAAATGACTGCGTGGCATTACTGACCAGGAGACCCCATCCGCTGTTGTTCAGCGATATAGTGCAAGTTTTTCTATCTCACATCACTGTGGTGGCTCACACATCAATGATGAGATGATTAGGACAACACAAATATCCAGTCCCCAAGCAAAGAAAATTTCCGACCTAGCCAGGAATCAAACCGATGACCCCATGTTCTGAAAGCAGCAACGCTAAACACTAGACCATGACCATAATACCGAATGGCATCTGCCAAGTGCTAAGCAGCAGCCTACTCAGCACTCAGTGCCCACATCACTGCTGCCTCAAATTTTTCTGGTTGTAGGCTACTAATCAAAATCTCTTACAACAGCAAGTAAATGCAGCTTTTTACAGACAATAATGGTTCAGTTGGAGCCTACAACCAAGTTAACACTGTCTGAAAATTACCAGATGTTCTGTCAAAATAATTATTTAAGAGGAAATTAAACTTCTAAATCACAGTATCAAGATTGTTCACTTCTTCCCTCTGTTTCTCTGTAAGCTCCCTTAATGTGTAATTGCCGAGTCACTACAGGTTCTACTTTGTGGCATAACTTCCACTTATAAAGCAAACTCTGCTTGACAACATTCAGTTCCTCAAATTAATGCAAGCACTATATGATACAGAGCAACACCACCTTTGAGATGCAAGTTAAACCTTATTGCAATGCAACAATTCGATGTACAAAAAAGAGATTTGATTTAGCAAGTAAAAATTGTGTTTAAGTCAAGAATACTGGAAGTGCTGATAAGAATTCTGTTCCTCTACTGCCCATATGCTGGCAACTAGTCAGTTTCTAGAAAATAATGGAAGGAAAGTTTTATTTGTAACCAATGAGAAGCAAAAAAAACAAGTGATGTGCTCTTATCAGTGAAAGCTTTCCAAACTGTTCAGAATTTGTTTCTTGCTCTCCGCCATTTCTTGTAATATATACTCCAGTCCGAGGTTGTGATTACATTTTCACATGAGAATTTTCCTTTACAATGTCTCCAAACAAAGTGTCAGTGTTGTTTTTAGTACATAGCACATCACAAGATAATATTACGATCAGTATGTAATTGATTAGGTACAATTCATCAGCACAAGCACATAGTCTGCCTAATATTTTTGTCATAAGGAATCATTCATTGTAGGCAATATTTTGTTTGTTTCAATTTTTACAGTTCATGAATTATTTTATTTGTTGTGTGGTAATGAACACTGCCACATGCAGGTTTGTTGAAAGTTATGAGTGGAAAAGTTCAATATCATTCTCTTGGCCTGTTCTGACAGTTTAATAAAGAGGCCATTATCAGAAACTAACTGCAAATACATTACATCACCACAATAAACATAAGAGTCTCTTTCTCATAATAAAACAACACAGGTGATCACTTAGTACTTGATTTGTGAGTAGACCAGTGTGCACCACATTTAACTGGAATTGTCATTTTAGTTCCAGTTTTGAGTAGATAAAAACTATTTAGCATCATGTTTGCATAAAGCATTCAACTAATGGAAAAATGAATAGTTAATTAAAGTTGTTGGCTTGAATCAGTGACATAGGAAACATGCAACAAACATTGTACTTAACATGATGACCAAGCATGATATCTGTGGTGACTGTTTCAAAAGGGCTATGCTAGAGATCAGTCTGTTACCACAACCAGGATTTTTATTTCACATTTGTCAGCTTTGCCAACTTGACACTAAACTGAAAATATGCACCAAAAGGTGCTGCCACAGCATCCATTAACATAATGTCACAGTTAAAAGCCAAAGTTTAGTACTGAATATTGCTCTTGACCCTACCTAACTTCAAGAACAAATAAGTTTCCCCACATGTCAAAATTTCAGTAACAATGCCAGAAAACATTTTTGTAACTGTCTGTATATCATCTTAATAATTTTTTACCATAAATAAAATTGCCAGTTCCATATTTGTACTTCTGAATAATTTACAAGTTTGAGAGAGTTAAATGAAAAGAAAGATTAGGCATGTGTTCTGTACGAGACCTGGCAACTGTTCTGCACCTCCACCTACTCCTGCCAAAGTATCAATCCTTAAGTAACTGAACAGACTAAAGGTGATGGAACACAAGTCCTGTCACACCTAACAGCAAGCACAATAAACACTGCTACTAAAATTTCTGATTACATCACCATCCTCATTCTTCAACAGAAACTGGGTTAAAAGATTCCATTAAAAACTAAGGAATCCTATTACATTAGGATTTCTTATGAAGTTAATCAACACAGCGAAGTTCTTAGTGCACTCAACCCTTCAAGTGACACTGATAAATGTATGTGCCACTGGAACTATCATACATATTTTTTTCACCCAGTTCTTTGCTATGAATGTTTGCCACCCTATACCTCATGGTGGACTTAGAAATAAATAATAAATTGAGCAGTTTTATTCATTACTATTCCCAACAAATATATGCTGATATGTGTTTCATTGTTATGCAATACATTTTGTCACTTAAAGGATTAAAATGACATCCCCAACAAGGCTATTGAAGACAATCAGCCAGCCAATGATAGAATTAAATTTTCACTCTGCAGCAGAGTGTGCACCGATATTAAATATCCTGGCAGATTAAAACTACCGTATTTACTTGAATCTAAGCCGCACTTTTTTCCGGTTTTTGTAATCCAAAAAACCGCCTGCGGCTTAGAATCGAGTGCAAAGTAAGCGGAAGTTCTGAAAAATGTTCGTAGGGCCCGCCACAACTAACTTCTGCCATCGAATATATGTAGCGCTACACAGGCTTGCTTTGCAGGCACAAAGATAAATACTGGCGCCAAAACCTCTGCGTAGTAAATAAATTTTAAAAAAAAAATGGAAGACGAACTTTTTCCTCCGCCCCGAGTTTTGACCAGTGAATTTTCGTACATTATCCAGCGAAGTAAATACAAATTCCGTATTGTTCATCTTCGAATATAGCAGCATTTCAATGTACTACGAAAATCCGACTGGCAAGACTGTTTGGGGTTTTTGTCAATATGGCCAACTCTACATTCTGAATTTTTTCCTACCTGAGAGAAGAGATGGTTGTTGACAGGAACTTTTATGAATTGTGATTCTCATGCAGTATTCTCTTCACCACAAGAATAATACGAATATAAACATTTTGCCATGTATTCTTTCGTGGTTGCTGCTATCTCATTTAAATCCTGTCTGCCTAATAAACTACGAAACTAGAGTGAGACAACAACAAACGCGGAACAATATACGTATCATGTCATGTTTATATTCGTATTATTCTTATGCCTAATAGTGATACAGTCAGAAATGAAGCACGGCAATTGACTAGATTTTTAAATCTAAGATGACTAATTTCTGTGGAGAATGTAATGTACTAAAGAGGCGTCTAAAAAGATTTTCAAACGGAGAAAAATTTTTGCTAAACTCTCGTTCAGAACATCTTCTATCATACGCAGTCTATTATTTGGTTCTTGTTGATCATTATCAAAGAAAGCAGCAGTGTAAGTAACAACAAATAGCAGTCTCTTGTCATTGTTTCGCTACTGAGACAATTCCTCTCTCTCTCTTTTTTTTAATTGTAAGGGGCGGTAGCGCGCACAAAAGCAAGCCGTGCCATGAGCAGCGACAGGCCGTAAACACTCATTATCATCATGTGAGAAACAATGCACAACACAGTACAGTAATGCATTTTCAGCTTAGTGTGACGTAACACCTATAACAAAGAGAACGGCACTTATCAGATCAAAGAAAAATAAGCAATCGATTCAAACCAGACGAAGCACGTGAAAAAGGAAGGGTACCCGTATAAATACCGACGGAGTGCCTGACGCATAGCAATGACTACCTGGTAAAGCTTAACTGCTAAGCTTACGACTCGAACCAAACTACTGTAGCTGTATCGTCATTCATTCGACCTAAATTGTGTCTCATATTAAAATGAACCAACTTTGTTTCGATTTGGAGGTGCGGCCTAAAACTTTTCTCTCCTCCTGAATTTCGAGTCTCAAATTTCAGGTGCGGTTTAGATTAGGGAAATATTTTTTTCCTTGATTTCGAGTCTCATTTTTCAGGTGCGGCTTAGATTCGAGTAAATACGGTATGTGCCAGATCAAGACTTGAACTTGGGATCTTGGCCTTTCATGAGCAAGTGCTCTACCAACTGAGCTATCTAAGCATGACTTATGGCAGGGGTCCAGAGTTTGATTCTAATTCCGGCACGCAGTTTTAATCTGCCAGGAAGTTTCATATCAGCACACATTCCACTGCAGAGTAAAAATTTCATTCTGGAAACAACCAGGCTGTGGCTAAGCCATGTTTCCGCAATATCCTTTTTTCCAGGAGTGCTTGTTCTGCAAGGCTCGCAGGAGAGCTTCTGTGAAGTTTGGAAGATAGGAGACGAGATACTGGCAGAATTGAAGCTGTGAAGACAGGTTGTGGCCCCTACGGTCGCAGGTTCGAATCCTGCCTCGGGCTTGGATGTGTGTGATGTCCTTAGGTTAGTTAGGTTTAAGTAGTTCTAAGCTCTCAGGGACTGATGACCTCAGAAGTTAAGTCCCATAGTGCTCAGAGGCATTTGAACCATTTTTGTGAGCCGTGCTTGGGTAGCTCATTCAGTAGAGCACTTGCCCGCGAAAGGCAAAGTTCTAATCTGCCAGGAAGTTCCAGTCACTGATAACTAATTTTTAGAGCCCTCTTTTTACACTAGAACCAACTAGCAATCACATGCTGAACCTTGAAACTACTCAATTGTGCTCTATGGGATAAAAAACAAGGATGTGTATAGAGAAGACTCCATCCTCCTCTGACCTCTGCAAAACTCTGAAGTGCAAGGAGAAGGGTACATCCCATTAAAACATATGTTACAATTTCCTCCCATTCCAACTTCATATATGAAAGCCAGGGAGAATGGCAGTTTAAATGTACCTGTAACACTATAATTATTCTCTTCTTGTTTTCACAGCTGCTATGGTAGCAACACGTGCAGGGCTATAGTGTATTCCCCATTTCTCACTTGAATGTTTACATTTAGGTTTTGGGTTAGGTTTTGGGGATGCCTGACTTTTCAAGTGCTAAGAACAGCATGAACAACACAAACCTCCCTCTGAGCCTTGCGTTCAGCTTTTGCTTCCAGTTTTGCCCTCTTTTTTGCACCAACTTTTGCATCACCCAAGTCCAAACTTTCAGCTGTATCTTGTACAGGCTCATCTTCAGCTTCAGAGTCATCGTGTACAGCTGAAAGAAATAATGCCAAAATGTCACACAAGAAACTGAAGTTATCACCATAAAATAAATGAATTAAGTAGATGCATAAATTGTTAATGGGCAATGAGATGCTTCGTAATACTATTATCGAACACTTTCATGAAAAAAGAAATAAAATTTAAGTCTCTGCAAATTGATTATTTTGGTCTTAGAAGCTAATAATACAAAACAATAACAACTAGAAGAGTATAGATCACTCAACTGAAAAAAAAACAGCACTTCATTAAAAAAAAAAACCTTATCCATTAACTGCTAACATTAATGTAAATGAGAGAGGTACCAGAAGTATACCCATCACATACCATATGACAGTTTGTGGAATGTACAAGTAGAATTTTTTGGGTCAACAGAGGTGCCCAACTCCACCCTTCAGCTTTGGCCTGTGACTTAAGTGACTTGTCTTGTGTTACATCATTGTGGCACAGTGTTTTTGAGTTGGGTCATGTTTGTAGATGGCGTGTAGTAGTATCTGGTAGCGTGCTCTTGTTTGTGTTATGTGTGGTATTCGGTCATTTGACTTTGTGTAATAATTCTGTGACATAGTTGTTGGAGGAGTGTGCTCTGTTGGCCAGTGAGTTACTTTGATTTACTGTTTCGGAAGTTTATGCATATGAGCGTGTTAGGTATGATTTGTGTTGTGCGTTTCTTATAGACCAAAGTTTAAGAGTGTTTTCTTGTTTTTTGTAAGCAATGGACATGATAGAGAAACATAATAGTCACTCACTCCAGGCTGTGCTGGGCAGTGATATGATGATGGCAATAAGGTTTTTGCAGGGGTTTGGCTTGATTGCAGACTACATGAGATGCCGTGTTTGTAATGAGCTTATGAAGTTGACAAGAGACCCAGCCTCTCTGACCCGGAGTCCGCATATGTGGCAGCGACACCATGACAATATTTTACCTGGTTCAACAGATCTAGATTGGCCATCAGGGAGATTGTTTTACATGCAAATTATTTCGGTTATTGTTCATCTTCACGTCTTTGTGCACATGGGTGGCAATGGAAATCGAAAAGTTGCAGTCTGGAAAAAGGAAAATGGGAGGGGTGGTTTTTGTGCTGGTTTATGACGGTGGGTTTTCAAATTGTGTTTTTCAGGTATTGCAAAGTCGAACTAAGAGGTTGCTGGTGTGGTTGACAGATGAATAAGTTGAGGATGGAAGTACTGTCATGAGTGATTCTTTTTCATCTTGCAAGGTTTTGATCATTTGGTAGTGAACCATAGTATTGAGTTTAAGAATTACGGCACTTGGGCTTGTACAAATACAATAGAGGGGACTTCGGGGAGGGGGGCATCGAATCTGTTATAGGGAAGTGGAAGAGGTGCTCTTCCAATTAGTGGGGAGCATGTATAGGCCAAGCGTTGAGAGTTTAGTTGAGTCGGTTGGTGGGATTATTGGTGCGGTTTCTGAGATTTCTTTTCTTGAGTGGTATTAGGTGGGTTGTGGTTGGTTAAAAAGGGAGAGGGAGTTGGGATTGTTTGCAGGATTTTGTTGGTGTTTGTGTGTGTGCTTTTATTTATGGTTTGTTTGCTTTGTGCTTTTTTTTATTTACTTCGGCCAGTGAATCTGGAAGTTTTAGGTTTTTGATTGCATGTGGGTTTTGGTACTGTTGGGTTCGTTTGAGCTATGTAAGTTATGTGAAATTTATGATACAGGATTTTTGAATTGTGTTCGAGTTCTAGCTACAATGATTTAATTTGAGCTATAAGGTCAAGTGAAATTTGCAACACCACATTTTGGAGCTTTCTGTCTTGGCTGTTTGGTATTGAGTGCTTCATTTGGGCTATATAAGTCAAGTGAAATGTAATATTCCTGTGGTTTTTATGGTTCGTAGCATTATGACATATTTTGACATTTTTTTTTGTGTTTGATTTTGTGGATAATTTTTTTTTTTTTGGGATGGTGGTGGTGTTCATATTTTCATGTTGTCATGTATTTAGCTTGACCCCATCCTACACCCCCTACTTCCTGTGGTTGTCCTGTTAGTTCATTTTATTGCAGGAGTGAAATATTCTCATGCCCCCCCCCCCCCCCTTGTGTATGCAGTGACGTTATGGCCCCTATATTGCATATGCTGGAAGTGTCCATGATCTCTATGAAGTCATGGTCAAATCAGATGAGTGGAATTGGACGCTTCCATAATGCCAATTTTATACAACATTGTTCAAAAATTAGATAAATTAAGGGCGATTGCCATTATATATGTTTCACTTGTGCATCTGTTACCCAATTTTGATTTGGCTATTTATAAGGAAATGGAACATCCCTAACCACTAAATCTGCTGCTGCTGCTGAGAAGGATGAGGCAGGAAAAACATGAGGCACACAGTTGAAAATTTTCAAGCATGGGAAAGTCTGGAGGAGGCATTTACCCAACAGTGGATGTCAAATCATTGTCGACGGTGATTATGTGAAAAATGCTAGATTAAAGAATCCCTGGCTGAAGTTACTTTGCAGGAAAAATTAAATGCATGGTAGCATACTGATAACCAAATCTTTTACAATACTGGTAGAATATATGAATAACTTTTTGTGCAAGGCACCATGTCTGTTCTAGGATTCACATAACAGGCAATTTGCATCATCTAAGTCAAAACAATCACCTACATCAAAACACACCAAAATTTCTTGCAGAGACATTGGACTTTCATCACAATGTCACCTGTGACAAATTCGCGTTTATTAACAAAACCTCGCAAAAGGTGGTTATCCTTGGAACCAACTACACTCTCTCTCTCTCTCTCTCTCTCTCTCCCCCTCTCTCGTCTCTCTCTCTCTCTCTCTCTCTCTCTCTCTTCTCTCTCTCTCTCTCTCTCTGTGTGTGTGGTGTGTGTGTGTGTGTGTGTGTGTGTGAGAGAGAGAGAGAGAGAGTGAGAGAGAGAGAGAGAGAGAGAGAGAGAGAGAGTGAGTTTACCACCCTTGGTGCGTCCTTCATGAGTACCATTAGCACTGAGTCGTGCACAACCCCCTTGTGCGGTTAACGATACAGGTTCTTATCAGGAATGTTTCTTGTGCTAGTAAAATAATGGCATGAAGACCTGGCCAGATAACAGAAAAAGATCTTGAAAGAGTTACATTTGAAGAATTGGCAGGTAGTCATACAATTCATCCGGTATAAGTGTGCAGCGAACTGGAACTAAGTGATGTGTCAAAGGAAAGTTATTTATAGGAAAAAATGGACATAAGTAGATACTACACCCTCCACTAAATGAACACTGGCTGGTCATATCTCCTGACTGTAAAGAAGAGAAGTGCAAATCTAATCAGAAGTGCTAGTCAAAACACACAAATAGTTAAACAGATTAATAATTATATGTCAATAATCAGTTGAAATGATTTGGTCTGTTTTTATTTATAATTTTATTTATTTATGTTTGCAGCAATATTCAGTAGAAGTTTTGGTTTAAGCTACATACACTGAGGTAACAAAAGTCTTGGGATAGCAATACTGGTATGCACATATATAGGGTCAACAGAAGTGACCGATTTCCACCCATCTGGGAAATGGTGGTGGTGTGTGTGATGTAACTACTAGTGGTGAATGTGCCGAGTTTAACACGCGGTATTTGGTTAATTTGAATTTTTGTTGTCATTGTGCTAATGTGGTTTTGAGTTTAGGTAGTTGGTTTGGTAATGTGGGCTGTGGAAGTGTTTTCATTGAGCTATTACGGGTTTTTTGTTTCGTTTGTGTGTTTGACATTTTTGCTGGCTCTGATTAGTTTGGTGTTTGAAGCGCAAAGTAAGTCCAAATTTTTCTTATTGCTTATTTGTTAGATATGGATATCATAGTGACATCACAAGTGTATCATTATGTTCTAAGATGAGGGATGATATGATGTCTATCATACAGTTCCTGCAGATGTTCGGTCTTATTGCTGAATATGTTAGGTGTCACATTTGTGACAACACCATGAAGGTTGAGAAGAGTTCTGGCTCATATATGTGGTGTTGTCACACACACACACACACACACACACACACACACACACACACACACACACACACACACACACACACAGAGAGAGAGAGAGAGAGAGAGAGAGAGAGAGAGAGAGAGAGAGAGAGAGTGTGTGTGTGTGTGTGTGTGTGTGTGTGTGTGTGTGTGTGTGTGTGTGTGTGTGTGTGTGCACGCGTGCGCACTGGACGCTGAGGCTTTTGCTGGTAAGTAATTATTGTTTTGGTTTTATTCTACAGTGATTGTGATGTTTATTGTATATTTACGGTAGGTCGGTTGTGTTTTAATTGACGTAGTACATATGGGGTATCTGGGCCTTTCAATACTTGAGGTTTTGGTTCCACTTTTCAGAATTGTGGGTATTGATTTTTTTGTATTGATAGCTGCAGCTGAGATAAATGTAGGTCACAGAAAATGTCCAATGCCACTTTTTGGGGTGGTAGGTGTTGGTTTTTTGGTACTGATAGCTGCGGTTGAGCTACATAGGTCAAGGAAAATGTCCGATTCCTGTTGTTTTGTTAGTATAGTGGAACCTGTATTTTACATTTTTTTAGATATTTGTTATTTTGGGATGGTGCTGTGTTTTTGTATTGCTGTATATTTAGCTTGTCCCTACCCCAAAGCCCCAAGATTACACAACAGTTCACTGGTTTCATTTTATTTTTGGAGTGAGACATATTCGTACCATTTTTATTTTTGTTCATGTTTGTTGGCATGTGTATGTAGTGATGCCCCTGTCATTTTGTATCGCTGGAAGTAGTCGTTTCTGCCATAATGACGATGTCATGGGGCAAAGCAGATGTGTGGAATCGGCCGCTTCTGTAATGCCCATATATAGATGACAATGGTATTGCCCTTAAAACGGCAGTGCATTAATGGAATTGTCACTTGTTCTGGGAGGATCATTTGAAAAGGAGTCCAATGTGATTATGACTGCATGACATTAACAGACTTTGAATCCGGTATAGTAGATGGAGCTAGACACATGGGACATTCCACTCCGGAATGTGTCAAGAGTGTGCCGAGAACACCAAATCTCAGGCGTTACCTCTCACCACAGACATTCACTTAATAAGAGCAGCAGCATTTGCGTAGAGTTGTCAGCACTAAAAGACATGCAACGCTGCATGAAATAGCTATAGAAATCACTGTGGGTTGTACAATTAATCTATATGTTAGAGAAATGTGGGCCATGCTAACAGATGACCAATGCGAGTGCCTTTGCTAACAGCACAACATCGCTTGCAGCGAGTCTCCTAGGCTTGTGACGCTATCAGTTGGACCCTAGACGACTGGAAAACCATGGCCTTCATTTGCCAATAGCTCATAGTAGGGTTCGGATGTAGTGCAGACCCCACGAAGCCATGGACCCAAGCTGTCAACAAGGCACTGTGCAAGATAGAGATGACTCCATAATGGTGTGGGTTGCATTTACACGGAATGGACTGGGTCCTCTCGCCAATTTAACTGATCATTGACTGGAAATGGTTATGTTTGGCTACTCTGAGACCATTTGCAGCTATTCATGGACTTCATGATTCCAAACAATGATGGAATTTTAATGGCTAACTACGTGTCACTGGCCCACATTTGTTCATGACTGGTTTGAAGAATATTCTGTACAATTTGAGCGAATGATTTGGCCACCCAGACTGCCTGACTTTAATTCCACTTAATATTTATGGTACATAATCGAGAGGTCGATTTGTGAACAAAATCCTGCCCCGGCAACATTTTCGCAATTATGAACTCATATACAGGCATTATGGGTCAATATTGCTGCAGGGGACTTCTAATAATTTGTTGAGTACTGCCACATCAAACTGCTAACTACACCCCCAAAAGGTCGTCAGACACAATATTAGCGGGATCCCATGACTTATCACCTCAGTGTAAACCCTGATCTTTCAGTGCTTTCGTTTGGCTGTGAATAAACCCTCTAGTTTCTCCTTTACATTAATCATAAGATGATAAATGCTCGCCTTTATAAGCGACACGATTTTAAAAAAGTAACTACGGTATTACATTTGTGCTGTGGCAGTGAAGCCCACATTTGGGAACGCATTAAGAAAAATTGACAGTGTGGTTCCACGATTTAAAAAAAAAAATCGCATTCAGAAAACAATTCGGCCTATATCCTCATATCACGGACTGTGACGTAGGTTCCCTGTCAGTACGTTATTTTCGTACAGTTATTGGAAAACACATTCCGTTACGCTGATAAAACTACTTCATGAAATGCCCAAACAACAATTTTTCGAAATGACGTTAATAATGTTTACCTGCTTCTCCCCTGGCTCTCAGGCGCGCTCTTGCTGCTACTGCTCTTCGCGGCAAACGTCTGTCTTGAACTCTCTGGTTGCCGGCTGCTCTAACCCTGGGTTCTGTTGTATCAAAATATTTTTTAACTGATTTCGAAGTGTGATACTAAGCTGTTAACAGTATTGTTTACGTACCATCTTGTACAACTTTCTTCTGCTTTAATAAAGCAAGGGCTATTAGCAGTATAACAAGCCCAGATGCAATTGTCAACAAAATAACAATGTCCATTTTCTTTCGTTCGGGGGGTAAACGCTAACGAATTGCAAACAAGATATTTTTTTCGCATTCCTTCCAAAACAACATAACCTTCCCTGTCAACGACAGCACAACATGCTAATACAAAATACACATTCTTCCTTGAGGTGGAACGATGAACTTTGAAGAACGTAGATACTCCACAAACAATATCTGTGCAGGCAAATCGTAGCGCGATGAGTGACCAATTGCGCATGCATGTAAACTCTCATTTGTGTGAATAAATTTTCACTCCGGCAGTAAATCACATACGTCACATGAAAAGGGTCTGACACGCATGCTTATCAGTCTAGTGTTTCTAGATTTCAGGACGATTCACACAACTTGTCAATGGAACGGACTGTCAGGCGATGTCATCGGCAAACATTAAAACATTCACGCGGAAAAACAACTCGACATGACCTCGCTTACCTCAATACCGAACAGTGAAAATATGTTCTGAGAGACCACTCTTCATTCAGAAAAGTGACTAAAATTTCGGAATTAAGGAAAAAGCAACGATAAGATTTATTAATAGCCAAATTAAACTTCATAACAGATGTTCTAGAACATTTTTTATGGTAAATGCGAGAAATGAAACAACATTTCAACACATCAACATTTGTTTGCTAGTGAAAATGTATAAATGTAAACACACAAAACAATATCTATCAGCGAATGTATATGGCCTTATGCATTATTTTTTTTCTTCTCCAGCAGAGCTGATTTTTTGACTGAATAAAAGGTTACTTGATGAAAATTGCTTCGTCATTTTACGTTCTTATTTATACGTAATATAAGCATCAGAGCTGTTCAGTTATTGTAAAACGTAAATCATTTTTCGTTTTTTGATATCTGGACACTCTTATGAAACATCAAACAATGGAAATAATATTCAAGTCGTCATGTAGCATTTGCAATCTGTCAAGAAAACAAAGCAAAATAATAAAATAAAGACTAAGTAGACGCAAAAGCATAAAATGAACTATTAAAACTTAAGTGAGCGCAGCGAAAACAGGTTAACTTCCGATGTCATCAGATGACAGCACAGTCTCTCTCAATCGATGTCAATGTCAAAACTATCTTTCCTTTTCGTCTCCACATTGTAGAATGTTTTGACTTCATATTCCGTTTCGTTCTGTGAGTTGTTAATCAGCCTATACATTGCACGGTGAATTTTAAAGTGACAGATATGCCTCAGTGATTTGATTTTAATTGATATCTTATTTAATCCTTTACTTACATATTGTGCATGTAGTTTACTAGTAACATAAGACAAGTTAAGTAAAATTATATAATCTTATATGAGCATTTATTACATGAGAATTTAGGTATATCAAGTTTAACATTGCTAGACATACCTTAATATGACAGTAGGTGAGAACAAACACTTAACACAACCAGGAACATTGTCGAACATGATAGTTTTGGTGTCCAGGTGTTATGTTGTGAGGAGACATAATGTTGGATGGGAATATTCACCTTGAAATCATTGAACATAGTACACTCACCGGCCAACATTATTGTGTGTCTGTACTCCTCTCCAATGTGCTTCTTTTCTTGGCTATATTCGGTTCTAACTTCATTTTAATTGCAAATTATATATCTTATTCATCACTAAGACAATGATGGAGCACTGAATGATGCAGTTGGTCGCTATGTCTGTGGAAACGTCCTTGCGCTGTAAAGTACAGGCTGCATTGATTCTAGGTTCAAGTCTTATGGGGAACAGCACTTCATATCTTAAGCAACAGAGTTTCAGCTGTTGGGCTTTCTAAATGTGGCGAACAACGCTTCTATGTAATACTCCTATTTCTAACTCATAAACAATGCTACCCATAACCTTCAAATGTGCTATGTTCAAGATGTCGATGCAAGAACAATATTAGAACCTCAAATGAAGAATGATGATTCATAAATACACTTTTAACAACTCGCATAACAATGCACCAAACAAAATAGCCACGAAGTTATGAACTTATGCACATAACTGTTTTCTCCAGATAAATTTTGGCCTCAATTGTAGGTTCCATACTTATATGCTGTGTGAGGCTATAACGTTGTTACAGCGTTGCGTATATTCAGTTTGTCGAAAATATTTGGGTCTGAAAATTAAGCTACAATATTAAATAATCTTGTGCTAGCCAATGTGAGAGAAGAAACGTCTGCTGTCGATCACAGGGTCAAGCTTCAATGCAACATGATAACTTGGGCTGATGCCAGCTTGTGTCAGGCGACCATAAGCCAATGCAACAGAAAATGTTCTGATCAGGACAGGCAGCTAGGAGCTCTTTCTCGGCAATGTTTATTTCAGTGGTTTTGCTACTACTGGCGGATAAGAAAATGAAGTAATTTATCTCTGAGCCTCTAACAGGTTGATACTGTAAACACACAGATGAGGTGTGGTTTACTAAATTGCCGAAAAATCGGTTCAGTAACACAGGTTTTCTTTTGCACTGCAGAACATTTTAGTTGAGCGGGTTACCTCAACTAGAAGACAACTATATCGATGTCTGTTATGTGGTTTTATTTCAGTGATTATGAAATCAGACTCAATGAACATATTGGGTAGCAGAGGCAGCTATTTAAAGGCGATTCGACCAGACAAGAAAATGACTGTAATCCGCTCTAGGGAAACAGGGAGTCAGAATGCTCATTCAGAGTGGCACATTTGCATTATGTCAAAATCATTACCAAGTAACATGTGGAGTTCAGTGATCTGTTGGATCGATGGTAGGTCTTATTACTTAGCATCTGGGTTTGATTCTCACTAGAGGTGTCGGTTTTAAAAGAGACAAAGAAATCCTATCCACCTTTGGTAACGCCAAGTGTGTGTGCACTGTAGTCCCAAATTCATGAAAAACTTGAGGTCACTTCATTATCAACTAGAGGTTAAGCTGGTCTACAACAGAGACAGAATTGTCTGCATGTAGAAACTTTGTCATCAGTGAACTTTATTACACTTGTAATTTTCTTTTAGTTAATATACAAACACTGTGTAACGGCCAGGACACTTATTCCATCTTTTATTTGCGTTTGAGCTGTTGAGTATATTGATTCTTGCCTGGGATTCAAACTCAGATCTTTCCTTTGCAGGATTTGTTCACTGCATGGCACTACAGTTCCTCAATTCTTTGTCTATTCAAGATTCCAAACTCCTCAATGTCTCCACGTAAGGCATGTTCTAGCTTCAAATCCTAGTGCAGCAGAAAAATTTTCATCATGTCTTTCCAAGCACTCAATGTTGTAAAGGTATTTTAATTTCAGTATATTGATAATAAGTTTTTACTTTAGTCAGCAAGCGTAAATGTTATGAGAAATAGCAAACAGAAAATGTAATAGTACCTTTAGAGGTTTAAAGTTAGTCTTCACCTGATTTAATTCCCATATAAGTACATAATAGTGTTTCTATTGCAGCGATTACTGAATGAGGACTCTTCTGCACAGCAGCAAGAAGATGGGTAGCAAAATTAAGTAATGGAAGCATTATATTCACAGCATCTGTGACCCTTCACAACCTTGTCTTACTTTAAAAATGGAAACAAAGTGCAACTGTTGAAATAAAAGCCTTACTTTGTGATGTAGTTTCTGGGTATGACAAAAATCAGCCAGAATTTTACATAAAAACTTAGAAATAGTACTTTTAGGAAAACAGTAAGCATATTACAGTGAAAATAAAGAGGTATCTGAGTATTATTTGTAACTTACAGCACACTGCCATGTCACATTGCATGATTATATCTGACTTCTACTTGAAACAAGAATAGAGCTGCTAAAGTATTCAAAAGTAGTTTACTCGCTCATTTACTTTTAGAACGACACTTTGTCCACTTTCAACAATACTATTATTAGCATATTTGACGCTCCTAAATATTTCCTAGAAGAAATTCATTTTCGTTTTAAGGATATTATGAATCATACTCTGTTCACTAACGTTTGTGAGCTCTTGAGCTAAAATCTGCACACTTTTATTTAGAGCTATGTGACCTATTTCAATGTGCACCATCTTGAATACAGTGCCTGTACAATTTTGGATTGTAAGCACATGGCCTCCAAAGCTGATGATGGTAGGATGCTGCAGCTTTACATGTGACATGAACATATTTCCACAAATATAAATATTTTAAACATGTGTAATTCAATAAGAGTTAAAGTAACAATAGACATACATTAATATTAACTAACAGGGACTGAGAAGGACTGAACCAGAGACTGTGAAGGCTTTGTGACAAGCTAGGCTGCAACTTCCTGGACTTACGCCACAGGGTTGAGAACTGTAAATTTCTCCTACATAGGTCAGGTGTGCAGTACACATATGGTGCTGCTACTCAGGTACCTGACTGTGAGTGGGATGCATACAAGGGTTTTTTTTAGATTAGGTAACACTCCATCCAGTTCAGGTAACGATAGCTGTAAGACACCCAGAAGTATCACTGTAAGATAGAAAGAAATGCCTTCAACAGGTGATAGTATTAAAATCCTAATGGTAAACTGCTGAAGCGTTTGCAAAAAAGTGGCAGAGTTTGAAGTGCTCATGAAAAGCAATGAAGCTCACAAAACGCTAGGTACTGAAAGCTGGCTGATACCTGAAATTTATAGCAATGAGATTTTTGGGGAAAATTTAAGCGTATATCCAAAGGATAGGCAAATGGGAAATGGAGGTGATGTATTCATCGCAGTAGACAAGAAACTCAGATCTACCGAGACAGAAGTTGCAGCTGCATGGAGATTGTTTGGGCAAGACCCAGTCTCAGTAATTGGGTCCTCCTGTTAGCCACCAGACTCATCTCCTGATGTAACCGAAAACTAGAGAAAACCTCACTTCACTTGTCCATAAGTTCCCCAATCATACTGTAATGATTGGTGGAGGCTTTAATCATCTAACAATGAACTGGGAAAGTTACAGTTTTGTCAATGGTGGGCATGATAAGACATCCTCTGAAACAATACTAAATGCCTTTTCTGAAAACTACATAGAACAGATAGTTTCGATCTAATGGCAACAAATAGACCTGACCTCTTTGAGGATGTCCATATCGAAACTGGTATCAGTGACCATGACACATTTGTTGTAACAATGATTAGAAAGTATAAAGGACAGCTAAAACAAGCAGAAAGATATATATGTTCAGTAGACTAGATAAAAAATCTGTAGCATCATGTCTCAGTGAGGAACCTGAAGCTTTCAGCACAGGTCAGGAGCATATAGAGGAACTGTGGCTCAAGTTTAAAACAATAGTTGACCATGCACTTCATAGATATGTAGCCAGTACAACAGTTCATAATGGGAGGGAACTACTATGGTATACAGTCACTGTAAAGAAACTTCTAAGAAAACAAAGCTTACTGCATAATAGGTGTGAAACAAAGCGTATGCTAAAGAAAGAGAGATGCTGAATGAAACGCATCTAGTTGTGAAGAGAGCAATTTGTGATACCTTCAATGACTGCTGTAGCAGGATATTGTCAAGAGATCTTAAATAGAACCCAAAGAAATCCTGGTCACATGTAAAGGCTGTTTGTGACACCAAAGTAAGTGTCCAGTAGCTAGCGAATGAGACAGGAACTCAAACTGAGGGTAGTAAAGCAAAAGCTGAAATGCTTAGCTCCGTTATCAAATGTTCCTTTACAAACGAAAACCCAGAAGTTGTGCCCCAGTTTAATCCTTGTACCGCTGAAAAGATCAATGAAACAAGTATTAGTTCCAGTGGTGTAGAGAAACAGTTGAATTGTTAAAATTGAACACAGCTCCAGGAACTGATGCAATAGCTGTCAGATCCTGCACGGAAATGAATAAGCCCCTCTTCTAGCTATAATCTACCGTAGATCCCTCAAACAAAAAAGCGTGCTCAGTTCTTGAAAAAGGCACAGGTCACACCTATTTACAAGAAGGGTAGTTGAAGTGATCCACAAATTACCGTCCATTATCCTTGTCATCGATTTATTGTAGAATCTTAGAACATATTCTGAGCTCGAACACAGTGAGAAATCTTGAACAGAATGACCTCCTCAATGCCCACAAGCATAGATTTCGAAAACACCAATCACGTGAAACCCAACTCGCACTTTTCTCACATGACATACTGAAAACTTTGAATCAAGGCAACGATATAGAATGTTATCTTGGATGGAGAGGTTGGTTGATTAGTTGGTTGATTTGGGGGAGGGAACCAAACAGCAAGGTCATTGGTCCCGTCAGATTAGGGAACGACGGGAAGGGAAGTTGGCTGTGCCCTTTCAAAGGAATCATCCTGACAGTTGAATGAAGCGATTCATGGAAATTACGGAAAACCTTAATCAGGATGGCCAGATGTTGGTTTGAACCGTATTCCTCCCAAATGCGAGTCCAGTGTGCTAACCTCTGCACCACCTCACTCAATGGATAGAGAGTCAGTGTCAGATGTAGAAGTAACTTCATGTGTGCCCAAGGGAAGTATGTTGGGACCCTTGCTGTCCATGTTGTGTATTAATGACCTTACAGACAATATTAATGGTAAAATCACGCTTTTTGCAGATCATGCAGTTATCTGTAATGAAATACTATCTGAGAGAAGCTACGTAAGTATTCAGTCAGATCTTGACAAGATTTCAATGTGGTGCAGAGATTGGAAACTTGTTCTAAAGGTTCAGAAATTGCACTTCACAAAACGAAAAACGTATTAACCTATGACTATAATATCAATGATTCACTATTGGAATCGGCCTGGGTGTAACTTTTTGCAGGATATGAAGTGGAATGATCACAAAGGTTCAGTGGTGGGTGAAGCAAGTGGTAGAATTTGGTTTACTGGTAGAATATTGGGAAGTCTAACAAGCCTAGTAAAGAAACTGCTTACAAATCACTCCTGTGACCAGTTCTAAAATGTTGCTCAAGAGTGTTGGATTTATACCAGAGATATTGAATGTATTCAGAGAAGGGCAGCACGAATGCTCACAGGTTTGTTTAATCTATGGGAGAGCCTCACAGAGATTCTAAAGAAAGTTAACTGAACAGATTCTTGAAGATAGACATAAACTATCCCAAGAAAGTCTACCAACAAAGTTTCCAGAATTGGCCTTAAATGATTACTCTAGGGATATTTTACAACCTCCTGCTTATCACTCGTATAGGGGTTGTAAGGATAAGATTAGAATAATTACTGTATGCAGAGAGGCATTCAAACAATCATTCTTCCTGTGCTCCATATGTGAATGGAAAAGGAGGAAAGCCTAATAACTGGTATAATGGGACTTAACTGTGCCATGCACCTCACAGTGGTTTCTGGAGTATAGATGTAGATGTAGAGAAATTACAAGTGCTCACCTGCACCAAGAAAAGAATATTTTAAAGAAATCTTTATGGGAAATACATAAGATGAATTTAATAGAATGAAATGTCCACAAGAGAAGAATGTTCGAACTACAAACATCAACACAAGTACAACAAATGATGTTAAGTTTTTTGTTTTAAAAACACTATAATAAAATAAATATATCAAAACCTATATGTATCTATGAAATAAAAGAGACATCTTAAGGTATGACCACATGATGTCACTTTCTTAGTGCGCAAATACAGATGCATGGAAATAAAAGCATTTATGCAAAAATTAGTGTACATTAGTGTGCATTCTCTCGACACTATAGGTTGGCTCATTGTACGAGCAGTCGGTTGTGCATGCACTTTTCTACCTGGTAATTTTTTTATGCATTTGTGGTGCATTTCCCTAATTGGTGTAGGGAGATGTAGCTCAAACATAAGCGGAATAATACAGAGTAACACTTCTTTATTAATACAGAGCACCATGCAATAAAACCAAATTACATTGGTGTCCCCAGTCATGGAGACTGTGGTCAGATGTGAGTGACCAGTTATGTAGTGCTCAGCTGCGATACAGGACACTACTGGACTATTAAAACCATTAATAAGGTAAATACATAACCAATCAATTATTTTGATATTACTGTAGAATAACATTTCCACCCCAATAGCTGAGTGGTCAGCGTGACTGATTGCCATCCTATGGGCCCGGGTTCGATTCCCGGCTGGGTCGGGGATTTTCTCTGCTCAGGGACTGGGTGTTGTGTTGTCTTCATCATCATTTCAACCCCATCAGGCGCGCAGGTCGCCCAATGGGGTGTCGAATGTAATAAGACCTGCACCAAGGCGGCCAGATCTGCCCCGTAAGGGGCCTCACGCCCAATGACACCAAACGCTCATTTCCATAGAATAACATTACCATTTACCAAAAATCAAACATTCTAATATATAGAGAGTTCATAACGTCCTTATTGCTGCCAATTGGACTTTAATAAAATTTATATCAAACTAACATGTTATTATTGAAAACTATGCTGTTATACAACAAAAATATACACATTAACCATTTAGACATGCATCTTCATCCTAATGGATACTCTGCAAATCACATTTATGTGTCTAGCACAGGGTTCATCGAACCATCTTCAAAATTCTCTATTATTCCAATCTTGTATAGAGCATGGACAGAATTAACACCTATATCTTTCTGTACAAGCTCTGATTTCCCTTATTTTATCATGGTGATCGTTTCTCCCTATGTAGGTAGGCATCAAAAAAATATTTTCGCATTCAGAGGAGAAAGTTGGTGATTGGAATTTCTTGAGAATATTGCTCCTCAACGAGAAACGCCTTTATTTTAATGATGTCCATCCCAAATCCTGTACCATTTCAGTGACACTCTGTCTCCTATTTCGCGATAATACAAAATGTGCTGCCCTTCTTTGAACTTTTTCGATGTACTCTGTCAATCCTATCTGGTAAGGATTTCACACTGTGTAGCAGTATTCTAAAAGAGGATGGACAAGTGTAGTGTATGCAGTCTCCTTAGTAGATCTGTTACATTTTCTAAGTGTCCTGCAAATAAAATACAGTCTTTGGTTAGCCTTCCCCACAACATTTTCTGTGTGTGCCTTCCAATTTAAGTGTGCAGTTCACAATGTCTCTCTGCTATAATCCTTTAACAAGATAGTGTATTATATAAATGCTTATTTTAGATATTATTAAACAACACTGTTAATGCAAAATCTAAATCTTCTGGTTAAACGTTTTGATTGACAGAATATTCAGGATGGTCATTCTATTAGTTTCTCTTCAAATTTGGTTTATCTTCTACCTTCTTCCAAGAAACCACTGGCTATTATACTGACTTTTTCCACACTGCCAGATACCATGGCAAATGAACTGATGATATTAGCATAGCAACCTAAATGTCCTATTGCTCCTCCAAAACGTTTACGCAGCAAGTTACTCACATCATTCTTCTTTGCTTTGATCAGCACGTTTTGTTTTCTTTACTTTCTTTTGGCTTCTTCTTGAATTATCAGCTATAGCAATTTCTTCCTGTGGAAACGAAAAAGCTGTGCCCTTACACACACATTCACAAGTAAAAGATATCAGTCATTATTGTACACATAACATTGTGAAGAAAAGCATGCTTGTTGTGAGTACAACAATCTGAGAAAGGTAACTAATCAACTTCATGTAGTGTTAACATTGGACACAATAAGATTTGAACACACACTATAGAGGACTGAATACAATTTGAAGCAACAGCTAGTCCTCAGCAGTTACATTCTTAGTGAATATGATTTGTTACAATCTGACTTCACAATAGAAAATATTGATTCAGAAACAATACAAAAATATATCAAACTCAATTTTGTCCATCGAAGAACAAAAACAATATTCCTTTTACAATCATTGGTCTGTCAGCTATGCAATAAAAAAGAATGACGTGTGATGGAAACTTGATATCTCAACATGAGCCAATGCGGTGATGATGAGCCGTTTTTGAAGTTTGGGAAATCACAGGAGACCAGCAGTTGCATGGCGCATTGCTGAACTGGGCATGATATAATCAGACAATGGCGACCATATCCGGTGGCCAGGGGGCTACAACTCGCTTCCCACAACCGTCTCTGGTGTTTTTCCTTCAAAAAAATTCTTTGAAAGTCTGGTTAAGTAGGTTTTTGATACGGTTGGAACTGGAACTATTTTACAGCTACTTACAAGTCGCTATTTGTTCTTCCAAAATATTAAAAATACTCCATACTTCCGGTCTAGCCTTCCATGCAAACTAATGGATGGGCGCCCTGCCAGGGAAGCTGTGACCTTAAGGCAATGATGGTGATTGGTGTAGTGTCTTCAACTGTGAAAGTGGTGTCATTTGCAGCCTGCAGGTCGGTGACCAGGTTGGAGGTGGGGTAAAGTCACTGTCAGTTGTCATTGGCTCCGATTGTGTTGGTCTGATATGTGAGGCAGTCAACGGAGTTCTAACATTCATCAGGGGTGATGTCTTTGCAATTAGTGCATCGTCTATGCTGTAGTATGGTGCATAACCTATCCATGAGGCTGAACTTTCTGTGCAGCAGATCTGTTTCACATGGGATTGTTTCAAGTTACAGTGGTGGAGTCAGTTTAACAATCCAAAGCATCCAGAATATGGTATCTGACATGAGATTCACGTCCAATAATGTTCATAGCCAGCACCACAGCTGAGATGAGATTTTATCTACTAGTTGTTCACTGTAGATTCCTTGGAGAAACTGTTGTACCAGTTTGCGATATAGGTATTGAAGCAAGGCGGGTTTGGCCACGGCATATTTGTTGTGAACGAGGAGCATGAATATGACGTCACTGACAATGTCAGCCTGCTCAGTTAGATGGCAGATCAACGTCACAAACTTTGAGGTGTCGTCCAAATTGCTGATGCAATCCACAGGGCCAGCTGTTGCAGACAAAATGGTGGTGGTCTGTGTTTTGAGGCAAGCCCTCAAAGCGCTGAATGAGCCATACATTGTTGTAGTACAGGAGTAGTGGAAAACAGTATGATAGAGGAGATGTGCTGAATCACTCACAGCATGGCTGTGGATCCCATAATGGCATTCATGTGGTGTGAAAGCTGATGACTTGTATTGTGCAAGATAGTCCTGCTGTTAACTGAGGCTTGGGTTGCAGCTGTTGTGGGTGTCATGATTGTCAAAGGGTCGGTTGTAATGAATGCTAACCGAGCACTGAATTCACGACTGGAGTAGATGGGTCTGAATCTTGCATCAAGTCTAACAGTAGGTCAGTCAATGGTGGCTGTTGTTGTGGCATGTCTAGAGATACGACATTAAGCAAGGAAGCATGCATTATCACACATATTTCAGATTTTAGTACTGTTTGTCAGCTAAGGCACTGGAAACACTGGCAATAAAAATTACTCAGTGGAATCCATGAGGTGCAGTCAAGTGTAAGAGGCATGGAACAAGATGTCGACTTTGTTAGTATGTAGTAACTCAGAATGGAACAACAAGTTCTGTTGGCGTCATGGGCCACAAATGTGGTGAGAAACGTGACGAAAAGGAAAACACAAAGTTGACCATTGCTGAAATGGTATCTAAATAAAAAAAGGTACTATAAGCAAGAAATACAAAGTGACAGCGACGATCTGTTTGTAAATTTGAGAAGAACTTCACAGCAAGAGTTTGATTTTTTGCTTGGGAAACTGTGAACTAGAATCTCTAGGTAAGACACCATTATAAATAATGCAATTTCTGTACCAATCCACATTTCATTATCAGGCATCTGGCGACTCATATACCAGTTCAAGATAATTATTTTGAATTTCAAAATGAAGTATCTTGGTGGTTATTTATTAAACTGCGTAGTAAGGAATGTTCTTAGTGGTTACGCAAAAGTTAATTAGCTTTCATTACGTCATTTATATTTTACAAGAAAAATAATTTACACAACTTCTCTCAAAAAAGATTATAGATTAACATCCTCAGACCTGACAAATTTGGGAATGTCATAGTTCTCAGAATCGCTACAAAAGATGTTGTGTTTTCCAATTTTGTATTTTTTGCATGTTCAGTCTCTTTCATCTTAACTTGTAATAGTTTGTTGTGGGATTCCATCTGCGCCATCTTTTTCTGTTGTTCGGATGTCAATCTCCTCAACTGTTGTGCTATTAATCGTCGATTAACACTTGACGAACAGTACAGGACATAATGGAACATTGAAACATTCCACAATGAATTTCAGAAGACAGCATTCACAAAGGCCCTCAACAGAATGGATCAGAACAGTGTGTCAAACTCATGATTTCTTGGGAAAAAGTTTTTATGTTAAAAGAACGTCAGAGGAGCAGCTGGAACAATTTTTCAGAATCCTTTAATAATAATTTTAGTATAGCTGAAGTATGGAGGAAGTAAACGTTTTTCTGAAACAAGAACTCAAGTAGTAATCAGCTATTAAATAATACAAGGCTTGAAGAATTTGTGAACTTAATATCACCAGTTTTCACAGCTGAAGCCAAGCACCCAATTCGAACCTCATATCAAAGGTATAAGACACCCTCTCATATTACTACTTTCATACAATTAACAGATGAAACATAAAAAGGCGGCAAATTCGGCACTCAGTAAGAATAGAATACGCTATCAAATGACAGAAAATATCCTTAATATAGCATGAAGAAAAACGTTTACACATTTTAACCAAATATGGATGGCTGATGATCTTATAGAGAGTTGGAGAACTCAGATAGTCATACCTAGACTGCAAGCATACAAGGATGAAGAGAAAGCCACATCATACAGACCAATTTCTTACTATTCCTGCATTGCAAATATCATTTGGAATGTGGTTGGAATCAAATAAGTTTCTGAGATCACGTCAGTTTGAGTTTAAAAATTCAAGAGAGTAACTGGTAATTTAAATATCTTAACCTCTGATATCTATGACACAGCAACAAGAAAAAGAGAATGTTATAACTACATTTCTTGGCATTGTTGGAGACTACGATAATTTTCACACAGCTGTGTTGCTAAAGAAGTTGGAAACCATCTGAAGTCCAACTCAGCTGATTTACAGAAATAACACTCTTCTTGCCAAAAGAAGCATAAGAGATTGCTTTCAGAATAAATTAAAAGCACCACATATTCTTACAACTGGTCTCCGACAAGGAGCTGCACTCAGCCCAATAGTATTTGCACCTGATACTAATGAGCCTGAGAGAATTATTTCTCTGCCAATGAAAAACCTCTAGTATGTAAATGATAGCTGTATTTATGTGTAAACCAACAGTCTGGATAAGATGGTGTGTGAGCAGAGGCAATCGACTTACTCGATGGGTTTCAGCTTAAAGATTTCTCCAGAAAAATCGGCAATTGTGCATTTCAAAAAACAAACTCAACCCATCTCTTTAAACAGTTTAAGACATTCCAGGCTAGATTTCTTGGCATTATATTTCATTCAAGAATGAGTTATGGCCCTCATAAAAAAGTCTCCAGTGTATGCGAAAATGAATAAATGTTATGAGATCAGTGACAAAGATAAGGTGGGGAGCTCACCCCAATATTCTGCTTACTTTATACTGCACTTTTATACAGTCTGGTATAGATTACAGATGCATGGTCTACCACAACACTGATAAAAAGTTCCTAGGACTGCTGGATATACAGCAGTATGAAATCCTATGCTATACTTTCTTCCCCCACTACCCCCCTTCTATGGGAAGCAACAGAGATGACTCTGCATGTTCGCAGAACATTGCTATGTGATCGTTATATTTTACAACGAATAATAGATACTACCCATCCCCTGATTAAAAAGTGTGAAGCTCTCTCAACCTGGGAATTACAGAACTACATGGAACAAGCAATTTCGTATCATTTATGTTTTGTTGCCTTTTAATTTTTAAAATATATGTATTTAAGGTATTTCTATGCCACAATAACAAAGTGATTCCATGGAGAGGTTTATGTAAAATAATTTAATAAAATAGTGTTCCCATTCAGCCCAATGCCAGGGTCAGTAGGAGCAGACATTTAGTTATCTGTGTACTTCTAATCTATTTTAACTCTGACAAATATGAACACTTAAGGCATTTTTAAAAAAACTAATTTACAATGGTGAATTTAAAGATATATGGTCAAACAAAGGCTTAAGCTTTAATTAAATACCAACTTCCTCTAGTTTTAACAGTTACCAGTCAAGAAAAGTAACATGAAATTTGATAAGTCCCATTCCTAATATTTTAGGATGTTTCACCACACCTATTTCACCAAATTTTCTAATACCACACAAGGCTTCATTGTCTGGCCATTTAAAATCTGTTCTCTGTCAACTTGTGAGCCAGACACATTTATTAAGCCTCTACTAACTTAGCAAAATAGCTTCCTACATTTTCCTGAGAGACAGCAGCCTGAGTTCACTTGATGTTCTGTGACATTTGAGAAAGCCTAGGGCAAATTCATAACCTGGCATATTGTCCTTGAATTTCTTGATAATGATACCTTTGCTGTCCAGATAAGCTTCAATAATGCACTTAAGATGGTAAGTATCTAAGGGATAACCCCAAGCAGAGCATGTTTTAAGGCTGTCCACTAAATGCTTTTCTACCTTGGCGCTCAAAATAGTTTGTCCACCTTTAGAAACCATTTTTTTTAGCAGGACTTTGTGTGCTAGTACATTTAAAGTGCCTCTATGGCACAGTTGTTGGTGTATATTTCTTTGAGCATCTTTCTTTACGATAAACCATTCCCAGTTTCATTTATGACCTTGGAAATAAGATCCCCAGGATATTTTCTATGAATTTTCCCCATTCCATCAGGTTGGTAGATTCTTGGCATGGTATGAATCCGAGGAAAAAATTTAAGCGAATATGAACAACTTTAAATTTTACATAAAATAAATTTTTAACCTGCTTTTGTATGTTTCTGTGCCTTCTTAAGTATATTTTTTGAGTGTTCTTGTTCGCCCTATTTATTTCATTTTCTGCGAACTATAAAGTTTATGTTGACCACTGTTTTCGTCATCACATGTACATAATGTTTTGGTAAGCATTATAAATGTTTTCTCTAACGCATTTATTCACTTATCTTCAAACTTCCTGTATCTGAAAGAAGTTTTGCTTATTTGTTTTCTGCTTAAAACAGCATAATTTTTCAATACTTCAGTACTTCAACATTCAAACAATCTCTGTAACCTCAGAAAACAATGATTTTGGCAGCATATCAGGTCAGGAAACAGTACAAGACACTTTCAAATTAAAAAGGCCCTAAAAAATTTAAAACTTTTCCTTATAAAATGTTCCTATTCGTCCCGTGTTCCTATACACCCCATTTCACTGTATTTTTAATTTTAATCAACATAATAGACATGTATTTTGACTTGTTTACTTTCAAGAAACTTCTTAACAAAAATAATTATGAAGCTTGTGGTTACCCAGTCCATTCCAGCCTGATTGAAGCATGTAATGAATTCTCTGTTGGATGTATTACTACTTCAGCAAATTTCTACTGATCATATTTCTTTTACTTCAGCATCTGTGTGGTGGATCTCTTCGATCTATGTTCTCATCAGGCCATTCCATCACTCATGCAATTCATGTCAACAACAACAAAAGCAGACAAAGTAGCAGACGAAAACTTTGTGTACTGCTAGCTCGAAGTGGACAGGATGTGAACTATCTTTAATGGTTCGCTGAGGAACCTACAACCAACGGGTCACAAGCAAACACCTACCAATTCGACCCCCAGTCGACCGAATACCGTTTGCACATGTGCACCCAGCATTTTAGCAGAGAGAATTCTCGTTCACTGTTGCACGTTCACTTAGGTGTGAAGGAGGTCTTTGCAGGCATTAGTAGATTAGTATGAAGTGTTTATCAGGTTGATAGACCCCAAGTTCCTGTAACCACTATGAGAGTGGAAATGTGGGGGGAACAAGCTGCGCTTTCCTCACACAGTTGTGGCGCTACACATGTGCATATTGGTTTGGTATGGCACAACATGGCAATCGCCTTATAAGGGCTACAGCACATGCTAATAATTTATTGTTAGATCGCCAATGTTGGTAGTGGCAGAACATAAAACCCCAAAGTGGCCCAGCTTGACAACTCATAACTATGGAGCTCTTGTTCAGCACATTGTAAACAGACTATAGTGTGAACACTCAACCATTTGATGTCACCTGGCATTCTGTTCCATACTGTTGGTGTTTACTGTGAGTCGACTATAAGTCGCCACAGCATGGATAAAAATTTTTAAGATGTAGAAAAAAGCGTCAGGGCAATTTGCGACTTAAAGAAAGTGGAAACATGTTGTCCACACTTCATTCAGCTGAAAATAGGGAGCCTGCCAACCCATTACTTATATGAGTGATATGAGTGTATCCTGTTTGCAAATGAAAATCATTTAAACCAAACAAGGGATCTAAGACAAAATAAATATGTCCATAGCCACAGTACCAGAAATGACGCTAATATTCTCATCTCTCACTCTAGAAATTATATTGCAAAAGTGTTTCACAGATAACAGTTAAAAACATTCAAAATCCCCCTAGTGATTTAAAACAGCAGCGACATAAAAATACCTCTAAATATAATGTTAATCCATTGTTGATGGAACAGTGCTTTTATTCAGTAGGTATTGAATCATATTATTTTTCTTTCTTTTCTTATATTTAGGCTATATGTAAAGTGAATGAGCTATAAACCACAGACACCGCCAAAGGTAAATTAACGATTTGTTTTGTGGCAAGAATAATGTTTCTATACATCGTAAAATATCTGTATGAAACAAAGTAAGATATATGCTCTTCAATTTATTAATTTATGCGTTTTCACCCTTTTGTTTCAGGAAGTCGTGGCGTATGGCATACACTTGGATTCATCATACCAGCATTGTTAAAAATGTGTATTTCAACTGTTCATTAAAAGTATTATAAAAAGTTATTAGAAAAGGAATATTTATTCGCATGGTTATAAGTTCAAATCCTATCTGTTTAATATTTCACTCGCCACCGAGACCCTGCTTCAAGATGTTCAGTGCAAACAAGAATAATTCACACCGTATTTGGAGGAGTGTTCTTGCATCGACATTGTTACACTCAAGACTAAACACAATAGAATTAATGTAAAAGTTATGACTCAGACATGATAGGCACCTATTGAACTTAGTTTACCTATACTAAAAGTATTGTGCTTCATGTAACAGATCGAGAGTTTCAATGGTTGTGGTTATTATGTGGTACGGAACACTGCTGGAAGCAGCAGTATGTAAGGTAAATTATTTTTATTGACCTAGAATGTAATGATATTAAAGGTCTGTTGATACTGGTATCAGTTAAAGTTCACCCAAGGTCATGCACAGATTCATAAATTACCTTCAGACTTTTTTCGACTATTCCTTTCAATCAGTTTTTCCAATTATTAAAGCAATTATTAATCCATTTCCACATCCCTATTCAATGGCGACACTTTAAAGGACGGCCCCGAGCGAAAAATGAACATACCTTTCTCTTGTTGAGATAAAAAATTTTGAGACAAATGATTCACATTATTGTTACAAGGAACTAATGAAAATTTCATTGTATTTGTTACATGTCTAAAGAGATTGGGAATGGTAAAAGCATTGAAGGCATAAATTAAAATTAAATTCTGCCTACAAACAAGACGAATCAGGAATGCTGATTTCAACGGTATAAGTAGGAAGCTGCTACGCTGTATGCTTATTTGGTCGTGCTTGGCGCCTTCTCTCTTTTCGTTCCAATTAATATCCTGTACAGAAAGTGCATTTCTAGAAAAAAGACGAAAATTTGTATAAAGTCATCATTAAAGTGCAAGGTAAGTCACTTAAATTCTATAAGACTGTGTCAAATAATAATAAGGTTCATTAGTGAATATGCAGCTAAACCTGCCTTAATTGAAAAGTATCGATACAGACAAAATTTCAGTTTTGAAATATTTTATTCATAATTTTGTTGAAAACTATTCACAATGGAGTGAAAGGAAATGGCCATTGCTAAGGATTCATTACAAAATGCAATATGTCAAGATGTCGGAAATCTGAGCTTGGCAACAGTTGAAGGTAACGCACCAACTCGTTAACTGGCCGATGGCAACCTAAATAACGAGGTTGGCGTCCCAATATCTATAAATGATGACACTGGTAATATAACTAATCATGATTTCACTTTAATGAAGCTCTATGAGACAATTTCTCAGTTCTCAGGGGAACATTTTTTTCAAATAATGAAACTGAAGGGCGCGACAGCGAAAATTTCTTTGATTGGCTGCTCACGACGTCGCGAACGCAAGAAAAGGACACAGTTCACAAGAACAATGTAAGTGCTAGCGAGACACATAATTTGACACAACTCGTGCAAGAAATAACACAACAGTTTCCAAAACAACAGGAATTTCAGGAAAGTGTAACACAAATGGTTCAAATGGCTCTGAGCACTATGGGACTTAACATCTGTGGTCATCAGCCCCCTAGAACTTAGAACTACTTAAACCTAACTAACCTAAGGACATCACACACATCCATGCCCGAGGCAGGATTCGAACCTGCGATCGTAGCGGTCACGCGGTTCCAGACTGAAGCGCCTATAACCGCACGGCCACACCGTCCGGCAAAAAGTGTAACACAACTTAAGGGTGTGACACAGTAGTTCACAAAACATCAGGAAAATATAGAACAACAATTTACACAGCAAAATCAGGTACTTAACGATTTCAAAACTGGCGTTAGTCAACAGTTCAGTGAGGTGAGCAAAACTATGCCCATTGAATTATCTGACGAACTATCTGAGAAGCCAACACAGCTAGGTAAACAACTAAAACAAGAAATAATTACCGACATATCCTATATATAAATACGCTAAGGGAAAGAGTATCATCCGTAGACGATAAACAGGAACAACTTGCAGGTGAGCTACAAAACCTTAGTGAAACATATTCTCAAATTCAGGAGACGCAATCCCAAGAGAACGCGAGGTAAGAAAAAAAAAAAAAAAAAAATTTGACAGACGCAGGGCGTGCTGCAAGACGTGCGCAAAAACGTAACCTACTGAAGTACAGAAGTTAGGTCTAAGAGCGGACCAGTTGAGTTTAGAGTCAAAACTTTCCAAAAACAGAGAGATATGTGCGGATGTAAAGGAAATAACGGAAAAAGCTGGATCTGGAATGCTGGATAAGGGTAGCACCCTTGCTGAAAACGTAGTGTCAGAGCGCAATATTTATGTAGATACAGTAGAAGAAGCTCTAATACAGAAAGAAAGTCAGTTTCTAGCTAAAATAGATTCAAGTTTAAAGGAAGCAGAGGAAAGGTTATGAGGCAACATTGCTAAAACTACTGATATTCCAAAACATTCGACAGAAAACAAACCCATGCTTTTAGAGAAGTTAGATACTTTCACTGGTTACCCACAATACGTGGCTAGCCCGTTGAAAGAAAATAGCAAAGGTTGCAGAATGCAACAACACTTGCCGGCAACTATACCAGTCAAGCAAGCGCTATGCCATGTGCTATGCCACAAGCAAACATGAACACGTCTGTCACTGAGAGCGTGGCATGTTTGTCGACATTACTTTCAGGTGAAGGATTACTTAGGCATCGATAATTGCCGGTATTTACCTCTGAAGGAAAAAAAAACCCTTGGTCTTTATCGAGCATGTCGAAATGTTTCACCTCGTGCCTGGACCGAAGCTTAGAAAATTAGATTTGTTGTTGGCTACACACAGGGCGACCTTCTGCTATGGGCTACGGACATGGCGGAACGTTGCCATACTATGAACAGTTTGAGAGAGCCTCTCTGGATAAACGTTGGTCTGGGCCTTACAAGAGATGCTCAGACGTGAAGTATTCAACCTAGTTCCATTCAATAGCAAACATGGAAGCTTAAGGGGCTATTCTGGAAAATATTTGACTAAAAGCAGATACTGGACGAACTCGGTATTTCAAGTAGACGTGCTGAAAATTTTAAAGATTTGTCTACATTCCCCGATTAGGGAAAAACTCATTACCATTCTGGAACACAACAACAAATACTTTTTGTCTGTACTGGAGTCAATAGATTTGATATACAAAGAGAGACCAGTACAACCCAAGCCTGTTAATACACAAATAGCGCCACAGAGATTTATGAACCAACAAGCGAGCAACGGATTCGTAGTACAACATTGATGGCAACCTTACCCACACAGACCTATGGTAACCATAACGGAAATCACAGCGGCAAAGCAAAAGCCGTAAATTCAAGGTCGGATATAGAAGAAATGGGCAAAAATTTAACAAAAGCAACTGCAACGGGCAAGTAGCGAATGGCCAGGCTGTTCAGTATGTACAAACACAAGTTACCAGCAATAATCAGATGATCGCTTGGTAAACACAAACCAATACCAGACAACCGAATAATCCACAGACAGCGGGATTCGGGGAGCAAAACAAAGCACATATGCCGAATAACACGCAAAGGCAAAGAGAATGTCAGTCGAGACCTCATAGGATACTACACTCCTGGAAATGGAAAAAAGAACACATTGACACCGGTGTGTCAGACCCACCATACTTGCTCCGGACACTGCGAGAGGGCTGTACAAGCAATGATCACACGCACGGCACAGCGGACACACCAGGAACCGCGGTGTTGGCCGTCAAATGGCGCTAGCTGCGCAGCATTTGTGCACCGCCGCCGTCAGTGTCAGCCAGTTTTCCGTGGCATACGGAGCTCCATCGCAGTCTTTAACACTGGTAGCACGCCGCGACAGCGTGGACGTGAACCGTATGTGCAGTTGACGGACTTTGAGCGAGGGCGTATAGTAGGCATGCGGGAGGCCGGGTGGACGTACCGCCGAATTGCTCAACACGTGGGGCGTGAGGTCTCCACAGTACATCGATGTTGTCGCCAGTGGTCGGCGGAAGGTGCACGTGCCCGTCGACCTGGAACCAGACCGCAGCGACGCACGGATGCACGCCAAGACCGTAGGATCCTACGCAGTGCCGTAGGGGACCGCACCGCCACTTCCCAGCAAATTAGGGACACTGTTGCTCCTGGGGTATCGGCGAGGACCATTCGCAACCGTCTCCATGAAGCTGGGCTACGGTCCCGCACACCGTTAGGCCGTCTTCCGCTCACGCCCCAACATCGTGCAGCCCGCCTCCAGTGGTGTCGCGGCAGGCGTGAATGGAGGGACGATTGGAGACGTGTCGTCTTCAGCGATGAGAGTCGCTTCTGCCTTGGTGCCAATGATGGTCGTATGCGTGTTTGGCGCCGTGCAGGTGAGCGCCACAATCAGGACTGCATACGACCGAGGCACACAGGGCCAACACCCGGCATCATGGTGTGTGGAGCGATCTCCTACACTGGCCGTACCCCACTGGTGATCGTCGAGGGGACACTGAATAGTGCACGGTACATCCGAACCGTCATCGAACCCATCGTTCTACCATTCCTAGACCGGCAAGGGAACTTGCTGTTCGAACAGGACAATGCACGTCCGCATGTATCCCGTGCCACCCAACGTGCTCTAGAAGGTGTAAGTCAACTACCCTGGCCAGCAAGATCTCCGGATCTGTCCCCCATTGAGCATGTTTGGGACTGGATGAAGCGTCGTCTCACGCGGTCTGCACGTCCAGCACGAACGCTGGTCCAGCTGAGGCGCCAGGTGGAAATGGCATGGCAAGCCGTTCCACAGGACTACATCCAGCATCTCTGCGATCGTCTCCATGGGAGAATAGCAGCCTGCATTGCTGCGAAAGGTGGATATACACTGTACTAGTGCCGACATTGTGCATGCTCTGTTGCCTGTGTCTATGTGCCTGTGGTTCTGTCAGTGTGATCATGTGATGTATCTGACCCCAGGAATGTGTCAATAAAGTTTCCCCTTCCTGGGACAATGAATTCACGGTGTTCTTATTTCAATTTCCAGGAGTGTAACTGGCGTAATCAAACGCCAACAATCCCTAAAGCAGAAGTTATGCCTAACCCAGAGACAGATGCCACGACGACGATGGAAAACTTGAACCGGTCACCGTTCTGTGATATGGGAGGAGAGAGGGGGGACGAGCTTGAACGGCACTTGATTCATCAGATACGATGAAAAATGATCTGTATTGTAATAGGATGACCGGAACGGGTGACGTGGTCGGGGTTGTAGGGCGTGGCTGGGTAGAAGAAGGTGGCTGTTTTTAACAATCTTCCTCTTTATTGTTGGTTCTTCCAATACATTTTCCGGTAGCTCAGCCCCACCGCTCGTGTCGTGGTGGAGACTTGCTGATGCACACAGCCCGGGGAACGCGACGTCGTGCTAAGTCAGCGGCTGCGCAGAAGGTAGGAGGTTAGCAGCACGAGAACCAGCCAAGCTCGCCTCCTGCAGACGCTGCAGCTTGAGTCGCCGGTGCTGCAGCGGGCGACGCCCCACGCCGACCGCTCCTCGCGGACAGCGTCACTGATGACGACGACGTGACAACGACCGAACGCCCAGTCGGTCGAACCGAATGCCGACGCCCACCTCTGATGCCTTTAAATAGTGCAGGCCGCTGCTGACTCCGCAGGTTACGCGGCGCCGTGTTTATTAGAATGTTCTCGATGAATTGTTTAACGCAATCGCGCCACACGCGGCCCGTGCCTGCGTAGTTCTGATGGCTGCCGCGCACGTACACACATACCGATGCTCGTTGCACAACTGTGTCACCTGCATAACGCGTCGGCCGGCCTTCGTCCGCCGTTTGCCATGAGGCTGACGCATCGCGCACTGAAACAAACTAAATCACAATTTCGCATCATATTTCCGAAAAATAACCCCTTTTCCTCTACAATTCCTCCCTCGTACGAAAAGTATTCGTCCCCAAATTCAACCAAAAAGTCAAAACAACTACAGTTCACTTCACAAACACCACAAAATGCGATTGATTCACTATTTACACTGTGTTCAGTCACTTCTATCCTCAGTCTAATCTTTGTCCATAAACATTAATCAGTGTTCTGCTGCAGTGCCTCACAACTGTTCAGTGATTTTGTCTGGACCCTTAGGCTAAAGGTTGGAAGGGGCGGGATTTGGGCTACCTTCCTCTTCAGCCGATAGTACACTAATCCTATGACAAAGATAAAAGTACAGGTGGCGGTGGTTGATGATCCAATAACTAGTAAGCATTGCTTATGCTCATTACGGTACTCATGCACTCGTTGAAAAAGATTTTCCATAGTTATACGTCCATCCTGAGCTGCTAGCATCCGGTCCAAAGAGGCGAGCAAAGTCGGGTCTAATGTGCTATTCAAAAGAGTGAGATTTTCTTTCGTGACGATTTGCACCGGTTGGTCGGGTACATAGATCAATGTGCGTGTTATGCTCATGATTGTAGCTCCAGTAATCACGGCTGGTAAGCGGGAAGTTAGCCCTGAAATGTCACACTGTGTGCCGTTAATTAACAGTCCCTGCCCATGCAATTCTATTCTTTGCGTACTCCCTTGCTTACCCTGCTCGTAACAAACGCAAATAACGATTGTGTTTTCCATTACTGAAAATACCCAGTGTCGACCCACTTGCTGAAAGAACTGCACCGTGCCTTCTATAATGTCCTTAGGGCACTCCGCGACTGGTTCTTGAGAGCGGAATAGAGAATACTCACAAGATTTGGGAACAGTGTGTAACAATTTCGCAGGGCAGATGGTAACTGGACCTGTTCGACAACGCAGCAAGTCTTGTGCAGTGAGGAACACATGAGCTTATCTGTTACGTGCCACTAACAGTATTTCCCGTATGGTTAATTGTACGAATTTCTGCAAAATTTCCCACTTCACTGGATACGTATACAAGGCGTAACATTCAAATTTACAATCCTTACATGTTAATGGTATTATGATATGGATCCTCAGCGGGGTACCCATCTGCATACTGGTAACAGTGGCCATTTTGTAGTACAGAGATAAGTGTTCGTCTGTTAATGTCGTCAGTAGCTCCAGGTATGTGGGCAATTCCGATTGAACTTTCTGTAATCCTTCCCAAAGTTGTTTCGAAGGCAACAGTACCGGGGTTAGGTGGCCGCGCATTGTCTGCAAAAGCTGATTGTAGTAGCTGTTATTCCCCCTGTGTGTCATTAAACCTTGACTGATTAGCCACCATGGAATGTACTGCATTAAATGTATCCTCTAATTTACAGATTTCGTCGTCAACCGCCCAAATATTATAGCCCACCCTTAAGGTCCATTGATGTCCGGACATAATTATGTCCCCTTGTCGCGAGAACAAAACACCACTTGATATAGGATGTATCTTCAAGGCTTCAGCTAAGTTGCAACAGCAGAACAGAATAACTATGCTGAGAGATAGTGTACACCTTCCCTCTTCAGCGCAACCCATGACGCTGGAACTGCTGTTCTTAACAGAACGTCACGCCTCCTGAGAAACAAACGAAAAACAAATCACATTACCTCTTCCTTTTTACGCGTGGCATAATAGCATCTCTGATCGCTTCCACAATTAACTTGGTTCTCCTGTTTATCTACTCCTTTCTTATTCTTTTTCTTAGATTCATCTTTCTCTCCACTAGAAGTTACTGCAGACAATGAAGGAAGTTCCTCAAAATTCCCCTTGAAAGCTCTAATTCGGCTCACATGCACAACAGTAAGGCGAGTTGAAAGCTGTAATTTTACATTCACTGGCGATGTCATCTCGATCACCTGGAAAGGACTTTGACAATGGGATACAAATTTTTTCGTTTTGCCTTTTGGCACATGCGGATCACCCATTGTCCTACATGATATTTGGGTATTGCCGCCTTCCTATTGTGAACTTGGTCCTGTCTCTCTAACGCTTTAGTGTTCATTTTTTCACCTGCCACCAGATTGTTTTCAACTTTGTGGATAAATCCTTAACAGCCGAAATATCGGTTTCTGGTGGGGCCTTGAGCAATTCAAACGGAGATGGCATCTTCCGACCAAATAGTTCTTCATACGGAGACAATCCTGTACTTTCATGCACTTTTGAGTTATACGCCGCAGTTACAAACGCCAATAGGGTATCCCAATTGTTGTGTTGAGAATTTACATAATAACTTAACACCTTAGCTATTGTACGATGAACTCTTTTGATCCGACCATTAGCCTGCGGGTGTAACGCGCTCGTCCTCAATTTCTTTACATGCAACAACTTGCATAACTGTTTCATCAAATCAGACATAAAGTTTGTCCCTTGATCTGTAATTATAGTTTCAGGTGTTCCGAATTTCAATATCCACTGATGTACTATGGCGTGAGCCACTGTTTCGCCTTGCTGGTCCTGAATAGCTGTCATAGACACATAGCGCGAAAATTGATCTATTATTGTTAAAACATAGCGATTACCGGCTGGTGTTTCCACAAATGGTCCTAAGACGTCTACGTCCAGTAATTGAAAAGGTCTATCCACTTCTGGTAGTCGTTGCAACACAATTTTCTGATGACTCAGTTCCACCCATTGAGCACACTGAATGCAATTCTTTACATACTGATCGACATCTTGCCTACGTGTTGACTTCCAATAACTCTGTGCTACCCTCCTTTCCCTTGCTCTTCGACCCGAATGACCAGAAACATGGAATCATGTGCTTGCCTTAAAATTTCACTTCGCAGTTTTTTTGGTACGACTATGCGTGGACCGTTCCTAGTTTTACGGCACAATATCCCGTCTTCCACGACGAACTGTCACTGCGAGGTAAATCGTTGACAATCTGTGTCGGAGGTTTGTGCCTCCACCCGTTCGTTCTCGTTTATTCCTGTACATTCCATGGCGCACACTTTACGACGCAGACCATCTGCGTTTCCGTGCGATTTACCCGGTCGATGAATCAATTCAAAATCTTACTCACTAAGACGCAAAGCCCAATTAGTTAATCTACTCATTGGGTCTTTAAGCCCTAACAACCACTTAAGTGCTGCATGGTCAGTAATCACCTTGGAACGTCGTCCATACTGGAAATAGGTTATTCCGAAAATTAATGCCAATAACTCCTTCTCGGTTGTTGAGTAATTTTTTTCTGCATTGTTTAGCTGTCTGGAAGCATATGCTATCGGGTGTTCCTGCCCATCTATTTCCTGAGTTAATACAATACTCAAACCAAAATTGCTAGTCACAAGATAATGTAAACTGTTTACTAAAGTCTGGAAAAGCCAAAACCGGACTAGATGTTAACAAATTTTTTAACTTTTGAAAAGCCTCTTCGCATTCTGCTCACCAGTGAAATTTTGCTCCCTTCTTCAACAACTGCGTGAGGGGCCTTGCAATTTCCGCAGATTTTGGAATATACCTCCTGTAAAAATTGGCGAGACCTAAATAGATTGCAACTCTTTTACTTTTGTAGGTCTCGGAAAATTCATTACCGCCTCTACAAGTTTTGAATCCGTGCGGACACCCTCCTGCCCTATAATACGACCTTCTTGCAACAAAAAATGTCATTTTCCGTATGAAGAGTTAATCACGCTGCTTTCAGACGATCGAAAACTTCGCGCCAACGGCGCACATGTTCTTACACGTCCTTTGAGAAAACGAATATGTCGTCCAAATATACCATACTCTGATTAGGTTTCAGCCCTCGTAACACGTTATCTAGTAACCGTTGGAAGGTTGCCGGAGCATTTTTTAGTCCAAAAGGCATTCGCCGATACTAAAAATTACCTGTAGGTGTTGAAAAAGCTGTCTATGGTCGGTCTTCCGTGGCGACCTCCAACTGGTGGTACCCGCTTCGAAGATCCGAGGTCGTGAAGTACCGACACTGACTCAAATTATCCAGAGTTTCAGTGATATTAGGCATTGGGTATGCATCCAATACAGTTTTTTGATTCAGGAAACGATAATCACAAAAAAAACGATATTCCTTGCCCCCATCAGGTGATTTTTTACCCACTATTACGACAGGAACTGACCAGGGACTACTACTGGTTTCTATTATCCCATCACTAAGCTGTTGATTAATAAATTCTTCCATGACAGGCTGTAAACTTTTTGGAACACGATACGGACGTTTATACACCGGTGCTTCATTCCCAGTGGGGATGTAATGCCGAACTTACGGTGTGGCAGGCAGTGGACCATGAGTATTAAATAACTCTTTAAATTCCGTCAAAAGGTTCTCCATGACTTATCTGTCTTGTCCTTCTAAATGTGCTACTTTACCCCTCAGTGCAGTCCAGCTGACAGACTCTCCTGGCATTGTGTAATCCGCTGCGAAATTTTTATCCAGTTCAACTTCCCCTATTATCTCCACATTCGCTATTACGGTACCCCGTGCTAACTGCACCTCTTCAAGGCCAAAATTATCAATACTGACAGGCACAATCTTTTTTCCTGCTATCTCCTGCATGTCGGACACGCTACGGCGCGTAAAACACCTCATTTTATCCAGCGGCTCATTCTCAGACAAAGGTTCAACGACACACAACGATTTTACCGGCACGCTAGCTGCAACATCTGCCCAGATTATTTTCCCTGTACGCTTCGGTATAGTATACCGTGAGTTTACCCTAAGGGACCTTGTACGCAGTTTAGGTGGCCCACCTGACGTCTGGGCGGCTCCTTGCGACAGTAATGGTTTCCCGGCCGCGGAGCTTAGGCGAAATTCTATTCTGTCCAGTTCTACTGTACGCCATTCCAGGTTAACTTTTGCGTGATGCGCAGCCAGGAAATCCAATCCGAGTATGACATCATAGCTGCTGCCAACAACTGGAAGAACTTCTACCTTCACCTGGAAGTTCCTCATTTAAACTCGGAAGTTTAACACCGCTGATCCGAGTGACTTCACCTGTCCCCCACCCACGCCACTTAACGCCCAGCGTGGTGATTTTAATTCTACTTTACCGAGTACACTTCTACTCGCCACGGATCCCTGAGACCCGGTATCCAGTACAAACTTGCAAGGTCTGCCCCTCACGAAGCCGGTCAGAAAAAAGTCTGTCATTGATTCTGCACTAGCATTAATCCTTACCGGGGGTGTTGCACAGTGGACACACCTCCCCCTGCCCCGTTTAACGGAGGGGAGTGAGGCCCACCTTGCGGTTTCCTATCATTTTTCTGCCAGGACCCATTGCAATTACGCTCCATATGACCCCAACGCCTGCATTTCCTGCACTGCACTCCCTTGGAATCCCGTCTAATGTGTCCCATCTCACCACATCTGAAACTTTTTATTTCTGCATTAAACACTGCTTTCCTGTCCCGCGTTTTTGTTACTGCTTCAACTTCCTCTAACGCCACAGCGATTCCAACTGCCTCATTGAGAGTCTTAGGGAATTCTATCCTAGTCTTGTGGGTGGTTTCGGGTTGCATTCCCCGCAAAAATGCGTCTAGTGCCGTCTGCTCAGCTTCCTGCAGAATGGCTTCATTAACCCTATCAGAATCCGTTAGCTCATAGGTATTAACATTAATTTTTCGAATTCGATCCACAAAAGCTTCTATTGATTCCCCATTCCTTTGATACATTCTATTCAATTGTTCCCGATAATATCTAGACGTATTTTTCCTCCAATATCTTTCCAGCAACCCTTTTTTGAATACTTCAGATGTCCGAGCATCCGATAATTCTTCATGGCATGTAACGTACGCTCTAGCATCCCCAGTTACTTTCAACTTAGCCACATGCAAAAGTGTTTCTGCACCCCAATTTCCCAATTTAGCGGCCGTGCTGAGGTTCTAAAAAAAAAAAAAAATCATAACATCCTCCCCAGCTTTTCCCGAGAAAGGGGTGACCAAGGACGCAGCATTAGTGTCAAGAATTACTGCATTAACAGGAAACCGTTCTTTGCTCGCTTCTTTAGACCGAGCAAGCTCTCTCTCTAATTCCGACACTCGCTCAAGTAGCTGCTGAATAGCCACTTCGGATGACACAGACTGCTCCATCACTACCAGCTATCGAATCAAGACTACAGTAAGCCCAGAAAGAAGAACAGGATGGGATGACGGACTAAGCTTCAGTTTCAGACAAACCACCAAACGAAAAATTGGCACTTACTTGTCATGTTGCAGGAGTTGTTGATCCATTGTTGCCCTTCTCAGGTGCCACATATCCTCATCGATTACCAGCCACAATTTCCTCCAAATCCAGGGAGAGGACCACTAATGTCACCAATTGTAACAGGAGTAGGTGATACGCAGGTTGCCCAATGGACACCACTTGTAATAGGATGACCGGAGTGGGTGATGTGGTCGGGGTTGTAGGGTGTGGCTGGGTAGAAGAAAGTGGCTGTTTTTAGCAATCTTCCTCTTTATTGTTGATTCTCCCAATACATTTTCCGGTAGCTCAGCGCCACCACTCCACTCGTGTCGTGGTGGAGACGAGCTGATGCACCCGGTCCAGGGAACGCTGCGTAGGCGGTAGGAGGTAGCGGCACGAGGCGCGGCCCAGCTCGCAGACGCCGCGCCTCGTGACGACGCCGGGAGCCGCCAATGCAGCAGCGGGCAACGCCCCCCGCCGACCGGTCCTCAGGGACAGCGTCACTGATGACGACGACATGACAGCGACCGAACGCCCAGTCGGTCGATGCCCTTAAATAGTGCAGGCCGCTGCTGAATCCGCCGGTTACGCGGCGTTGTGTTTATTAGAAGGTTCTCGATGAGTTGACTAACGCAACCGCGCCACACGCGGCCCGCACCTGCGCCTTAACTCTGCTAATGCTGCGTTCTGATGGCTGCCGCGCACGTACACACATGCCGATTCTCGTTGCAAAACTGTGTCTTCTCCATAACGCTCCGGCCGGCCTTCGTTCGCCGTTTGCCGTGAGGCTGGCGCATCGCGCCCTGAAACACACTAAATCACAATTTCGCACCATATTTCCTAAAAATAACCCCTTGTCCTCTACAGTATCAAAGCAATGAGGATACATAGGAAAATTTGTCAGAGGGCAAAGTACAAGCTACTATTACAGCCAAAATAATTCACCTTGATGTACCCATTGTGGTTGTCACAGGTCCTACGACTAATTTCATGTCAAAGGGATTCTTTCAAGAACTGAAGAAACGTGGGCGTACACCCACACTTTTGTAGTCCTATTTTGGCTGTGAGTAAGCCAGATGGCCAAGTGCGCTTGGTCATCGACGCTCTTAACATTAATAAGATCATTGTACCAGTACAAACATGTCCACGCAATTTAGAGGAACAGCTTATGAAATTCCATGATGCTAAATTTCTTACTATAATCGATATGTGGGACTCTTGCTGGCAAATAAAACTACATGAAGAAAGTCGGAAGCAACCGCCTTCATATGTGAGGGCAGGAGCTTCGAATCTGAAGTATTGCCATTTGAATTGAACAGTAAGTGCAGGTGTATTTATCTGTGCTCTGGACAAAGTGCTTGGACTCAGACTTTTGAGTAAGGTAACAGTATATGTTGACAACCTTTTAGTCGCCACACTCACTTGGGTAGAACACTAAAGATTAATTGTACACATATTGAACCACTTTCCCGAACATGGAGTAAGAGCAAATCTCAAGAAATCTAATTTTGAATAAGAAAAAGTAAAATTTTTAGGTCACTTTATCTCTTCAGAAGGCTTACTGCCAGATTCCAAGAAACTTGATGCCATCAGGAACTGTCCTGTTCCTCAAAACAAGAGGCAGTTAAATGCATACTTAGCCTTAGTCTCATTTTTCAGGAAATTCATCCCTAACCAACTTATGAACAATGATGCTCTACTGAATCTTTTCCACAAAAACAGACCTTGGTTATGGGACAAGAAATGTCAAACCGATTTCGAGAACATCAAGCAAGCCTTATTAAATGCTAATATTCTATCTCAACCAGACGTGAAGAAGGACTTTTACTTATGCACTGCCTCGTATTTCCAAGGTCTGGTGCATGCCTTTTTCAAATGGTAGGAGAAGAGAGAAAACTCATTCCTAAAGAAATAAACTTCGCAAGCTTCACCTTATCCGAAGCTGAATGTTCATATTCAGTTATAGAGTTGAAGAGTTTGGCTGTAATTTGGTCCTTCAAAAGGTTTTGATATTTCAAAAATGGTTCAAATGGCTCTGAGCACTATGGGACTTAACTGCTGTGGTCATCAGTCCCCTAGAACTTAGAGCTACTTAAACCTAACTAACCTAAGGACATCACACACATCGATGCCCGAGGCAGGATTCGAACCTGCGATCGTAGCAGTCATGCGGCTCCAGACTGTAGCGCCTAGAACCGCACGGCCAGTCTGGCCGGCTTTTGATATTTCCTCTGGGGTAAACACACAAAAGTATACTGTGACCATCAGTCCCTATCGTTTTTGTTTACTTGTAAATTGCTACACCAACGAATAGCCAGGTGAACTATGCATCTACAAGAATTCGATTTTGAAATAGTGTACATAAAAGAAAACCAGAACATAGTAACTGATGTTCTTTCTCGATTACCACAAGCCTTAGAGGAATTTAAAGATCTTTTAGAGCAGGAATGTGAAATGAGAGCTATGTTGATGGAAGCCAAAACATTCCGACCATACTATGTGCACATGTGTAAACACATGCATCAATTACAGCAGGAAGACACATGCTGCAGTGAGGTAAGAGCGAAACTTATGCAAAACGTTGATCAAGAGTTAAAAAGGTTTTTCACTGTTCACAAAGGTGTTCTGTTCCATAGGGACCATCTCGAACAAGAAAAATGGCAAGTGTGTTTGCCAGAGAAATATGTGGATGATTTTTATCTTGCACACACACAATCCTTGGGGTCATTATGCCACTGCAAAGTACACTGACATTACAGGTAAATATTGTTATTGCCCCAAACTTAGACGAAGAGCACTACAGGTGGTAAGAAAGTGCATTGTCTGCCAGAAAACAAAACATTCTAACATCTCCAATTGATTGAACTACATCCCATTGTGGCTAAAAACTCCTTTAGAAAAGGTATCTTTGGATGTGGCTGGACCCTATACCAGCGGTAAGGGTGGCATTTACTATATAGTAGGTCTGTATGATATTTTCACCAAATATATAAAATTGTATGCTGTCCAGAACACTTCAGCCAGTTCAGTTATAAGACGAATCAAAGAGGATCATTTTGCAAGAGCAGACATGTTAACAGATAATACCTCATATTTTATTGGATGTAAATGGAAAGACTTTGTAGATTCCAACTAAATCAAACACATTTTAGCATCCAAATTTCATCCTGAAGCATCCCTCATAGAAAGGATGTTTAAGGAATGCAACAGTTTTGTGAGGACCTATATACCTCGTAAACATTCCAAGTGGATTGAATATGTCACTCCCTTCTTAACAGTTGTTAACAGCCTTCTCCATACATCAACTGGATTTGCACGAAATGAGCTGGTGTTCAATTGCAAACAAGTAGACGAGTGGGAGAGACCTTTGTCCAAGATATTGATACAGAAATTATGCCCTGAAGATAAAATACGAGAAGCAGTAATCAACCTTGCAACCTGGGATAAATACAGGAAAGGAATTTATGACAGAAAGTTGAAGCATACAACACGATTTTATATAGGACAAAAGGTATTACATAGAACACATCCCTAATCGACAAAAATTGGAAAACTTAGCTGTAAGTGATAACTATTGTACCACAGACCATAAATAATTACTAAAATTCCCTACCCAGGAGCAAACAGATTAGTACACACAAACACAGGTTAAGACAAGGGCCTTTACCCAAACAAAGACTTGAAAACTTTTATATATCGAAAGAAAGGCAGTATACCCTCTAAGCTGTATATATGTAAAATGATATTACATTTAGGCTGCTGAGAAGTCACATTCCAGAATGTATGTTGTTAGCTAAGGAAAATTTTTGTTTGTGTTTTTTTTTTATATATCAAATATGTAAACGATGAGTGGTTGTAACAAGGAAGAATTTTAATTTTATGTGTCTATAGACGACGATACTCTAAATACAATGCTTTGTCTTGCAGGTAGCCCAGTTCTAAACAAATAAATGAACCTGTAAAATGCATGATAGCACGCAATGCAATCCACAACTCGTCGCGACACAAGTGGTATCAGAGCAACGCAGCACATGCACGTTGGGAAGCAAGCTGGCCAACAAACCACAAGCATGTGCACGCCAGACAGGCACAGCTGGAAATGTTGGAGTGCTCAAAACAAACCAACCTGATGAGCTACAGCCCGCACTACCATTTGTAAAGTTTATCAAATAAACAGAGACATAGAAAATTAATTGAGAGTTTATACTAGAACTGTGACTATCTACACAATACACACATACAAAGATCAGCTAAGAGACCATATACGCAAGGAAAGGGAATTTAAACTAGTAGATACTTACTTAAGCTACGCTACTATCTACAGTTTATCTATATATGGACAATATTTACAAATTTAAGTACTGAAAGTGCACACACTAGTCATACTTGGTAGACGAGAAACGTCTTGCTGGAAGTAAATAAGCGAGTACAGTATAAGTGGCAAACTGAATAAGAAGTCGCACTATACTTCTAATGAACTTTATCTTTCGGATTTATAAGGTAAGTAGAGACGCACACATCGTATGATATAAGCTTTGTGAATACACGACTGCAAAGTGAAGTGTATGAATACATGGTTGAATATATGAATAAAATGTGAGTAGCCGTCTGCAGCTCGTGGTCCTACTTAGCGTTGCTGCCTCTGGATCACGGAGTCCCAGGTTCGATTCCTGGCCAGGTTGGGGATTTTATCTGCCTGGGTACTGGGTGTTTGTGTTGTCCTCATCATTTCATCATCATCATCAACATTTGTGAAAGAGCCTAGATTGGACTGTCAAAAAAAAATGGACTGTGTAAAAATTGGGACTTCGTACGGGCACTGACGACCACCCACTTGAGCGCCCCCCAATCATCATCATCATGAGCAGCAATCGAGAAACCATACACTTATCTATGAAGATTTAGTTTTAAGTTAGTATTAAGTGTTTTCTTCCAGGTGTAGTGGCACTACCATTTACGATAGGAAAAATTAGATTCGGTGCAATATTTCTGAGTGCACATGTTACAGCCAGGTGCAGGCCTGTTGACAGTAGCTTAGGCTTACCAGTGGTTGTGAAGTAGAATGGAGGCCACAGGGCCATAGAACAGCTGAAATGAGTAAACACAGCAGTTTGCATGGAGCAAGTTACAGGAAGAAGGGGCCCACTGGCCCAACCTAGGTGTTATGAGTTCATAACTCAGAGCGTTGCATTAGCAAAACAGAGGCACACAGCGGCATATAAATAGGTGCCGGCTTTCTAACGAGGGGGATGTCCGCCCCTGGTAGCTGAGTGGTCAGCGTGACGGAGTTCGATTCCCGGCTGGGTTGGAGATTTTCTCCGCTCAGGGGCTGGGTGTTGTGTTGTCCTTATCATCATCATTTCATCCCCATCAATACGCAAGTCGCCGAAGTGGCGTCAACTCCAAAGACTTGCACCCGTCAGGAGACCCTAGCCACACGACATTTACATTTAATGAGAGGGGTTCAAGTGTGTCAGCTCTCCTGGACGGCAGGGCGTGTCACATCACCGGCTACATGCAGCAGCAGATTTGCGCCAGCATTCCAGTCCACAGCGGGTCGCTGGTTCGACCCTCTGAGCCCAACGCGAGGTCCGTAGCCAGCCAGCGAGTGGGGGGGGGGGGGGGGGGGGGGCATTGACGGCTCGCTGCCGCGGGCAGTCTCGTCGGCTCCCAACACACGCCAGAGGCATCTCGAAGCGAGGGCCGCAGATTTGGCTATTGGATCACAGGCACTTGTCGCCGTGATCTTAACCACGACGGCGAAGGAGCACGCAGAGGGCGGCCCTGCAGCTCCCAGCGTGCGGCGCTGACGCAACAGTGATGAAGGCCGCTGAGTCGGTTGCCAGCGCATCCTGACATTGTGAAAACACCGTGGCTGTACATGGCCAGCTTGCAGCAGTACATTGCATGGATCGCTGAGGTAGCCTTCTTCGCCAAGCTGTTTTGCAGACAGCAAAGTGGTGTCCTTGGCATCACGGGACCCTGTGACACAGACAGAGGGGAATGCGGCCTTGTAGCTGGGAATAATAAAATACTTGAAGATGACAGCTGAGTTTTAATACGGCGCATCCTGACAGTTTCCATCCATGTCCAACATTCCTCCCCCACGTGCCTACATCTACATTTGGCAGTGATGCCTACATTTGGTGTCAGAACAGCGGGCGTCATCTGTATAGTACAACATTCGAGCCCACCGCCTGCATTACAGTCACAAAATGTGGTGAGTTTTGTACAATTTTTCTTTTTGAGTGTTGGACATTTCCTTTATTTGCGTTGTCAGAGTTAGTGTGTTTAGGGCAGTAATATTTTTTTGTGGCTTTTAATTACTTTTGTATTGGGTTGAGTATGATGTTTTATTTATCTCCTCCTATTACATCATCGCATAAAATGTAAGGCGAGATACTGAGCTGCAGGAAGTCAGTTTATTTTTGTAGTTAAATGTTTTGTTTCTGTGGGACTAACTGGGAATGAAAGCAACACAATGGCAGAGTCAGGTCAGGGACGCAAGGTGTGTCGGAACCAGAAGTTGTACGGATTTTGTTGAAAAAGGTAGTATAATTGACAGTATACAATGTGCAGTTGAGAAGTGAATTAACATCTAGGAGTGAGTGGGAAAGCACATCTGATCAGTCGTTGTTGCCTAGGGCGCCGCAGCAGGAGATTGATCCAGCGACCACGAGTTTGATTATTCTGTTTTCTGGCAAGGCATCTGAGGATGTGCGTTCATTTGTGGAGGACTTGGAAACTTCAGCTGTGATGAATGTTTGGTCTCATGAACAGTTGTTACATGTAGCCAAGATTAGATTAACAGGTGAAGCGAAGACATATTGTAAGAGGTCCGAGCAGATGTCATTTCAATGTATTGCTCATGCGCTGCCTGCGATATGCAAGGTATAAGAAAATCTCTGACCAGAGAGCAGTGTTGACTGCAGTAGGAACTGTGTAGCTGTAGCAGTAAGTTGTTGTTAGTCTGGAGTCTGCTCTGGTCTGGTATGGTGTATCGTCTTGGCTGGCCCGGTCGCGGTGCAGCGATGCCGGAGCCTGAGTGTTATTGTATAAGGTAAAAAGCAGCCTCGCGCATATGTAGTAATGTTATATCAAGTTGCATGTAAATGTTTTAAAACTCTCGTAATAATAATCTTCCTCATAAAAAGTAACTTTTAACAACCGTTCATTTCAATTTAAAGAATTTACTAATTTCTATCATCCATGATCATCCCGATTATTGCAATAGAAAAATCAGTTGCTCCCTTTCATAAATGACAGATAGGTCGGCCAGCATTGCACAGAGCTGTGCCGGAAAAATTTATTGTAAGAGCAGATATATCCAGCGACTTCATTGAGGTAAGAATTTTTCCTTTTTTTATTCAGAATGATCTTTCAGGGCCATGACGCAGCACTGCTGTCGTCAAAAATTTACCAGGTTAAATTCACAGTGAGTTATTGAAAAGTCATAAGTGAGCGACAATTTAATTGAGAGGTTAGTTACATTGTTTTATTACCAGGTTACTGAATTTATTTTTTTATTGGGACGTTACACTGAATGTGAACGACATAATTATAATTTTTACTGTTGAGAGGTTTAGGAACTTTTCTGTTGTGAGGTTACGCTAAATGTGAATGAATTTTGAGCTTAGATTAAATCAGAAAGAATTTTGTGTGGAGGTTAATGTGAAAAGAATTTTGTAGGGAGGTTATAAATGTAAATGAATTTTGTGGGGAGGTTACACTGTGAAAGAATTTTGTTTTGAGGTTACACTAAATTAGAATCATATTCATATTATTTATTTATTTTATTTTGTGGGGAGGTTACACTTGGCGACAATCGGCCAGGATCGTATTTCTTTGTGAATCTCTGAGAAGTAGTCATATATCTGCTCTTATTTACTTAAATGTAGTTTGCATCTGGCGCAACGCATTTACTAATTTGTTACTCTTTCTTTCACAGATCATCGGCAATTTATTGCTCTTTGTTGTAACTGTGTTTGTTCCATTTTTGCTTCGTCTTTGTTTCATTTTGTGCTTAATTTTGATTTGTGAAAAATGCCGCGAAAAACTGTTAACAGTACATCGCGTTGCGCAGTGAGTGAAAAAGCTGACTCGAATAATTTGACCGATAATACTAGCGACACTCGATGTCTTAATGATAGTCCTCCATTTACAGACAATCAGTGTGTACCGATCACTAGTAATGATTTTAATTCTAATGATGAGCAAACAAATTCAATTATGTCCACAGTAAATGTAACAATTGATGACGAGGCACGTTCTGATACAATGAACGCTGCCCAGTTTGACATACTCGATTTGCAAAATTTACGTAACGAACAGATAATTGTTTCTAACGAAGGTGAACAATGTAGTCAGAATACGTCAGATTTATTTGATTCCGATGTAGTGACCAACAGTGCACGTCTGATTGGCAAACCTATTCGCGAGTCAGACAATGACCAAATGGTTACACAAAACGTGACACATGCAGATACACCCTCACACAGCACAGAGAATACAGCAACTAATTTTGGCTGGAATCAAGTTGTAGCATTATTACAACAACTCAAGAAAGAACAAGACGACCATTTCAAACAACTTAATGAATCGTACAAACAACGTAATGAAAATCTCAAACAACAAATTAATGAAAGTTTCAAACAGCGGAATGAAATACTAGATAACCATTTCAAACAACTTTAATGAAAAATACGACAACCATTTCAAACAACTTAATGAATCGTACAAACAACGTAATGAGAGTTTCAAACAGTCGAATGAAAAACACGACAACCTTAACGAACAGAACAAACAACTTAGTGAACAGATTACAGCCGTTACCGTGCAACGTCATGATCCTAAAGAACAATTACGTGAGAAAATTAAGGCTTGTGCTAGGAATAGTAGCGAACAGTACAGGTTGCATCTTCCAGCAACGCTAGCAATACTTTTGACACACAGAATCTTGTTCACGAAAATGTTATTACTTTTGACGACATTCGAGACACTCTTTTGCAGGAAAAACCAGTTATTCAAAAAACCATTTCACACCCTGTCATTGAAGTAAAGATTGGATCATCCAAATTTTCAGCAGTAATCGATTCTGGATCACCCATGTCAGTCATAAATGAAGAAACTTTCAACGAATGTAACAAAGAGAATGCCTATCTTACGTTACCATTAGGCAAAATTAAAGTAAAAGGAGCAGTATCTGGTAAAGGAGTAGATGTAAAGTTACAGACACACTTATCATTTCGTATTGCAGGTCATGCGTTTCGCTCAAATATTTGGATTGTTCCCTTATTGACAACAGACGTTATTTTAGGTACGAATTTTCTGGTACAACATGACGCAATTATTGACTTTCAAAATTCGTATTTAATGTTAAAGGATGAAAGTGTACAACTGACATTAGAATTTCAGCACTCTTTATCTGCAGAAGAACAAACCATTAATCGGACAGAGGTCATTTCTGCATCACGTAACATAGACTGTCATTCCACATTGTTCACAGATACGTACGTACACAACTATAATTCTCCAGACGAAGGCGACTATGACGTTATACAGATGATTTCTGATAAAATTAAACAGAGTAGTGCAAATACAGACGACGAACGTTCAGAGCTACGCAAAATTCTGTTACAGCAAGCTCTAGTTTTTGACAACGTCCCTGGTACTATGTCAAATTTTATGTATGAATTTCAAGTTAAACAGCACGATACATTTAAAGCCAAACATTATCCCATTCCGTATATTCACAGAGAACAAGTTAAGAATGAATTGGAAGCTATGCTTGACCAAGGAATTATTGAACCGGCAGTTAGTCCGTACATAAACCCGCTGCATATTGTTAAGAAAAAGGATGGTTCACTTCGCCTCGTACTTGATTCGCGTCACATCAATGACATTATTATTAATGAAACAGATCGCCCACAGACACTAGAAGAACTTCTACAGAGATTTCATGGTACTGCTATTTATTTCACATTAGATTTGAAATCGGAATTTTGGCAAATTCAGCTCCATCCGAACTGCAGAAAGTACACAGTTTTTCTCTGTTTTGGTGACTGTTATCAATTTTGTAAATTACCGTTCGGTTTAACTATTTCTTCAGCAGCATTTATTCGCGGTTTGAATACTATACTTCCGACAGAATTAAAAGACGACATTCTTATTGCAGAAGCTAACTGGTCTGAACACAATTTGATTCTTGAACAACTGTTACAAACCTTTTGTGCACAAGGACTCACAGTTAATCTCACTAAATCGCACTTTGGCAAAACTTCTATAAAATTTCTTGGACATGTAATTTCAGCAGAAGGCATTGCGCCTGACCCGGAAAAACTTCAAGCTTTACGTAACATTACTGTTCCTACGACGAAGAAACAACTACGCAGCTTTTTGGGTTTAATTAACTTTTTTCGTAAATTTATTCATTACTCTGCTTTAGACACCCCTAAATTATGTCAATTGACGGGTAAAAACACTATTTGGTCCTGGGATAGCCAAGCACATTCTGAATTTGTCAATCTGAAACAAGCTTTGTTGCATGCACCACTTTTATCATATCCAGATCTTAATAGAAATGTTTCCATTTCCACCGACAGTTCTAACACCGCTTTAATCGTACACATTTTTCAGGAAATTGAAGAAGATGGTTCTACAGTAATTAAAAACATCGCCTTTGCGAGTCGCATTCTGTCACCTGCTGAACGCAATTATTCTGTTACAGAACTTGAAACATTATGTGTTGTATGGGCATTTACGAGATTTCGGCATTTTCTTTATGGAAGACATACGACCGTTTACACAGATCATAGAGCGATACAGTTTTTACTTTCCGCTAAATTTACACATGACAGATTAAGCAGATGGAAACTTTATTTACAGGAATTTAATTTTACAATTGTTCACATTCCCGGTGCAAAAAATGTAGCAGACGCACTATCCCGTTCTCTCAGCAACAATCAGCAAGACATCGCAACCAACTTCCGCCAAGCAAATTTTAGCGTCATGTATATTCAACAATAGCCCCCATTCGGATCTCCGGGGGGGGGGGGGGGGGGACAACTTGAAAGGAGGCAAAAAATCAAAACGAGAATTGGTACCTGGAATGTCAGAACTCTGCTACAACCGGGCAAACTAGAAAACCTTAAAAGAGAGATGGAAAAGAATCACATGGACCTCGTAGGAGTTGCTGAGGTAAGATGGAATGGACATGGAGAGTTGCAGTCAGATGTATATGTATTCTACTACTCAGGAGGAGAAGTAAAAGGGATTAATGGAGTAGGAATGATTATGACAAAGGAATTGGCTAAATGTGTGGAATATGTAGACTATGCAAATGACCGGGTTATTGGTGTAAGGCTGAAAGGAGCACAAAAAAATTTACTGATTGTCCAGGTGTATATGCCAACTTCAGAACATGATGACCAAATTGTAGAGGAAACGTACAATGTAATAGAGAGAATAATGGACGAAAATAAAAAATGCTGCAAAATAGTAATGGGAGACTGGAACGTCATTGTGGGAGAAGGGAAAGAGGGAAACATAGTAGGCAGTCATGGTCTTGGAAACAGAAATGACAGAGGTGAATGGTTAATTGACTTCTGCAGGGAAAGGCAGCTGATAGCGGCAAACACATGGTTCAAGAACCATAAGAGGAGGCTCTACACTTGGAAATCACCAGGGGATAAATATAGAAACCAAATCGATTTTATACTGGTAGAAGAAAGATACAGGAATGGAATCAAGAAGGTGCACATATTACCAGGTGCAGATATTAATAGTGACCAAACTTACTTATGGCAGAAATAGAAATAAGAATGAAAAAACTGAAAAAGGCGACAATGGTGAAGAAGTGGAATCTAGAGAAGATAAGGTCCAACAAAGAACAAATTACAGAAATGCTGTCTCAGGACTTTCTAAACACATTAAGAGACAAAGAAGCACCTGATACTGCCAACGAGTACTGGAATATGCTGAAAGAAGAAATCATTAAAGCAGGACAGCAAAATATAGGATATGTAAAAGGGAAAAGGTCAAAAAAACGTGGGTCACACAAGAAATGATTTCCAAGATGGAGAAGAGAAGAAAATTGAAAAACAAGAACACTGAAGATGCAAGAAAGATATACCGAAGGTTAAATAACGAACTGCGAAGAGAAACAGAGCAGGGTAGGAAAAAATGGCTAAAAGAGGAATGTGATGAAATTGAAGAACTGGACAGGAAGGGAAGATACGACTTACTACACAACAGAGTAAAGACTGTGACATGGGAACAAAACAGAGCAGGAAGTGCTACTATGGAAATTGTGAGTAAAGACGAAGAGGTAGTGTACAAAGATAGTGACGATGTCCTCCAGAGATGGGAAGAATATAAAAAAGAGCTATATGATACAAATAGTAAACCAGAAACTCTGGAACTTGAATCACACAACAGTGTAAGTGATGAAGAGAAAGGACCAACCATCATAATGGAAGAAGTAAAGTCTGCCATTGCTGCAATGAAAAATGGCAAAGCAGTAGATACAGATACAATACCGGGAGAAATACTAAAATGCTTGAACCACAATGGAATAAGAGAAATATTGAGGTTATGTAATAAAATATATGACAGTGGTGAATGGCCTGAGGACTTTTTGACAACAGTAATGATTCCATTACCGAAAAAACAAGGAACCAAGAAATGCAGCGAGCACAGGACAATCAGCCTCATTTCACATGCAGCCAAAGTGATGTTAAGAATAATTAATAAAAGACTTGAAAAAGTAATAGAGGAGAATCTCGGCGAGTAGCAGTTTGGCTTTAGACGGAATACGGGCACCAGAGATGCAATAGGGCTCCTACGAATCTTGGGAGAAAGGTTTATTGAAAAAGGAAGAGACTTATATATGTGCTTCATCGATTTAGAAAAGGCATTTGACAATGTGGTTTGGGACAAGCTGGCGACTATTATGAGGGAAAAGAGAGTGGACTGGAAAACCAGAAGACTTATAAACTCATTGTACCTTAATCAAAAAGTTTCAGTTAAAGTGAGAGGAGAAAGTACAAACTGGATCAGACTATGGAAAGGAGTATGACAAGGATGCTGTTTATCACCTACTCTTTTCAACCTGTACTTGGAAAATATGATTGACCAATGCTCATTAGATGACAAAGGAGTAGAAATTGGAGGAAGAAGAGTAGGGTGCTTGAGATTTGCTGATGACATGGTCCTTCTAGCCACAGGGGAAAAATAATTACAGGATTTGGTGGACACCATTGCAACTAACGGAAAAAAATATGAAATGAAAATTAACACAAATAAAACAAAAGTATTGGCAATAGGAGAAAATAAGGAAATAAAAATTGTGCTGAATGGAGAAATACTAGAACAGGTGCAAAATTTTAAGTATCTTGGAAGCAGGATAGACACCGACTGGAAGTGCACCACAGAAATTAAAACAAGGATAGCAATGGCAAAAGAGGCGTTTTATAAGAAAAGGAGAATCTTCTGCAGCGGTCTGGACAGAGAACTCAGAAAGAGACTCATAAAATGTCTTGTATGGAGTGTTCTTCTATATGGCGCTGAAACATGGACTATGAGGAAAAAAGACAGAGAAAGGCTGGAGGCTTTTGAGATCTGGACATGGCGGAAGATGGAAAGAATAAGTTGGATGGACAGAGTAAAAAATGAAGAGGTACTGAGAAGAGTGGGAGAGAAAAGGCAGTTACTAGATGTAATAAAGAGAAGAAAAAGAAATTGGATTGGGCATATATTAAGAAAGAATGACGGACTGATAAAAACAGTTTTAGAAGGTTATGTAGAAGGGAAAAGGAAGCGAGGAAGGAAGAGATTCCAGATACTGGATGACATGATGGACGGTACAACATACAGCAGCCTTAAGAAGGAAGCAATGGATCGCAGAAAATGGAGAGGCAAAGGACCTGCTAATATAGCAGATACTGATGATGATGATGATATTCAACAAGTTGCATTTGAAAATTTCATTTCGGCATCATTACGAGACATACCACAAGAGCAGAGTAAAGACAACGTATGGAAAGAAATTAAACACCTTTGGCAAGGTAGGAATAATATTACCATCAAAAACCATTACATTGTAAGCAATAATATTCTGTTTCGCCGCTCTCACCCTGTCAGCAACAATTGGTTACTATGTATTCCTGACGAGCTTGTTAACAAATTAATTTGGTATACTCATTTAAGTTACGCATATTATGGAGCCAGAAAATGTTTTCTTATACTGAGACAGAACTGTTATTTTGCCAACATGGAGAAACGTATTCGACGAGTTTTAGCGTCATGTAAAATCTGCCAGAAAGCTAAGTCAGACACGACTTCACATATTCCTCCATTACATCCCATTGTACCTGTTAAATTGAGACACATGGCCGCTGTAGACATTTTTGGTCCGATTCCCGGATCTAATAGAGGTTTTTGTTACATCTTTGTCGCTGTTGAACTCACTTCGAAATTTGTTACCTTCACTCCATTACGCAAAGCTACTGCTAAATCTGTTTCGAATGCATTTGTAAAACATTTTCTATTTCATGTAGGGCATGTATTGAAAGTAATTTCCGACAATGGACCACAATTTCGATCTGCTATATTGACACATATGTTACGAGCAAGAAACATTTCTCCGATCTATATGTCCAGGTATCACGCTTCTTCGAACCCTTGTGAACGACTAATGAAAGAAATTGGTAAACTATGTGGAATATGCTGCCATAAAAAACATATTGATTGGGATACACACATACTGTCATTCCAGGATGTAATTAACTCGATACCAAATGAATCTACTATGCTATCTCCGACTGTTATACTGAAAAATGTTGAACCACCTAACAAAATTAAAGAATTAGTATCCTTTCCTACATCTCGTCGACTACGACACCATGAAATAATTGACATTGCGCTGAACAACATCAAACGTGCCGCAGAGCGCTGGAGAAGACAGCAAAAACAGGTTTGTACACGCCGTGACTTTCACATTGGACAGAAGATATTAGTACGTACACACTATTTATCCAACAGAGGAAAGAGTAGATGCAGTAAATTTGAGCTTCTATACGCAGGTCCATATCGAATTCGCAGCATTCCTCACCCCAATGTAGTACACGTCGAAACTCTGAGAACCAGAAAAAGTAAAGGCAATCACCATGTCTCCAATATTAAACCCTTTATCGAATGAATAAACTTTATGATTTATCACACTGTAATGCCATTTGCAGATATTTATATGAACACTTACTGATGATTATCATATTTTTTCTTGGCAAGTGCCCAGCAAGGTAAGGTTAGCAGGTCGCTTTTCTTGTTGTTACACATCAGATCGTGCACATTTTTCCAGATAAACTTACATATTTTATGACCAATTATGCAATTCTATCTATGTGACTACTTACTGATGATTATCAAATTTTTTCTTGGCAAGTGCCCGGCAAGGTAAGGTTAGCAGGTCGCTTTTCTTGTCGTTATATATCAGACCGTGCACATTTTCCATTTTTCATGTATGTATGATTGTTTTCCTGTTTTGTTTGTATGCACTACGAAATCTTTAAGATATAACAAACACCAGTTGACTTTAACATTTTTCCTTATGATATCTCAATATCTTGACTGTTCTACACTTTTGGCTACTGCATTATGAGACTGTGTGTACATTTTTGCACTTGAACACTCTATATTTTTGACATAATACGTTTTCTGTCATGCTATGCTGTATGCTTAATTATATCACTAGAAACCAGTTTTTATTTAATGGGTATATGATTTAAATGCAAGATATTAATCCTTATTCAACATTTTCAGAAAGCAATAACGTGTAAAAGAAATAAATTAATCAAACCACAGTGGATTACTATGAAATGGGAATTTGACGTTCGGAATGAACGAAAGAAAATGGAATACCTTGTGATGAAGAGTAAATGGATCAGAATTAACAAGCATTAACAAGAATATACTATACACATCGTATGATAGCAGTCTTAACTAATTTTTTCTTTCAGAATACGAGGCGATTGATACAGGCTGTCAGACAGAACTACACATCTTAGTTTTAATGATGAAATATGCTAGAAATAAGAAACTCTATACTATGAATAGTTGTGTGAAGTAAATGGTAATATGAATAATGAAGCTTTTCTTTGCAGATGAGGATAATGATGAAGTTTATATATTTACTGTTAGTTAAGAAATGCTATGTAGTTATTTAAGTATTTGTTGCAGTTCGTTTTGACAGTATGTCTTATGTCGCATGGTATAATGACTGAATGTTTTGGAAAGGACAACTAGAGTACATACATACTGAGTACACGTTTCATTACCTGTTAATTCGAAGTTCACTACTTTTCAGCATAATATGCGTTTCTTCTTTCAGGTCAATAATCCATTTTGTATTTTTTCCAGGAGAAGCTATTCATGAAATTAATGTGCTATAAGCAGTTAGTTATTAAACCTGTTCTAGTACTTGCATTTTTTTACCCATTTGTGTGTGTCATTCATGAATGTGAACACATATACTCTACTTGTTTCATAACCTTGCTACAGCTGACTCATGACGAATGATGTTACTAATCCTTATTTGCAGCAATAAGTCAAAAGCAAATATCTTCATGCCCCAGCAATTAATTATCGATCCCAACACAATGCATTGCTAGCACAAAAAAATGTATTACCAGTCCCAAATAATGCTACTAGTTTAAGAGATATTTATAGTACTAAATATAATGGAGATTTGTCAGATGTATTGAATCCATGTATTATTGGACCATGGACCTTGAGTAATAGTTGCAGTGTGTTGCATTTTGGATGTGTTCTATGTCACTTGAATGATGAGTTCTGAGTAGTGCTGAATGATGTTTTGTAATAATGCGTAAATGCTATGCCAATAATTTCTGTAAATAATATTTTTGTTATACTCTATAAATGCTATGCCAATAATTAACTCTCATTTTGAATGATGACTTCTGAATAATAGTGAATAATGTTTTATAAAACTATATGAATACTTTGTAACTGGCCAATGAATGCCACTGTTTCTTATATTTTAAATTTGTCTTATGTTACTTACATGATATTATATATGAATACCAGTAGCTTGATGCTACACTCATTAGCTCTTGTTTCAAATGATGACTTCTGAATAATGCATAAAAATGGTTTGTAACTGGCCAATGAGTGCCAACGATTACTATAACTAGATGAATTATGTTAATGCTATGCTATTAATTAACTCTTGCTTTGAATGATGACTTCTGAACAATGCATAAATATGGTTTGTAACTGGCCAATGAGTGCCAATATTTAGTGTAATCAGATGACTTATGAATAATGTTCTGTAATACTCCATACATAGTACAGAAATATTTAGTAACTAGGCAATGAGTGCCAACAATTGCTCAAATCGGTTGATAGACTAATGTAATTCTCAATGATGACTAGCATAAGACTTAATGTCCTTCACCTTCTGACCTAATTACCAGAAATTACTGCAATATCTGTTTGTCCTGTCCATCCTCATGATCATGGAACACTATATTTGGATTTTGCACTCATTCTACATTGATGAAAAAGTATCAATTCTGCAGGAGTGTGGTGTTGACACATCATGCTGTGCACCACCTTGAACGATGGAGATGTTATTATGGTCCCACTGTTTGGTGTACCTAATGTACTAACAAAATGATAACATTGAATATTAATACGACATTTCAGTGTTTTGGCTACACTGATTAACACTTCAGGGAAGAGAACTTCAGATTGTCTCACTTGGTGTTGTGCTTCTGTAGAAAGATATGGACTTTCAGTGCAGCTACGTGCAACCTACTGTGCTACAACCATGATGCAATCCTTCCCTTTCCTTTCCTAGTTCTTATAAAAGGGTAAAAAAAATATATACAGTGCGTGTGCACTTTATGTCATTTATTAATATGTTTTGTACTCATTGCGTATCCTAGTTCTTGTAAAATAGTAAAAAATATATACAGTGCATGTGCACTTTATGTCATTTGTTGTGTTTTGTACTCATTGCGTATACATTTTGTCATTGCTTGATATGTTCTGTACTCAGTGCATGTCCACTCTATTTCATTTTATGTTCTGCACTTATATATATGTATATACTCTGTTCTGTAAACTTAAACTTAGTTAATTAAGTAGATTTTAGAAAAATTTGTTGCTCATGGCAAGTCCAATTGACTCACCATCGCTGCCAAATTTTTGCCGCCCCCCCCCCCCCCCCCAGCGGAGGGTTATGTAAGAGGTCCGAGCAGATGTAATTTCAATGTATTGCTCATGCGCTGCCTGCGATATGCAAGGTATAAGAAAATCTCTGACCAGAGAGCGGTGTGGACTGCAGTAGGAACTGTGTAGCTGTAGCAGTAAGTTGTTGTTAGTCTGGAGTCTGCTCTGGTCTGGTATGGTGTATCGTCTTGGCTGGCCCGGTCGCGGTGCAGCGATGCCGGAGCCTGAGTGTTATTGTATAAGGTAAAAAGCAGCCTCGCGCATATGTAGTAATGTTATATCAAGTTGCATGTAAATGTTTTAAAACTCTCGTAATAATAATCTTCCTCATAAAAAGTAACTTTTAACAATCGTTCATTTTAATTTAAAGAATTTACTAATTTCTCTCATCCATGATCATCCCGATTATTGCAATAGAAAAATCAGTTGCTCCCTTTCATGACAGATAGGTCGGCCAGCATTGCACAGAGCTGTGCCGGAAAAATTTATTGTAAGAGCAGATATATCCGGCGACTTCATTGAGGTAAGAATTTTTCCTTTTTTTATTCAGAATGATCTTTCAGGGCCATGACGCAGCACTGCTGTCGTCAAAAATTTACCAGGTTAAATTCACAGTGAGTTATTGAAAAGTCATAAGTGAGCGACAATTTAATTGAGAGGTTAGTTACATTGTTTTATTACCAGGTTACTGAATTTTTTTTTATTGGGATGTTACACTGAATGTGAACGACATAATTATAATTTTTACTGTTGAGAGGTTTAGGAATTTTTCTGTTGTGAGGTTACGCTAAATGTGAATGAATTTTGAGCTTAGATTAAATCAGAAAGAATTTTGTGTGGAGGTTAATGTGAAAAGAATTTTGTAGGGAGGTTATAAAGGTAAATGAATTTTGTGGGGAGGTTACACTGTGAAAAAATTTTGTTTTGAGGTTACACTAAATTAGAATCATATTCATATTATTTGATTATATTTTGTGGGGAGGTTACAATATGTAAGGTGTTCTCAGGCCTTAAGGAAGGCAAGGCAGTTTAAGCAGTTGGAGGAGGGGCTGTTACAGAGGTACAAGAAACAGAATAGCTCTCGGTACTTCAGGAAGAGTGAAATGATGAAGAGGCAGGGGGAGACGGCAGAGAAATTTGCGGACAGAATGAGAGAAATTAAAGAGTACACTTACGTGTTGGGTCAGAGCGATGAAGCGAATGGTGTTCTGTTGCAGGACGCCGAGCAAAGGGCACTTGATGTATTTTTGAGGGGCTTGCCAGCGCATATGGGGCGGAAAGTGCATGAAGGGACTCCGAAAGATTTGTATTCGGCCATTCGTTAAACGGAAGAGGGAGCCCAAGACACACTTAATTTCAATGCTTCAAATACGTATGCAGAGGTGGAACGTTCAGTGGTAGGATCCATAGGAACCAAAAAGTTTAAGATTTTGTTGTACACAGGGACGCAAGTGTCAGTGGTTACTAAGAGTTTAATGGGACGAAGAAGTTAGACCTACCACGTTATAGGTTGCGTGGAGTGAGCGATAAGGAGGTCACACCTTTGGGGCCAATGACAGTTGACTTTCGCATAGGGAAAGTCCAATTTGATGCATGCATGGAGATAGTACCATGAGTAAGTGAGGGCTAAGACATGATCCTGGGAGTAGATTTCTTACTTCAACATCAGGCCAAAACTGACCTTGGACAATGAACTGTGGAACTTGGTGGAATGTTATTTCAGCCAGGGGAAACAGTTGTCGATGCAGAGCTGTTGGGAGGGGCGTTCAAAGAATGAACAAACCAATTGAAGCGCATACATTAGCATTAACGCTTAATTCGCATTAGTGTGGCGCTGGGAAGTCGCTTTGGGTAAGTGTAAAGTCAGATGTACCTGTGGGTATGGTATGTTGTACTGAACCATTGGAGGATAATGAATTTTTGGATCCATGAGGCTGCTTTGTGAAATGCAGTATTGTACGCGTCCAAGAGGGGAACGACGGGCGATTAGTCCCGGTGAACTTGGATAATTTTAGCGCTGTAGACGTGAATTTGGGAAAAGGGGTTTTAGTAGCGATCAGCCACTAACTGCTGATAGAACTGTATTGCGTAACAAAGTTAAGCATTTGAAAGGAGGAGAAAGAAGGCATATGGAAAAATTGTTGTGGGGATTTAAGGATTTGTTTTTTTCGCGAGGGCGGTTAACAGCAACTCCATTACTTCAACAAAGCATACCAACAGGGAATGAAGCACCTGTTTACCGTAAATCATACAGAATACTGTGGTATTTGCAGCCGACTGTGTAGGATTTCATAGATCAACAGCTTGCGGACAGTGTTATAGAGAATAGTAATAGTTGCGGGGGATCGCGCATTGTCGTTGTACCTAAAAAATCTATGGATGGAGCTAAGAAATACAGGTTCTGTTGTGATTACCGATACCTCAAAAATAAGACAGTAACGGACGCATACCCCATTCCAAACATATTGGAGACTTTGGATCACTTATGACAGTGCCAGTACTTTTCTACGATTACTTTTTGTACACAATTCAGATGAAAAATCTCAATGTTTAATATGTCAAAAATTACAGGCGCTACTCTCACGATGAACTATGCTCTTTTGTAGATAAAGAAAAAAGGTGCAAGTGTTGCTTGAACCATCGAGTTTAAAAATAGATTTTCACAGCATCCTATAGTGTACGGTTAAAATTAGATAAAGTTCAGAAATGCGCCAGCGACGACTTACTCGTAAAATAATCTGCAATAGAAATGGCAATAGCCGTACATTTTAATACAGCTGCTTTGTCGCATAATACTGTTAATTCATGATATTGTACATAACATGAAAAAGAAACAACAATTTAATTCCAAGTTGTATGTACTATTTCTGTGTGTGTGGAAGAGAGTACTAGTAGAACAGATCTTCGTCAATTATTAATCTTTCTCGCGTGATAAAGGACGACTTTTCCATACGTGAAGAGTTACTCGCTTTAGTTTCAATGCTCAAGATAAGAGATTTGTATAGTTTAATGCAATTTAAAAGTGCGTTCACAAAATTGGTGGTTTTAAAAAATGCTCTAAAATTTTTACCGATAGTGCACAAGCTGTGGTCGGCAGCGAAAAAAATTTCGTTAGTCAATTAAGAAAAGACGGGATAGTTTAATTTTTCACTACATTATTCACCAAAAAGCACCATGTGGGAAAAGTCAGATTGCTGTCCGCAACGAAAGACGTAACGAAAATTGCGAATATAATACGCTGAGGATACTCTCTCTCTCTCATCGGAAATTTAAATAATATTTGGAAGAAGTTAATGCGGTTTGCGGCGACATACTTCTTCATTCCGAAATTCGTCGCCTGTGCGGGAAAATGTTTAACTAGCTTTTTTGCACTAAGAATATAACTTTTAAAGTTTTTGAATAGAGAAGTAAAATAGGATAGTACGAACTTTGAAGATGAACTGATGATTCACCTTTTTCATCAGAATCAGCATTTCTAACAGACTTTACAAATTATTTACATAATACGAATTTCTGTTCGCAAGGAAAGGAACACACTGTTTGTGATTTGTTTACGGCTTCTGGTGTAAACTTAAGTTGTTCAAATTACAACTAAACAAGGGAAATATGTGTTATTTCCCCAAGTTTCTGTGAACTGTCACAAGAATATTCGAAATTAAAATTTTCGAGATTTACTTCCATTATTGGTGCAGTCTCAATGAGTTTCATAGTTGTTTTTTTGTTTTATAGAACTGGATATCATTTTGTTTCATAATTCAATGAAAATTAATCTTTATCCAGAATAAGTTTGCAGGTTACAAAATTATGCATTCATGCTATCCAAAACAGAAACGGCATTCGAGTGGGAGGACTCGTGGTGGTCGGACGCTGTGCTGCCTGTCGCTATTCGAGTGCGCTACACTTGCCGTAGCGAAGTAAAAGTCATCCTGTGCGTTGAGTGTACGCAACGCAGCAGAACTTTCTTGTGTGGTAAGACCTAGGCATGGTCCCTCTGTGACGCAGCTGCTGTCGGTCTACTGGCAGCGCGGAGGCCGCTGGGGTCGCGCTATTTTCGTTTTGAGCGTTCGGCCCCTAGCCAGCTCGCTTCGGTGTGTTCCACTACCGGAGATGACATAGAGCTAGTGAGGACACTGTAGTCACCAACATCCCCACCTCCAACAGCTTTGCCCCAGGTCCATCCCCCAAAGCAAATGAAACTGTTGTGAAGAAGGATCAACCCTCCATACTGGGGACCCAGCCTAAACAGTAGAGGGAAAAGATACCCCCCATCCTTGCCACAATTCAAAATGGTACTATGAAAATAATCAAAGAGATTGTGCTGATGTTAAAAGGTGGCTTCAACGCCTCATGTAAGAGCTCATCGGTAAAATTTCAGGTATCTTCACCTCCGGATTACAGAACAATAAAAGATTACTTCCAGAGGAACAACATTCCCCACCACACTTATCCAACATTAGAGCGAGACACATTCAGGGTGGTGATAAAAGGTTGTAACCTTCCTGTATAAATAAAAAATATAAAATAATGATGTGTAACCTTCCTGAACAGAAAATAAAAATAATTAAATTTGGATAATTAAATTCTGATGTATGAAAACTGATAAATCTTAACTTGTGAAAAACTGATAAATTTTGATCTAAGCAGCGCTACGCCATGTCCCTGTGAAATCAATCTGAATCTGTCCATGAGAAATAAAATGAAGAATTCTCACCTCAAGATGGTGTCACCGGATAACGCTGTCTGTATATCTGCTTGTAAATGGTACAGCTTAGTGCAATGCTGGACTGTCTACTAATACTGGATAACATTTGTCTGAGATATGAATTACTAAAAAAAACTGACTTTACTTAGCTACACAGCTGCACATCTGGTCATCTGATTACTAAAGAGCACATTACTATGATGTGACAAAAATTCTGGAATATTTTAATTTAGATAAATGACTGCAACAGGATGCAATAACTTAAGGGGAAATTATACTTTTATAGTTGACTGGTAAAAACAATTATTTCCTTAAACTTTTTTACATTATTGATAAAGATCTGCAATCCATTACATGGGAAAATTGAATATATTACAAATCTGAGTCAACTGGTGCTGACGAATCGCAAAAGTTAGATTGAAACAAATTAACATTAACATCTGAGACAAGTGACTTAACTATGTGCATGCCGATAAAAATAATAAAATTTACCTTACGATAGATGGTTGACTTAATTAGACTGTTGTTTTTTCATTATATTAACAATTATTCATTTGTTCATCATCATCTCATCCCATGGTATCATTTTATTCAGTTCCATATAATAAAATTTTACAATTTGTTCTGTACTGTGACTTTGAGAACGACTAACTATAAACAGTACTGTACCAGCGACAGACTACAACTACCCTGTAGCAGCGAGCAACTGCAACTGCAGCAGAGACTGCTCTGACTTGCGACTCTATTGCAGCTCTATTTTGACAGGGGCAAAGATATTTTATGTCTCAAGCAGCGCCTGTGAATTGTCGTTCTAGAAAGTGAGCAATACATCAAGATTAATTTGCTACAGCAGAGTGGTGAACCCCTTACATAACCCTCCACTGGGGGATAAAAATTTGGCATCGATAGTGAGTCAATTGGACTTACCATGAGCAACAAATTTTTCTATTGCAAATTGATATGAAATATTTAGTTTACTAAGTCTACAAAATGAGTTTTGGTAATTAATATACATTTTTTTACATAATTACAGAGTATATATGAAATCATTAACAAATTATATAAGTACTGAACATACAAAGGAAGTTATAAATATTAAGAATCATATAAAGTGCGCAAGCACTGTCAATTCAAATTATTGTTTAGTATAAGCCTTTAGTATCTTTTATACGAAGAAGGTGAGGAATGGAAAGAATAGCATCATGGCTGTAGCACAGTAGGTTGCACATGTTGTAGTGGTCTTCAGTCATGAGACTGGTTTGATGCAGCTCTCCATGCTAATCTATCCTGTGCAAGCTTCTTCATCTCCCAGTACCTACTGCAGCTTACATCCTTCTGAGTCTGCTTAGTGTATTCATCTCTTGGTCTCCCTCTACGATTTTTACCCTCCACACTGCCCTCCAATACTAAACTGGTGATCCCTCGAAGTCTCAGAACATGTCCTACCAACCAATCCCTTCTTCTAGTTCAGTTGTACCACAAGCTCCTCTTCTCCCCAATTCTATTCAATACCTCCTCATTAGATATGTGATCCACCCATCTAATCTTCAGCATTCTTCTGTAGCACCACATTTCGAAAGCTTCTATTCTCTTCTTGTCTAAACTATTTATCATCCACGTTTCACTTCCATACATGGCTACACTCCATACAAATACTTTCAGAAACGACTTCCTGACATTTAAAAAACGATTTCCTTGCCATTGCCAGTACACATTTTATATCCTCTCTACTTCGACCATCATCAGTTATTTTGCTCCCCATATAGTAAAACTCCTCTACTACTTTAAGTGTCTCATTTCCCAATCTAATACCCTCAGCATCACCTGACTTAATTCGACTACATTTCATTATCCTCGTTTTGCTTTTGGTGATGTTCATCTTATACCCTCCTTTCAAGACACTGTCCATTCCGTTCAATTGCTCTTCCACGTCCTTCGCTGTCTCTGACAGAATTACAATGTCATCGCCGAACCTCAAAGTCTTTATTTCTTCTCCATGGATTTTAATAGCTACTCCGAACTTTTCTTTTGTTTCCTTTACTGCTTGCTCAATATACCGATTGAATAACAGCGGGGATAGGCTACAACCCAGTCTCACTTCCTTCCCAACCACTGCTCCTCTCTCATGTCCCTCAACTCTTATAACTGCCATCTACAATTTGTAAATAGCCTTTCGCTCCCTGTATTTTACCCCTGCCACCTTCAGAATTTGAAAGAGAGTATTCCAATCAACATTGTCAAAAGCTTTCTCTAAGTCTACAAATGCTAGAAACGTAGGTTTGCCTTTCCTTAATCTTTATTCTAAGGTAAGCTGTAGGGTTAGTATTGCCTCACGTGTTCCAACATTCCTACGGAATCCATACTGATCTTCCCCGAGTTCGGCTTCTATCAGTTTTTCCATTTGTCTGTAAGGAATTCGAGTTAGTATTTTGCAGCTGTGACTTATTAAACTGATAGTTCGATATTTCTCGCATCTGTCAACACCTGCTTTCTTTGGGATTGGAATTATTGTATTCTTCTTAAAGTCTGAGGGTATTTCACCTGCCTCATACCTCTTGCTCACCAGATGGTAGAGTTTTGTCAGGACTGGCTCTCCTAAGGCTGTCAGTAGTTCTAATGGAATGTTGTCCACTCCAGGGGCCTTGTTTCGACTCAGGACTTTCAGTGCTCTGTCAAACTCTTCACGCAGTATCATATCTCCCATTTCATCTTCATCTACATCCTCTTCCATTCCCATAATATTGTCCTCAAGTACATCGCCCTTGTATAGACTCTCTATATACTCCTTCCGCCTTTCTGCTTTCCCTTTTTTGCGTAGAACTGGGTTTCCATTTGAGCTCTTGATATTCATGCAAGTGGTTCTCTTTTCTCCAAAGGTCTCTTTAATTTTCCTGTAGGCAGAATCTATCTTCACCCTTGTGAGATAAGCCTCTACATCCTTACATTTGTCCTGTAGCCATCCCTGCTTAGCCGTTTTGCACTTCCTGTCGATATCATTTTTGAGACGTCTGTATTCCATTTTACCTGCTTCATTTACTGCATTTTTATATTTTCTCCTTTCATCAATTGAATTCAATATTTCTTCTGTTATCCAAGGGTTTCTACAAGCCCTCGTCTTTTTAGCTATTTGATCCTCTGCTGCCTTCACTATTACATTCCTCAAAGCTACCCATTCTTCTTCTACTGTATTTCTTTCCCCCATTCCTCTCAATTATTCCCTTATGCTCTCTCTGAGACTCTGTACAACCTCTGGTTCTTTCAGTTTATCCAGGTCTCATCTCCTTAAATTCCCACCTTTTTGCAGTTTCTTCAGTTTTAATCTACAGTTCATAACCAATAGATTGTGGTCTGAGTCCATGTCTGCCCCTGGAAATGTCTTACAATTTAAAACCTGGTTCCTAAGTCTTTTAGTATCTCCAGGGTTCTTCCATGTATACAACCTTCTTTCATGATTCTTAAACCAAGTGTTAGCTATGATTAAGTTATGCTCTCCACAAAATTCTACCAGGCGGCTTCCTCTTTCATTTCTTAGCCCCAATCCATATTCACCTACTACGTTTCCTTCTCTCCATTTTCCTACTCCTGAATTCCAGTCACCCACGACTATTAAATTTTCGTCTTCCTTCACTACCTGAATAATTTCTTTTATCTCATCATACATTTCATCAATTTCTTCGTCATGTGTGGATCTACTCGGCATATAAACATGTACTACTGTGGTAGCCATGGGCTTCATGTCTATCTTGACCACAATAATGCGTTCACTATGCTGTTTGTAGTAGCTTACCCACATTCCTATTTTTTTATTCATTATTAAACCTATTCCTGCAATACCCATATTTGATTTTGTATTCATAACCCTGTATTCACCTGACCAAAAGTCTTGTTCCTCCTGCCACCGAACGTCACTAATTCCCACTACATCTAACTTCAACCTATCCATTTCCCTTTTTAAATTTTCTAACCTACCTGCCCGATTAAGGGGTCTGACATTCCACGCTCCGATTCGTAGAAAGCCATAGCACATAGCTGCATTGAAAAGTCTGCATATTTTTACAGAAGCACAACACCACGTGCGACAATCTGAAGTTCTCTTTTCTGAAGTATTAATCAGTGTAGCCAAGACACTGAAATGTAGTATTAATATTGTATATTGCCCTTCTGGCAGAACATTACGTACACCAAGCAGTAGGTTCATAAAAATATCTCCGTTGGTCAGTGTGGTGGACAGCTTGATATGTCAACACCACATTCTTGTAGAATCCATTATTTGTGCATCAACGCAGAATCAGTGCAAAAAATCCAAATAGAGTGCTCCATGACCATGAGGATGGGCAGGATATAGGAAAGTCTCATTAATTGGTAATAATTGGGTCAGAGGTTGAAGGATACATGTAGTCTTATAACATTTTGTGAAAATTACGTTATTGACATCAATCCATAGTTATCAAATATAATCTGAGTTTCTGTCCCATAGCATATGTAAGTTAAGCACACATGAGCGTTTCATTGTCGGTTTGACATAGATATATACTCAATTTGACGTAATTAGTAGGTGAAGAAAAAAATTTTACGTTACTCATTTATGTGGCTTCTAGGAAGCTTTACATAACAATTTTACAAAATGTTGCAGCGTTCAAAGGCCAAACAGTAAAATTAAAATATTAAATAAGTGTAACATATAAATCATCAGCAGCAATCTTATATATTCTTAGCTGGAGAAGTGTTGGCACTCATTGGCCATTCAAAATTTCATTAACTGATACAAATGATATACAAATTATTATCCAGAAATAGTTGTTATTACATGTAGCATTTAGCTGCTAGTAAGTACATATAATATTGTGTAAGTGACATGAGAGATACCTAAAATGTATGACATTTAATCTAGTGATCAAGATGACTAGCCTAATGATACCTACAGGTAATGGAATGTATACATAATATAAGAACAGAATTTTGGAATATATAGTATGTATATTTTGTTTTATGGACTAGCTATATATTCCTTTGGGATTAATGGTTAATTTCTGGCATGTGAGAATATTTGCTTTTGATTTGTTGCTGGAAATAAAATGATTAATGTGATTTGTCACTCATCATGAGTCAGTTGCAGCAAGGTTATCAAATAAGTAATGTATATGTGATCACATTCATGAATGATAGAAAGAAGTTGATAAAATACAAGTACTGGAACAAACTTAATAACTAAGTGTCTGTACATATAACACAAAAAACCATATTTCAAAAATGATTCTGATGACATGAAATGTTATTCCTGGAAAAAAATACAAAGTGGGTTATTAAGCTGAAAGAAGAAATGTATGCATATTGTGCAGAAAAAGTAATAAACGCCAAATTAACAGGTAATGAAAAATTGTGTCTAATATGAATGTATTCTAGCTGTCCCTCCCAATAATATTCATTCATTATACAGGGTGATTCAAAAAGAGTACCACAACTTTAGGAATTTAAAACTCTGCAACGACAAAAGGCAGAGCTAAGCACTATCTGTCGGCGAATTAAGGGAGCTATAAAGTTTCATTTAGTTGTACATTTGTTCGCCATTTCAGCCAATAAAATTTATGGTCCCTTTTTCTTCGAAGGTGCTACTGTAACTGGACTACAGTATCTGGAGATGTTAGAGAATTGGCTGTTCCCTCAGCTCGAACAAGAAGCACAACAATTCATATTTCAGCAGGATGGAGCGCCACCACATTGGCACTTATCTGTCCGTAACTACCTGAACGTCAACTACCCGAGGCGATGGATCGGCCGCCAGGCAGCCCGTGACAGAGCACTTCATCACTGGCCTCCAAGAAGCCCTGATCTTACCCCCTGCGATTTTTTCTTATGGGGGTATGTCAAGGATATGGTGTTTCGGCCACCTCTCCCAGCCACCATTGATGATTTGAAACGAGAAATAACAGCAGCTATCCAAACTGTTACGCCTGATATGCTACAGAGAGTGTGGAACGAGTTGGAGTATCGGGTTGATATTGCTCGTGTGTCTGGAGGGGGCCATATTGAACATCTCTGAACTTGTTTTTGAGTGAAAAAAAACCTTTTTAAATACTCTTTGTAATGATGTATAACAGAAGGTTATATTATGTTTCTTTCATTAAATACACATTTTTAAAGTTGTGGTATTCTTTTTGAATCACCCTGTACTATGCAATATATGACATACTGTCAAAAAATCTCAACAAACACTTAAACAATTACATAGTATCTCATAACTAAAGGGAAAACTTCATCATTATCATCATATGCAAAAATAAAGACTTCAGTATTCATCATCATCATTTGTTTGTGTCATCTCAAGGCATGACTTCTCTAATATCATTCTCCTTGATATAAAATTATTACCTTTATCATTCTCTTTCATATTACTTCCTACACTGCACCATTCTCTTTCATATTATTTCATTCTCATCATCATTTCACAAATTATAGAGTTTCTTACATCTAAAATACCTCATCACTAAAATTAACGTATATAGTTTTACTTGATAGCCTGCCATAGTCGTGTCATACTCTGAAAGAAAGATAATTAGTTAAGACTGCTATCAAACGGTGTGTATACTGTAGTCTTGTTAATGTCGGTCCATTTACGTTTCATGGCAAAGTGTTGCATATTCTCTCTTTCGTTCTGATGGTAAAATATCCAAGTCAATTTACAGTAAACACTGTGATTATTTAACTCATCTCTTTTACAGGTATTTCTTTCTGAAAATGATGAATATGGGTCAATATCTAGCATTTACATTACATACACATTTTGGAAAACTTATTTCTAAAGATATGATCAAATATAACATAGCAATTTTTTTTGTTTTATAACATACATCAAAGTATGTGCATATAGCATACATAATAGACAAATGTAGTAGGTACCAACCCATAGACAAGAATATATTTAAGCACAGAAATGCATACTCAATATCACAATGTAGTAGCATAAAGAAATATGAAATAAACAAGATAGTGAAATATCATAAGGCAATATGTCAAAGTGAACTGGTGTTTGTTATATCTTAAAAATATACAGTATATACAGAGAATATTCTACTTTCTATAGGAAAACCACCATATATACATTATAAAGTGGAAAATGTGCTAGGTCTGTAATTACAGTAAGTGAACTGACCTGCTAAGTTCAAGTTATTGGGAATTTGCCAAGACAAATTATATTATTTAGAAAACGTGCACAGTCTGATATTACGACAAGAAAAGCGATCTGCTAAGTTCACCTTGCTGGGCATTTGCCAAGAAAAATACAATCATAAGCAGTATGTAGCGACAAAGATGTAAATGTAACTGGAAATGGCATTATAGAGTGATAAATCATAAAATAAGTTCCTTCTATAAAGGGTTTGACGCTTGAAATGTGGTGGTTACCTTTTGACTTTCTGGTTCGTAAAGTTTTGATATGTACTACATTGGAGTGATGAATGCTGCGGATTCTATACGGACCAGCATATAGAAGTTCAAATATACTGCAATTATTCTTTCCTCTGTTGGATAAATAATGTGTGCATACCAATACCATCTGTCCTATGCGAAATTCACGGAGTTTACAAAACTGTATTTGCTGTCTTTTGCGGCGCTGTGCGGTACGCTTGAAATTTTTGAGGGCAATGTCAATTATTTCATGGTGACGTAGTCGATGTGATGTAGGAAAAGTTACCAGTTCATTAATTTTTTTGGGTGGTTCAACGTTCTTTAAAATATCAGTAGGAGATAACATAGTGGATTCATTTGGTATAGAATTAATTACACCTTGGGACGAAAAAATGTGTTTATCCCAATCAATATATTTCTTATGGCAATATATTCTACATAATTTACCAATTTCCTTCGTCCAAGGTTCAGAAAGGTAGGACGAAGCATGATATTTGGATATATAAATTGGAGAAATGTTTTTAGCTTGTAACATACGTGTCCATGTTGCAGATTGAAATTGTGGTGCCGGCCGAAGTGGCCGTGCGGTTAAAGGCGCTGCAGTCTGGAACCGCAAGACTGCTACGGTCGCAGGTTCGAATCCTGCCTCGGGCATGGATGTTTGTGATGTCCTTAGGTTTAACTAGTTCTAAGTTCTAGGGGACTAATGACCCTAGCAGTTGAGTCCCATAGTGCTCAGAGCCATTTGAACCATTTTTTGAAATTGTGGTCCATTGTTGGAAATTACTTTCAGTACATGACCTACATGAGATAGAAAATGTTTTACGAATGCATTTGGAACAGATTTAGCAGTATCTTTGCGTAGCTGAGTAAAAGTAACAAATATCGAAGTGAGTTCAACGGCGACAAAGATAAAACAAAACCCTCTATTTGATCTAGGAATCGGTCCAAAGGTTTCTACAGCGGCCATATGCCTTAATTCAATGGGTACAATAGGATATAACGGTGGAATATGTGAAGTAGTGGATGATTTAGCTTTCTGGCGTAGTTTACATTACGCTAAAACTCGTCGAATACGTCTTTCCATGTTGGCAAATTAACAATTCTGTCTTAGGATGAGTAAACATTTTCTGCCTCCATAATGGGCGTAGCTTAAATGAGTATTCCAGATTAATTTGTTAACAGGCTCTTCAGGAATGCAGAGTAACCAATTGTTGTTGTCAGGGCGAGAACGGTGAAACCGAATGTTGTTGCATACAGCATAGTAGTGAAGACGAAATGAAATTTTCAAACGCAACTTTTTGAATATACATGAGGCTGAAATTTGTTTGGCAGAAGTTGGCTGCGACGTCTTGCTGATTATTGCTGAGAGAACGGGATAGTATGTCTACTACAATATTTTTCGCGCCGAAAATGTGAAAAATTGTAAAATCAAATTTCTGCAAATAAAGTTTCCATCTACTTAATCTGCCATGTGTGAATTTGGCGGAAAGTAAAAACTGTATGGCTCTATAGTCTGTGTAAACGGTAGTATGTCTTCCATAAAGATAATGCCTAAATCTGGTAAATGCCCATACAACACATAATGTTTCAAGGTGTATAACTGAATAATTCCGTTTAGCAGGTGATGGAATGCGACTTGCAAATGCGAAGTTTTTTATTACTGTAGTACCATCTTCTTCGATTTCCTGAAAAATTTGCACGCCTAGAGCGGTGTTAGAACCGTCTGTAGCAATGGAAATTTTTTTGGTGGGATATGGGTGTGATAAAAGTGGTTCATTCAACAAGGCATGTTTCAGATTAATAAATTCAGATTGCGCTTGGTTATCCCAGGACCAAATAGTCTTTTTGCCTGTCAACTGGCATAATCTAGGGGTGTCCAAAGCAAAGTAATGAATAAATTTACGAAAAAAATTAATTAACCCTAGAAAACTATTGAGTTGTTTCTTAGTCGTTGGAACAGTGATGTCAGGTAAAGCTGAAGTTTTTCTGGGTCAAGCGCAATCCCTTGTGCTGAGATTACATGTCCAAGAAATTTTATGGAGGTTTTGCCAAAGTGCGATTTGCTAAAATTAACTGTGAGTCCTTGTGCACGAAAAGTTCGTAACAGTTGTTCAAGAATGAAATTATGTCGAGACCAGTTAGCTTCTGCTATAAGGATGTCGTCTACATACGTTGTAATTCTATCTTTAAGTTCTTTCGGAAGTATTGTGTTCATACCACGAATATATGCTGCTGAAGAAATTGTTAAACCAAACGGTATTTGCATAATTGATAACAATCACCAAAACAGAGAAAAGCTGTGTACTTTTGCAGTTCGAATGGAGTAGAATCAGCCAAAACCCGGATTTTAAGTCTAAGGTGAAATAGATAGAAGTACCATGATGTTTCTGAAGAAGTTCTTCTAGTGTCTGTGGGCGATCGGTTTCAGTACAAAGCGAAGTGAGCCATCTTTCTTCTTAACAATGTGAAGCGGGTTTATATATGTGGACTAACTGCCGATTCGATAATGTCTTGGTCTAGCATAGCTTGTAGTTCTTTCCAGACTTGTTCTCTATGGATATAAGGAATAGGATAATATTTTGGTTTTAAATGTATCGTGCTGTTTAACTTGAAATTCGTACATAAAACCGGACATAGTACAAGGGATGTTGTCGAAAACTGTGGCTTGATGTAAAATAATATTGCATAGGTGACTGCGTTCGTCATCTGTATTTGCGTTGCTGTGTTTTACTTTCTCAGAAATCGTTTGTATCACGTCGTAATTAAATTCGTCTGGTTTATTGTAGTCGTGCACATATTTATCTGTGAAAAATGTGGAATGCCAGTCTATGTTATGGAATGTACAGATGACTTCTATTCGATTAATTGCCTGTTCTTGTGCTGATAATATGTGCTGAAATTTCAATGCAAGCTAATCTTTTCCATTCTTTAACATCAAATAAGACTTTTTGAAATCGATAATTGCGTCGTGTTGTACCAAAAAATTCGTGCCTAAAATAACGTGTTGTCAATAAAGGTACAATCCTGTAGAGGACAAGGGGTTATTTTTAGGAAATATGGTGCGAAATTGTGATTTAGTGTGTTTCAGTGCGCGATGCGCCAACCTCATAGCAGACGGCGGACGAAGGCTGGCCGGCGCGTTATGCAGGTGACACAGTTTTGCAATGAGCGTCGGTATGTGTGTACATGCGCAGTAGCCATCAACAGCCAGAATGCAGCATTACCAGAAATACGCAGGCGCGGGACACGTGTGGCGCGGTTGCGTTAGCCAACTCATCAAGAACATTCTAATAAACACGGTGCGGCGTAGCCAGCGGATTCAGCAGCGGTCTGCACTACTTAAGGGCATCAAAGGTGGGCGTCAACAAGGTTCGACCGACTGGGCGTTCGGTCGCTGTTACGTCGTCATCAATGACGCTGTCCCCAAGGACTGGCCGGCGGAGGGCATTGCCCGCTGCTGCACCGGAGACTCCCGGCGTCGTCACGAGCCACAGCGTCTGTAGGAGGCAAGCTTGGCTGGTTCTCGTGCTGCTAACCTCCTACCATCTGCGCAGCCACTGACTGAGCATGGCGTCACGTTCCCCGTGCTGCGTGCATCAGCACGTCTCCACCACGACACGAGCGGTGGGGCTGAGCTACCGGACAACGAATTGGAAGAACTAACAATAAAGGGGAAGATTGCTAAAAACAGCCATCTTCTTCTACCCAGCCACGCCCTACAACCCTGACCACGTCACCTGCTCCGGTCATCCTATTACAATCCAAAAGTTTGTGTGAAACGTATGACCTTTATTAAAAAATGATAAGTGTGTCTGTAATTTTACGTCTACTCCATCACTGGATACTGCACCTTTTACTGTAGTTTTGCCTAGTGGTAGTGTAGGATAATTGTTTTCATTGTTACATTTGTTGAAAGTCTCTTCATTTACTACCGAAATAGGTGATCCAGAATCGATTACAGCTGAAAATGTGAATGATCCAATTTTTACTTAAATAACAGGGTGGGAAATAGTTTTTTGTACAACTGGTTTTTCATGTAAAAGGGTATCTCGAATATCATCAAAAGTAATGACATTTTCGTGGACAAAATCTTGTGTATCAAAAGTGTTTCTCGCGTTGCTGGAAGATGCAAGTGGTGCTGTATCTAGTCAAATTCTTTCTGGCATGCTGTTATTTGCGTGAGGATGCCGTGGCATTTCAACTATATATACATCAACAAAAGCAAAACGAGGATAATGGAATGTAGTCGAATTAAGTTGGGTGATGCTGAGGGAATTAGATTAATAAATGAGACACTTAAAGTAGTAAAGGAGTTTTGCTATTTGGGGAGCAAAATAACTGATGATGGTCGAAGTAGAGAGGATATAAAATGTAGACTGCCAATGGCAAGCAAAGCGTTTCTGAAGAAGAAAAATTTGTTAACATCGAGTATAGATTTAAATGTCAGGAAGTCGTTTCTGAAAGTATTTGTATGGAGTGTAGTCATGTATGGAAGTGAAACGTGGATGATAAATAGTTTAGACAATAAGAGAATAGAAGCTTTCGAAATGTGGTGCTACAGAAGAATGCTGAAGATTAGATGGGTTGATCACATAACTAATGAGGAGGTATTGAATAGAATTGGGGAGAAGAGGAGTTTGTGGCACAACTTGGCAAGAAGAAGGGATCGATTGGTAGGACATGTTCTAAGGAATCAAAGGATCACAAATTTAGTATTGGAGGGCAGTGTGGAGAGTAAAAATCGTAGAGGGAGACCAAGAGATGAATACACTAAGCAGATTCAGAAGGATGTAGGCTGCAGTAGGTACTGGGAGATGAAGAAGCTTGCACAGGATTGAGTAACATGGAGAGCTGCATCAAACCAGTCTCAGGACTGAAGACCACAACAACAAACTTTATTGTTTTCAAATACAACCTTAATCTTCTTCGAATTACTCTCCATTAGCATTAATACTCTTGTCCAAACGTTCATTCCAGTGTTCGAAGCACCTTTTAAATTCGTCCTCTTTGATACCTGCTAGCACTTTCACGACATTGCGTTTTACGTCTTCCACATCCGCAAAACGCTTCACTCTCAAGTCTCTTTTCATTTTTGGGAATAGGAAGAAGTCCGAGGGTGCTAAATCTGGCGAATAGGGCGCGTGGGTCAAGGTAGTCGTCTTCGTTGACGCCAAAAACTGGCGAACGCTGAGAGCCGTGTGCGCGGGAGCATTGTCGTAATGCAGAAACCACACTCCAGAATCGCACAAAGCCGGACGTTTTCGTGACAAACTTCAGTGAAGCCGTTTCACAACCTCCAAATAGAATTGTTTGTTTACTGTCTGGTTTTCAGGGACAAATTGAGAGTGTACGATCCCTTTGTTGTTAAAAAAACAGATCAACATCGTTTTCACATTCGGTTTCACTTGTCGAGCTTTTTTTTGGTCGAGGTGAGCCAGGTGGCTTCCATTGTGATGACTGTTGTTTACTTTCTGGATCGTTCCCATAGCACCATGACTCATTACCTGCAATGATTTCGTTGAAAAAATGTGGATCATCTTTGAACGCGTCCTTCATTTCGAGACAGGCTTGAACACGATGATCTCTTCGATTCCCGGTAAGAAGCTTCAGCACGAATTTTGCTGCCACTCTTCGCATCCCCAAATCGATGGTCAAGATGCGCTGAATTGAGCTCCAGGACAACCTGGACAAGCTCTCGAGTTGGTCAATTGTCCTGCATTGATCTTCACTGATGATATCACGGATTTTGTCGATGTTGTCTTCACTTCGAGCAGTTGAAGGTCGACTGTTTTTTTTTTTCTTTATTGAATTTCGATTCCCCCCCCCAAGGGGGCGGGCTGGCAGCAGCTTAGTATGCCACTCTTCAGCCTACATACTTTGTTTTAAAAAGATGAAGGTAATAAATAATAAAAACAGGCGATAAAATCGGAGACTTAAATAGTAACGTGGCGAAAAAAATCATGGAACTTAAAACATAGAACAAAGGGATGATGATGCTAATAAAATACATACGAAGCAGACAGGTAAAATAATATACAGACAATTAAAAAACACGGCGACAGTCTGGTTTCTGTTCACAACACTACAAAGATGAACAACACTGAACAGTCACTGGAACACTGCACTAAAAAGTTGGTAAACGTGACATACCACAGCCGAGAGCAGGTGGGGGGAAACTGTGCAGATGATGGAAAAATAAAAAAGGGTGGAAGGAGAGGAAAAGCGAAGGGGGGAGAGGTGAAAGGAGCCGACGGAGGATGAGGACCCATAAGGTCGACTGGAAAGGGGGTTGATCTTCAACCACCGTTTCTCCCTTTTTAAACCAAGAAAACCATTTGTACACTTGCGTTTTACTAAGAGCATGGTCTTTGTAGGCTGTCTGAATCATAGCAACAGTTTCTGCTGCGTTCTTGCCAAGAAAGAAACAAAACTTCACTGCCGCACGTTGTTCGTAAGAACTAGCCATTTACTCGTGTCACGTCTGCACTGTACTCACATTCAAAGAACTGCCAAAGAAACCACACTTCTCACTGTTGGGTGACGCCGCGTGGCAGAATGACTCAGCAGAGCCCCTACTACAACCCTCTGGCGGCGCAACCTGCTACTACAAGTACACGATGTGCAGCATTACGATTCTGGTTACTTTTGGGTCCCCCCTAGTACGTGCAGGCAGCGTAGCATCAAAGTTTGGCTGAACTTGTCAATTAAAATTGTTGGTTAGGTATGCTAACCGGCTGGTTCTGTTGCTGTTGTGGGGAAAAGCCTTGATTGTTGCCAGAATATGTCTGCGGTTGCTGATAATTTTGTGGGTCTGATGGTTAAAATTCTGTCTGTTATTAAAGTCGTGAGGTAGTTCTTGTCATTTCGGGAATGTCTATCTCCTTTGCTATTAAAATAGCGTGGCTGATCCTAGTTGCCGTATACCTGTTGCCCTTGCTTATGTTGTGTAAAATTTTTATTTATGAATGAACACTCTGACTGCTGGACTTACAAAAGCTGTAATAAATCTCTAATTGCCGAAATGTTTTCTTTCTGTTGTCCTACTATGAGTGATACTCTTAACGATCGTGGTAATTTCGAAGAACATAGCTGGATTAGTGCTGACTCGCTGTATGGTTCGCTTAAAAATTGGTTTTGCTGTACCATATGTTCGAAGAATTACGTGATAGTGGGGAAACTTGAATTTTCAAAATTCGGTAGGCTGATTAACTGATCCTTGATACCGCGTTGTGTCGTTTTCGACCAATATGCTGAGAGAAAAGCATTTTGAAGTTCTTCGACTGAGTCTTGCGATCGGTCTCATTCGAGTTGCCGGTTTGCCTTCTAAAAAGCTGCAGATAAGTTCTAGTGTGTGCGTTACAGGCCAGGTTGGTGGAAATGCAAAAGTAAATTGTTGTGTCCAGTCCAAGGTGTGAATCTGTGTTGTGTCATTCTTAAGTATCTTAAATTTCCTAACAGATAAAAAGTGCTTGTAGTCAAAGTTATCGTCTCGAAAATGTTTGAGCAAGATCAGGGTTGTCTGTTCGGAATCTAAGTCACGTTCTCTCTGTAACCTATCTAAGTTGTGTTGGCTGTGGTAGTGTGACAAATGTTCAGAATGTGGCGTATGCTGGGTGGGGTTAGAGGCTGGAACGTTTTTCATTTCTGTGACTTCATGCTGTAAAGATGACATTTTGCGACGCAACATATTACTGGATGCACCTAGCTAACTGATTGTTTACTACATATTTTGAAATTCGGGTGTCTGATTGAAGAAAACTGGTGACATATTGTCTGATTTAGTGTCATTATAGTCTCGATAATGTCAATTCTCCTGGCTAATTCATCGAATTTTTCGGTTAGTGCTTTTACCTGATTGTCATTTTTGGCGTCACAAACATCAATCTGTTTTTACATTTTACACGTGGTTTTTGTTAATTTGTTAAAGTCTGCTTTAATGGCATCGGGATCCTGTTCTATTTCCAGTTGTTCAAGTCTGCTAGTAACTATCTGAAAGTCTTCTGTGTATTTGCTTTCTAAGGTCTGAATACTAGTGTCTGTTTTTGTTTCCAGATCGGTAGGGTCATCCTCTAGTTCTATGTTTGTACAGAAAGCAGATGGCAGTTATAAGAGTCGAGGGGTATGAAAGGGAAGCAGTGGTTGGGAAGGGAGTGCGACAAGGTTGTAGCGTATCCCCGATGTTATTCAATCTGTATATTGAGCAAGCAATAAAGGAAACAAAAGAAAAGTTCGGAGTAGCTATTAAAATCCATGGAGAAGAAATAAAAGCTTGAGGTTCGCCGATGACATTGTAATTCTGTCAGAGACAGCAAAGGACTTGGAAGAGCAGTTGAACGGAATGGGCAGTGTCTTGAAAGGAGGGTATAAGATGAACATCAACAAAAGCAAAACGAGGATAATGGAATGTAGTTGAATTAAGTCGGGTGATGCTGAGGGAATTAGATTAGGAAATGAGACACTTAAAGTAGTAAAGGAGTTTTGCTATTTGGGGAGCAAAATAACTGATGATGGTCAAAGTAGAGAGGATATAAAATGTAGACTGCCAATGGCAAGCAAAGCGTTTCTGAAGAAGAAAAATTTGTTAACATCGAGTATAGATTTAAATGTCAGGAAGTCGTTTCTGAAAGTATTTGTATGGAGTGTAGTCATGTATGGAAGTGAAACGTGGATGATAAATAGTTTAGACAAGAAGAGAATAGAAGCTTTCGAAATGTGGTGCTACAGAAGAATGCTGAAGATTAGATGGGTTGATCACATAACTAATGAGGAGGTATTGAATAGAATTGGGGAGAAGAGGAGCTTGTGGCACAACTTGACTAGAAGAAGGGATTGGTTGGTAGGACATGTTCTGAGACATCGAGGGATCACCAATTTAGTATTGGAGGGCAGCGTGGAGGGTAAAAATCGTAGAGGGAGACCAAGAGATGAATACACTAAGCAGATTCAGAAGGATGTAGGATGCAGTAGGTACTGGAACATGAAGAAGCTTGCACAGTATAGAATACCATGGAGAACTGCATCAAACCAGTCTCAGGACTGAAGACCACAACAACAACACCGTTCAAATTTTTCGCATGCAAAGCCCACGAAAGTTCTGCTGATAATGCTTTAATCTCGTCGTGTAAGTGTTGTGCTTTCTGAACATTCTTTGGCGAGTATGTTGTTTTCATAACTAAGTATTTTTGTTGTATCTTCGTGTGTGCTGCGTATCTCTTGTGCAACGGATCTGATTTCTTCACAACTATTCCTGACACAGGCCTAATTTCCTCATGTAATTGTTTTTTAGTTTCATTGCATTGCTCGGTAACGGCTGTAATCTGTCCAGTAAGCTGTTCAATAGAGGTGTCAAATTTTTCGTTAATCTGTTTGAAATTTTCATCGGTTTGTTTGATTGACCTGTCGTGTTTTTCATCTGACTCATCAAGGTGTTTGTTAAGTTGTTTATAATTGTTGTCTTGTTTTTCATTCGACTGTTTCAAATTTTCGTTAACTCGTTTGTTCTATTCATTCAGTTGTAGAAATATTGCCATAACATGATTGACATCGACTCTGTTTATTGTGCTGTGTGATGTGTATCTGCATTTGATACGTGTTCTGTAACCATTTGGTCACTGTCTGATTCATGAAACGGTCTGCTGATTGATTGTGCACTGTTGGTCACTACATCGGAACCAAATAAATCTGACGTATATTGAGTAAATTGCACGTTTTCACTAGTAACCTGTAGCTGCTCACTGTGTAAATTCTGCACATCCGATGTGTGAAACTAGGCAGCGTTCGTTGTAGTGGAACGCGTCACGTCATCAATTATTGTTACATTTACTGTGGACATAATCAAATCTGTTTGCTCATCGTTTAAATTTGAATTGTTACTGGTGGTTGACACACACTGATTGTCTAAGATTGAAGGATTAGAACTGTGAGACTGAATGTCTCTAGTATTGTCAGTTAAACTACTGAAATCGGCGTTTTCAATCATTGCACTTTGCGATATACTGTTTGCAGTTTTTCGCGGCATTTTCATAAGTCAAAGGTGGACACAAAATCAAATAAAGACAAATCGGACACAAAGTGGAGCAACTACAATAACAACAAAGATCAATAAATTGCCGATGATCTGTGAAAAAAATATGATAAATTAGAAAATGCGTTGCGCCATATTCAAACTACACTTAACACCATATAAGTAAAAGCAGATATTTAGCTGACTACTTCTCAGAAAATTCTCAAAAATTACGATCTGCCCGGATATCGCCAAGTGTAACCATCCTGCATAAATAAATAAAAAAAATGATGTGTAACCTTCCTGAACAGAAAATAAAAATAATTAAATTTGGATAATTAAATTCTGATATATGGAAACTGATAAATCTTAACTCATGAAAAACTGATAAATTTTGACATAAGCAGCACTATGCCATGGCCCTGTGAAATTAATCTGAATCTGCCCGTGAGAAAGAAACTGAAAAATTCTTACCTTGTGATGGTGTCTCCGGATAATGCTGTCTATATATCTGCTTGTAAATGGCACAGCTTAGTGCAATGCTGGACTATCTACTAACACTGGATAACATTTGAGATATGAATTACTAAAAAAACTGACTTTACTTAGTGACACAGCTGGTTGTCTGATTATTAAAGAGCAGGTGACTATGATCTGACAAGAATTCTGGAATATTTTAGTTTAGATGAATGACTGGATCGGGCCTGGTAATGACTTAAGGGGAAATTATACTTATATAATTGACTGGTAAAAACAATTACATTCTGAAAATTTTTTACGTTATTGATAAAGATCTACAATCCATTACACGGGAAAATGGAATATATTACGAATCTGAGTCAACTGGTGGTGACAAATCACAAAAAAAGATTGAAACAAATTAACATTAACATCTCAGACAAGTGTATTAACTATGTGCATGCCGATAAAAATAATAAAATTTAGCTTAGAATAGATGGTTGACTTAATTACACTGTTGTTTATTCATTATATTAACATTTATTCATTTGTTCATCATCTCATTCCATAGTATCATTTAGCTCTGTAGCTGGTCACAATTATTCTTCTGTTCCATGTAATAAAATTTTACAATTTATTTTGCACTGTGACTTTAACAACTACTAATTATAAACTGGGATGTAGCAGTGACAGACTACAACTACCCTGTAGCAGCGAGCGACTGCAGCTGCGGCAGACACTGCTATGACCTGCAATTCTTTTGCAGCTCTCTTTTGACAGGGGTAAAGATATTTTATGTCTCAGGCAGCGCCTGTGAATTGTCGTTCTGGCAAGTGAGCAAAACATCGAGATTACATTTACCCCAGCAGGGTGGTGAACCCCCTACAAGATCTCCCCCGTGACACTGACCCAGCAAAAATCAAGGCAAACCTCATCTTCCCCAAGTTCGAGATCACAGAGGTCAAGCAAGAAACACGCGCCTCTGGCCCGGCAAAACCAGGTAAAGGTCGCAAAAAGCGCGCATCCTTCAAAGTCATACTTCATCCTGACCAGAAGAACCGCGAACTATACGCGATCAAACACATATTACATGGCAGCGTAACCATAGAAAAATATCGGCAGCCTGAATGTCCTATACAGTGCCAGCAGCTCTTTCGCAGTGGCGAGAACTGAAACCAACATCCGAAGGGCATGAAATGCGCCGGCCCCCATCTCAGTAACACTTTTACCAACAAACGGGACACGCTGGCAAAATGCGCTCTCTGCTGCTACAGCCATCCAGCAAACTACAGCCGCTGCCCTACAAGACTTAAGCTGATGGCGATCCGTCTCCGCGATCGTCCCCGCGAGCTGCTACTGCAGCCCCAGCAACGGCCGCGAGCTCTGCTCTCTCAGCCACAGTCACAGACTAATTCTGCTACCGTCAAAAGCCGCAGAGCGAACGTGCCGGGGCTAGGACCCTAAGGAATCGTTAGCAGCAGGATTTCACTGGGAACAGATCCCGCCCAGACAGCCCCCTCCATAGCAGGAAACAAGTCCCGTCCTTTCACCATCTCAGCAGCGATTATGTATATTCTTTGGGATCTTTCCACAGAGTGCACAGACTTTAGTCTTCGTAGCATGTTTTCAGTTGACCCATATGGTTTACTGCATTTGTTTGCACATTACGGTAGCGAGCAATGTGATACCGCTTTGTAGTATTTGTGTCTTTGCAGTATTTGTATTTTTCAATGCATTTCTTTTGACATCTTAGCAGAGTGCTTGTGCATTGTAGCAGCATTTGCGTTTTTTTCTGCGTTTCCTTTGTGACTCGTACGGCGTTTCCCTCGCTGTTGTAACACTATTTTGTAACAGTGGTTTGAAATGAGTGCTTTTAAATGTGACATTTGAGGAAACGAGGTGCAATTACCGTATGCCTCTGAAGCAGCATATTTCCTCAGCAAACCCACAGAAGTTGAGCGAAATAATGCCTCCTGTTGAAAATAACGAACGTTCGTCTATCTATCGGTGCTACTTATGCGATAAGGATTTTAGGGTCTAGTGAAGCAGGGGATACAACCCGTCGACTTTGACCAATGATGTCACAATTGGCCAGAGAGCATTAATTACACAGACGAAAGAACTGACAAGACTGTTCAGAAACTAAGGAATACGAGAGACGAAAAATATATTTGACATATATCAATGCAAGTAGTATTTTCACGTTAAGGATATCGCATGTTTGTATAGTATTATTTCTGTGGGAAATGAAGGGGGAAAATGGATGAAAATATTGGTAGCATAGAATACCTCACGTCACATATATATGGGTTGTATCTCGAACCTCATTCGAACTGAATTGTTTAACTGAGCACGGGATACAATTTTAACGTATGTCGATTTCTTCGTTTTCGTTAGCATTAATATCCTGTTGTTCAGTTGAACTATATAGGTCAACTGAAGCATGTGTTGTTTCTTTCGTTTCCGCTACCACTAATAATCTGTTCTTACGTAGATAGTAGTACTACCTATGGCAGAAGGAGCTACGTGTGTAATATTTGTATCCCATATTTCAGTTCACCTATGTATATGTACACTGTTAACGAAAACGTGGAAATGGACGTACATTACATTTGCAACCTGTACCTCAGTTGAACTACGCGAAGAGGCAATAAGACGACACATATACAATTTGTATCCCGTACTTCACTATGAGGTACAGTTTTTTTTCCGCCTGCGAAGCTAATAGTATCGACTGAAAGTTATAGTTTTCATCACAGCAGTGACTATAGTATCCCATTCTTTAGTTGAGCTATAAGGATATCTCAAACACCAACAGTACGTGATTTTCATAATGACTCTCAAGGCGAACTTAGATTTTTCGAACCACGTCCCTCGTCTAATGGATTGCCACAACCGATCTTTGATGCAGCGCCATATAAGTAAGTCCTGAGTATGGCGCATGTACACTCGTGAGGCGCATATATTCGCCGCACTCACGACATCGAACATACTCGGCAACGAGACCACACATTTGTAAAAAACAAATTGTGCTCAACATGTCTACGCCCATAGCCTCTCTCAAATCATCCAGGTTCATCGGGAAAGATAAAGCCATATCTACAAACGAAAATGAGATACTAAAAATTGTCCTAAAATAAGAAACTCATAGTCCAAATCACCTCAATGTCACTAAGAATGAAATTAAGTACTGAATTAATTGCATATAACCTAACTAATGAGGAAGTATTGAATAGGCTTGGGGAGAAGAGAAGTTTGTGGCACAACTTGACCAGAAGAAGGGATCGGTTGGTAGGACATGTTCTGAGGCATCAAGGGATCACCAATTTAGTATTGGAGGGCATCGTGGAGGGTAAAAATCGTAGAGGGAGACCAAGAGATGAATACACTAAGCAGATTCAGAAGGATGTAAGTTGCAGTAGGTACTGGGAGATGAAGGAGCTTGCACAGGATAGAGTAGCATGGAGAGCTGCATCAAACCAGTCTCAGGACTGAAGACCACAACAACAACAACAACCAATTATTTAAATAAACGCAGAAGAAGAATATTTTGAGCAATATGTAGCGATCTCTTCTAAAATCACATTCAGTTATTTTAATGTACAATGATAGCGCTTGTCCGGAACCCAGAACTGTTTTATCATCTATGGCTGAAAGTGAAGACATTATTATCTATGAGTAACGTATGACGTCATTGGTCAAAGTCATAGACTAAATATCTCTGGAGTGAGCATTCACACGCGCAGGACCAACAGAGTGGCTATAGGTCCGCCATGTTTGAAGCAAATTGAAGTTCTGGCCACCATGTTTTCTTTAGTCAAGGCATTCGTCTGCTGTGTCCCGCCCCCTTGTAACTGCGTTTGACTTACTTGAAATAGCCCATACTAGCTTTATTTTTTCTAAAACAAGCAATAGACAGCAGTGATTTCAGTGTACACTGACAGCAAAAAGGGATGTTTTTGTCGAAATATGGCTAAACTTTTCGATGTAGATAACACTACAAGACAACTCAAATAAGTCTGTCCATCCACTATAACGTTACTTGTTACCCATAAATTAATGCAATTGGAGCAGGTACCACCAGAATATTACGGCGAAACTTCTAAACATGCTGTGGTTAACTATTAGAAACAGTAACGGGCGCAGAAATGCGATATTTTTGTCGCTATTTCAAAGTAAACAGTCAAAGCCTCAAAAACCAGTACACTGTGAACGAGAATTTATTTGAAATATGTGTTACAAGTAGTTAACACAAGTATAGTAATTCAATAACAAAGTCGAAGCGTTCTTGGGTGGGGTTATTTCACAAATTTTCGTAAGTGGCTGTATGCCTTGGCAGAATAAAAGTGTAGGGTCAGGGCAAATTTCCTTATTTGCTGAGAATAATGGCATACTTTATCACTGCAGTGAAGTTCCAATAGCTCCTTCAACAAACCAACTACATGTTCACTGTTTAACATATCAGAAACTGAACTACATAGCCTTCTTCTCAAACCAGCAACTAAAGTCTGTAACTGCACTATTCTTCTTTTGTGTCGTACACTAAGTTGCTTCATTTGCTTTATCCGCTTCTTTAGCCGCACATTCTCTGCTTGTACTCTGTTATATTGTGTTTTCAACTTCTTAGGGCTTGGTAGACAGAAATTGTGGTCAGCAGAAACAGATGTGGGTCCGACAGACACTGAAAGAATGTAGTTACATCATAAGTTTATAACAGAGTTACACCATAAGATTATAATAGAAAGTATGTAATTCAAAGTAATAAGAACACGGAGTAAAATTAAATTATTGACTTACTTTGTGCTAATGATGTCACTGTAATAGCAAATTGTCGAAAGATCGCTTTCTGGGTTGTGGTCATAATACTTTTATCTTGCTTTTGTAAATGTGGTGGAAAGTTAAAGATAGTAGGTACTGGTTTTGACAAAAGGCGCCTCTGGACATTTGTGTGGTACATATATTTCTCTTCAAAATGAGCTGAACAGAGGTAACTGGCTGTAGTAGGAAACCAGTTTTCTCGCTTCATATTTATAACCCATCTTTTTGTAATTTCCTTATCTTTTAAAGGAAATCTGTAATCAACGATAAATAAATTACTTCCTGCATTTGTCTTAAGCATAATTACAGTTCCAATGCAAATGACTCTTTAATAAACATTAAAAAACGTGTGTCGTATTTCGGTACTAATATACTTACTTATAATATGAAATATTTGTTGTTTTATCGCTGCGATTTGTGCAGTTGAACGCTGAACACACTGCAGGCATGTTGACTATATATTTTGTAACAAAAAAGTCAACTAGAAAAGTTAAATATTGCAGTAATATCACAACAGCTGACACACTTCCAACACAAACAACTGTAACGCTTTCCTAATGTTTTGACTAAGGAGAACATGGCGGCCGAGTTAGCGTTGGTTGCCGCTAGGAGCGCTGTAACTAGTATCTCAGCCACTCTATGAAATTTTAACTCGTTGCGCAGAACAGATTTTGTGTTGTCAACATACATTGCCGGCCTGGTCACGTGATCTCGGGACGTCGTGTGTTTGTCCGTATAGCGCCCTATATATTTAGAATGACACTACATCCCTTTACAGACGGATTCTTTTCGTACGTGTCGTGGATTATTTATATATGTTGCGCAGACATTTTAACAGTATCCATTTGATACCGGGAATAAACCAGCTACGTAACTTTTAAGGGCAAGTGATATTACATTCTGCTTCTTTGCGATAGGTGTCACAGTTCAGATGCACTCGATTTTTGGTAGTTTACGGTATGATACCGCACTTTATAGTATTACAGAGCCTGACGTACATTTTTGCAGTGATAGTCTTGCAAAACGACTTGACAGTACGCTACTACTTTTGCAAGTGTCCGAAAAACACAGAATTTACCACACATTAGCGATCATACCCTGCTAATTCGTCCTTTTTTTTGTATTTCTGCGTATTTATTTTCTCGTTTTTGCGACCTAAAGCACAATTTTTCTTACAGGTGGCACTTTGAGGCATTTATTTAACGCATTTTAAGTACTTGCTCCCAGCTTATTAAATAAGTAGTAGATTGAGTAATGTATATAAATAATCGACATGTCACTGATAAATGCATGGAGGATAGTATTTACTGAAACAACTAACCATTCCCTTTCCTATTCCACTAGCAAATTTACGAGAAGAAGCGACTGTTTGTAAGCTTTTGTACGAGCCGTAATATCTATTATATAGTCATAAAATCGTAGAAAAATAGGTCTACAGAATCAAGCCTTAATTATAAGGCGTCTCGAAATTTTTAGCATATACAGTGTCTCTTGCCAATATGATAACTATAATTAAAGCTACATGGTATGTACCTATGAAAAGTTACTACCCCTCCTTTCACATATTTTTCTTTGCATCCGTAGCAACAAAGTAATTCACCCTCGCTATTACACTATCAGCAAACGGTGAAACACAACAAAAACCACCGAGCGAGGTGGTGTAGTGGTTAAACACTGGACTCGCATTCGGGAGGACGACGGTTCAATCCCGCGTCCGGCCACCCTGATTTAGGTTTTCCGTGATTTCCCTAAATCACTCCAGGCAAATGCCGGGATGGTTCCTTTGAAAGTGCACTGCCGACTTCCTTCCCAGTCCTTCCCTAATCCGATGAGACCGATGACCTCGCTGTTTGGTCTCCTTCCCAAACAACCCCCCCCCCCCCCATCAACAACAAAAACTCTTGATATTATAAACTTCAAACGCTGCAGAAAGCACACACGCACAGCGAAGTCCCGAAAACACGTGACAATCCTGGTTTAATGTTGACAACATGCGCAGAACGCAATGCTCACTTCAGAGATATTTACTCTATGGTCAAAGCCGAACGGTTGTATCCCCTGCTTCACTAGACCCCAGCATTTGCGTTTTTTCCACATTTCCTTTGTGACTTTTGCGGCGTTTGCTTCGCTGTTGTAACACTATTTTGTAACAGTGTTTTGAAATTAGTGCTTTTAAATGTGACATTTGAGGAAACGAGGTACAATTACCGTAGGCCTCTGAAGCAGCATATTTCCTCAGCAAACACACAGAAGTTGAGCGAAATAATGCCTCCTGTTGAAAATAACGAACGTTCGTCTACCTATCGGTGCTACTTATGCGATAAGGACTTTACTTAAAGTAGTTTACAACACCACCAATAAAATATTCGTGGGGAAGCGCAACAGAAACGTTGAAGTGTGCGATGTGTGCAGTTGAAACTGATTCTAAAAAGTGCTGGATGGATCCTTTCCAGTCCGAACATGACTTTTGTGTAAAGAATCATTACATTCATTGCTAAAACCACACTAGTATTTTTCGAAAGTGCACCAATAATGATATTTTACAACAGTAATCATGTATTTGGGGTTTTAACTTATTTAAAACCTTCGAGAAATGGATATTTGGTTAATTCTGTTAGTGATGTGATGAACATACATATTAATGGTTCATTCTATATAAACAACACAAAAGGTATACATTTTAACTGAAACAACTAATTTCTTTTACATTTTCTACATTCAGTGACTGTGGTTTAGAGATGAAAAACTAAAAGTCTGTAGAGGTATGACAACTCTATAGAAAGTTAAAAGTCTGCAAAGTTTGGAAACAAAATAACACATCTCAGGATAAATGACTATCAAATCCATGCACAGCAATGGAACATCTATTACAGAAAAATAAATTTGCAGGACCTTTTACATGGCCTCACTTCCTCCAGTTTCCCCACATTCTTCCCCCCCCCCCTACTCCAGACCATTACCAGCCAACAATCAAGATGGCCAGGGGTGCAGTGGAACCTCTGTTAATTTCGGTTTGTTGTGCCCTCATTTCCTTTGATAGAATAACATGTAAGAGTGTATGACATTTTTTATTTCCATTTTCATCAGTACAGTAAATAATTTCCTTTTCTTCAATTCATTTTCTTAAATACATAAAGGATATATTTACCCATTTGTGTGGTTTCAGTGTTAATTTACAAATGCAATTTAGTACAAAATCTTACTTTGCTATTTTATTGTTTCAGTAAATCATTTAGAGACCTCCAAAGAAATTCAGACAATATTTGGAAAACACCTCTTTACATTTTAGAAAAAGGAATAAAATAGTTCATTTAACTCATTTACTCCCATAATTTTATATTTAACATAGTGACTGCCAAAGGCCACAGCAGAGCCTGATGCTGTGAGATTTTTGTTGTTCATCAAGATGAAGTGAGGAGTGTACACTGAAGTAAAGAACAAATCACTATTTACACAGCAATGGCCTACACAGTTACCAGGCCAGTTTCAGTACCCTAGTATCTGATTATCTGCAAGACAAGAAGCTAGGTGTTAGCGCTTTTAATCAGAAAAAATACTCCAGGGAAAAAATTTCGAAGTTGTGGAAGTATTCTGTGTGGAATCAAAGCAACATGTTTGGCAGTGTGTGAGAGTTAATAATGAGAGTTGTCTGATTGCACATCTTTTGTAAAATGTACAAAATCCCTAACTGAAAGTTATTATAACAGAAGTTCTAATGGAGGAGATGACAATGTCATGCTGGCAAGGTAAAGATTTATTGTAATAATACTAGATCCCTTCAAACACTCAAGTTCACACTCTCTGCACCATCAGGAAATATACAGTTTAAATAAGATTGTGGTATGGAAATGGCACATTCTACCAGTTCATACCTAATGTGAGCCAGAGCGGTCAAGAAGAAATGCTCAAATTCTTTCATTGCCTGTGGTAGGAGTGAAAATTTTCATTTTTTAATGAACAGTGGGTTATTATTAGACTTTTCTTGGACAAGCTGCCAGGAAACAACGTGAAAAAAATGAGTTGCCAGACAGAGAGGGGAATAAATTTGTATGGGCAGAAAAGGATGATACAAGTAAATTTGGCAAGAGTCTATCACAGAAACTTGGGAAAGCCTAACTTTTTCTATACTGAACTTAAATGTTTCACACTTAATCTGTTATCTTACTGCTCTTCTTTTATTAGTAAATGTGACCCTGCACAATGTTTTTAACATTTTTAAGTACATAATTCCAATCCTTCACTGTAAGTTAAGTGGAATAGTTATGTCTATGACATTAAAATTTACATCTGTAACATTTAACACATTGACTGCCACAAAGCCACCACAGAGCCAGCAGTATGAGTTAATTGCCTTATTTTATATTAACATTTACTTTTAATTTTTTTTAATGGAAAATGAACACAGACAACATCATGAAATTTTGATTGTATGCTGTTCATATTAATGTCCATCTATACAAAAATTAGTGGCTTTCAGATTTTATTTTTATGTTAATTCCTCACTTTCAGTTTTACAAATGTTATGTCCATATGAATAGAAATTCAAAAATTTTCCACCGAAATCTCCCTCACATCCTGTTGTCAGCACTTGGTCAGTGAAACTAATTTAATATTTAAGTTCTGAAAAATCGAGTGGCAGAACAAACAGCAGCAATGGCTAACATTTTACAACAAAAAAGGAAAATGCTTCTTTTGGTACACTGCAGTGAAATATACATGTACAGTAATCTCTTCAATTTGTAAAAAAACTGATTTTGGGTCATAATTATGAAATTACAATACATTTAAAAGTTATGCAAGTGTGCAGAGGAATTTTAATTCTTTCTGGAGTGAATGTTAAATTAGTATCTTGTTAGCTGGTAAATTTTGCTACAAAATTACAAGACACATTAGTAGGCATCTGCTGAATTAGCCTCAGCTGTACTTGTGCAGGAAATGTAGGTGAAGACAGCTTAGCACTGAACTCTTTACTCAGTATCTGGGCAAATATCATATGAAGAAACAAACTCCTCTGTGAGAAAAGTCACCCAAAGCTAAAACCAAAAAACGTACTCACGAAGAATAATTTGAACTTAGAGAAAGTGGAACCACAGCATAGTTGAAACTTATGTTCAGAATTCAGACAGTATGAGTGAAACAAACAACAATTTTGACTGAAATTCCTAAATGCAGCCAAATTGCTTTGTTCTTGTTAGATCGATGCAAGCTGTTTCTGCGTATTATCCACTGAGCAGTTCCACTGAAAAGTTTTAAGTTTGGAAAAAGAACTAATATAGCTTGAAGAACATACATTACAGCCATGAAACGCTGCAGCATTTATTTCCTGCAAGCCCACACTGGGCAAACATACACATCACCATTATCAAAGAAGAAGCGAAAAAAAAAGAACTGGTTTGAATGACACAAAATTACATAAAGCTCTTGGCTGATGACAGACACTACAAATAATAGCAAGAGACTATTTTCTTGACATGTTTGCAATAGCACGTAGGACACTAACTTATTGGACAGCAACAGCCACAATTTTTTATAGTCCTTAAATTAATTTCATTTATAATGCACAAAGATGGCACTGGAAGAATTAACAAGCTAAATTTCACCCATTACACAAACAAATAGTAATGAAGTAACTCATATGAGCAAAAATCTTACTGCTTTAATTAGGCACTTCTACTTTATATCATTCTTATATCCTTTTATTTTCATAAGTTAATTTTAGATAGATAAGCTAAACTTCTTTGACTTGTTTGTGTGTAATGTTGATTTTAGACAATCGAATCAATCATCTGCATCCTTTGCTTACTATCAATGTAACAGGATCAAGAAGATTCTTTTTTCACATTGTATCACTACATTTACATGCAACACATCTTCCGAAAAACGAATTTCGGAAACCCTTTTTCGCTCTCACGTTTACATGTTAAGATCGAAGCGGACTTGCTAGCCCAGTTAAATATGACACCTGGAAAATAGCTGTTACAGTTTCTGATTTATTCAGCACAATCTGTTTCTCTTCAATTAGACGAGGTGTAAAAAGCTTAAATCCAATATTTCTAATAACCGTTCAGTGTACGAAATGCCACTCTGTCCAGATTAGCCAAAAATTTTTAACAAGACAAAACCCGACAGCCTGAGCACGGTTGCATTTACATGAGATCGAAAATAGATAGCGTAATTGGAAAACCACCAACTAGAAATGGATTTCCGGAATAGATTTTGAAGTGTTTACATTACCAACCAAATGCGGTATTGGGAAAGATGTTTATAAAATCCTGTTTTGGGAGACTGCCACAGACTTCCCCCAGTGCTCAACCGGCAACGTTTCTCGATGGAGAAAGCTACAAGTACTTTAGGATTCAGCCTCATTACCCTGTTCAACACATTTAAGGATATATTTTCAAAGCTCTGAGATGCGACTGATGCCCTAACAAAAATTATGATTATTGCTGAAGGAGCAATGACATGCTTTGATGGATCCCCCTAGGTCCAAAAGAATAAAAATAGCAACATGGAACGCCAACAGGGTTAAAACCAAGAAAATCGTTTTGGAATATTATATAGAACGGCATGCCATCGATATTATGCGTCTAACAGAAACACATTTGAAGCCCGACGACCGATTCGCCGTCAGAAATTCAACGGGACGACCACGTCGACCGCCCAGGTGGAGGGACAGCGGTTTTGTTTAAAGGCAGAAGGTGCTTCCACTCCCTGGAACTTCCGCAGACTGTGACTATCAAGGCTGTGGGTGTAGAAATCAGAATTGGCCAAAACCTTTGGTAAATTATTTCAGCCTACCATCCCCCATCCCGCTTGACGTATCACTACACAAGACCTTCAGGCACTGTTTAGGGTTGGCAGTGGTGTATTGGTGGGAGGAGACCTAAATTCGAAACATAGAGCCTCTGCCTGCTGTCCCAAGAACGCAAATGGCAGGAATTTGTGGGGGTTCATCTAGGGGCGCGCCACCATTAGTGTCATTGCGCCAGATGAGCCCAAGCACATACCTGGAAAAGCGGACAGAAATTCATAAATTTTAGATATCTTTGTAGTGAAAAACTTGGATCTCGATGCGGCAGCCACAGTGCTCTACGAGCTGGACTCTGACCAAAGTGCTGTCGTGCTGTATGTTGCCAGTGTCGAAGAAGATGCCGGGAGGATGGCAAATACACATGTATTGACAAATTGGGACAGATATACCTACCTGATGGGAAAGCAAATGGAGGAAATTCCCCTACTTCAGACGGAAGGAGACGTGGACGAAGCCATTGAGAAATTCACTGGAATCCTCCATGCCTGTACTCGTGCTACTAGCGTCAAGATAACCACTGAACCTGACGCCAGGGACCTGCCCCCTGACATCTGGGACCTCCTAGTCGCCAAACACAGGAGGCGTAGGCTGAGGCAACGCCACCGCCTGCTGCGGAGTCTAGAGGACCAGGCGAGACAAGGATTACAAGAGCACAGCAGCCGCTGCTGGGAGGAGAAACTAAGACCCGCCGAAGTAGACATATCTGGAAAATAACCTGGAAAATAACCTGGCTGTGGAAAGGTCCCACCAGAGAAAACAAGCCACTCCACAGAGAGAACGGTCTTGCAAATGACGAGCAAGAAATCGTGGTATAATGGCAGAATGATTGGAGTCACAATTCCAAACTCACGTCATCCACGATGCCGTTAACGATAGGAAGGAGAGAATAGTTATTGAATGAGTGACTCAGATAATAAATAAGTGGCAAATTCATGCCCGTTAACGAGCTGACAATATGTGCACTCATCAAGTGGCAGGGTAATCACGAAGGTCCTGGCCCAGACTGCGTCCACTCCCCACTTCTAAAACTCCTTCCCCCTCCCGCCATATCCTACCTAGCAAGCGCTTATACCGCCTGCTTGAAACTACTTACTGTCCCTCAGCGTGAAAACTGCAAAGGCCATCACCCTACCCAAACCTAATAAAAACCTGATCCTTCCCAAAAGCTACAGGCCTATTTTTCTCCTAACTGGCCTGAGTAAAATCCTCGCATTAATAATCCTTTCACTCCTCTGTGTAATGACACATTACAATGCAGAGAGATACAATACTTTAAATTCTGCGCCAAAGATTATATTGAGAGGAATGTAGAAAATAATCTCTGGAATGTCCATATTTGATCCACTTTTGGTTTGTACTCCAAGAAGGAGTAAAACTCTCACTTGTTACCTTGTATGGAATGGACGTAAATTTTGGTGTGTGCTGAAAGGCAGCCATCTTGTTAGTATTTATGATTTGTGCGACGAACATAGCAAATCTTATTGTCTTGTGAATAAAAAGATACTGAAAAGTATCCAACTTTCATGAGAATTATTTAAAGCGACGTAGCATTGTATTCCTTTGGCTCCACCATCTTCGTGAAGGAAACCGATGCCGACTTAGGAAAATACACAAGGTCAACAAAGAGAAGAACATCGATGGCGACTAATGAATTAGTATCGTGGGAGAAGGACTAATTCTACGTTTACAGTGAGAACCCTGAATAAATCAACAATGATGCAGAATTCAAAAATATTCTTAATCGGAATTGTAAATTATATTAACGGCGAATTTCATGCAGCACTGAGTTTGTCTGCATTCAAGCCAGTCAATACAGTCCATAAAAAAGCCTTTAAAAAATTCTAAAGTTTAAGTTCCATATCCCTATTTTTTTCCTTTCAAAAACTCAATAAATTAATTTTTTTGTTTATTTCGCCACATCTGTCAGTTCCTGACTGAAAACAATATCTGTATGCTTCAACAGCTTGAATTCGGCGCTGAGCATTCCACTATCCAACAATCCCTTCACTTGGTGAAACACATTTGTCTGGTGAGGGCAAGGAGAGAAGCAACAGGAACAGTGTTCCTGGACATAGAAAAAGCATTTGACCACGCTTGGCATGATGGCCTAATCTACAAACTAGATCAGATAGGGTGCCCAGTTCACACCACCTGGATCACTGACTCCTTCCTTACAGGACGTCAGCTCTTCGTAAGGAACGGAGACAAGTCCAACCAAACACGACGGATTGTGGCAGGAGTACCGCAAGTTTCGGTTTTAGGTCCCATCCTTTATACCATATATACGAATGACATCCCAAGGCAGATTGGCAGAGAGATTGCTCTCTATGTGCATGACGCCGCCTTATACAGAAGCAGTCACAGCTTCCTCCTTATACACCGCCACCTCCAGCAATATCTCGATAAGATAACGCAGTCGTGCAACTGCTGGAAAGTAAAGATCAACCCTAAAAAGTGACAGGCTATCTATTTCACCCTAAAATCAATCTCCCAGGTCGTCAACTCACCACTGACGGCAGAGAGTTAACTTGGAGAAATGCAGTTATTTACCTGGGACTCGAAACAGATCGACACCTAAAATGGAACAGGCACCTCACCACCTCAGCAAACAAGGGCTGCGCCCTCTTCTGTAGACTATATCCCCTGTTGAAAGGTGACAATATAACCATCCAGCGTAAACTCCTCCTCTGGCGCCGGCTCATTCTCCACCCATCCTGTATGGTGTGGCGAAATAAATAAAAAACATTTGAATTTATTGGTTTTTTTTTGAAATGAGGAAAACATTATGGACATGGAACTGTAACTTTAGAATTTTTGAAAGGCTTTTTTACGGATTGTATTGACTGGCTTATACGTGCACAAATTCAGTGCTGCGTGAAATTTGCCTGTAATATAATTTACCATTCCGATTAATTACATTTTGAATTCTACGTCATTGTTGATTTAATCAGAGTTCTCACCTTTGACGTAGAATTCGTCCTTCTGCCACAATATTAATTCATTAGTCGCCATCGATGTTCTTCCCTTTGTTGACCGTGTGTATCTTCCTAAGTCGGCATCGGTTCACTTCACGAAGACGGTGGAAACCAAGGAATACAATGCTATGTCGCTTTAAATAATTTTCGTTACACTTCGATACTTCTCACTATTTTTTATTCACAAGACAATAAACTTGCTCTGCTCGTCGCACAAACCATAATTACTAACAATATGGCTGCCTTTCCGCAGACACCAAAAATTACGTCCATCCTCCACGAGGCAACAATCGAAAGTGTCCCTTAGCTCCTCCTTGGAGTATGAAACAAAAGAGAATCCAATGTGAACATTACAAAGATTATAACCTACATGCCTCTCAATTTAATCTTTGGCGCAGCCTTTAAGGTATTGTATGTCTCTGCGTCAGAATGTGTCATTACAACTGCCCCCCTACTGTATACTGTCACTAGAAAATTTTATTTGGTTGACAGGATACAGTAGTCGACCTTGCAATTGATAGGTCTGGGGGTCTTTTATTTCCAAACTTCATTTCTATTGTGTCATTTTCATGGCACTGTGGAATCTTTGGTATTACTGAGTGTGTGTCAGTTTTTTGGTATACTTATGCTAATATTTACAAACCTTAATCCTAATATACAAAGTTCTGGTTAACACTGAGAAAACAACTTCATGTGGTAAAGTTTGTACAATAAAATATACAATGAATACAACGTTATTTACAAATGTTTCCTTCCTCATCAGAGGTGAAAATTAAGTCCTTGTATTGCCTTCTGTATTTATTCTGGGGCGCCGAGCTTTGTTCGCTAGGCCCAGTGTCGAATATGGGCGGGTGATACTCGCGCCTGATTGTTTGGTCGTCCGTTAGCTGGCGACGTTGGTTGAATGCACGCGCCCGTGCACTGAATATACACCGACGTGCGGGTACCGTCGAGACTTCCGAACCCCAGCATGCGTGTGCTTTTTGTAGTTCCTTCCAGTACTTAGACTGGATACGAAGAGGTACATTGGAATATGTGCCCCGCAGAACACACCACACTATGTGCGAGGCGGAGGACGATCCCGTCGATGCAACTCCAGGTAAGAAGCGTACCATGTCAAACTTGTTTGGCATTGTCTTTTCTTATTGTGACGCCATGGGTCGTTTGACGATACACGCTTCAATTTTCGATGTCACTTGTTTAGGCTCGCTGACACTTGCAACGTAGCACTGCTTTGCACAATTTTAATTTCTACACACACCACTTTAAACGGGAGTATTGCGATCGAAACTTTCTTTTTCACTACACTTTTTTTCGCATTAACCCCTTTTACCTATTGTACCGAGATTCATTTCCCTCAATACTTCTGGTCAATGTACATAATTATTCACAAATTTGTAAGTCACGGGACTTGGCATGAAATACAACGTACATCACATACAATGGAATAACATATAATACATACAATACATTGTTTACATTAACTACAGGAAAAAACTATCGACTAAAATTGAAAAAAATTTTCGACCACTCATAGTGGCTTCTTCGTCTTGGATTTTACTGACACACACACACGCCTTTTTCCATTAATCTGTTAGAGGGAACAAGTCCTTTGTTTTCCTTCTTGAACTCGAGTGTAAGTTAAGGTTTACCTCCGTTACGTATTCTTCATACGCAACGACATGCATCAGCATGCAGAGAATACACCTGTAGCCGCTCCACTGAAGCTTGGGAAGGGAATTTTCTACCTTCTACTTAGGGTAGTGGCAACGACTACGTGTATGCTACGGTTTTTTACGTATAAAATCTGAGAATGCACGAAATAATCATTTATATGCAGCATAACCCTAATATGTACAGTGTTTTGGGCGTAAGCACATTCTGGTGTGCTTGTAAATCATTAACCCTAATAAAACTTCCTACCTTAACATGGACATATAAACATAAAATTTTGAAGTTCAGGGTGTAACTACTATTACTATGTACAGAGTTTCATAATAGCGGCACGCCCTTGTGTGCGTGTATCATCTTCAATTAAAGTACGCTTATAGGCGTCTTGTGTTGTCATGGGAGAAAAAATACAGACATTTTAATACATCAGTTGTTATGAAAATCTATGTACACGAATAATCCGACTTTCATAGCTTCAGTGCAGCATGAAATTCTGTATGACTTTTTTTTTATAGTTTATTTTATAGACGATTCCTTTGCTTACAGGTCGTCCATCACACTACTTACCTGTTCCTCGTATAGCGGGGATATCTTTTTCATTCTTTGTTACCGCGTCATATGTATGAAAGATATAATTTGGACATGATTTATCATTTCATATTTCAAGTGTGTAAAGTAATTCATACCTTCCTTCTGCATACATGAGTGAAGAATCGCTAATGTTGCACTGGGTATCAGGTTTTTCGTGTTTTCTCGTAAACTCGTAGAGTCTTACGGTTTTAATTATGTTATTTCTTGACGTTAGGTATACATGTTTATACGAGGTTGTCTTAGAGTTTAATTTTCCTTAAACACTTCCATGTTGTTTAGGTTCCGTACATGTACAGAGTTTCTTTCGCCTTTCACACATACATATATACGTTTATACACACAAAAAATATCTACCACTATAATATACACTTTGCTGGTGGGGCCCTTTTTCGGTACCCTGCACCATTCCCTCAATATTCCAAAATAATTCAAGGTGTGCTGAGCATCGTCCCCTCATACTAATAATACTTACAACTAAATATTTCTTCTTACATACATAACTGCCTTACGGTCCATTAATGCGCAATCATTCCATACTTTCCTCATTTACACTTTAGCTTTCGTACATGTAACCTCGTGTATAGCTTATATATTTTACAAAGTTGTTTGCTGAGTGTTTTAGGTGTTTCCTAACGTTAATGTGTTTCTCTCTATATAAATCCTAGGTATTTGTTTTGAGAGCGATTCAGTTCATTACTCACGCTGCATAGATCTGTTTATTATTTTCCTATTTTAAAGCTTGTGTCATTCTTTTCCTTACTCACAAAAATTCACACGTTTACCTTGTTGTTCATTCTGAAAATCGCTAGCTACTGTGTAATGTAAATGTATGCGTTATCTCTTTGCTTTCCTCTTTGCTGCTTTTTCCCTATATGTAATTGTGTGTTGTTCTCGTGTACATAGCCTTTCTTCCGGTTATATATCTGCATTATTTATTTATTTTTTTCTATTTTCTTTCTCCTTCCGTACAAGCTAACATTTTTACTCAGTATAATATAATATTACAATACCGTCCATGACCAGTATGTACTTGTATGTTCACTTTTATTACGTAGTACCAGCTTATAATTAAATTTTCTAAACTACTATTTACAAGACTTGTGTACCATTTTCTTTCTTGTTTTTGAATGGCTTTCATCACTGTGTCTCATAGTACGAGTGGTCTCAAAACTTTTAAACGTTCCGCGCAAGCGCGCTTATGTACCACGACTGGACTGTAGTCGCGGGGAAAACTCTGCATTGTTGGTGAACATTATTCGTGATAGCCACCATCGTGTAATAGAGTCACGTGACGCCTGGACTCGACCGCGCATGCGCCTTCGCGCTTTGTATACACTCAGCTGATCGGACAGGGAAGGGGGAAGATTTCTCCCCGGCTCGCTGCCTACAGCGCGGCCAATGACCTCATCTTGACATGCAGCTATCGCGTGCTCATGAGCTGAGCGTTAAATAACTGAGTTAGACTACAAAAGTACCGTATGGTTTATTTTATAGTGTTAAGACTCACAGTAACACATGTTTCATTAGGTGTGGTTAACTATGCGTTGTTTAGCTGGCATATGCCCCCAGTTGATTACTAGTTTCGATGTTTAACTGAAATTTCAGTTATGTTTTCTAGTTTAATGCATGTTTTTCACTAACTGACTGTCTTTTTCAATGTACTTCTTAAACTACGAACACCGGACTTAAAGTATTTTTTATTTTTATTTTTTTTCGTGTTCGCAAGTTTCTTAGGTTAATGACAGCAATTTTACTATGTGATCCAAGGTTGTATAATTTCAATTTTGCTAAAATAATATATAACCTTTAATGAAAAAATTCCTTGATATCCTTGTGGGGGTATAACCCTTTCATCTTGCCCGTTCGTGCGTTACCTAACAGATAACATCCTCGGTGGGGTTTGTCTATTATAATGAAAGGGTCATTGTACAACTGCCACTTTTTGTTTAATGCCTTAATTTTAGAGGATTTTGGGTGGGTACGTAATAGTATTTCCTGTCTAATGTTAAATTCTGTAACCTTTCTTATCTTTTTGTTGAACTGTTTTTTCCTTATTTCTGCTTGTTCTTCCATCTGTAGTAATGCTTGACGTACCTTTTCGTCTAGTGTTATTTCCTTTGTGGCTAATTTAGGTAAAGGTTTAGCCCATTCGTCAAGTTCTGTGTCTTGAAACATTAACTCTGTAGGTGTAAAGCCTGTTGAAGTATGAATTAAATTATTTACAATATGCTGAAATGGGGCTATGTATTCCACCCACTTTGTCTGTTTATTCGGTATGTAAGTTCTTATAAAGCGATTAAATTCTTTAAAATTTCTCTCAACCGGGCTCGATTCTGGGTGAAATTTGGATACCAATATATGTTTTATGTTTTGAGATTCGAGAAATGTTTTCCATTTATTACTAGTGAAGTTTGTTGCATTATCAGTTAATATAATTTTCGGTTCTCCCACTAGTGGTATGTAGTCTTCTATCATGCGTTTGATTATTGATCCTGACAGTACTGCTTTTATAGCATACATTTTTAAGTACTTAGTGAAGACATCATAAAATGCGATCACATATCTAACTCCTCCCCTAGCTCGTGGATATGGTCCTGCTGCGTCCACGGAAACTAGTTCTCTTGGTCTAGTTGGAATGATAGGGTGTAATACGTCCAAACAAGATCTATTAAGATGTTTAACCTTCTGACATATTGTACACTTTTTTATTATTTGTTCAATCCTGCGTCTGAGGTTCGGGAAGTAACAATACGTTGATATTTTCGCTGTACGTTTTGATACCCCATAGTGTCCCCATACTCTATGTGTGTGTCTCATCAAATTGTCTATGTATTCTTCCGGGATGCAGACACACCAGGTGTTGGATTGTGGATTGCGCCTGTAGAAAAGAACATCGTTTGACATTGTGTAATGTTGTTTCAGTGTACTATTGTCATCTGCCTGCAGTTTTTGTATAACTTGTCTCCATCTATTGTCTTCCTTTTGTAGCTTGCTCATGTCTTTACACATCTTTCTGTAATATGGTTGAAATGTGCCATCATGCATCAGAAAAACTCTAAAATCGGAAGTCTGTTCGATCAATTCATTGAACTCGCTCAAACCTTGTGGCAAGCGCGATAATGCGTCGGCAATTACATTCTGTTCACCCTTGATATAAACCATCTCGAAATCAAATTCCTGGAGGAATAAACACCAACGTGCAATCCGTTTGTGCAACAATCTGCATGTGAGTAAAAACGATAATGCTTGATGGTCACAAAACACTCGTGTATGCCTTCCCCAGAGATAGTACTGGAACTTGCGGAAAGCCCACACTACAGCTAACGCTTGAAGTTCAGTTCCTGAATAGGCTCTTTCACATTGCGTTAACGTTCTACTGGCAAAACTAATTATGTTTACTTTCTGTTTTCCATTATCATCTACTAATTGGAACAGACAAGAGCCTAATCCCTGACATGAGGCGTCCGTGCTCAAACTAAAGTTGTAGTTCATGTTAGGATGCTTCAGAATGGGTGCGTTTATGAGTGCCTGTTTGATTTTTACGAAATCTTCCTCACATTTTTCTGTCCACAACCATGTGTGATTTTTCCTTAAAAGGTTGAGTAGGGAATCACTATTCAGTAACTGTTTGGGCACGAATTTTCGAAAAAATGACGTGAGCCCCAGAAAAGCTTTCAATTGTTTACGTGTTTGTGGTGAGGGGAAATATTTTTTTATGGCCTAAAGCTTTTTTGGATCTGGTAAAATTCCGCCTGGTGAAATAATGTGGCCTAAAAATTTTATTCGATCCCTTCCGAATTCGGACTTCTTAAAATTTGCTGTGACGTCATATTCTCGGAACTTTTGGAACACTTTGTGTACCAATTCTACATGCTCTTGCCAGGTCTCCGTGGCTATCAAGAGATCGTCTACATACAACGTCACTTTGCTAATCAGTTCTGGACCCAATACTCTGTCTAAAGCCTCTATAAACACCCCAGCACTCACGTTGAGTCCAAATGGCAGTACTTGGAATTGATAGCTTCTGCCAGCATGAATGAACGCAGTATATTTTCTGCCATCACTATGTAGGGCTATTTGCCAATACGAAGCCTTCATGTCAACGGATGTTAAATACTTCACTCCATGAAATTTAAGCAGTTGCTCATCTAAGTTCTCCGGCCTAGTGCGTATTGGTACGATGATCTTATTAATTTCCCGCGCATCAAGTACTAATCTGACTGACCCGTCAGGTTTGCTGACAGCTAGAATGGGACTGCAGTATGGTGAATGCGAAGGTTCAATCACCTTAGACTTCCATTTTGTATTCATAATTTTTGATTATTGTCGGCTGTTTTCTAAAAATGTCTCGGTATTCATAAATAAGATCTGCTAGTTCATTTTGTTGAGTTTCTGAAAGACAAGTGGATTTTCCTACCTCCTCGTGGGCGGCCTGTTCGTTAATTATTTCCGTGTCTAATTGTTCGGGGAAAGGAATATCTATCAATAAAACTTGTGGGTAAACTAATTTTACTTCAGCTTGTTTCTGTAATTGGCCATTACGATCTATTGTTGACTTTACAAGATTAACCTTCACACTACGACTGCCCACTCGGAAATAGCAAAGTCCACTGCCTATGTCGATGTTTACTTTATACTGCCGGAAAACTTCCATACCTAAAATACAATTGACGATTAACTTGTCAACGATTAAGAATGTACAGTTTATCGTGACATCACTAATGGTAACAGGTATTTGCGTCTGCCACTTAATACTTTTTGACTTGTTACCTACAGCTGTCAAGATTTTACAATTTTCCGTTGGCAACACTGGTACTTTTAATGCTTTCGAAACTTCTTTAAATAAACTGTTAGAAATAATATTCGTAGATGCGCCTGTATCTAAAATTACGTTGGTAATTATAGTTCCTATCTTTGCTGTTATTACAGCCTGCACGAGGTCACTTACCTTGTCCGATGCTTTCATCTCTTCTTCACATAGATCATCTTCTACGGTCGCATCCTGATCATATCTTAAAAATAATTGTTTAAGATGTAATGTGTGCTTGTTTGTGCCCCCTGTTGTCAAATCGGTCGGCCGGTGGGGGCTCATTACGACCGATTGTTGTTTACCGGGGGAGACAACGGCGTTGCTTCAGTACTGTCCGTTACCTCTACAAAGTGTACTGAGTGGTTATTCTGTCGCCAATTAGTTTCCGGACCGTTGCGTGCAACATTTTCTTGCGACCGGCTGTCGCTATTCCTCCTTGGTAGGTCATTCCTATTACCGTAAGTATTGTAATTTTCATTTGTGTGCCGCCTTTCATCACGCGGGCCTGACCAATCATTCACGTGATTTCTATCATTTCCATACCGGCGTGGACCGTAATCTGTACTATACCTTCTGTCTTCACGTCTCTGTTGCGCCGAATTCCTCCGATTTCCGTAATTCCAGGTTCCATTATTTGGCCTTGTCGCATACGGATGCCAACTGTGTGGGTTTTGTCCACTGCCATTAAAATGATATCCGTTACCGTTGTTTTGATTGGTTCCGGAATATTCATTCCGATTACTTGTGCTCGGCTCTTCTTCGTATATTAGATCAATTGAGTCAAGCACGGAAAGTAAGTATTCAAGATCGTTCTCCGGTATGGTTACCAATTTTTCGCGTAAGTTCGCGGGTAGTCTGTTTTTCAGAATTTTGAGAACATCTACGTGCGGTATTGGATTGTTCCAATAGCGCGTCTTATTCAAGTACTTTTCGAAATACTTTCTCAACCCGCCGTTTTTTAGGTTGAACGGTTGTGGGTTGAATACCTCACGTCGCAGTCTTTCTTGGACCCCAGCAGACCAATATTTCTCCAAGAAAGCCCGTTCAAATTGTTCGTAGGTGACGCACTGTTCAGCCATGTCTGTGTCCCACAAAAGTGCTTCGCCTTGTGTGAAGCCTACTACATATTTAATCTTCTGTGCCTCAGTCCAGTTTCTTGGTAAGACATTTTTAAATGCTCTTACAAATACGACTGGATGAGTTTTTCTGGATTCTGTGGAGAAAACTGGAAACTGTCTATGTTTCAACAGGCTCTCATCGACTAGAATCGTCGAGATGCAAGGCGACACGCCTACTGCCTGTTGCAGCACCGCGTTTGGCGAATAGCCATTGTTTGCCTTCGCCGGTGCGTGCACATACGCCGGACTGGGCGCGTGGTGTTCTGCGTTATTGACATCGTAATCTGGCACGGACGAATAAGTGTCGCGCTGCCTGTTGCTTGACGTAGGCAAGTCATTTGAAACATTCAGTCTACCAGCAATTTCCTTGCGTATTCTGTCCTCGGCTACTTTGATTTCATTACCTAATTTTTCAAAAAGTTTTATTTCCCGGTCAGTTATTGATTCATTTACATTACCGTTTTCTAAAGTTTCATTTATTTTGATAATGTCCGCGTCGATACGTCGAGTCTCCTGTTTCAGAAAACCGACTTCTTCGTTAACTCTATTAATTTGGTCAGGTATTTCTTCACATGCGGACTGTACTCTTGTTAAATTTAATTGAATAGCCTGTACGTTTTCGCGTATTTCTTTTTGTACGGTTTGTGTTTGATTGTGTGTTTCTACTATTTCTGACAGTTCCTGTTCCTGTTTGTTTGTAAGATCTGACAATTTCTTTTCTAAGTCATTTGCCAATACATTGTATACATTATTGACGGTTTTGATGACTTTGTCTTCGATCTTTTGATCGATTTCATTGGTGAGTTTATTTAAGCCTTGATCGAAATGTCTGTGTATGTTTTCAAATTGCGTGTTTACACTTGAAAACTGCTGTTGGAACCCAATTTCCATGTTTGACAATTTTGTGTTTGTCATGTTGTGGCTGATTTCTAGATTCGCCAGTTTTGTGTTCGTTGTGTTGTGGCTGATTTCTAGATTCACCAGTTTTGTGTTCGTTGTGTTGTGGCTGACTTCTAGATTCGCCAGTTTTGTGTTCGTTGTGTTGTGATTCATCTTTAAATCAGATAATTGCTCGCTCACGTTTGACATCAGACTATATAATGCCTCAAGCGTAACTGACGAAGCTTGAGTGTTTGTATTTATGCCATTATTTGTTGCCATTGTTTCTCTGCCACGGTCTGATTGAATCGAAACCGGGCTAGGTTCACTGATTTCACGCGAAATATTTTCATCTGATCTGGTAATCGATGCTTCATCGACTGTGCACAAGGTTTCATTTGCAAGTGGTTCATTATTGTGAATCCCTGTGGAGTGCAATTGAATTGTATTTACTTCTACATTATGTTGTGCTGAAAAACTAATTGCGTCATCATTTACGTCACTATTGTCAGAATCGGTGACGTGTCCATGAACATTTGTCAAATTAAAGTTCTCCGATTCCATTGTGGAGATATTATTTTTATCTGTACTTTACTGTTAATCTAAATCTTTAAATTCTCTCGCAGTTGAATTAATAAAAATATCTCGCGATTGTTATTTGTTGCGCGTCGGAAATTTACAACATGGCGCACTACGTCTTCTAATTCTGCGATTGTTGAACATAAAAAAGTAATTATCAAAGTGTAATTTGTGTTGCCACAAACACTACCAGCATTTTAATATAGAAAGGAAAAGGTTCTGCTTTAAGTGGAGCTAAGCCAAGGTGCAGCCACTGCATGCGTTTGCGCTTTCCTACCTTAATTCCGGCTGAGCTGCGTCACTCACGATTACGTTAGTTTTGTAAATCCTTGTCCTTGTTCCTTCTGGTTATTGTGCCATCCGTTTATACAGTTAATATTGTTTCACCTTATTCGTCATTTTCCATGTGCGTCATGTAACAGAGAAACAGTAATTAGTACAAGTACATTTGTAGCACAACAATGAAGTACTTACTCTTTGTTCCACCAGCACTGTCCCTGTCAGCGGTCGCCAGTGTGGCGAAATAAATAAAAAACATTTGATTTTATTGGTTTCTTTTTTTTGAAATGAGGAAAACGTTATGGACATGGAACTGTAACTTTAGAATTTTTGAAAGCCTTTTTTACGGATTGTATTGACTGGCTTATATGCGCACAAATTCAGTGCTGCGTGAAATTTGCCTGTAATATAATTTACCATTCCGATTAATTACATTTTGAATTCTACGTCATTGTTGATTTAATCAGAGTTCTCACCTTTGACGTAGAATTCGTCCTTCTGCCACAATATTAATTCATTAGTCGCCATCGATGTTCTTCCCTTTGTTGACCGAGTGTATCTTCCTAAGTCGGCATCGGTTCACTTCACGAAGACGGTGGAAACCAAGGAATACAATGCTACGTTGCTTTAAATAATTTTCGTTACACTTCGATACTTCTCACTATTTTTTATTCACAAGACAATAAAACTTGCTCTGATCGTCGCACAAACCATAATTACTAACAATATGGCTGCCTTTCCGCAGACACCAAAAATTACGTCCATCCTCCACGAGGCAACAATCGAAAGTGTCCCTTAGCTCCTTCTTGGAGTATGAAACAAAAGAGAATCCAATGTGAACATTACAAAGATTATAACCCACATGCCTCTCAATTTAATCTTTGGCGCAGCCTTTAAGGTATTGTATGTCTCTGCGTCGGAATGTGTCATTACAATGGCTCGGAGGTACAGTCTATGGCGTCAGACACAGCACTATCCCGACTGCAATGTCTCCAGAACAACGTTTTCTGTGTCATCCCAGGCGCTGGCAGATACTTCCCCAACACATACATAAGAGACTTCCTAGGTCAACCCATAATTTGCACACTTATTTAAGAAAAATCCACAACATTTTACAAAACAACACAAACTATGGCCCACTTTCTCATACAAAACCTAGGAAACAAACCACCAGAAGCTTCTCACAAACGGGCAAAATTAACTCTTACACTCGTCTTTAGGGACTAATAACGCATAATAAAACACCAAACACAAGCTTATACACAGAAAACACGAACACAACTCCAATCCCTCAACTTCACATAAACCTCTAGTTCATTCTCAAGTTAGACGAGCACAACCCAGTGATATTTCTTACACAACCAAAACGACCATAGCCTCTTAGAACAGAAACAGATGCCGAAATGTTTTAATTATGCCACAAGATCGGTGCCCAAAAATCATAGACTTTGCTCTTAAAATAAAATCTTTTTTTCAGTTCATAAGTCCAAAAATAAATGTAACCTAAATATTTAAATATCTCATTGATGTAAACACAATAGTTTGAGAAAGATAACTAAATAAAGATCAATGTGGTGTATGTCTTTCGGCGTTTACATTTAGGGAGCTAGTATTACAGACAGTCGCAGCTCATGGGTATACACTCTGGGTGTTCACAAATCTTTAAATTCAGATAAATATGAGAGTGCGAAATTAACAGCATCTGCCATATAACAGCTATGTCTATTAACACATTTATACAACTTCAGCAGCTGTCAATAATAAAAATAATAATATGCATATCTTGTATGAAAAAAGGAAGAATTGTTTTTGTGAAATTTTGTTGTTTTGTACGTAATTAAGTAAAGTTTATGGCAAGAACAAAATATAGTTTAAGCTTTCGCTAGACTCTGTTCCCATTTTTATGTAAGTGGGAGTTTTCGTGCTTTTTTATTATTTTTGGACTAATGTAAAAGGTCCCTAATTCACTTATTAGTTATGGAATTAACTTCAGGGCTGAAAGTCATGCATCCTGACGTTGCAGCCACACAACAACTTATGCTTATTATACGCTTATATGTTAAATGTTTGCTTGTAGTTACACTTATTTGATTTCGTCACTTTCTAGGACAACAGATCTGGTCTGGGGGCTCTACTTCCTTTGTGGCTAACGTTTCCTGGTTGTTTTCTTTTCTGTTAGCGTTTAATACAGGTTGAACAGAATTCAAGTTAACACTGCACATGAAAGCCGATTGCTGCACAATAAAGAACCATCTCCAAACATAAACTGCTATTTGCGGAAATTATTAAATTCAAGTAGTACTATTTAACAACAAAGCCACTTGACTGGAACGCAAATGAGGCTCTGAGAGCCACAAGGGCAAAAAGGACACTGTCTTCAACCCTGCCATATTAAACGAATATCAGAGAAACCAGTGAGACAGCTTTTCGTGGTCGTCCAGATATACACACATCAAAAAAAGTTTTGCGTCACCCCGGTTCCCAGAACTCCTGAAGATTGACGTTTACTGTGGATATTGTGTCACAGACACAATCCCTTTGATTGTTCAGAGATGTCACTAAACCTGCCCAAAGATGTAAACAACAATGCATGAGGAGTGCTTATTAGACGGAGTTGGTCTGACAGCCAATCAGTTGCAGTCATTCCACCAGGAAGGAGGTACACGTCTCGTGTTGTATGTAGTTCAACCATGACTAGACGGTCAATACCGCGGTTCGATCGCGTCCGTGTGTTACTTTGTGCCAGGAAGGACTCTCAACAAGGGAAGCGTCCAGTTGTCTCAGAGTGAACCAAAGCAATGTTGCCCAAGGGCTGCACTGCAGTGGATGACCGCTACCTACGGATTATGGCTCAGAGGAACCCTGACACCAACGCCACCATGTTGAATAATGCTTTTCGTGTAGCCACAGGACGTCGTCTCACGACTCCAACTGTGCGCAATAAGCTGCATGATTCGCAACATCGCTCCCGACGTCCATGGCGAGATCCATCTTTGCAACCACGACGCCATGCAGCACAGTACAGATGAGCCCAACAACATGCCAAATGGACCGCTCAGGATTGGCATCACGTTCTCTTCACCGAGGAGTCTCGCATATGCCTTCAACCAGAAAATCGTCGGAGACGAGTTTGCACGCAATCCAGTCAGGATGAACGGCTTAGGCACGCTGTCCAGCGACTGCAGCAAGGTGGAGTTTCCCTGCTGTTTAGAGGTGGCATTATGTGGGGCCAACGTACTCCGCTGGTGGTCATGGAAGGCGCCATAACGGGGATACGTGAATACTTCCAACCGATAGAGCAAACATATCGGCAACATATTGGCGAGGCATTCGTCTTCATCGTTCACATCTTGTGAATGATTTCCTTCAGGATAACGACATCGCTCGACTGTAGTGGCCAGCATGTTGTCCAGACATGGACCCTATCGTACATGCCTGGGATAGATTGAAAAGGGCTGTTTATGGACGACGTGACCCACCACCCACTCTGAGGGAAATACGCCGAATGGCCATTGTGGAGTGGGACAATCAGGAGCAACAGTGCCTTGATGAACTTGTGGATAGTATGCCACGACGAATACAGGCTTGCATCAATGCAAGAGGACGCGCTACTGGGTATTAGAGATACTGGCGTGTACAGCAATCTGGACCATCACCTCTGAAGGTCTTGCTGTATGGTGGTACAACACGTATTGTGTGCTTTTCATGAGCAGTAAAAAGGGCGGAAATGATCTTTAAGTTGATCTCTGTTCCAATTTTCTTTACAGGCTCCGGAACCCTCGGAACCGATGTCATGCAAAACTTTTTTAATGTGTGTACATACAATGTGGGCCTAGACTAAGATAAACCTTGATGTTACACGATCACTCAAGGAGAAATTAACGGCGCTTCAGCATTCTAAGGTATTTATTGTGGACATTCCAAAGAGACGCGACTTAATCCCACAATCCTGTGTAAATGAAGCTGTTTCTCAAACGAACTCTGAATTAGCAAAGACTTGTAAACAGTTTAGCGATACTTGTGTTGAAGATACGAGTAATTTTCAAAGAGACTTGTTTACCAGACACGACATGCACCTTAACAGGTCAGGTAAACAAATCTTAGATACTCTTTTTAAATGCAGCAATCATGAAAGAAATCAACAAAATATCTCCTCACTCGGTATCTATTCATCTTAAATGGCTCCAGCAATCCCATCAGACTTATTTTCAAGCTCAGAATTTCAGCAAAACAGTTAACAATGAGCCTATTGTTTACATTATTAGGTGAAAGCAGCCACTTTCAGCAAAAAAGCTATGACAATTTTTCACCATAATGTATGAGGACTTATAAACAAAGTTAAGGAAATTTCTGTTCTTTTAGATGACCGACAAGAGATTAAGGATGCCAATGTTTTATGTTTTAGTAAACACTGCATGAGATATGTTGAAATGTTACAGCTCAGTGGCTACTGTCTAGCAGCACATTACTGTAGATCTATCATGAAGAATGGTGGAGTAGTAATTTACTTAAAAAAATGACATATCACATAGCACATTGAATTTAAAGAGTCATTGTATTGAACAAGATATTAAAATATGTGGCGTAGAAATTACTGTAACTGATACAGTTGTAGTGTTAGCACTACATAGAGCTCCCTGAGGGAACATGAAGGTGTTCCTCAGGCAGTTAGATTTGTCTTATCGTTAGTGTACTCAAAATCCAAGGATCTAATAATTACAGGTGATTTCAATGTAGATTTCCTAAATGAAAGCAATGGTAAAGCAGACTCCAAGTCTCAGTCTGACACACAATTTTAATCTGCCAGGAAGTTTCAATGGTAAAGCAGATCTAGAAGATCTAGTTGATTCTTATAAACCGATGACAGTAGTAAATCTTCCAACTAGAGTTACCAAGAACTGTCAAAGTCTGATTGACAACATATCTATAATAAGTCAAGAGTCAACAATATCAGTGTAAGTCCAATTCTTGGCCTTTCTGATCATGGTGGGCATTTGCTTACTCTCACTGACATCAATCTGAGCAACAGTTCTTAAAATTCTTGGAAATCTTTTAGGATAGTAAATGATGAAACCCTCCAAAATTTTAACGACAGCCTGCAAGTGATAGACTGGAGTCCAGTTTTCAATGAAACAGATGTGAACAAAAAGTATAATACATTTCTGAATGAATTTATGTCTATCTTTGAAGCCACATTTCCTAAAAAATAATTAGAAACAGTCATGTAAGCACTGTCATTAAGTCATGGATCACTGCAGGAATAAAAACATCCTGCAGAACAAAAAGGATGTTCTATTATTCCCTCAGAACTTGTAATGATCCAAAGAAACGTCAGCACTACAAACTTTACTGTAGCATCCTACAGAAGGTAATAAATAAGTCAAAAAATATGTGCATTAAGTCTGAAATTGATAAGTCGACAACAAAATAAAAACAATTTGGAATGAAATAAAGTGGGAAACTGGCAAAAAACGGGGAACAGGACACCCATTGAAATTAAACAAGGTACCAATATTGTAAAGAAACCGCAAATGGTTGCAGAAATCTTCAACAGGCAGTTTTTGTCAGCAGCAGAGAAGACAGGCTGTAAAGGTTCTATTGACAAGTCACTGGCTCTGCTTACCGAAAGCTATTAGTAATAGACCCCCACAATTATCTTTACCTCATGTTACAGTAAAAGAGAGTGAAAGAATTATTACCTCATTAAAAAATAAAAAGTCTGTTGGTGTGGACAATATTTCCTGTAAAATAGTGAAATATTGCTATAAATATATAATTCCAGTCTTAAGCAACATATTCAATACATCTCTGCAAGAAGGAACAGTCCCCAACAGGCTAAAACTAGCTGTAGTGATACCATTCTTTAAAAAAAGGTGAGAAAAACAATGTTACCAACTATCGCCCAATTTCTCTCTCAACCATATTTTCAAAAATTATTGAAAAACTCACTTTACTGTATGGTTAAATGATGATGGCGTCCTCTTGGGTAAAATATTCCGTAGGTAAAATAGTCCCCCATTCGGATCTCTAGGCGGGAACTACTCAGGAGGACGTCGTTATCAGGAGAAAGAAAACTGGTGTTCTACAGATCGGAGAGTGGAATGTCAGATCCCTTAATCGGGCAGGTAGGTTAGAAAATTTAAAAAGGGAAATGAATAGGTTAAAGTTAGATATAGTGGGAATTAGTGAAGTTCGGTGGCAGGAGGTACAAGACTCTTGGTCAGATGAATACAGGGTTGTAAATACAAAATCAAATAGGGGTAATGCAGGAGTAGGTTTAATAATGAATAAGAAAATAGCAACGCCGATAAGCTACTATAAACAACATAGTGAATGCATTATTGTAGCCAAGATAGACACAAGCCCCACACCCACCACAGTAGCACAAGTTTATATGCCAACTAGCTCTGCAGATGATGAAGAAATTGATGAAATGTATGATGAGATAAAAGAAATCATTCAGGTAGTGAAGGGAGACGAAAATTTAATAGTCATGGGTGACTGGAACTCGAGAGTAGGAAAAGGGAGAGAAGGAAACATAGGGGGTAAGAAATGAAAGAAGAAGCTGTCTGGTAGAATTTTGCACAGAGCATAACCTAATCATAGCTAACACTTGGTTTAAGTATCATAAAAGAAGGTTGTATACATGGAAGAATCCTGGAGATACTGGAAGGTATCAGATAGATCATATAATGGTAAGACAGAGATTTAGGAACCAGATTTTAAATTGTAAGACATTTCCAGGGGCAGATGTGGACTCTGACCACAATCTATTGGTTATGAACTGTAGATTAAAACTGAAGAAACTGCAAAAAGGTGGGAATTTAAAGAGATGGGACCTGGATAAATTGAAAGAACCAGAGGTTGTACAGAGTTTCAGGGAGAGCATAAGGGAACAACTGACAGGAATGGGGGAAAGAAATACAGTAGAAGAAGAATGGGTAGCTTTGAGGGATGAAGTAGTGAAGGCAGCAGAGGACCTAGTAGGTAAAAAGATGAGGGCTAGTAGAAATCTTTGGGTTACAGAAGAGATACTGAATTTAAATGATGAAAGAAGAAAATACAAAAATGCAGTAAATGAAGCAGGCAAAAAGGAATACAAACGTCTCAAAAATGAGATCGACAGGAAGTGCAAAATGACTAAGCAGGCATGGCTACAGGACAAATGTAAGGATTTAGAGGCATATCTCACTAGGGGTAAGATAGATACTGCCTGCAGGAAAATTAAAGAGACCTTTGGAGAAAAGAGAACCACTTGCATGAATATCAAGAGCTCAAATGGAAACCAAGTTCTAAGAAAAGAAGGAAAAGCAGAAAGGTGGAAGGAGTATATAGAGGGTCTATATAAGGGCGATGTTCTTGAGGACAATATTATGGAATTGGAAGAAGATGTAGATGAAGATGAAATGGGAGATATGACACTGCATGAAGAGTTTGACAGGGCACTGAAAGACCTAAGTCGAAACAAGGCCCCAGGAGTGGACAACGTTCCATTAGAACTACTGACAGCCTTGGGAGAGCCAGTCCTGTCAAAACTCTACCATCTGGTGAGCAAAATGTATGAGACAGGCGAAATAGCCTCAGACTTCAAGAAGAATATAATAATTCCAATCCCAAAGAAAGCAGGTGTTGACAGATGTGAAAATTACCGAACTATCAGTTTAATAAGTCACAGCTGCAAAATACTAACGCGAATTCTTTACAGACGAATGGAAAAACTGGTAGAAGCCGACCTCAGGGAAGATCAGTTTGGATTCTGTAGAAATGTTGGAACACGTGAGGCAATAGTGACCCTACGACTTACCTTAGAAGAAAGATTAAGGAAAGGCAAACCTACGTTTCTAGCATTTGCAGACTTAGAGAAAGCTTTTGACAATGTTGACTGGAATATTCTCTTTCAAATTCTGAAGGTGGCAGGGGTAAAATACAGGGAGCGAAAGGCTATTTACAATTTGTACAGAAACCAGATGGCAGTTATAAGAGTTGAACGGCTTGAAAGGGAAGCAGTGGTTGGGAAGGGAGTGAGACAGGATTGTAGCCTGTCCCCAATGTTATTCAATCTGAAAGGGAAGCAGTGGTTGGGAAGGGAGTGAGACAGGATTGTAGCCTCTCCCCAATGTTATTCAATCTGTATATTGAGCAAGCAGTGAAGGAAACAAAAGAAAAATTCGGAGTAGGAATTAAAATCCATGGAGAAGAAATGAAAACTTTGAGATTTACCAGTGACATTGTAATTCTGTCAGAGACTGCAAAGGACTTGGAAGAGCAGTTGAACGGAATGGGCAGTGTCTTCTAAGGAGGATATAAAATGAACATTAACAAAAGCAAAATGAGGATAATGGAACGTAGTCGAATTAAATCGGGTGATGCTGAGGGAATTAGATTAGGAAATGAGACACTTAAAGTTGTAAAGAAGTTTTGCTATTTGGGGAGCAAACTAACTGATGATGGTCGAAGTAGAGAGGATATAAAATGTAGACTGGCAATGGCAAGGAAAGCGTTTCTGAAGAAGAAAAATTTGTTAACATCATGTATAGATTTAAGTGTCATGAAGTCGTTTTTGAAAGTATTTGTATGGAGTGTAGCCATGTATGGAAGAGAAACGTGGACGATAAATAATTTAGACAAGAAGAGAATAGAAGCTTTCGAAATGTGGTGCTACAGAACAATGCTGAAGATTAGATGGGAAGACCACATAACTAATGAGGATGTATTGAGTAGAATTGGGGAGAAGAGGAGTTTGTGGCACAACTTGACAAGAAGAAGGGACTGGTTGGTAGGACATGTTCTAAGGAATCAAGGGATCACAAATATAGCATTGGAGGGCAGCGTGGAGGGTAAAAATCGTAGAGGGAGACCAAGAGATGAATACACTAAGCAGATTCAGAAGGACGTATGCTGCAGTAGGTACTGGGAGATGAAGAAGCTTGCACAGGATGGAGTAGCATGGAGAGCTGCATCAAACCAGTCTCAGAACTGAAGACCACAACAAAAGCAACATTGAAAAACTCATGCGCAGGTTGATTGTCAGTCTTCTTAGATTCCACAATATCCTAAACAAGAGTCAGTTTGGATTTCATGCTGGTCTTTCTACAGAACAAGCAGTAGTCTGTTTCACCAAACAGGTTCTGGAAACTATGAACAAAAGAATGTGTCCAGTAGGTATTTTTTGGGACCTCTCAAAAGCCTTTGATTGTGTAAACCATCTAATCCGTTTGAAAGAGGCAGAATATTATGGTTTGGGTAGTACTGTTAGTTCGTGGCTCTAATCATACCTAAAGGACCGAAAGCAGACTGTAATACTGAATGACTCATCCAGAGAACCCGCCTCATCTGAGTGGGGCTTAGTAAGTTGTGGTGTGCCACAAGGCTCTGTTTTGGGTCCACTGCTATTTCTCATCTTCATTAATGATCTCCCACTTTGTTCTGATACAAACAATATATTTACTCTTTTTGCAGATGACACTGCAATTCTAATTGAGGATTTTCCAGGCAACAATCTTGAACAAACTATGAATAAAGATTTCAATGGTATTGTAAACTGGTTTTCTTCAAATGGTCTCTCACTCAATACAGATAAAACCCTTTATATAAGATTCCATACTCCACAAAGAAATCTTGAAGAAATTAACATGTGTGGAGATAAAGAAATACAAAAATCTGAGTTTACAAAATTCCTGTATGCTTATATAGACAACAAAAGTAACTGGTCAGCACACATTCTTCATCTTTATAAAACACTTAACTCAGCAATATTTGCACCACGGTTTGTTGCTTCAGTGGCTGAAGTAGACACCATTAAGGCTTCTTACTTCTGCTGTTTTCGTCATTAATGTCACATGCTATTATATTCTGGGGGAACCAACCTCTCGCAAAGAAAATTTTCACTGCACAAAAAAACCATTAGAATAATGAGTGTTGTCCATCACAGGCAGTCTTGCAGGCACTTGTTTTGAAAGATGGGGATTCTTACCACCTCCTCGCAATATATCTTTTCCTTGTTGACCTTTGTCTGTAAAAACCCTTCTACCTTACCACAATAACAGCAAATTTCATGACTATAACACAGGAATCAATAACAGTCTGCACATTGAACTGAAAAGTCTCACTATGGTTCAAAAAGGAGCTTATTACTCCAGCATTAAGCTGTTTAATGCTCTCCCACAACACATCAAATGCCTTCACATAAGCTTGCCAGTATTAAACAAACTCTCAAGGAGTACCTGATAGAGAAATCTTTTTATACAGTTGATGAATATGTGAAAGAAAATGTATATAATCACTAAATTTGTAAGTGCTGTAAACTTAGTATGATTAATTTTTTTGAGTACTATCATAAGCATGTGACAATTATTTATTGGTATTCCTGTATTTCCTTTGGAATATTTAGTTTATCTTCACTCCTGTGTATATTACACATCCTTAACACGTAAAACAAAAATGTTCTGTTAACTGAATGTGCTGTTGTTTAGCTGATATCTTATTTACATTGTATCTTACATTTATGTAAGATATATTTCAACTGAGTACAATCTGACACATTCCATATCATAAATATATTACTCATCCATAACATGTGAAACACAATCTTCTGTTAATTGATTGTGCTGTTGTTTAGTTGATTTTTATTTACATTGTATCTTTTTATTGTATTTATACAAGTTATATTTGAACTATGTAGAATCTGACACATTCCATGTCTTTGCGATTCACTCGCTACCAGGATCTATGGAACATGAAATGAAATAAAATAAAATACAAAAATATAAGATCAACAGATGTCAGAAGCGTGAATAAACACTATTGTCTCACGATTGAGAATGATGTGGTTTATAGTTCTCAGCACCTCAAATGGGTTATTGTATGACAACATTGAGAACTTAATGTACTATATTTCATTGAGAAAATGAAGTTGCGCTCAGACCCTGATTCCAAGTTTCACTGACTCTAGGGAAGCAACATAGCGCAGTGCGATACATTCATAGTGCTGTGTATTTCAGATTACCGCATTTACATTACGTTTAACAGCATTCAAACAAAAATAACCAGTAAATCTGCAAGGTGTCGAAAGTTAGGGTATCCATGTGCTCTTACAAAACCGCCTCTGGTTATAGAGCTTACGATCCATGACGACTGACAGTCGCAACAGTCGTCCGGCGTAATTGCGTCGAGGCCATGACATCACCGCATGAGTCGAGTTGAAGGGGAAAGCCTCACTGGAGATGAAAATTCGCGAGTTGCTCTTGGCCAGCTCTGCTTTAAAGTAATGTGACCAGAAATTTCCCACATTGCACTGAGAGCATTACATTTCGACTTCTTTGTTTGCCTAATTGTTATAGAAACGAAGTTTTGTGTCACCTCTCTTTGTTGGTTGGTTGGTTGATCTGGGGAGGGGACCAAACAGAGAGGTCATCGGTCCCATCAGATTAAGAAAGTATAGGGACGGAAATCGGCGGTACCGTATTAAAGCAGCTGTCTTGGCATTTGCCTAAAGTGATTTAGGGAAATCACGGAAAACCTAAGTCAGGGTGGTTGGATGTTGGTTTGAACCATCATCATCCCAAATCCGAGTTCAGTGTGTGAACCACTGTACCACCTTGTTCAGTCCTGTCTTTGTATTTAACCAGCTATAAATTTAAGCTGCCTTTTCTTGGAAGCAACAGACATCACTGCACATAAATTTCCTTAACCACAACGTGGTTCACATGGAACATACATGGGTACTAGCCATCAGTTTCCTGCTAAACACTGTAAGAGATTTCCATGAGACCCCATAGCACCTGTAGGCAATGCTAATGAAATCAAACCTTTTCACACTTTGTCCAGTGTAGATAACGACAGCTCTAAAAGACCCAGAGGTATTAGTGTAAGATGTAAAGAACCCCCCAAAGGCGAGAGTATTAAAAATTGCAACAAAATGCCAGAATTTGAAGCACTCATGAAAGTAGTGCAACTCATTTAATAATACCTTCAGAATGTTGCTAAAACCCTAAATTGACAGCAGTGAGACTTTTGGGGAAAATTTAAATACACCATAATGGACGAATGGCTAATGAGAAATGGAGGATGTGTACTTGTCACAGAAGACAAGAAATTCAAATCGACAAATATACAAACTGAACTTAGATGTGAGGTTGATCGGACAAGACTCAGTATCAAGAAAGTCTATGGTTGCATAACAGAGATTGTTTGGACAAGACTCAGGGACAACGGAGAATATGAATGTGTAATAAGATGTTTTTATCAAGTACCAGACTCACTACCAGATGTTGTTGTTGTTGTCTTCAGTCCTGAGACTGGTTTGATGCAGCTCTCCATGCTACTCTATCCTGTGCACGCTTCTTCATCTCCCCGTACTTACTGCAACCTACATCCTTCTGAATCTGCTTAGTGTATTCATCTCTTGGTCTCCCTCTATGATTTTTACCCTCCACGCTGCCCTCCAATGCTAAATTTGTGATCCCTTGATGCCTCAGAACATGTCCTACCAACCGGTCCCTTCTTCTTGTCAAGTTGTGCCACAAACTCCTCTTCTTCCCAATTCTATTCAATACCTCCTCATTAGATATGTGATCCACCCATCTAATCTTCAGCATTCTTCTGTAGCACCACATTTCGAAAGCTTCTATTCTCTTCTTGTCCAAACTATTTATTGTCCGTGTTTCACTTCCATACATGGCTACACTCCATACAAATACTTTCAGAAACGACTTCCTGACACTTAAATCTATACTCGATGTTAACAAATTTCTCTTCCTCAGAAACGCTTTCCTTGCCATTGCCAGTCAACATTTGATATCCTCTCTACTTCGACCATCATCAGTTATTTTGCTCCCCAAATAGCAAAATTCCTTTACTACTTTAAGTGTCTCATTTCCTAATCTAATTCCCTCAGCATCACCCGACTTAATTCGACTACATTCCATTATCCTCGTTTTGCTTTTGTTGATGTTCATCTTATATCCTCCTTTCAAGACACTGTCCATTCCGTTCAACAGCTCTTCCAAGTCCTTTGCTGTCTCTGACAGAATTACAATCTCATCGGCGAACCTCAACACTACCAGATATAACAGAAAATCTCAGTTCGTTAGTGCAGTCATACTATAATATTCGGTTCATCCAATAATCAATTCTGAAAATTACAGCTTAGTAACTGTTGCATGCTACAAGACAATCTGCAACACATTGCCTTCTCTGAGGACTACCTAGAATGGATTGTTTGGAAAAGCCCAGTCATGATGGATATATATTGAATCTAATGGCAACCAAGCAGACCTGACGTCTTTGAGGCTGCCCACATTGAAACTGATATCAGTGACTATGGTGCAGTTGTAGCACAATAATTAGCAAAGTACAAATGACAGCCAAAACAAGTAGAAATATTTATATGTTCAGCAAACTAGATAAAGAGGCAGTAGCACCACACTTCAATGAAGAACATGAAACATTTAGCTCTGGACAACAGCACATAGAAGAACAGTGGCTGAAGTTTAAAGTATAGTTGACCATGCTTTTGTTAGATATGCACCTACAGTGTGTTTAAAATTGGTTGCGACTTTTGACGTTTGGCTCACCGGAGGGGGACGTGACGTCATTGCCCATGTAACACCAATGGCAAGCTGGCTTTCCCTACAACGCCATGATAAAGCGCCCCTGTTGCCACACGATAGGTAAACGGTACCACATTGTGTCACGCAATATATGCATCAACGTTTGTCAGTTCTTGTTGTAACGTCGTATTTTCTGGTGATGAAGTTTTCTGGAGTCATCAGGTACTGTGAACAAGTGTTTACAAGCGTTTGTGTTGGCATTGCAATAATACCAGCAGTGCAGTATATCTCAATACGAGATTTGCAATAAAAGTGTCTTCCAAGAACACGTTCAAGGGCTGAGAAGGTAAAGTTCTGCTACAAAACATTCCTCAGAACTCGACAATAGTAATGGACGAAACATCATATCACTCTGTTGTGATGCATAAAGCTCCAACAATGCAGTGAAAGAAAGTGGATCTTATGAGGGTACAGAAAAATTTTCCATGAGATAAAGTTGAACATACCATGCTTAAGGCGAAGTTAATGGAAGTTGTAGTACTGTACAAGCCAAACCTTCACGCTGGCTAACGGTAAAAGGAATAGTTTAATCAGGCTCCTCTGTATCATGCTCATTTAAATCTGGCAGAATGTATGGACCTAAGTGAAAGTAATAAGGCAAAAAACAACAAGTAGTTTACGCTCAGTGAAGCTGAAGTGTGGACAAAAGAAGCCACAGCAAATGTTACACGACAGGACTGGTCTTGAGCTGTCAGCGATACCAAGAAGGTACCAGAGGTAGAGCACTTGCCCGCGAAAGGCAAAGGTCTCGAGTTCGAGTCTCAGTCGGGCACACAGTTTTAATCTGCCAGGAAGTTTCATATCAGCGCACACTCCGCTGCAGAGTGAAAATCTCATTCTGGAAGAACTACATTATTTCACTGAAAAAATATGTAGCTGCTTAAATATCATGGTAGATATTAATCGTATGACAAAACACTCTCGTCTCTGAGCGCTATCATTTACCAAAATCTTGTTTCGATATCTCAAACCATTGATGATATAAGAGGAATTTATGAATATTTAATTCCAGTTTTTTCACTGACGCACGAGCTCCTTACGGAGCACTTTACATACACTCCATTTTCTCGAGATTGGAAACAGACAGTGATATGCCTCTAAGTTTAAAGAATAATTCATACGCAGCAGAGGTTCGAGTTCTCCCTCAGGCATGGGTGTGTGTGTTTGTCCTTAAGATAATTTAGGTTAAGTAGTGTGTAAGCTTAGGGACTGATGACCTTAGCAGTTAAGTCCCATAAGATTTCATACACATTTGAACATTTCATACGCAGCAACGTGTAACGTAACATGCACCAAACACAAATTCATAGCGATACCTATATTTCATTGCAAACTAGGAATTTCTTGCAGGAGTTACCTACTATGAAAATATCACAATAACTATGACCATTAACGAAACGATAGGCAGTTTCTCATGAAGCTGTCGAATTAAACTATAAGATGCGCGAGGATGATAATTTATTACCACGTAGTTTCTTTAAAACCGTTTGTAAAAGACCGCAGATCGGCCGGCTTGCGCGGCTTGCTGTACATGCAGTCAAGCGATCCTGTCAGGTTCCACGCCAGGTAGGTCTGGCATTTTGTTATACTGTGGTCACCTGCTGACGCACCCAGCACACGTTGGCAACTAAAGTGCACGTCATATATCTTGGCGGCCGAGTTTAGGTTCGTTCTGCGCATTTGACGTCACAAATCACAGTCAGCCAATGAACAGAGAACGACGTTGCCAGGTCTCGACTGCAGTGCAGAGCACGGACGAGTGTCTTCAATTTTAGAAACGTTCAGTCATAAATGAAGTAATTGAACAAAAGCAATGTCTTGATAGCAGACTTTCTTTTGTAGAAAGTTTGGAAAAAGCATTCTTTACACCAATTGCTTCATATTCTATTAATTAATTAAACCAAACAAACAATAAGCCTCCTAATTCAGGCGATAGCAAGGAAAGGTGTTTGTATCAGTCTCACGAACCGCTTTTTCGCAATAAAGAACAGCGGTAATTGTTTATTTCCTATTGTACTTCGACGCAACGTGAGTAATTCATAGTCATCCCAACAGTGTTTGTCGGTATTTTGCAAACGTTTAGAGTGCTCCAGGAGATGCCACAAATGAGTAGCTGTGTTGGCGTAATGGTTAAGGTGTTGGGCTGCTAATCGGAAGATTCTGAGTTCAGGGCTTGTTGCATACTAAATATTTTATTTATTTAAAAACAATAGCGAAGTGTCTTACTTAATGAATTTTATTCGTTTGAATGTAATGTTTTGAAATTTCCTGTGCTTCATTATAATCATAACAAGTTTTCAGTTTTTGTAATTTTCTCCTCCAATATTTCTTTTCACAGCAATTAAAAACAACGAAAAGGCACACATACAATATTCATGTTATCCGTTTTGTTTGTATATCGCCCCTTCTGCAGTCGCTGTTTTACTATTCATATTGCGATATATTCTTTTGCGGCAGTATTAAAAGTATTATTTAGAGCAGAATTTCGGCTCGTACGTTGCCGAGCTATTTGATTGTCTGACGGAATTCTTTGCTTCGCTGCTTTGGCAACATCATATTCAATGGTTTCATCGACTGATCTATGTTTTGGCAAGTATTTGCTGTCCGTTGTGACAAAAACAAAATGTTTGCGCACTGTGCCTTACTGGCAATATATTTTAGTTTTATGTTTTATTATGTCCAAAATTCAGTTTTGTGCACTTCGCCAACTTCGTTTTAATCAGAACGTTTTAGAAAAAAGCGAAATGACTCTGGTATAAAGAAAGTTTTGTTACAGTTGCTAAAGATAGAATATTTCCCAATTTATAAACACTGTTTATGTTATAAAGTGTGTTCATTTTATGGGGACATTGAAATCTCTTGAAAACGACACACAGAGCCAAAAGAAATCCTAATGAAAATTAGTTCCTCCCGGAAGGGGACATCCAATTATAACAAATCTGACTACAAATTCGTCGAATTTGGTATCATTGGATGTCCCCCTCTGAGACAAAAAAAAAATTAGTTATAAATTTGTTTGATCCGATGTGTAGATTTGCGGATATTTCAATGTCTCCAATTAAAATGAACACTCTGTATAGTTGGAACCATGAACGACTGCGGTCGATTTAAGGCTCGTTCTACGCACCTGACGTCACGCATCCGCTGACAGCCAATGAGTGTTCAGTAGTTTTCTGAACGGTCTGCTGGGAATGTCTTGGCGAGTGCGAGTGTTAAATGTGATTGTAGTTATTCTTTGGTGAATTTTTATCGCATTTGTTGCAAGTTGTCATGGCTGATAATGGTGGTAAGCGACAAACTCTCCATAAACAGGCGAGGGACATAATTTACCGGATTCACGCTTTTTTCAAGCGCGAAGCAGAAAACGGTGGACCTATCACGGATGTCGCCAGATCTCAGGAACGCACTGCAGAAGCGACAGGCGTTAGCTTGAGAACCGTTCAGCGGATTGCCAATGAAGGAAAGTTATCTACGGAGACCTGTGGAAGCCCACTTTTCAGATCGCCAGGGAAATATCGCACTCGTGAGAGGACTGTAACTAATTTAGATAATTTCGACAAAGATGTTCTAAGACGAGAAGTGCTCAACATGTACAACACAGGCGAATTTCCTACTGTAAAAAAAATCACTGTGAAAATGCGTGAAACCATAAATTTTAAAGGTAGCATGACTTCAATGAATAGAATACTTAAAAACATTGGATTCAAATATGTACATACAAATGACGGAAGAAAGTTTTTAATGGAACGTAGTGATATGGCTGCTTCAAGGGAACAGTTTTTAAGACGTATTATTGAAGTAAGAAAATCCGGGAATAAGAACATTTTTTTCTTGGACGAAACATGGGTGAACCAAAATCACACAAGGAAAGCGTGTTGGAAAATGAGTGATGGTTCAGGTGGGTTTAAAGTACCAGTTGGTAAAGGTGGACGAATAATTGTGCTTCACGCTGGTTCTGCTTCTGGATTCATTCCAGAAAGCAAATTAGTGTTCCGGGCAAAAAAGAGAAATTCAGGGGATTATCATTCCGAAATGAACTCTGAGACATTTAAATTGTGGTTTAGGAATCAGTTTCTCCCTTACTTGCCTGCAAACTCGGTGATTGTAATGGACAATGCGAGTTATCACTCTGTTGTTGTTGACAAGACACCCACAACAAGTACAAAAAAATATCATGTTATGGCTTGCAAGTAAAAATATTCCACATACTGCCAACCAAACTCGTGCTGAAATGTTGAATCTTGTAGTGCTTCATAAGCCTCGCACAAAAGTTTATGAAATCGATTGTATTGCACAGGAACATGGACACACAGTTTTGCGTTTGCCACCGTACCATTGCCAATACAATCCGATAGAGTTAATTTGGGCACAAGTGAAAGGGTATGTCGCAGAACGAAACGTGACATTTAAAATTGCCGATACAGAAAGGCTTCTGCACGAAGCACTTGACAGAATTACTTCTTCAGCATGGGCTGAATGTGTTCGGCATGCACAAAGGCTACAGGAGGAGGACATGGACAGGGAAATTGTAATTGACAATCTGCTTGAACCCATCGTCATAACTCTAAGACCTGATGATTCTATACAATGATAATGGTGATGTTTACATTTAGTTTAACAGTCACGCTATTACAAGTTTAAAAGCTACTCAGTTACATGTATATGTCTATAAAATTAATGATTATCTAAATATAAGTACCTATTCACTCTGATATACACACAGAATTTGTGAACATGTTACATGAAGTTACATAAATATACAGGGTGTTGCAAAAAGAATGACCTGAGGCAGGGTGTAATTTAGAAACTGATGTATATTGCACCAGCGTGGTGGAGCTCCATTCTGTTGGGAAATGAAGTCATTGAACCCTCCTGAAATTATGAAAAAAGCCAGTAGGGTATTTGGCTGTTTTCTGTAAATCATCTTAATTGGTTAATTGTATCATTTTTATGCTCATAACACGCTTTTTTCCTTCTTGAATTTCAGTATTCTTTCATAAAAACGGAAATTAAATTCAAATAATTTGAAAGCCTACCAAAACGCTCCATTCGAGCTAACTAGCTCGCTGCTTCTGCTGTCATACAGCAAATTCACAGCAATGTTTTGTTTTGTAATTTACGTAGCGGAAAATGGTTTTTATGTGGTATGTAGTATCTCACTGTACAAATAAATCCATAAAAAATCTTGAAAAAATTCTTTTTGTGTGTTGGGAATGAGAAAGTAAGTAAAAATTTGTTGCACTCTACCGGCAAAATGCCACCAAATCGATGCCCAAATCCCACTAGGGCTAGTTGTACAATCTTGGGATAAATCCAGGGCTAACTAATCGAGGAATAGGCTAACCGGGGGTTAATTTGTATGTCGCCATGTTATTCATGTGTTACGCAAGGTTCACACACGCATCTAATGTGGCGCCACAGTTTTAGTGTAGTGGCATCGTGAGCTACCGTTAACACAAGGCGACGTAAATTCTATGTGGTTGCACAGCTTTCAATATGGCGCCAATAGAAACCATATTCGCGGGTAAGAAAATTACAGGGCACGTTATGGCCTCAGATCTTTGACAACAATTAAAAACAAGGAAGACAAAACCCAAATGCTGGATCGAAAACAGATTTTGCACAGGGATAAATCAGGGGAACACATTTACAAAAGAAATAACACTCAGAGACGAAAATGCTGTCTGTAATGGCAAACTAACCAATAGCTGGCATATAAGTATCATCTGTAGACATGCCTCTCTTCCCAGATTTTAGAATCTTATTGTATTCGTTGATGTAGGCATTTCAAACAATAATTTTTAGTTTAACAACTGCCAAAGCTATTTTCTGCATATAATCCACAATTTATACAATAGTTTGTCTAAAAAATTACAAAGTTTATACGACTCGTTTTTTTTGTTACACATGTTAAGTTGATTTATATATTTCTTTGTGGGATATGTCCATGGTTTGCATGCGTGCGTGCACACCGAGAGAACTGGCATAGTGGTTAGCACACTGGACTTGCACTCCTGAGGACGACGGTTCAAATCCGCGAAGGCCATCCTGATTTAGGTTTTCCATGATTCCGCTAAATCTCGTGAGATAAATGGCGCAATGGTTCCTTTGAAAAGGCATGGCCAGTTTCATTCTCCGTCCTTCCCTAATCCGATGAGACCGATGACCTTGCTGTTTGGTCCCCTCCTCCGAATCAGCCAATCAACACATACACACACACACACACACACACAAACACTCCCTGCTGCAGATAATTAAACGTAGACTGCTATTTTTCTAGTTCTAGAAGCTGCGAAAGTGTACCAGTCGACCACTCCTTTCACTTTTTTCAGAAATAAAATAAAAATAAACTGAAACCAAATGGCGTGCAGCAGCATTTACTGCACAATAACTGTGACAAACGCTAATGTTTCGAAATACTGCCACCAAGGACCAGAGAGTGACAGGAAAATGGCGCAACAGAGTACAGTACAACCAAGCTAAACTTTTTGTGGCATGAGAAAAGTTCCCTCTCTTAAGTTGCGCCACTAAAAACTGGGAGTTCACATCTGCAACTGCTTTAGGCCACTAGCTGTGACGACACTTTTGTTGTGTGAACCCAGCTTTGAGTACACTACTGGCCATTAAAATTGCTACACCACGAAGATGACGTGCTACAGACGCGAAATTTAACCGACAGGAAGAAGATGCTGTGATGTGCAAATGATTAGCTTTTCAGAGCATTCACACAAGGTTGGCGCCAGTGGCGACACCTACAACGTGCTGACATGAGGAAAGTTTCCAACCGATTTCTCATACACAAACAGCAGTTGATCAGCGCTGCCTGGTGAAACGTTGTTGTGATGCCTCGTGTAAGGAGGAGAAATGCGTACCATCACGTTTCCTACTTTGATAAAGGTCGGATTGCAGCCTATCGCGATTGCGGTTTATCGTATCACGACATTGCTGCTCGCGTTGCTCGAGATCCAATGACTGTTAGCAGAATATGGAATCGGTGGGTTCAGGAGGTAATACGGAACGCCGTGCTGGATCCCAACGGCCTCGTATCACTAGCAGTAGAGATGACAGACATCTTATCCGCATTGCTGTAACGGATCGTGCAGCCACGTCTCGATCCCTGAGTCAACATATGGGGACGTTTGCAAGACAACAACTATCTGCACGAACAGTTCGACGACATTTGCAGCAGCATGGGCTATCAGCTCGGAGACCATGGCTGCGGTTACCCTTGATGCTACATCACAGACAGGAGCTCCTGCGATGGTTTATTCAACGACGAACCTGGGTGCAAGAATGGCAAATCGTCATTTTTTCGAATGAATCCAGGTTCTGTTTTCAGCATCATGATGGTCGCATCCGTGTTTGGCGACATCGCGGTGAACGCACATTGCAAGCGTTTATTCGTCATCGCCATACTGGCGTATCACCCGGCGTGATGGTATGGAGTGCCATTGGTTACATGTCTGTCACGTTTTGTTCGCATTGACGGCACTTTGAACAGTGGACGTTAAATCTCAGATGTGTTACGACCTGTGGCTATACCCTTCATTCGATCCCTACATTTCAGTAGGATAATGCACGACCGCATGTTGCAGGTCCTGTACTGGCCTTTCTGGATACAGAAAATATTCCACTGCTGCCCTGGCCAGCACATTCTCCAGATCTCTCACCAATTGAAAACGTCTGGTCAATGGTGGTCGAGCAACTGGCTCATGACGATACGCCAGTCACTACTCTTGATGAACTGTGGTATCGTGTTGAAGCTGCATGGGCAGCTGTACCTGTACACACCATCCAAGCTCTGTTTGACTCAATGCCCAGGCGTATCAAGGCCGTTATTACAGCCAGAGTTGGTTGCTCTGGGTACTGATTTCTCAGGATCTATGCACCCAAATTGCGTGAAAATGTAATCACATGTCAGTTCTAGTGTAATATATGTGTCCAATGAATGCCCGTTTATCATCTGCATTTCTTCTTGGTGTAGCAATTTTAATGGCCAGTGGTGTATTAGCGGAATACAGTTCATGTCCACTTAAGTTGACAAAAACTGAAGAGCACTCGTGCAATTTTCGTGTACGTCATTTCACATTTATTTGGTCGTCGTCTGCAAGAAACAGCGTGTCAAACATGAGTGATAAGCGCTCCATATCGCAAAACGTTTCGCTTGAGGACACTTAGAAGCTGTTAGGTACTGTAATTGAGCTCAAGAGTATAGTAAAAAACACGAAAACTACTGCTGTCTCATTCAATGAAAATATTAATGCAAAACATTTAACTAATTTGATAGGGTGCTTATATGTGTAACGATTTATTTTTAAATTAGTTAATTGATCTGGTATTTGATATTTGACTGTAAGAGATTTTACTAGATTTCCGAATAATGTGTAGGAAAAAAAGATGCAACAGTTTCCATTCACAAACAACTCCACATAAATCAACTGAGCAGCTACAATAGATGTACGATTATTATTTTTCTTAAACAAACATGTAAATTTTATGCACAGAAAAGGCAGCAGTAGCTACAGATTTGTGGCAACATGTGGAATGAAGTTCCAAATTGCGTACAATAAAATACGCGATTGACGAAGTTGTCGGCAGGAGGACGCCACAGTCAGTTTGATCCAGATCCAACATTTCTACACTCTAATATTCCATCAAATGTAGCTGCATGGTAGATGGCGGATTATAACTAGACACGTAAGTAGAAGCAACTATGAAACGCGGTCTGCTTTATGAAATAGTTGGTCTTTTCAGTCTCTCCAAAAAACTGGGAAATTGATTTGACTTAAAATTTTGAGAGGTGTTACTGGCTAACTTGACTTGTCAAATCATCTTTAGCAGCTGTTTGTAATCCGGGAGGGGAAGGGGATGGAACTGGAGGTGTGATACCTTCCCTGTGTTCCTCTTCCTCTTCTTGTCATCTCAGCTTAGAAGTGTCAGTTTTGTTTTCAGTATAAAAACAGTTGCTCTCAAATGTGAAAGAATTAGTAGAATTGCAGATTGTGCTTCTTCAAAAATCCCTTGACAAGAACCAGAGAAGGAAGAAAAAACTGTATTGGTTAAAAAAGATCATAAAGCTCAAAATTGTTTTCAGAAGAAATAGAAATTAATCCATACACATGCGGTCCTTTTCTTTTAATTACATCAGCGAACTGAAATAATGAAAAACGTCTCTTGTGCATGTTGTCCAGAGTCATACACATCCTTCTAATAGTCGTGCTGGTTGTCTCCTGGCCAACACCAATTAAGTCTCCAATGGACAGAAAAAAATCGCCAGAAGCAAAATACACTGAAGAGCCAAAGAAACTGGTACACCTGCCTGAAATTGTGTAGGACCCCCGTGAGCATGCAGAAGTGACACAACACGACGTGGCATGGACTCGACTAATGTCTGAAGTAGTGCTGGAGGGAATTGACACCATGAATCCTGCAGAGTACGAAGGGGTGGAGATCTCTTCTGGAGCTTGGTGGCCAGCGGAAGTGTTTAAGCACAGAAAAGTGTTCCTGGAGCCACTCTGTAGCAATTCTGGATGTATGGGGTGTAGCATTGTCCTGCTGGAATTGCCCAAGTCCGTTGGAATGCACATGGACACGAATGAATACAGGTGATCAGACAGGATGCTTGCATACATTTCACCTGTCAGACTCGTATCTAGATGTATCAGGGGTCCCATATCACTCAAAGTGGAGACGCCCCACACCATTACAGAGCCTCCACCAGCTTCAACAGCCCCTTGTTGACATGCAGGGTCCATGGATTCATGATGTCTCCATACCTGTACATGCCCGTCTGCTCGACACAATCTGAAATGAGACTCGTCTGACCAGCCAACACTTTTCCAGTCACCAACAGTTCAATGTTGGTGTTGACGGGTCCAGACGAGGCGTAAAGTTTTGTGTCGTGCAGTCACATGAGTGGCTCCGAAAGGCCGTATCAATGATAATTCGTTGAATGGTTCCCACACTGACACTTGGCCCAGAATTGAAATCTGCAGCAATTTGCGGAAGAGTTGCACCTCTGTCACACTGAACGATTCTCTTCAATCGCCTTTGGTCTCGTTCTTGCAGGATCTTTTTTCTGGCCGCAGCGATGTCGGAGTTTTGATGTTTTACTAGATCCCTGATATTAATGGTACACTCGTGAAATAGTCATATGGGAAAATCCCCATTTCATCGCTATCCCAGAGATGCTTTTTCCCACCGCTTGTGCGCCGACTATAAAAAACACCTCGTTCAAACTCACTTAAATCTTGATAACCTGCCATTAGAGCAGGAGTAACCGATCTAACAACTGCTCCAGACACTTGTTGTCTTATATAGGCGTCGCCGACCACAGTGCCGTATCCGCCTATTTGCATATCTCTGTATTTGAATACGCATGCCTATACCAGTTTCTTTCGCACTTCGGTGTATTAGAGTGTCTGTAGTAGCTGGATCATCGCTGGCACAGAGTCGTTTCTGAAAGAAAGAAAAGAATGACATGAAACAATACAAGAAAAATTTAAAAACATCATTTGCCAGCCACTCCTACCACTGTTATGGTTATGTAGATTCAATAACTAAAGTTTCCTAATAGCTGGATAAAACGTACCAATGTTCTTCTAACACAGAGATAATTAATTTATGATAAATATGGTTGTGGTTACGTGGATAATACTAGTAACTGAAAATACAACAGCTATCTGCTAAGCTTTCTTAAAAAGAATTGTTTTCCTGTTAATTTTACTGTGTTAAGCGTAACATGAGTTAACGCAAATAATTTACATGTTTATTGGAATAATGCTAGATGATGGACAATTTTGTTGCTCTGAAGCATTCACTAAAATATGGAAAGCTATTGTCCCAATAGGAGATATGAGTGAAAAATATTTTCTGCTACAGATTTGGCTGAGTTAATTTACATTACCCCCAATTAGGTACACTTTGACATAAAGGAGAACCCTGAAACTATCCTGATATTCAAGGAAAGTTAAAAACGTCCAGGCACTCCTTCCAGATGCTACAATATACACATTTAATAACTAGATTCCGGTTCTGCTCTTGTAACATACAAATATAGCTATTATTTTATGATAAATATGGGCTAGCTTATATGGATAATACTAATAACTGATAAACTCAGACTGAGTAAGAACAAGTAGTTCACTGGTTTCAGCGAATAATGTTAGGTGGGAGTCAACGTTCTTGCCTTGAACCATGAATGCAACAATAATTCTAATATTTTCACTAAAAGGCGAAAAGTTGTTCTGATTCTGCTGTGGTATTTACAAAATGGGGCATTCCCAATACAAAACAGAGTGGAACAATATTTTCTGCTATTGATGAAATTGGGACACTACTGTTGCGCAACACGAAAAACCGATTTTTCGTCAAAAACAGAATAGGTTCTTATTGCAAATAGTACACGTAACTGGTGTTTTCCGATTTGGTTAAGTCTGTTGTGGCAATGTCTGCTAAATAAAACGAAACAGTCCTTTTCGCTACTGCTGCAGTTGTAACAAACGCCAATAAACAAGACTATTTTTGCACGAATCGTGATGTTAATGTGACCGACTTACATAAATAACACGCCTGAGTACTGAAATCAAATGCATATTTCTACAAATAAACAGTATCATTTAAGGAGACACAGAAATAGCCTCGCCTTTGCGTCATATGTTCCAGATTCTCATGTACAATGTACACAAAATCTGGATATAAATTTGGAATTGGCGTCGTCTCTATTTCTTTTCCTTCATCATTCTCATGGACAGTTCAGGCAAAATATCGTCTATGCTACCTGTTCTGCCACTATTCCTGCCATCTTGAAAAGTTATTCTCCGGTTATGTTCGCTAACAGACCACAAATCGGCGATAAAGTTGTCTCGAATTTTTTCTCTGGTTAGACGTTATTTGGGGTTGCCTACAACGCGTTTCTCGCGTTATTCCGAGAGTAGAGCTTAACTGGCTGCTTACCCGAGATTGTACAACTGGCCCTTTATTTGATTAAAAATGTCTTTCTCTCTGCAGTTTTACCTCCGAGATACTTTTTTTTTTCACTGTTACAAAGACAGATAGCGCCAGTCGACGAAATTAAACTCTTTGTAAAAATTATCGTTACAACTGCTTCCCTGCACATGGTTGGTAGCTCCGTTGGTAGAGCGGTGGATGATCGAATATTGAAAGACGAAATCCATAGGTCACTTGTACGAATCTACTCTGCAACAATACTTTAACTTATTTACAAAACAAATCGACAGTCCTTTCAATATGAAATCCAAATCGCAATTACAAAACTTCACAACACCAATTAGTAACAGACTATTATTTTGTTTTCCTTGGCATTTACATGCGCTTGCTCTTGCAATAGCTGTTCACACATGTCATCTTCAAGGTGATATTTTCTAGTTAATGAAACCACACACTTTTCACTTTATTACAAACAATGTTTTTTTTGTTTTTATCGGCATGCAAAACCTCATCGTCTTTGTGATAAACCTTTTGTATTTCTTTTATGTTTTCATCTTCTTTAAAGGCAAAGAGAAAAGATGAAGCGGTAGCCCATCATAGAGCCTATGCCTACCGTCAGGTATTTTTGATTTTCAGTTGTTAAAAAACAGAGGAGATTTTCTTGTACCAGTATGAGGAAGGGAGGATTCGCGTTCAGCTAGTGAACGAGTGAGAAGCACGCCATTTTTAGCGAGTAATTGTAGACCGCCATTTTGGGGTCGCTATGAATAAGTGAGGAGTATGTATTTCATATGTGCACCGTTTAGAAAAATAAAGTATTGTTTTATTTACAGAAAGGTCGTGTGAGTTGTTATTTCAAATAGTACGACGATTACAAAAACTGAGGCCCACCTGTGTACTTTGGAAAATTACGAAGATCCGATAAGCTTAATGGGAACACGGTCAAGACTTCAAAGGTGAACACGGCGACCAAACGTAGCATTATAAAGAATGGTAAGCACAAATCTACAGCGGAGAAAGAAACTACTTCGGCCTGCAAAATAATATGAACTAATACGATCTTATTTCCAGGGATAGCTCAGCTTATTGTGCTTGTCATCCATGCCGAAAAATTAATCTCATTAATTCAATACATTTTAAAAAGCCACACATTTCAACATTTTATTATCATCTATTCCATTATTTTATTATATTATAAAGTGGCGACCGTGACAGGACGATACGTAGTGGGCAAAACTGTGAATACTAGTATTGTTAGGAAAATGAATATACATGTATGTTAACAATTTCTTTGTGTTCCATGTACGCTGATGATGTGACGGAGACGGTGATGTGATACTGAAGAAATACTATCAAAAGTAAATAAATAAATTAGAAGGAAGAAGACGACAATACCAAGAGCGCACAATAAAGCACAATAGAGGAAATACCATTCACAAGACAACAATCAGGTAGGACCGCGCAATGCATATAGAGAATGCGTTCCAGTAGACCTATTAGAAAATCCAACTACCTACTTACTAAAATGCAGAACCTAAAGCTTCAGAGATTAACGCTATTGTAGTCAAGTAGAGACAATGACATTTCTTTATTAGTACAGAAAATATATTGATTGAACAACAATTGAGGCTACAATTGTATACAGCTGTATATGCATTTTTTCGCGTGAGAAGTAGCGCGGAAGTAAAATCTAAAGAGAGAAAATTTTGATTTTTATAACTGCAGTGCCATAAGGATTTCTATAGTGGAGGGTCAAAACAATAAGGAAATGTCATTCGAAAATCAAAATGCCAGTGTAGTGGATGTTGATTTGCAAAATGCAACAATGAGTGGTTTGGAACCGTCAATCGGTGATTATTTGGATGCTGGGCGCGACATGCCATTGTTGCATTCGACGCCCGTGAATATGGAAGATTTAATTACAAGCAATACGTTGATTACAATAGACGTAACTAATGGCACCTCGAGGCAGGAGAATATTTTAAATGAGAGTAGTACGCGTAGTACGGACGCAGATGCTGACAGGCGTAGGCCGGAAGTGAATACGGAAGGTATGCAAGCCTTATTTCGAGCCTTAACAGAAACCATACAAACAGGCATGAATGTAATGAAGGCAGACATAAATTTAAAAATGTCGGGTTTAGAGACTAAAATGTCAAGTTTAGAAACGATATAAGCAGACATGATCACAGTAAAGTCCGAGATCGGGAAGGTTTATACAAACATGACACACATTTCAGACGAAGTAAAAAATTTGCGCACAGAACTCAATAGTCTGAATACGAAGTTCACACAGCAGATTTCGCAAATCTCTAAGGAGGTGGATAGGAAAATTAATGAACAAGTACAAATTTCAGTTCACGATATGGGTGAGAAATTAAAAGATATAATGGGAGAAAAATTTGAAACACTAACACACACATATCGACAGGAGCTATCCGGAATTAGAGAAACCCAAGAGAATTTACAGGCAATGCAAAGGAATACGCAGGTCAACTTAGACAATGTACAATCAGAAGTAGCGAAGCTACATTCTTTCTGTGACGACTTGCCAGAAAATGTAGAAGAAATCACATTGGAGATAGGATTACTCAAGTTAGAACACAAGAGAATCAACTCAGACATTGTGCAGCTTTATGAATCGGTAAAGAGCAATGCAAAGGACGAAAATATAACATTCGCAGAAAAATGCGTACGTGAACAGCGTACTTATGTGGAAGCGGTAAAGGAAGTAATGGGGGACAAGGACGACGGTAATATCATGTCCTCTGGTTTGTGCTTCATTTAAAAAGTGCTTAAGCATATTGTACACATCATGTTTGTGCTTAAGAAAGAAAATTCGACGAAATTTACTGAAATCGTCTTTACATACATAATATCGAGCACCTCCAAACGACACTGTACTCATTGGTCCATTGACATCTGCGTGAATTAATTGCCAGTAATTGTGGAGCGGTTTGTTCGTTGTTTGAATGGTATTCTATGCATCTTTCCTAATGTGCAACCGTCACAAAATTCATCATTACAACCTTCTACACTGATGTTAAGTTTCTTCAGAATTTTCTTGATGTGTTGCTTATTTTGATGACCGCATCCTACAGTCATAACTCTTTTATAATCGAATGTTATACTGTAGCCGTTACCTGCAGCTGCTCTGGCAGAGAACAAATGAGCGCTTGCATCGGGCACATACAAAATAGTTTCCAACCTGGCCCTATACCATTCATTGTTTCGTCTTATTTCGATGTAAACTGTGCCTTTACCAAGTGCATGCATGTTAGTAGTTAGTACCTTGTCTTCCTAATGAAACCACTTCAGGAACATCGAATTCGCTGTGCAAGACGAAGTATTTTATATTCGGGGTGATATGCTTCGTAGCACCACTATCACAATACCATTTATTTACGTCAATATAATTTATAGTAGACGAACCCATGGCACGCGAAGTAAACACAGCGTTTTCACTCACCTTCCCTTCTTGCCGGTCACGCGGGTTCTGTAGACACTCCGCTGCCCAGTGTCCTAGTTGTTTACATTTGTTACACGGAAATTTTTGTTTTGCTCGCTCTTTTGACATCTTTTTTCGTGAGTTATACGCAACCAATGCAGTTACATCCATTGTACTTTGTTCACGCAGTTCAATAGTACAAAGTTTTTCAATAAGTAAGTTCAAATGCTGGTTTTCAGCCGGTATTGTGTGCCAGGGTAGATAAAATTCGACCATTTAATATTCTTTCAGACAACGTATTCTCTTCATGTTTCGTTAATTCATCATTTAAATCTACAATTAACTTTTGTAGCTTAGCAACATGTGAGCTAATATCTTCTGCTTCGTCACGTTTGACACGGAAGAATGTTTCAATTAACATGTTTCAGCGTTGCGTGCTACTACGTTCAAATCTCGCATGTAGTTTGTCCCATATTTCTTTAGCGTTTCTGCACATCAATACAAGTTCAGCTACTGGTTTGCTTAGCACACTTGCTATCATAGTTGCCGCTTTCGCGTCATTCTTTTGCCATTCTGCGTACGCTGCCTTCTGTTCACTTGGTTCCCGAGGCAGCAATACGCGTTTTCGCGTACCGATAATAACGTCTTCTAGTTCATACTTCGACCATAGAATTTATGGTTGAAGAGTTCATATGAACGGAGTACCATAGAGATATGCCATTTTGCCCAATCTTCAGGCCCTTCGAGTTTATCGATAATCACTTTATAGTCTCCCTTTGTAGCCAAATTCTTACCGTACAGCTCGATTCAACAACAGATAGCTTCTACCAGCACGCACTGAAAAAAAAAAAAAGAAAACTGTATTTTGTTCAGTTTCACGTAGCTTGGGCCCATAACCTGCTGCAAATTATTAAGTCTGAACAAAACAGTTTCATTTAAAACGGTATATTTCTTTAGGATACAGATTTGGCACTTAACTGATAAAACGAACTTCAAGGAAATCCTATATGCACAAAATATACTTCATTAAAATACCAAGGAATACTATATTGAACGTTAAAAACATTTTTACGTTTTTACAACAATATATTTATATTTCCCATATATATTTCAAAAATATGTAGCCTTTGTCTGTGTGAAAGTATACTAGGGTACTGTGTAAAAATAGGAAATAAATTGGTGAAGAAAGTCTCAAGATTTACAATGTTTCCCTTTTATGCCCTGTACATGTATTAATGTATCACATATATTTAAACTATATACAGCCTATGTCCACCAGAATGTTTATTAGGGTAAGTTATCATTTAAAATTCGAAGTAAATAAGTTAAGAACTTTTTGCTAACAACTTTTCCTCTTTATGTACTACATATGAATTTATATACCACATATATTAATGAAATATGTAGCCTATTTCCATCTGAATGTATAATAGAGCATTTGAATTAAACTGGTCAAGAACTGTTCAAGATTTTTGCTGTCTGACATTTCCCCTTTATGTATTACATATTATTTATATACCATATACATTTAAAAAGTGTGTAGCGTATGTCCATACAAAGATTATTGGAATTTGTGTAAAAATAGAAAAAAAATTCGTCAAGAACTTTCGAGATATTTATTAACAATGTTTCCACTTTGTGTATTACATACATATTTATGTACCATATATATTAAAAATATATAGCCTATTTCCACCCAAACTTTTATTAGGGTGTACTATTTGCGATTGTTTGGTAGCAATGTGAACCCGTGATGTACATTTATATAGGAGTATAAATGTATGCTTTTACATACCATATAATTAAAAAAAATGTGTAGTCTATGCCTGTCTGAATGTTTATTAGGGTACTGTGTGAAAATTTGAAGTGAATCAGTTATGAACTTTTGGAGAATTTTGCTAACATTTCTCTTTTATATAGTATATAAATATATATTTATTTGCCATTTTTTTAAAAAAGTAGCAAATATCTTTCTGTGCACTTATTACAGTTTCATGTAAAATTTGAAGTAATTCCATCAAGAACTTTTTGAGATTTTTGTTAACGACTTCCACCATTTATATAGTGTTTATATACATATATACCACATATGTTATAAAAATGTAGCTTATGTTCGTCTGAGTGTTTTTTAGGGTATTACGTAAATCGGTCAAGAACTTTCTGAGATTTTTGCTAGATTCCTTGGCTTTTCCTTTTATATGACACACACAAATATACTCTATTGATGTGAGGTCTGCATTTATCAGTGGTATTTTGAAGTAGAAAATATGCATGTTTCAACCAGAGGGCATTAGTGATAGTATAGGAAGTGTGTGTAAATAACTGAAGAGTCTTTGGGGTTTGAAGCAAGCTTCAGAATGCTGACATGAATGTCTTGTTAAATTTCTTACTGAATGTAATTGAGGAGAGAACTGTTAGATCCACATACATTCTATGGTGAGAACCTGGTACTGCTGCTTTATATTAATTTTGTATTTGCTATTAGCTCTATTAATGCAACAACAAAGTTTATTGAACAGTAGGGTAAACATTTTCAGATCACTATAGAAAATGATGGGCTTACAAATACAGAAGTCTGACAATTGTATTCAAGTAAATCATTCTGCATATGCGAAGAGAATTTTAGAGAAATATGGTATGATGGATGCAAAACCATTATATCTTTACTGATTGAACCAGGATGGATTCCATGTGAGTCACCTCCTTTTAGTAATACTGAATTCTGTCAAGAAACTGTTCAAAGTTTTATGTATTTAACATGATGTACAAGACCATATTTATCATATGCTATTAATGTTGGATCAAGAGCTCAAGACTCACCAACACAGGCACATTTTGCATTGCTAAAATGAATATTCACGTATCTTAAATCAGTAATTACAGATGGGATTAACTTTGAGAAGAATGAAATGCTGTAATACTGAAGCTTATAATGATGCTGACCATGGTGGGGACGGAAAACTGGCATCCTGCTCAAGTTCTGTGAAGGGCAAATTGTGTGGAAAAGTAAATTACAGCAATGTGTAGCTGTTTTTTAATGAAGGCAAAATATGTGGCTACAAGAGAAGCCTGCAAGTCACTTGTACGGTTAGGTAAACTTCTGAAAGAAATTGCAGCTGTTGGTGAGTCCTCAGTTCCTATTTTGCTAATGGATTGCTAAAGTGCTATGAAATTTATTAACTGATCAGGATTTTATGAACATGTTTCCTTCATCATCTGCTGCTCAGTAAATGGCAACCCTTTTGTCAGAATGTGCTGCTTTTATTATCTGATGAATGTAATGATATCTTGTCTCTATGTGTTTTGATTCTTCAGCACTATTATAAGCTTCAATATTTCTTCTCAAAGTTAATCCCATCTGTTTTGAATCCATCAAACCATATTTCTCTAAATTTCTCTTCACATATCCAGAGTGATTTATTTGAATACAGTTGTCAGATTTCTGTACTTGTAAGCCCATCGTTTTCTACAGTGATCTGAAAATGTTTACCCTACTGTTCAATAAACTTAGTTGTCGCATCGATAGAGCTCATGTAGCAAATACAAAATTAATATAAAGCAGTAGTACCAGTTTTTCTCCACAGAACATATGTGGATTCTCCCCCAAATTACATTCAGAAAGAAATTTAACAAGACATTCGTATCAGTGTTTTGAGGCTTGCTTTAAACCATACAGACTCGACAGTAATTTACACACACTTCATACACCATACCCATGCCCTCTGGTTGATACATGCATATTTACTCCTTCAAAATCAATACCAAGGATTGACATTCGGGGTTGCCAGCGCCCCTGCTCTCTTTCAGCGATTCTTGGAACAATTATTGCTCACTGTCCCTGGGTGTATAAATTACCAGGACGACATTGTTGCCACTGGCTCCACCACTGACGAACAACTTCAGAATCTCCGCATACTTTTTCATGTCTTACAGACTGCCGGTCTTAGGTATAATCTTCAGAAATCAAAATTTTTTTCAGGCTATCATGTACTTGGGGTTTCTTCTCTCTCTCGGGATGGTATTTGTCCGCTTCAGCAAACCGTCGGTGCGATCGATGCCCTTCCTCGTCCTACATCTGTTAAGGTACTGCAGACCTTCTTGGGGAAAATAGCATACTATCACAAGTTATTACCGTCTGCTGCTTCAGTGGCTCAGCCTTTGCATTGCCTGTTGCATAAAAATGTGACTTTCCACTGGTCCACGTCATGCGATGCGGCTTTCCAGAAATTGAAGACTAAGCTAAAACAGTCCCCGTGCCTGGCTACTTATCGACCTGGCCAACATCTTGTTCTTGCCATGGACACCTCTCAGTTGCGGGTTGGTGCAGTCCTTGCGCACCGTTTTTCTGACGGTTTTGAACAACCCCTTGCTTATGCCTCCAAAACGCTCATGGATGCCCAACGAAAGTATTCTCAAATTGAAAAATAAGCTTTGGCCATTATTTATGCTCTTCATAAGTTTGGTGTTTTTCTCTACAGATCCAAATTTCATCATATTGCGGATCACAAACCACTTGTTTCCTTGTTTCATCCATCTACGTCACTTCCCGACAAGGCTGCACACCATCTCCAGCTTTGGGGTCTTTACTTGTCTCGTTTCAATTATGAGATTCATTTCCGGCCAACGGCTCAACATGTGAATGCTGATGCATTGTCTCACCTTCCCATGGGTCCTGATCTGGCATTTGATAGGGATGAACTTTTGTGTTTCCACCTGGATGTTGCCGAGCAGCGGGTTGTGGACAGGTTCCCCATCATTGGGGACCGGCTGGTGGCTGTTACGGGTTCTGACCCTACCCTCTCCCGGGTTTTACCCTGTATTCAGAAGGGTTGGTCAGATCGTCCGTCCGCTAATACTTCTGATCCATTGCGGAACTACTACGCTTTGTGTTACCACCTCAAGGCTAGGGATAGTGTTATCCTCCTTTCCACCGAAAATACTTTGCCGTGTGTTGTGGTACCTGCATCTTTGCGTGCTTCGGTCTTGCGACTCCTTCACCAAAGGCACTGGGGTGTCTCTCACACAAAATCTCTGGCACGCTGTCATGTGTACTGGCCTGGCATCGACTCTGAAATCGCACACATGGTCGCTGCGGCCCTTGTACGTCACAGGTCGCTGCCCCGAAGTCACCTTTGTCACCATGGCCTTCGCCTGAGAAGCCCTGGGAGCATAGTCATGCTGACTTCGTGGGACCTTTTTTAGGTACTTATTGGCTTCTCGTTATTGACGCCTACTCTAACTTTCCTTTCATTGTCCGTTGCACGTCACCTATCTCCGCGGCAACCACAAATGCTCTAGCTCGCATTTTCTCATTGGAAGGGCTTCCCTCTACTCTTGTTACTGATAATGGTGTGCAATTTGCCTCTTCCGATTTTGCGGATTTTTGTGCCCATCACGGCATCATGCACATCACGGCCCCTCCGTTCCATCCGCAGTCAAACGGTGAGGCTGAACGACTGGTCCGCACATTTAAGGCTCAGATGAGGAAACTCCTGACTTCTTCTGCTGCTGATGATGTGCTTCCCCAATTTCTGGCTTCTTACCGTTTCATCCCCATGGGCGACCACAGCCTGGCTGAGCTCTTACATGGCTGACAGCCCCGCACACTACTTCATCGTCTGCGGCCTTCCACCTCATGGCCGCGAGTGCCTTCGCTTGGCCGGTTCACCACTGACGACCTTGTATGGGTACGGGTATGTGGCAGGCGGCCAAAATGGAGTCCTGGCTGCATCTGACGACACCGTGGGCGACGCCTGTATGAAATCAAGACGGACACAGGTGTTGCAGTCCGTGTGCCGGCAACGCCTGTTCCGGATGCCGCTACACCACCTTCGGCTCTACCTGATGCTCGGGATACTGGAATCTCTCATTGCTCACAACACAGTCCTCTCACCATCATATTGGTGCCAGCACAAGAACTGACGCCACCAGGAGACGTGCCCATGCAGGAACCAGATGACCATCATCTGTCAGAGCAACTCTACTCGCCTCCTAATCCTACGGATGCGGACACATTGCCCATGTCTCCTGTTATAACAACCGGACTTGCCAAAACGGGCAGATTGGTGCACAGGGCCCCAGCAGATTCGATCCCCATGTCTCCTGTCATCTCGACCCGTTATCATCGGGGACACTTCTGTCTGTACGGGAAGCCTTCTCCTCAAGACTTTACAGCCAGTCAAACAACACCTATGGATGTAAGCGATCTACAGGCCACCTCCATCAAGACCTGTGCAAAAATTTCAAAGGGGGTAAAAGTGTTGTGACTCGCCGATCTTTTAAAGTGCCGCCGCACAGTTACGCGCATCCTCTACATGTGGTGCTGTCTGCCAGCCATGCAGCAGCAGTGCCACCTAAGCGGCCAACCAGCCAGTGGCCGCTAGACTTGGACTCAGTTATGATTTGACTGTTAAAGTGTACACAAGTCTTACTCTGCTTACTTGATCTGTGACTTACATGTATTGCCTCTTCCTTGAAATGTATTTGTTCAACTTGAAGTTATTACAGAACCTCCTTGTTATTTGCATTTAATCTTGTAGCAAAGACTCATTTATTTTCAATTACGTTGTTTATTTTGGTTTTGTAAACTAGTTTCTATGTTTATTTTTTTCAGAGCAATCAGTTCTTCCTCCATTATTTAGAATTTTCTGACTGCAATACTTCTTTATAGTTCCTTGGCATCTCGCAAAGAAGCATCATTCTTGGCTGATGTCACATGATGGTTTATTCAGATTTTGTTGTTCACATAAATTGTGGCTTCTTTTATCTTCATTTCTTGCTTTCTAGTTGCTCTCAACTTTTTCTTCAGTATCATACAAATGGTTGTTAACCCTTTCATCACTTACTACAACACCTTAGATCATAGAATGCCATTGACTATCCTGTTCAAAATCAACATTTTCACATTCATTTTCTGTAACATTTTCATTTTTAACTACATCTGATATATCAACAATCCTTTGCATACACACACACACACACACACACCTATTTTTCCTTTAAGGAAAATAAACACAGTATCCACAGTTATAACTAGCCACATATCATCAAATTTCTTCTGTTTTTGTGTAGGAATTCAAGCATAGCATTCCATTCCATTCCAAATATCATCAAATTATCAAAATAATGTTTTGTCAAAAATATATCAGTTGGAGTTTTACCTTTAATTTTTGTGACATCAATTTGATTCAAAGTGTATGTTGCAGCCATGACAGCCTCACCTCATAATGCCTTTGGCAGGTATTCAGCAGAGCAGAGCCAATAACATGCCATTCTATTTTCTCGCTTAGCAATTACATTCTGCTGAGGAGTAAATGGCGCAGTAATTGGATGTTTCATTCCAACTGAGTCAGAAAACTTACGTAAATATTTATTGCGGAACTCCTTGCCACTGTCTGTACATATTTCTTTCACAGTAGGATAAGCTTAAGTCTTAATCATTTTAATGAAAATGGGTAGTTTTTCTTTAACTTCATTTTTGTGTCCACACAAAAGTGGAAAATCATCCTTAAAAACAGCAAAGTATCGATGACCCTGCAAACTATTTCCTTCCATTCGTTCACAAATATCTGCATAAACTAATAGTGGCTTTCTGTGCTCTTTCACTAAAAGCCAGCCAGTGATGTTTACCATAGATGCAGTCCTCACAAAAGCTACTACACCATGAGTCTTCAAAAACTGATGCACATTCTGTTTATTTTTGCAGCCCATTTTTCATGGTATCTCTCTAAATTATGATCAGTTCCAGCAACAACACAACTTTTCTTAATTAACAACCTTTACAGCTAAACTATAAAGCTCATTTTCACCACTGAATGTAGCAACAGCAATTGGAATATTGCTTTTGAAAAATATCCATGATTTGACATCATTTTTGATTATTTGAGTGATTCCTTTTTGTGTAGCATTCTTAACAGAAAATAAGTTACTGGATCCATCAGTGCAAAACCAAAAAGCTTCAAAATATCATTCTCTCCATTTCTGTTATATACCCGAACATCAGTTCGACCTTTACTAAATGCTTCAATTTTCACACCATTCTTGGCACTATCTATCTTCCTTAGAGTATATTGTAGAACCACTGAAGCATATTATTCATCACTCCTTCTTCATATGTACAAGGGACATTCAAATGAAACTCTGTCACTAGTGTAAAGTAATGGTAATGATTTTATTAACTCAAAAATGTAGTTATACACAGTACACATATTTAAAAATAGTTTCCAAAACTGTTGGCACATTTATCTCACTGCGGCACTAGCCAGTTGAATCCATTCTTGAAGAAGTTAGTAGGCTGCTATCAGATCCAGGCCTGGACCCAGTCTCACACTTTGTCATCCGTTGCAGATCGATGTCCATGATTAGCTTGTTTTAGAGATCCAAACAAATGAAAGTCGCACTGTGAGAGGTTGGGACTGTACGGAGGATGTTCCAGCATTTTCCACCGAAACTGCTGCAATGTCGTCTTCAATACATTGGCGGGCATTGTCATGGAAGACAATAACGCCATTCCCAGCTCCTGTGAAGTGGCTTGATAATGCTGGGCATTGATGGTGGTTCCCTGTTCCAGGAACTCGGCAAGCAGTGGGCCCTTGTGCTCAAAAAAGAAAGACATCATGACATTACCAGAACTGGTGTGCACAACCTTTGATTTCTTTGGAGGTGGTGAAGTCACATGTTTTCACTGTTTGCTCTGACATTTGCTTTCTGGTTCAAAATGGTGACACCATGTTTTGTCACCTATGATAACTCGACAGAAAGCCATATTCTTCCTCATGATAATGTTGCATATGACTCAAAGACAGCACCATTTGAGTATTGCATTGTTCAGCAGTCAGTTGGTGGGGAACCACTGCGCACAGATTTTTCGAAAGTTCAAGTGTTGATGCATTATGGTGAGGGCGGTGCCCACCCTCATACCCAGTAACTGATGGGACACACCCACAGTTATTCTGCTGTTGTCCAAGACTTAAAGCATTCACTTCCGCAACCACTTCCGGTGTGATGACATGATGAGCTAGTCCAGGATGAGCATCGTCTTCCAGTGACTCTTGCCCCTCTAGGAAAGGCTATACTCACCACACACAGCGTATATATACAGTATATACCACTTTACAATGGTTGGTAGTTTACATTCATTTTGTTACAAATAACGTTTTCCTTTTTTTTTTTTTTCAAGGTATTAACTATTTCTACTATGGGCATTTCTCTATCTTCCGCCTTTACGCCACGCGATGAGTGAGAAAAGCTTGGTAAGACTGAATAATCCTGGTAGACAATAGCTTTACTCCTCTATTTAGGTTATGGGCGATGGGAAAAAACCAGATTAAAAAAAAAAAAAAACACCCGGAGTCTTCAAACAGTTCACACTCTCACTACTATCAAGTATTGATTGTAAATGATGTTATCATTTGATTACCTTGGTCTGCAGATGATTATTTTTACAGTAAACAGTTTTACACAATATTTACAAGTTACATATTTAAATCACTTTATCGGGCATGCAATACGAAAATATGCAACTGATGGTTAATTTCACTAAGTTCGTTCACTTTTATAGTGCATCATCTTTCAATGTACATCCACTTTACATATGTAACATAGTTTTTATGAGATACATGTAGCACAAAAACTTCTTCATTCATGTCTCTCACAGTCAATACTGCAGAATATATCAATAATCTGTGGTTACGGATTTTTACATAATTTTTATAACAAATTATTATGATGCTCATCATCAGCTGACTTTGTTGTTCGATGCCGCTGGAATGATGGGCAGATGATCAGGAACTCCCCTCCCGCCGCCGGTCATTGAATGATGGACAGCTGTGCATCGTTGTCATAGGAGCAGGTCCCACCCACCGTGAACCGATCAGTTGTTGGACGGCAGGCTGGCTCCGTCGTTCGCCCCACCCCATAGCAAGCATGAAACAAGTCCACCGTGCATCAGCTTTCTTATCATGAAGATATATACACATATAACCTGAAAAGATGTTTCGGTTAGTTCACATTTACTCTTCAGTCACATGTGTCAGATTCTTGTTGTTTGTGTATGTACTTTGTTTTAGATGTCACAAGTCCAGCACTTTACAACATTTATGATTAGGCTTCTACTATCTCACTGTTTAATAAATTGCACAGCTCATAGCTTGTCAACACCTCCCGTCACACACGCACTGCATTTCCACTTCCTAGAGCTTCCATACTGTTGTCTTGTTCCGGTAGGATTTTCTGTTGTATGTTTGTCCACCTGTCACTTTTAAGCATTCAGAGGTTCCCTGTTTTCATATTACTCACTGTTGTATGTGGATTCTGCAGTTTGACAGTACATCTAACACCTTTATGCATGTAATATTTTAACAGTTTTGTACGCTGCATATAACTATTGTATGTGATTCTTCACATTAATGCTTAAGCATATCCACATGCTACGGACTTTGGGCATAAATTTACAGATTCACAGTCTTTACTGTGTTTCACAGTTACGCCTTACTATGGTTGTGCCCACAGCTTTTTCCACCTACATAGTTCGTGGATTTGTTTTTTGTTTGTTAAAAGATTTTGACCTTCTACTGTCGCTCCTTTAGTGTCCAGATTATTCGACACTTAAAATGCACTTTTTGCACACAGTTTGTACATTGTCCATGGGAAGAGTCCATTATAAGCACTTTCACTTTTACATTATATGGCACACATTGTACATCCCGTACAATAAAAGTCTTTATGTTTCAGTACAATTTACGTAGCCAGTATCCCCTCATGCAGAAAGTTGGACCAATTGGTCACCTGGACTATTCAGTTCAGTGTATTTAACCATCATAGTTGCTCTCAACACTGATTCAGTCCCTAGTGTTTACAATGCTTTCTGATAACAGGATCTGAGAGCACATTACTACCAACTATCTAAAGTGTGAAGGATTTATACATTCCACCATGATAGAAATCAAATTTCAATATTTATATTTGACAATTCTGTCATTATGTTTATTCTAAAATTATTTGATATTGATTTATGATTTGCAGGCGCCCATTAGTCACCTAGGGACCATGCAAACTGCTGGTATTTCCTTACTCACATTGTGATTTTATGGAATTTACACTAAGTTCACTGTCCTCATTAGTAATTCACTTTTTGTTGCCATTGTTCACATGCCATCTCATGTATTCATGCAGACATCCTGCTTTCAACCACAGACACATAAATGTACATATACATAAACATTTAGTCACATATTTGCAATACACACATGAAAAATAAAAGAATGAATGTAAAACTAATGAAATAACCTTACACTATTGTAACTACTTTTGCTTTGTGATCTTCATTTTACGACGAATAATCTTATTCATTCCTTTGACACAAAGGGTTTCAAGTCTTTGTGCAGGTAGAGACCGCGCACCTTTTGTGTCTCAGGATTTTCCAAAACATAACATCCCTCATGTGGTATATTAATAATCCGATGTGGACCTGTATATAACAGTTGCCACTTCTTGTTAACCTTAGGTTGGGTTCTTACAGGCATAACTAATTTGTTAATGTCTCAGGCATCCAGCTCTAACCACGTACTTCCACCTGTTTTCACAACTGTGAGCAGAGGGCTGCTACATGGCAATAATGAATGTGCTATTATCTGCCACTTAAGCCTTTGTTGAATCTCTTTAGATACAGTTTGCTTTTTAGCCCATGGCATGGAATACATAGCGTAGCAAAACGTATCATGCGGTTTAATTTGCATGTCATAAGTGTATCCACTTATTACACCGGGTTTCTCGGAGAATACCTGACTATACTTGTTTAGCAGGTGAGCCCATTCATTCTTTTGTTTATAGTTGAGGTAACTCGGTTCCGATCCCTTACTTCAATATCTTGTCCTATTTCTTTTGTTTCAGATTCAGTATCTTCGACTACCTTATTGTTGGACTGACCCCAAGTTTAAAGAATATGTAACAAATTACAAAAAAAATATATAGAAAAGTAATTACAAAAGTAAAATTACTAAGTAATGATAAATTAATAAGAAAACTGGGCAATAAATCAAAAACTATTTGGGAAATTGTGAAAAGGGAAACAGGTAAGGGACTCAAGGATCACGAAATAGTACTAAAAAATAGTGAAAATATTGAATTAAAAGATGAAACTCTGGCAAATTACATTAACAATTACTTTTTAAGTGTACCAGTGTCATTAAGTAAAAACTTTACTAAACATGAGAAGTTAACACCCCCAAAAGTAGACAGTAGTATGTTGTTAACTCCCACAAATGATAATGAAATATTAAAGGTGATAAAGAGTCTAAAATCAAAAATGTCTGCAGGTGTGGATGAAGTGCCTGTGTCAATAATAAAAAAAGTTGCCCAAGAAATTATAAAGTCCCAGGTACATATTGCCAATTTGTCTTTCAGCGAAGGTGTGTTTCCTGAGAGGTTGAAAATCTCTAAAGTTAGACCTCTGTTTAAAAAAGGAGATCCATACAAGGTAGAAAATTATAGACCAATATCCCTTCTCCAACCATTTTCAAAAATTCTAGAGAAATTAATGAAAACCAGACACATAAATTACTTAGATGCTCACAAACTTCTAAACTGCAATCAACATGGCTTTCGCTCGGGCCACAGCACAGAATCAGCTATCCATGTCTATACCAAAGAGATTGTCAGGAGTCTCAACACTAAAAAATGGGTAGTGGGAATTAACTTAGATTTATCTAAAGCTTTTGATACAGTAAATCACAAAATTCTGTTAAACAAGATGGAGGCGATAGGTGTAAGGGGAGTTGTGAAGCAGTGGTTTGAATCTTACCTTCAAGATAGAACTCTAGGTGGTAGAAATCATCGCAGAACATAAAAATCAGAAAATCAAGTGGGTCTCAGATGCCAAGAAATTGGAAATAGGTGTAAATTTATTGCCAAAAATTTTAATTTATATGTCTAAATTTGTACTTTTAAAAAATGCCTTGAAAGTGATATTCCATTATTATGTCTGTAGTACTTGTACTAGTATGATAACTTTGTTGTGACAACTCCTACATCATGTAAATGATATACAGGAAGATAATAAAATGAAATGAATGAAATGAAATGTAAGTCCCCCAGTAGAAGTCATTTTGAACAGAGATATAAACCTGAACCTGCCTACAGTAATTATTGTATGTGGCAGTAGTCATTATCAGTGCCAGTTCAATAACCATATTGTGGTTTTTCAAGGTGCATGTTGCACGAGAGAGGTCTATCTTTGCATTCCTCTCATGCAGCATATTCAAAACCAGGATACAGGATACCGCTAAGTTCTTAATGACCAAGAATGAGTGTTTCATTGCTTCTTTTTCCATGTCTAGGAAGGCCTGTACCTGCCCCCTTACAGTTTTGCGTTAGTAAAATTGGCAGTTTCTTAACCTGGTCTATGCATTTATAATATTTATGATCCATAACTGAAGCACTTGCTCCTGTATCAATAGTGAGAGTTACAGGTCTTTCGTTTATCTGAGCCTTAAAAGCAGCTTGTACTAACTCAACCCTTTGTTGTTGTGTCTGTCTCAGTTCAGCAATTAATTCCTCCCTGAGTTTTTCGCCTTCATTATATCTCAGCATGAATGCTTGCACACTTTGCCTGCCTTTGCCCTGTGCCAAACCGACTCTACGTGGAAGGCCTACATAGGTCGGTTGGAGTTTCCCACCCAAAAACATCCGGGTTGCAGCTCTTCAACCTATTCCACAACACATACTGTTTCATTTTGTTTCTGTTGTTGCTGTTTTGGCACATATTATGGTAGTGGTGTCCAATGCTGCTGCAAATGTGGTGGCGGCTTTGCTATAACTTTTATGTTATACCAATGGCACATTCTGGTCAGTGGAAGTGTGCTGTGTCTACCAATTTGGAGGGCCAAATTTTTGCCACTGCTCATTTGCCGTTCACATATTTTTGTTAGCAAAGGAGGTGTTAAAACTTCCTTTGTTCCTCCATTTCCTATTAAAATTTACGTTTCCGGTTTATTCGGGAATGGTTGCTACTTCCATTGTATTGGTCGCCAGCCAAACCACTGTGACTATTCTGTTTGTTGCTACTGTGGTCGACGTGGTAATCACTTTCTCTATTCTGTTCATCTTTTCTGGAACTGTTTCCATTTGGATTTCTTTGCTTATTGTTACTATTGGTCGACCCTTGTCCACCATTGACAAATTCATTTTGCCTGGCATCTTCTTGTATTAAATCCAATTAATCTACAGTGGCCATAAATTGTTCGAGGTATGTATCAGGCACATGAACAAGCTTATAAAATGCCTTCTCTGAAAACTAATTAGAACAGATGCTTAAGAACCCCACTCATGATGAAAATATATTGGATCTAATGGCAACAAATAGAGCAGATGTCTTTGAGGATGTCCACATCAAAACTGGTATCAGTGACCACGACATGGTTATGGCAACAATGATTACCAAAATACAAAGGACAACTAAAACAAACAGAAATATATATATAAAAACAAAGATACTGTAACTTACCAAACGAGAAAGCGCTGGTTGATAAACACAATAAAAAACACACGCACAAATTTCAAGCTTTCACAACCCAAGGTTGCTTCATCAGGAAAGAGGGAAGGAGAGGGAAAGTCGAAAGGATGTGGGTTTTAAGGGAGAGGGTAAGGAGTCATTCCAATCCCGGGAGTGGAAAGACTTACCTTAGGGGGAAAAAAGGGCAGGTATACACACGCGTGCGCGCCCCCCCCCCCCCCCCCCCCCCCCCCACTCACACAGATATATATATTTTTCCCATGTGGAATGTTTCCCTCTATTTTTATATATATATAAATCATTAATGTCATATCTAAGTGAGGAATTTGAAACTTTCAGACAGGGCATGAGCATGTAGAGGAACTATGGGTCAAGTTTAAAACAATAGTTGACCATGAAGTTCATACATATGTACCCAGTACAACAGTTCGTAATGGTAGGGAACCTCCACGGTATATGGTCAATATGAGGAAACTTCTAAAGAAACACAGATTGCTACAGAATAAGTGTAAAACAAAGTGTAAGGCTATAGATAGAGAGATGCTGATTGAAATGCATTTGGCAGTCAAGAGAGCAATGCGTGATGCCTTCAGTAACTCCCACAGCAGAATATTGTCAAATGATCTTTCACAAAACCCAAAGAAATTCTGGTCATATGCAAAGGCTGTTAGTGGCACCAAAGTTAAGTTCCAGTCCCTAGCAAATGAGACAGCAACTGAAACTGAGTGTAGCAAAAACTGAAATGCTTAACTCCATTTCCTTTACAAAGGAAAACCCACAAGAATTGCACATATTTAATCATCATACCACTGAAAATGTAGTAGTAGGTTTAATAATGAATAAAAAAATAGGAATGCGGGTAAGCTACTACAAACAGCACAGTGAACGCATTATTGTGGCCAAGATAGATACGAAGCCCACACCTACCACAGTAGTACAAGTTTATATGCTGACTAGATCCACAGATGAAGAGATTGATGAAATGTATGATGAGATAAAAGAAATTATTCTGATAGTGAAGGGAGACGAAAATTTAATAGTTACGGGTGACTGGAATTCAATAGTAGGAAAAGGAAGAGAAGGAAACATAGTAGGTGAATATGGAATGGGGGTAAAGAATGAAAGTGGATGCTGCCTGGTAGAATTTTGCACAGAGCATAACTTAATCATAGCTAACACTTGATTCAAGAATCATAAAAGAAGGTTGTATACATCGAAGAAGCCTGGAGTTACTGACAGGTTTCAGACAGATTATATAATGGTAAGACAGAGATTTAGGAATCAGGTTTTAAATTGTAAGACATTTCCAGGGGCAGATGTGGACTCTGACCACAATCTATTGATTATGAACTGTAGATTAAAACTAAAGAAATTGCAAAAAGGTGGGAATTTAAGGAGATGGGACCTGGATAAACCGACAGAACCAGAGGTTGTAGAGAGTTTCAGGAGGAGCATTAGGGAACAATTGACAAGAATGGGGGAAAGAAATACAGTAGAATAAGAATGGGTAGTTTTGAGAGATAAAATAGTGAAGGCAGCAGAGGATCAAGTAGGTAAAGAGACGAGGGCCAATAGAAATCCTTGGGTAACAGAAGAGATACTGAATCTAATTGATGAAAGGAGAAAATACAAAAATGCAGTAAATGAAGCAGACAAAAAGGAATACGAACGTCTCAAAAACGAGATCGACAGGAAGTGCAAAATGGCTAAGCAGGGATGGCTAGAGGACAAATGTAAGGATGTAGAGGTTCATATCACTATGGGTAAGATAGATACTGCCTACAGGAAAATTAAAGAGATCTTTGGAGAAAAGAGAACCAGTTGCATGAATACCAAGAGCTCAAATGGAAACCCAGTTCTAAGCAATGAAGGGAAAGCAGAAAGGTGGAAGGGGTATATAGAGGGTCTATACAAGGGCGATGTTCTTGAGGACTATATTATGGAAATGGAAGAGGATGTAGATGAAGATGAAATGGGAGATATGATACTGCATGAAGAGTTTGACAGGACACTGAAAGACCTAAGTCGAAACAAGGCCCCGGGAGTAGACAACATTCCATTAGAATTACTGACAGTCTTGAGAGAGCCAGTCCTGACAAAACTCTACCATCTGGTGAGCAAGATGTATGAGACAGCCGAAATACCCTCAGGCTTCAAGAAGAATATAATAATTCCAATCCCAAAGAAAGCAGGTGTTGACAGATGTGAAAATTACCGAACTATCAGTTTAATAAGTCACCGCTGCAAAATACTAACGTGAATTCTTTACAGACAAATGGAAAATCTGGTAGAAGTCGACCTTGGGGAAGATCAGTTTCGATTCCATAGAAATATTGGAACTCGTGAGGCAATACTGACCCTACGACTTATCTTAGAAAATAGATTAAGGAAAGGCAAACCTACGTTTCTTTACATTTGTAGACCTAGAGAAAGCTTTAGACAATGTTGACTGGAATACTCTCTTTCAAATTCTGAAGGTGGCAGGGGTAAAAGACAGGGAGTGAAATGCTATTTACAATTTGTACAGAAACCAGACGGCAGTTATAAGAGTCGAGGGACATGAAAGGGAAGCAGTGGTTGGGAAGGGAGTGAGACAGGGTTCGCCGATGACATTGTAATTCTGTCAGAGACAGCAAAGGCCTTGAGAGCAGTTGAATGAAATGGACAATGTCTTGAAAGGAGGATATAAGATGCACTTCAACAAAAGCCAAACGAGGATAATGGAATGTAGTCGAATTAAGTTGGGTGATGCTGAGGGAATTAGATTAGGAAATGAGATTCTTAAAGCAATAATGGAGTTTAGCTATTTGGGGAGCAAAATAACTGACGAGGGTTGAAATAGAGAGGATATAAAATGTAGACTGTCAATGGCAAGGAAAGCGTTTCTGAAGAAGAGAAATTTGTTAACATCGAATATAGATTTAAGTGTCCGGAAGTCATTTCTGAAAGTATTTGTATGGAGTGTAGCCATGTATGGAAGTGAAACATGGACGATAAATAGTTTGGACAAGAAGAGAATAGAAGCTTTCGAAATGTGGTGCTACAGAAGAATGCTGAAGATTAGATGGGTAGATCACATATCTAATGAGGAGGTATTGAATAGAATTTGGGAGAAGAGGAGTTTGTGGCCAAACTTGACTAGAAGAAGGTATCGGTTGGTAGGATATGTTCTGAGGCATCAAGGGATGTCCAATTTAGTATTGGAAGGCAGCATGGAGGGTAAAAATCGCAGTGGGAGACCGAGAGCTGAATGCACTAAGCAGATTCAGAAGGATGTAGGTTGCAGTAGATAGTGGAACATGAAGAAGCTTGCACAGGATAGAGTAGCATGGAGAGCTGCATCAAACCAGTCTCAGGACTGAAGACCACAACAAAACCAACCACTGAAAAAACTTTCCCCCATGAACCATGGACCGTGTCGTCGGTCGGGAGGCTTGCGTGCCTCAGCGACACAGATAGCCATACCATAGGTGCAAACATGACAGAGGGGTATCTGACGAGAGGCCAGACAAATGTGTGGTTCCTGAGGAGGGCCAGCAGCCTTTTAAGTAGTTGCAGCAGCAACAGTCTGGATGACTGACTGATCTGGCCTTGTAACATAGTGAACAGTGAAAGCAAGGGGAAACTACAGCCGTAATTTTTCCTGTTGGCATGTATAGTTAAATGATTATGGTGTTCTCTTGGGTAAAATATTCCGGCCAGGTAAAGTAGTTCCCCGTTCAGATCTCTGGGTGGGGACTACTCAGGAGGACGTTGTTATCAGGAGAAAGAAAACTGGCGTTCTACGGATCGGAGCATCGAATGTCAGATCCCTTAATCAGGCAGGTAGGTTAAAAAATTTAAAAAGGGAAATGGAGAGATTAAAGTCAGATATAGTGGGAATTAGTGAAGTTCAGTGGCAGGAGGAACAAGACTTCTGGTCAGGTGAATACAGAGTTATAAATACGAAATCAAATAGGGGTAGTGCAGGAGTAGGTTTAATCATAAATAAAAAAATAGGACCACCAAGTTTATATGCCAACTAGCTCCTCAGATGATGAAGAGATTGAAGAAATGCATGATGTGATAAAGAAATTGTTCAGATAGTGAAGGCAGACAAAAATTTAATAGTCTTCGGGGACTGGAATTCGATAGTAGGAAAAGGAAGAGAAGAAAACATGGCAGGTGAACATGGAATGGGGATACAGGATGACAGAGGAAGCCGCCTGGTAAAATTTTGCACAAACCATAACTTACCATAGCTAACACTTCATTTAAGAACCATGAAAGAAGGTTATATACGTGGAAGAGGCCTGGAGACACTGGATGGTTTCAGATAGATTATATAACGGTAAGACAGATATTTAGGAACAAGGTTTTAAATTGTAAGACATTTCCAGGGGCAGATGTGGACTCTGACCACAATTTATTGATTATGAACTGTAGATTAAAGCTGATGAAACTGCAAAAAGGTGGAAATTTAAGGAGATGGGACCTGGAGAAATTGAAAGAACCAGAAGTTGCAAAGAGTTTCAGAGAGAGCATTAGGGAACGATTGACAAGAACAAGGGAAAGAAATACAGTAGAAGAAGAATGGGTAGCTTTGACATATGAAATAGTGAAGGCAGCAGAGAATGATCATGGCTAGTAGAATTCCTTGGGTAACAGAAGAGATATTGAATTTAATTGATGAAAGGAGAAAATATAAAAATGCAGTAAATGAAGCAGGTGAAAAGGAATAAAAACGTCTCAAAAAATGAGATCGAGAAGAAGTGCAAAATGGCTAAGCAGGGATGGCTAGAGGACAAATGTAAGGATGTAGAGGCATATATCACTAGAGATAAAATGGATACCACCTACTGGAAACTTAAAGAGACCTTTGGAGAAAAGAGAACCACCTGTATGAATATCAAGAGCTCAAATGAAAAACCAGTTCTAGGCAAAGAAGGGAAAGGAGAAAGGTGGAAGGAGTGTATACAGGGGAGATATATTTGAGGGCAATATTTGAAAATGGTAGAGGACGTTGATGAAGATTAAATGGGAGATATGATAGTGCATGAAGAATTTGAACACTGCAAGACCTAAGACGAAACAAGGCCCCAAGAGTAGACAACATTCCATTAGAACTACTGATAGCCTTGGGAGAGCCGTCGTGACAAAACACGACCATCTGGTGAGCAATATGTAAATACCCTCAGACTTCATGAAGAATATAATAATTCCAATCACAAAGAAAGCAGGTGTTGACAGATGTGAAAATTACCAAACTATCTTTTTAGTAAGTCATGGCTGCAAAATACTAACACAAATTCTTTACAGATGAATGGAAAAACTGGTGGAACCTGATCTTGGGGAAGATCAGTTTGGGTTCTGTAGAAATGTTGGAACATGCAAGGCTACACTGATGCTACGAATTATCTTAGAAGAAGATTAAGGAAAGGCAAACCTACATTTCTAGCATTTGTAGACTTAGAGAAAGCTTTTGACAATGTTGACTGGAATACTCTCTTTCAAATTCTAAAGGCGGCAGGGGTAAAATACAGGGAGCGAAAGGCTATTTACAATTTGTACAGAAACCAGATAGCAGTTATAAGAGTCGAGGGGCATGAAAGGGAAGCAGCGGTTGGGAAGGGAGTGAGACAGGGTTGTAGCCTGTCCCCGATGTTATTCAATCTGTATATTGAGCAAGCAGTAAAGGAAACAAAAGAAAAATGTGGAGTAGGTATTAAAGTCCATGCAGAAGAAATAAAAATGTTGAGGTTCGCCGATGACATTGTAATTCTGTCAGAGACAGCAAAGGACTTGGAAGAGCAGTTGAACGGAATGGACAGTGTCTTGAAAGGAGGATATAAGATGAACATCAACAAAAGCAAAACGAGGATAATGGAATGTAGTCAAATTAAATCGGGCGATGCTGAGGGAATTAGATTAGAAAATGAGACACTTAAAGTAGTAAATGAGTTTTGCTATTTGGGGAGCAAACTAACTGTGATGGTCAAAGTAGAGAGGATACAAAAGGTAGACTGGCAATGGCAAGGAAAGCGTTTCTGAAGAAGAGAAATTTGTTAACATCGAGAATAGATTTAAATGTTAGGAAATCTTTTCTGAAAGTATTTTTATGGAGTGTAGCCATGCATGGAAGTGAAATATGGATGAGAAATAGCTTAGACAAGAAGAGTATGGAAGCTTTTGAAGTGTGGTGCCACAGAAGAATGTTTAAGATTAGATAGGTTGATCGCCTAAGTAATGAGGAGGTACTGAATAGAATTGGGGAGAAGAGCAGTTTGTGGCACAACTCGACTAGAAGAAGGCATCGTTTGGTAGGACACATTCTGAGGCAATTTAGTACTGGAGGGAAGCGCAAAGGGAAAAAAACCATAGAGGGAGACCAAGGGATGAATGCACTAAGCAGTTCAGAAGGATGTAGGTTGCAGTAGTTACTTGGAGATGAAAAAGTTTGCACAGGATAGAGTAGCATGGAGAGTTGCATCAAACTGGTCTCTGGACTGAAGGGCACAACAACAACAAACAACCACTGAAAAAAGTCAATGAAATAAGTGTTAGTTTAAGTGGGGTTGAGAAACAGCTGAAATAATTAAAATTGAACAAAACTGCAGGACTTGATGGATTGCCTGTTAGATTCTATATTGAATTTGTGGCTGAGTTAGCCTCTCTTCTAATTCTAATCTGTCATAGATGCCGCAAACAAAAACCCGTGCTCAGTTCTTGGAAAATAAGCACAGGGCAGACCCGTCTACAAAAGGAGTAGTAGAAGTGATCCACTAAACTACCGTCCAATATCCTTGATATTGATTTGTTGTAGAATCTTAGAACGTATTCTAAGCTCAAATACAATGAGATATAGCAAACAGTTGACCTCCTCCATGCCAAGCAACATGGATTCCAAAAACATCGATGATGTGAAACGTAACTCACACTTTTCTCACATCACATACTCAAAGCTTTGAATTAAGGCAATCAGGTAGATTATTTATTTCTTGATTTCTGGAAAGCATTTGACTCAGTGCCACATTATTGTCAAAAGTATGATCAAATGTGTTATCAAGTGAAATCTGTGGCTGGATAGAGGGCTTTTTGGCAGGGAGGATGCAGCATGTAATTTAAATCAAGAATCATCGTCAGATGTAGAAGTAACTTCAGGTGTGTCCCAGGGAAGTGTATTGGAACCCTTGCTGTTCATGTTGCAGAGTATTAATAGTAATCTCAGACCTTATGTTGGTGATTCAGTTATCTATAATAAAGTACTGACTGGAAGAAGCTGCATAAATATTCAGTCAGATTTTGATAAGATTTCAAAGTGGTGAAACATTGGCAACTTACTTTAAATGTTCAGAAATGTAAAATTATGCACTTCACAAAACGAAAAAATGTAGTATCCTATGACTACAACATCAATGAGTCACTCTTAGAATTGGCCAACTCAAACAAACATCTGAGTGTAACACTTTGTAGAAATATGAAAGGGAATGATCACACAGGCTCAGTCATGGGTAAAGCAGGTGATAGATTTGGTATTTTGGTAAAATAGTGGGGAAGTGCAATCAGTGTATAAAGGAGATTGCTTACATATCACTCATTTATTTATTTATTTAGCACCTGTATTATCACATCCATGATATTGGACTTGTCAAAGTACAGAACAGTATAAAACATTACATATTTACATCATGTACAAAATCTTATCATTGGTATCAACACATCTTTATATCAAAAACATTATTTTGCTTACATACATACAGATAGAATAAAAGCTTGCAAAACCCCTTGGTTGATTTTACTAAAACTATTAAATACCAGTACTTAAGTTAACTAGACACAGTAACATATGGCAAAAAAGCAAGATGCATAATTACATACATTCATGGATAAAACAAATTGTTTTTATCTAGGAATGGTTGATAATTATGAATTTTTATTTAGATAGTTATGAAGCAGACCTACAAATTTGAGCAAAATTCCAAGTATTCATTAATGCTGTAGAAGCTATTGTTTATTAGTAGATTTTTTAGTTCTTTTTTGAATGTGTTACTGTTTGTTTTTTTATGCTATCTGGCAATGGTAAAGTCATGATTTTTAATTCCTTAGAGATACCTCTACATGGTGCTGTGTAAGCAACATCACTAATTAATCTTACAGTTGTCTTTTGGAGCTTAGAAGACTGCTTTGCAAAAGAGGTATTTCCCCAGAATACTGTACCATACTTCAGTAGACTGTGCATGCATGCATAATAAGCACTTAACACTGTTTCAGTATTGCAGCAATCTATAAGCACTCTTAATATGTAACAATACTTGCTTGATTTTTTGTTAAGCGTTTCTACCTGTTTTTCCCATCTTAGATGCTCATCCACCCACAATCCTAAAAATTTTATGTGATTCTTTTGCTGAATTTCGCTATTCGATAACGTGAATTTTACATTGGTCCTATTTTTGTTCCTTATATGGTTGAAGTTCATCCATACAGTTTTCTTGTCCTTGACAACTAGACGGTTATCTGTAAACCACTTTTCTGCCATTTCTGCTGTTTTGTCGATTTTTTTGCTGCATCTCATAATCATTCTTCAGTTTCATAATGAAGCTGGTATCATCAGCAAATAATATGGTATCAGCTGTTGAAAACTGTTGTGGTAGATCATTAATAAAAATCAAGAATAACAATGGTCCCAATACCAAGCCCTGGGACATCCCATAATTAACTTTTTTATATTTATAATGGTACACATTTCCATCCTGGGAAATTTGTACTCTTTGTTTCCTAGCAGTTAAATATGACTTGAACCGCTCGTAGGAAATACCACAGACACCACTGCAAAAGTGGACTCATCTGTGAAAGAAAATAATGAATTTATAACATGCTGGAACTGTAGTCAGTGCTGCGTTCAGAACTCAGATAACTATCATAAAGCAAAAATTTGTGACTGTAGGTGTGAATTATCTGTACTAGTCGGTGATATGGTAAGTGAAACCCAGAGCCTAAAGGCTGAAGTTACTCTCTTAAATAAGAAGGTGTGTGAATTTGAACAACAGTGCCTGATGAACAACTGTAGGCCTAAACTAAAAACCAAGGAAAGCTTTCTTGCCGTCATTACTCAAAACAGGTTTCAAATTCTCAACGAAATAGTGGAACAAGAACAAATTCAGTCCGTGCAAACTAGAAGTAATCCTTCAAGCAGCAAAAAAAAACTGTCAGTGATAAGTTTAGAAAACACCAAGTCCCAAACTCGTGTGCAAAACGTGAAACTGAACGTAAACAAACTGTCCAAGGAAATGGAATCTGTGAAATTACCTGCAAGAAATCATCCCTAGAGAAAAACAGAAGAAATGAAGACAATCAGGAACACAAGCAGGGCCGGATTCTATTATATGGAGACAGCCATGGACGTGCAATAGCACAAAACATCGCAAATATGCAAGACAACTTTGCAGCTGTAGGCCATATCCAGCCTGGAGCCCTTCTTTCTGCTGTGGTGAAGCCGTGCATGCAGGATTGTGACTCCTTCTCATCCAAGGACTGTGTCGTTATTATGGGGGGTTTATATGATGTAGCAAGAAATCAAGCAAATGATGCAATTAGACATATGAAAATGGTACTGAGTAAGTTAAATTACACTAAAACAATTGTTGTCAACATTCCACAGAGGCATGATCTTATGAAACAGTCTATTGTGAACTGGGAAGTTCATAAAACAAATGACAGGATTAAAGCTCTATGTAGTAAATTTCAGAATGTGTCTCTAGTAGATGTCAGCTATCTAGAAAGGGAGCTGCACACATCTCATGGTCTGCACATGAACCAAAGATGCAAAAAGATTGTTAGTAGCAAAATTATTGCAGAAGTCAGGCGACCTTGTTCACAAAGTGATGCAAAGAAGTCCATTGCCATGGGGTGGTACAACCCACCTCAACAAAATCTGCCACAACACCAGCCACCGCTGGCAAGCCAGGGAAACTTGTAAAGCCTGCTGGCCTCATTGCTAGTCCAAAATTATCCTCTAAGGTCCAGCAGGTAAAACTCAGCCTTAAAATCATACACCAGAATCCTGGTAGTCTTAGAAATAAGCATAATGATCTAGATGTAATTTCACGGATTGACAAACCCAATATATTAGTTGTAACTGAACATTGGTACAACGAAGCTCTGATTAGCATTAGTCAACCACTGTGTATGAAATTCTGCACAGCCTTTAGCAGAAAAGACAAGACTGGGGTAGGTGTAGCAATTTTCACTGTAAATGAAAGTAATTGTAATGTTATTGATGTGAGTGCCTTCTGCTTGGAAGGAGTCTCAGAATTTGCTGCAATAAACCTAAAATGGGGTAGAGAACATAACAGTTATCGGTGTTTACAGGCCACCTGCAGCAAATACAGATACCTTTTTTGTAAATCTTTCTGACTTCTTGTATATATAGACACAACATTTTCTGGGCCAAATGGTCACGTAAATATTATAGTTACAGGGGATATAAATATAGATTTATTAACAAATTATGTCAGCACCAAAAAGTTACATTGTCTGTGTGATGAATTTAACCTGACCCCACTCATTCGGGAACCCACTAGAGAAATTGGCAATAGTAAAACATGTCTTGACAACATAATAACAAACATGACCCACCTATCCCACAGTGCATCAGTTTTAAAACTAGCCATCTCAGATCACCATGCAGTACAGCTTAAATTAGAGCTCCATGAGGCCCCCACTGTCACCACAAAGCAACAGTTTGTAACTAAAAGAATAATGTATAATGACAACATAAATAGACTAAACTGCATGCTAACACAAATAAAATGGTTTGAAAATAATAGCTTTTCATATGATAGCTTTGCTGCTGACTTCTATTACTACTTTGATACCACATGCCCAGTTGTAATCACAAAAATGAAACAAACAAAAAATATAAAGAAAAATATTTGTGTAAATAGTAATGTCACTGAAGTGAGGGAAAAATTAAAACTGCTCCACAGTGCAATGCTGAATAATAGAGAGATTCCTGAGCCAAAGGAAGCCTTCAAAATATATCAAGCATACTATAAGGACTTACTCACACAGACCAGGAGCAACTATGTTGCAAATAAGCTTCAAAACTCACACAACGTAACTGCTGGCATCTGGGCAGTCATAAACAGTTTTAGAACCTGCAATGACAAATCCTGTATGGACTTTACTATTAACCACAATGGCATGCTCATAAAAGACCAACTGGAAATTGCAAATATTTGTAATGAATATTTTTCTTCTGTAGGGGAAGCCATAAATGACAAACATAAAAACATGCACTACAGTTTTAAAGGTAATACATGTGACCATAGTATATATCTAGCCCCCACAAACTGTGCAGAAATAATGGGCATCATTAGCTCTCTAAAACCCTCTAGTTCAGCTGGGCATGATGGCCTAAATGCCAATGTTTTAAAAGCCTGTAGCCAAAATGTCTCTGTACCTCTGTCTGTAGCAGTCAACAATATAATAGAATCAGGCACCCTTCCATACAGACTAAAAATAGCACAGGTAACACCCATTTTTAAGTAAGGTGACAACAACAAAATAGAAAACTACAGTCCAGTCTCAATCCTTCCTGTCTTTTCCAAAATAGTTGAGAAAGTTATATACAACAGGATTATAAACTTTCTCAACAAACACAACCTGATGTTCGAAAATCAAAATGTATTCCTAAAAGGTAAATCAACTAGCACTGCAGCTGCTCAACTAATTGAAGAGGTGTTAGGGGGTATCGAAAGCAAGGAACATGTGGCAGATGTATACCTAGACCTGGAAAAAGCCTTTGATTGTGTGGACGTTGACATCCTATTAGACAAGCTATGGAACTTAAAACAGAAAGTGGTGTCTACAAATCAGAGATCACTTGCATAAAATATGGCGTGCCCCAGGGCTCGGTGTTGGGCCCCCTTCTGTTCGTGATCTATGTAAATGATATTAAATACTGTACTATAAATTCCAAAATTGTTCTGTATGCCGATCACATGTCCATTGTATGTAAAAAGGAATCATGTAATGAACTAGAGGCCGAGTGTAATAATGTGACAAAAGAAATTGTTCAGTTTTTTAATGAAAGCCACTTAAATGTAAGCACCAGTAAAACATGTTTGATGGAGTTTAAGAAAAGTAGTTTGAATAATGAAATTAAATTATACATGGGCAACGAATTGGTAAAGAAAGAGTCTAGTGTAAAATTCCTTGGCTTAACAATCCAAAGCAACCTGAAATGCGACACACACATTGACTCCCTAGCAACTAAGTTGTCAAAAAATATATTTGCAATAAGTACTATTATCAAGTTCTGTAGAGACACCGTAGTCCTAAAGACTGCATACCATGCTCTTTTCTCCTCTCACTCGAACTATGGTATTGAAATTTGGGGGGCAACAACCAAAGCTAATCTAGATAAGCTACTCATTCTTCAAAAAAGGGGTGTGAGAATAACCTGTGGAGCAAAATATAGGGAATCTTATCGCAACTTGTTCCCAAAAACAGAGGTGTTAACTGTTATAAACACATACATTCTAAAAGCCATATTGCTTGTGAAAAGACTGCACCCAAACACTTATTCAGATTTCTGCCAGTACAATACTAGAAATAAAGAAAGATTTTACATTGGCAGCCACAGAACAGCACTTTACGAAAAGGGGCCTCAGTATGCAGGTATAAAATTAGCTAATGCACTGCTTAGTGCAGTCATGGCTCTTCCTACAATTAAACTGAAACATCAGCTTAAGAAATTTTTAGTAAAACACCCTTTCTACACATTAGAAGAGTACCATACTTATATGAAGAACAACAAATGCTTTGTGAAATTTGTAATTTTGTTGTAAATTAATGACGTATTCAGAAGAATGTGTCTTGTACAAATAACTTTAATCATTACTGTTTCTTCGTACATGTGCAGTCTACCATTCGATGTTGAATAAAGCTATTATTATTATTATTATTATTATTATATAACATCAGTAAATTATGGTTTCTAAAATCAAATGCTGTGCAAAGGTCCAAAAACAACCCACAGATCAGTTCCTTGTCATCAATAGCTTTGTAAACAAGTTTTGGAGAAACTTGAGAGCCGTTTGTGTAGATTTGCCTTTTCTGAAATCATTCTGTGCATTTACAAGAATTTTATTTTTGTTTAGGAAGTCTAGCAATCTGTCATACATTATTCTTTCAATTATTTTCGAAAATACGGATAATAATGACAGTGGGCTGAAATTTTTAATGTCAAACTTGTCGCACTTTTATAAACTGGTATTACTGTTGACTGCTTAAGTTTACTTGGAAACTCACCAGTTTCAAAGGAGTCATTGATTATGTCCACAAGTTGAGATAACATCAAATCCGCAGGTCATTTTACTCTTTAGTTTGCTGATAGCCGTTTGTACTTCTTTGGGTGTTATTGGAGTAGTTACCTTTGTCTTTAGATTATATTTAGTGGTGATCAGTTTTTGGGCTACATTAATGTAATGACCATTAAATATATTAGAAGTGGATCATCATCAATTTCATTTCTGTGTTTTATGGTGATTAGATTACTTGCATTTCCATGTTTGCCTGTATGATTATTAATAACTTTCCACATAGATTTCATTTTGTTGTTACCCTTTTTCATTCATGAATCATTGTGCTTCTTTTTTGCAACAACTATAGCTTCTCTGTGCTTTTTCCTATAACACTTTACATATGGTTTCAAGATAGTATTTTGCTTTGCACACTTATATAGCATTCTAAGACTTTCTAGTGACTCTTTGATTTCACTTGTTATCCATGAATTTGATTTTTTGTTTATTTTCATTCTCTTCAGAGGGAATGAAATATAGCAGTATTTATAATTTGACAAGAACTTGTTGAGTTTTATATCTATAGAATTATTGCTTTCCATGTCCAATTCCGAGAATAGGTTCTTCAATTGTTGACACTAGAAACGTCCACTCCAGCTTGCACTTGGGCGAAAGTTTCACTGTATACAAAGTGGAACCCGAACACTGTAGGGTAGATAAGTTCACTACACGAAGTACTGTTTTGTGTGGTTGCACTTTATTGGTTGCTAGGCGAACCGGCAGCAAAGAGACGTCTGCGCCAGTGTCTACCAGAAAACATACACCTGATCGTAAATCGCGAACATAGACTCGACCACACTTACTGTTATTGTCCGAAACGGAGTGCAACGTGGGATGGTACCCGTTGTTTACATCACAGGAGGTGGCACCGTAGCCTACCTGCGGTTGGAGTTTGGGTAAGAACACGGTGACTGGCATTTGCGAGCTTGCTCCCTGAATCTCGCGTGGAAGAAACAGTAAGGTTGGGTGGGCCTGTGTCCTTGTGGGTAGTTGCTAGGTGACGGAGTATGTGCCCCAGAGTCTTCCACAGAGGCCGATGCACTGTTGTTGTGAGGAGTTGAAGGTGCAGGCAGGGCGGCTAGTTTAAAAAACTTGTTATCAGCAGCACCAGACAAGGGCGTGGCGTCAGAAAGCATCTTAGTGCGGTCATGTCCAGAATGCAGTGCACGGAGCTCACGTTGCCTGGCGGAGTATGCTCTGTCGGCGGCGTGTAAACGTTCATTTACTGACCTATCTTCATACGCAGAAATTGCAGTCTGGACAGGCAAAGGCAGCTTTTCAGTCCAGATTTCTGCGAGCGTGTCATCAGGCATAACTTGCTCATCGACGAGAAGACGGATGCACCGCCACAGCTGGGACGGAGACCTGTCGCCAAGACGCTCTTCGTAGATGAGATGTCGCACATTTTCTCTCCTGGTTTTAGAGACGCGCTCCAGTATCGTTTGTTTCGCCACAGCATACTTCCCTGCTAGGGGGGGTGCTTTGACCAGATCATAAATTAAATTGACGCGGTCGTGAAGATGGTTCATGAGGCAGGCGAAGCGTGCGTCGTCGTCCAAAGTACAGACATTGAATGTTTGCTCAACCAGGTTAAACCAGAACTCCGGGTGAGCGGGTTTGAAGTCTGGTAATTTCGGCAGATTCGGCACTGCAGTCACTGCGGAGGTGCGCCTATTACTTCGGACGGAAGTAGAGCATGCAGAAGATTGCGAGTCTGGATTATTGGCTTCCCGTAATGCGGGAATCGCGAAATTCACTTGACACCGGGGGAGGGGGCGGGGGCGCGGCTGAGAAGCGATGGACGCTCGAACGGTGTGAGGATCGTAGTCAAAATGTGCATTCTCATTGACGTGGTAGCTCGGAGAGAAGCCACAAGTGCTTAAGTACGCCGGTGAATGTCCGTTATGCACACAGTATTCACTCGACCGTGAGTGGTGGGGCTGGTTGTAGATGTCGGAGTAAGTACTATCCAGCACAGAATTGTTGACCTGATTAGAAGCAACACAAGGATCCCACACACGTCCACTAGGATGCACACTTGGTGTGATATTTGCTGTTTGGCGAGCATTGAACACCTGTTGACTAGCCGGCGCGGACGGATACACACGTGGCGGGAACTGATTCGAGTTTGAATTTACTACTGGATTTTTCAAAGTAGCAAAACCTCGCTCGATGCCACGAACTGTATTGAATTGTGTGTTCGACACAGGAGTAGAAATGTTCCGACCAACACTCTGTGGAGAACACGTGGGAAGGTCCAAGCTAACAAAGCCAGAGTCCACGACCGTTGGCGGTTGGAAGAAACTGGCGACACTCGATGAATTCCACTGCATGTTCTGGCTGAAGGATTCCGAAGATTCTTGCGGCATGTCCACTACAACGGCAGGAGTGCTGGAGAGATGTTGCTGGAATCCGGGCGGCGGTGAATGCTGAAAGGCCATTGTCTGGAGCTGAACAAAGGCCCTCACGATCGCGGAGAAACCCGACGCGGTAGGCGCGTAAATAACCTTCAGACGGTAACTCGGACATGTATTACACAAAAACGGGGTCACCAGTGAGGGAATATGGTATAGTTGTAGGTAAACAACTAGAATTCTCTCATATACAGATTTATTCACACTTAGCGTCTACACAGATACAAGTCCGGAGGCTAACTGCCGTTAGCGTCCAACATGCTCTCCAAAGCCCTCTCCTCAAAGATAGCACACTTACGCACAGAACAAATATCGATTTTTATGGCGCTCTACGCCACAGTATCAATCACACTTTGTGAGTTGATTGTAGACTTAAATTCAACACAGAGGCGAATGCAACCTGAAGATTTGGGGAGCAAAACCAGTGGACTTGCCCATTGACAAGCTTGTATGGGTGCAATGGCTCCACTATCTTGCAATTCTTAAAGTTCAGCAGCCAAATTGTGCTGTAATGCAATGGGAACAGTTCTGGCCTGGCAAAATTTCAGTTGAGCACTGTCTTTCATAGTAATATGTGCAACAAAATTGTTAGCCTTGCCTAAACCTTCGGAGAAGAATTAAAGGAATTCTTTCAGCAAGTGAGCTAAACTGTCTTTGGCACTGAATGCACTTCACTGACAACACAATGTCCTGAATTTGAAAGCCAAACAAATCAAATGAATCAAGGCCAAATATGTTCTCACAGTTGCATGATTGTAGCACTGTGAAAGTCACAGTACGTGTCTGCAAGTGATATATGTCAGGCAAAGTACATTTTCTGAGAATGGGAATGTCTTGTTCATTATCAGATGTGTGCTAGTTTTAAGTAGGTGCAAGGAGCCTAACAGTTCATATCTGTTTGACAAAGTAACTGAGGCACTCATGTCCAACTGAAATTTCACACCTTTTTCCACTAAGATGCAATCGAACAAAAAGTTTGTTGGACTGGTGTAGCATTGAAGAAACTGTTTGCTTGCTAGTTTTAGTAATGCCTGCAGCAGGCTTTGAATACACTGCATTGATAACACGGGCCTAGTGACTAGATTTTTGTTAGTGGGCGGAATTCTTATGTTTTTTGCATTGCATACCTATGGATTGTATGTGACCTTTTTTGCCACAAGCGTAACACTGTGCTTGTCTGGATGGGCAATCTTGGCGTTTGTGCCATGAATAGCACTGAGGGCATGAATTAATTCTGTTCATTGATGTAGCTGCCTGTTTAGAGAACTGTTTACGTGGCTTGGCATGTGCATGCTGTTGCTACATGCTGGGCTGATCGTGAGCAAGGGATGACTCAACCTGACAAATTGGTGGCTGTTCAAATTTATCGGTTGCTACAGCACATGGATTATACTGATCTAGAATTTGCACTATGTGATGAAATGATGGATCTGATTGTTTCAAAAGCTGTTCTCTAAGTTTGATATCAGTGGCACTATACATGATCACATCATACAACATAACATCTGAGTATAAAGCACCACAAGCACATCTGAATTTGCATTTACTTGTCATACCCTGCAAACCTGTTACCCACTCACAATAAGTTTGTTCCGACCTTTTCTTGTGACGAAAGAATTGGTACCTAGCTGCCACCACATTCACTTGTTGGTCATAATAGTTAGTTAGAGAACCTACAATCTGATGACAGGAAAGACCACTTGGAGTGGCACTGGGAAACAATTCCTGAATGAGGCAAAAGACTGCACCTCCTATGTTGACAAAAAGTAATGTAGTTTCACAGTATCTGATACTTTGAAAGCAATGATATGGGCTTCATACTGTTGTACCCACTTGAGCCATTCCTCTTCTTTTTCGTTAAATTAATGAAAAGGCAATGTGGCACTTGGAGCTACAGTTGTTGCATGTTGGTCGGGTGGTGACGCTGCATTTGTTGCTTGCTGTACTGTGTTTAGAAGAGTTGCATTCAGCTGTGTCTGAAACTGAAACATCTATGTTAGCTGTGTTGCATCTATCACTTGCAGCTGAGGCGCCTGAGAAGGGGGTGGGAGAGCTGGGTTGCTCATTTTGGAACAGGCAAATGCAATAAACAGACAATGCAAGCAAGAAAAATTAGCACACCAGCAAAGAAAGTTTCTGCAATGCCCACCTGAAAACACTGAATAGAAAAAACACTATAAGAGACACTGGTAAAAAGTAAACACACCCCCGCAAAGAAAAGACAAGATAGAATTAAGGTGCCAGCAAAACGCAAAAGCCCACAACAAAACAAAACAGAGACAAGCTATGTAAGCTGGTGGCTCTGGGTTTGAATCATTAACAGGTTGTTACTATGTTATTGCTCCTATATCATCAGTACCATGTTATTCGTACATTTCATTGCCATGTTGTTGTGTCTACGAATTTTTCATACTTGGTTCGCTAGACAAACAATCAAACAACTCTTATGAATGAGTTTTATTACAACAAGACAAGTACAAATGCTTAACTTTTATCTGAGAATTTTTGTAGTTCTTTATACATGATCACTCACAAGTGCAATTACAATGAAGTGTCGCAAGCAAATGGCAACCTACAAAATAATCAGTCTTCTTCAAAATAGACAAGCACAAGTAACACTTCTGGTCCTAGTGACCACAACTGAACTGCAGTGACTGCTGGTCTCTAACTGAGCTGCATAGAGATTGCTAATAAAGAGGCTATGATGCATCAGCTAATGAAGTGGCTAATGTTGAAGCTGTTATCGAAGTGGGCTGCCACCAGTTGGGAGCGGCACTTACGTCGTCTTCACCTAGGTGCTGCTGCTGTTGTGTTGTCATCCTGGAGGGATGTCGGTCAGCGTGTGATTGGCTGACCTCTTCTCACAGCCTTCTCTTCTCTGTTGTTCCCAACTGGCGTGCGGTTGCTGACTTTATTCCATAACACTTAGGATCCTGTTATACAATGTTTTACTTTTATAACCGAACTGATCTACACATTTTATTGTTAACATTTTCACACATATGAACTGCTTAATGCAGCTGGTGGTTGAAACAAGCTGAGGAGCCAGATGAAGTGTGCCCCACAACATAGGGCAGGGAGGGCTCTAGAGACAAAGTGAAGCCAGCTTCTCTGGAGGAGTAAACCTAACACAAATCTTGGGCCTCCAGGTTGGAGGTTGGGCATGGGGCTAATAACACCACACTGTAAAAAAAAGAATGTTACGGAAATTCAGCAGAAGCCTCAGAAACTGGATGGAAAATAAGTATCATTACCCCAGCAAAGGAAAAGAATGAAGGATCTGACAGTAGCATGATGGAGTGTGAGGACATTGCTTCAGCCTGGAAAAATGAAAGAAATAGCCAATGAAATTTTGAAATTTAAATATGATGTCATACAGCTATAGGAAATAAGACGGCAAGGGAATGGGCAGAGAATAAACTGGAGTAGTCATTGGTGTATAGTGGACCAGAAGAGCAAACAGGCCAACTTGGAACAGGATTTATAACAACTAGGGAAATTAGAAAAGCCTATTAGAATTTGAACCCATAAATGAAAGGATGTGCAGACTCAGACTAAGAGGGAGATTTAAGAATATATCAACAGTGAATGCACACACACCAACAGAGGAAAAAGGGGATATAATTAAAGAACTGTTCTACAAAGACTTGAAAAAAGTATGTTGTGCAGTACCTAAATATGATCTGATGCTATTAATAGATTATAACACAAAAATAGGGAGGAATGAACATCCAAATGGAGTTCCTGGAAAATATTCACTATATGAAGAAAACAACAAGAATGGAGACTTACTATGCCAGTTCACAGCAAGAAATAATATGATTATTAAAAGTACCTGATTCCCACACAAAAGAATCCATCTGGGTACTTGGAAGTCTGCAGTTAATGGAGTAGTCAATCAGACTGACCATATTTTAGTGATTGCACGTCACTCCATGTCAGTTATGGATGCACGGAGATGCAGAAGACCAAACTGTGACTACGACCACTTTGTGATAAAATCAATCTTGAGAGAGAAACTGTCACAAATAGATGGCAACAGAATAGGACAGATGTTGAATTGGAACACTGACAAAATGAAATTCCCTGGTGAAGTAAAAAAATACCAAGTAACACTTAGCAGAAAGCTGAGCAATGAAGAGACCGCAGTAGGAGTAGACAAAAGGTGGAGCACGATTGAAAAAGCCATGAAAGATGCTGCAGAAGAAATAATACGCATAAGAAGGAACAAAAGACCCCAGGAATGGTTTGACAAAGACTGCAGGTCAGCAATAGAGGAGAAGGATGCAGAAGTGCACAGAAGACACACTGGGAGAATATCAGTGTGGCTTTCAACCAGACAGAGGGAACTCTTGATCCAATATTTGTGATAAGACAAGTGATGGAAAAGTTCTATGAATATGATATAGATCTGCATTTCCTGTTCACTGACTTCAAACAAGCCTTTGACAGCATAAACCAGCAAGAACTTTACAGAGTACTGGAAGAAGTTGGTATATGTGCTAAACTAATAAGACTAGTCAGAATGACAATGACAGACATGTCAGCAAAAGTAAAGGTCTTAACAGAACAAGTGACAGCTTCAATTTTAAAAAAGGCATGAAGCAAGGTGATAGTCTCTTGACTGTCCTACTGAACATAGCTCCACATAGTGTAGCAAATTGTTGTGACTCGCCGATCTTTCAAAGTGCCACCGCGCAGTTACGCGTGTCCTCTACATGCAGCGCTGTCTGCCAGCCATGCAGCAGCAGCGCCACCTAAGCGGCCGCTAGACTTGGACTCAGTTCTGATTTGACTGCTTAAGTGTACACACGTCTTACTTTGTTTACTTGATCTGTGACTTACGTGTATTGTGTCGTCCTTGAAACATATTAGTTCAACTTGAAGTTATAACGATTGGCGACAAGGTAGTGAATTTTTCTTTTTCATCATTGACCCACAGGTTTCCATGGCTACTTTAGAGTAACTGTTGCAAGGTCTCATTGAACAACAAACACTTCTCACAAATGCGATTCGTGATTTCGTCGCGGCATCCAATGTGGGGCATTTCTCATCGTTGTCCTTTTCCTCCTTACGACGAGATGGCGGAAGACTGGTCTGATTACGAAAAACGTCTTCGACAGCACTTCTTGGCATTTCATGTCACGGACGACCAAACATGTAAGTCTCTGTTCCTTTCATGATTTCACCTCAAATGTATCGGTTGTTGTCGCAATTGGCTCCTTTGAAAGATCCTGCGTCTTTGTCCTTTGCTGAAAAGTGCTCACTTCTGTCTGTATATTTTCAAAAGCATACGCATATGGTAGCAAATGGAGGCATGGGGTGACGTCGGGGACGTACAACCTCTGTGCGCTGTTGATGAAGCGTGCGGCATGTCCCCGCCAGCCGACGTGGCCGCAGTATGCTCCCAAGCGCAGCCTCGGCCTAACCATAAACAAACCCCTAAGAAACTACAGCAAAACCCACGGCGACTTCCTTCATGTCCGTGGTGTTTTACGAAACATTCATGAGAGGATTGTCCCCAACATTGGGCCGTGTGTCACAAATGCAAAAAGAAAGGTCATGTGTCATCCATTTGCAAATCCGACCGCATACCTGATGTTCATGAACATGATGCTGATTCTGCTTCTGTGTTGTCTGTCAATTGTACTTCTTCCCTTTCAGGGAAGTTATTCCTCACTGTCCAAATACTTGGTCGGGATGTTCGCAGCAGGTGGATACTGGTTCTGCTGCCACTATCATCAATTCTCAGTTGGGTTCTCCATCCTGTCACCTGTCACTAGGCAATTACGGACTTACAATAAACAGAAGATTTATCTCTTGGGACACTTTGATGCCGAGGTATCTTACAAATCTGTCGTTCACACTGTTCCCATATTTGTGGTCGACCATAGTAATGCGGAGAATCTTTTTGGTTTCGATGCCTTTCGCGTTTTTGGGTTCTCCATAGATGACTCTGTCAATCTCGTCTCTGATGCTATTCCTTATGCTCAATTGGATTCCTTGTCGACATTTGCGTCCCTTTTTTCTCCTGGGTTAGGCCATGCAAATGACTTTGAAGCTCATATCATGCTCAAACCCACTGCTTGGTTCTCACTGCTTCAGGGGTCTTACACCCTGTCACTTCCAGCCAGTGGTCCTCTCCTGTCGTTGTTGCTAAGCCAAATGGTCATATTCGTCTCTGTGGCGATTTCAAAGCCACTGTAAATGCTCAATGCCTCATCAACACTTACCTTACGCCTCAGCCTGAAGAATTGTTCACTAAACTTGCTGGAGGCCAGTATTTTTCTAAACTTGACCTGTCAGAAGCTTATCATCAACTTCCTCTCGGCGCTGCTTCCCGGCAGTTTCTGGTCCGTAACACACCTTTCGGCCTCTATCAATACCAGTGATTGCCATTCGGGGTTGCCACGTCCCTGCTCTCTTTCAGCGATTCTTGGAACAATTATTGCTCACTGTCCTTGAGTGTATAAATTACATGGACGACATTGTTGTCACTGGCTCCACCACTGAAGAACATCTTCAGAATCTCCGCACACTTTTTCATGTCTTAAGGTCGGGACACATATGTCCGGACCGTGTCTGTGCCGAGACACATCCGAGTATCGGCCGTCACCCTAACAACGAAATACATCATTAAAACAAATGTAGCGGGCCCCACTTGACCGGGCCGTGCACGGGGAATGTCAACGGGCCGGGGCCGGGCCGGGTGGGATTCGCCGTGTTTAATTTTTCACGTGACGGACATGGCCTGACGGTAGAATTGTCTTGTGAGCTGTGCAACTGTGCAAGACTGTTCTGTGTACAAAGCATGGATGTGGAATGACTAATAGAAGAAGTTCGTAAGTTTCCTGTTCTTTACGATCAGGGAAGTGAAAACTACAGGAATATCGAGTACGAAGACAGAGTTTGGAAGACAATTGCAACAGATCTACAAGCCAAAGGTAAGATAAAAACTATACGAGTTTTAATACCCGAAAGATATTTATTTACTTTTTATTTTACAAAGAGATGTTTGGTTTATGTCATCGTTATATCGCCAAGGTGACATGTTCTTGCCATTCCACAGTCCCTTGTGGAGAATTCAGGAATTTTTTGAGTTGTTCTCGTACAGCAAATGCAGCATCTCTTGATCTCCCACAAATTCGAGGTAGTTTTCGAAGATTTGATGATCTTCCGGATCCCTGCTTTTGATCCATCCTCTGTTCGGGCACCCTATAACCTTCCATTTTTCGAATAAAGTTGTACAGTATACACGCAGCCGTCTCAATCATTGTGAGATTGTGTGGTTATTAGGATCTCCCTGAAGGATTCTTCTAAATATTCGAAATTTCTGTTGCAATATACCAAATGCATTTTCGGATATACTTCTTGCCCGACTCAAACGATAATTAAATATAACCTTGTCATTTGTTAAGTTCTTGCCAGAATATGGTCGTATCAAGTATGTTTTGAGAGGAAAAGCTTCATCGCCTACAATTACCATTGGAAGTTCAACATCAGTTCCGGGTAAAGTTTTACTCTTTGGGACGCTAAGCGTATTGTTTTCCAATGCTTTCCAAGGTTTGAATTTACTAGACTGCCTCCATCAGAGTTTTTTCCGTACGCTACCACATCTATTGCAATAAAATTATAACATGGGTCAACCAGAGCAAGAAGCACAATGGAATATGTTTTTTTGTAATTCCAATAGAGACTTCCTGAGTTGTTTGGAGCCTGTATTGTTACGTGCTTTGCATCTAAAGATCCAATGCAGTTTTGAAACTGCCATTTTGTCCAAAACTCCTCAGATATAGCATTCATTCGGCACAGGCATCACCTCTTCTAACAATAAATCAATAACTGCTATAGAAGTGTCATGGACGACTGCTCCAACTGTGGATTTTCCCAACCTGTAGTTGAAGGAAATAGTTTTAAAGGAATCTCCTGTAGCAAGGAACCTGAAAAAAATTGAACTGTATGAGATGAGAAATACTGCATAATCTATAAAATGTTTGCAGCATTTAAACCTTGTAATATAAATACGCAATTTAAATATTTTTGCTACAGGTGGAATAGGGTTTTTTTTTTTTTTTTTTTTTTTTTTTTTTTTTTTTTTTTTTTTTTTTAAAAAAAAAAGGGGCATCTGTTCGTGACCAACTACAACTAAGGACGACCCTGCAGAAAGGAAAACTGTTTCAGGACAAGCTGCTGTTCATCAACATAAATATAAGTATGAAGATCTCTTAAAGTTCCTGCTACCTTACATGGTAGAACGAGAAACAGTTTCCAATGTTCCTTACACACAAGACAATAATGAGCATAAACAAGAATCAAATACAGATTCCCAAGAGGAACAGTCTATTGTTGAAAACAAAAAAGAGTCTACACAAAAAGACATTGCAGATGAAGAATCGATCATTAAAACCCAGGGTAGTGAAACAGAGAATTTGATAGAGCACACTCAGCATTCCCAGACGTCCTCAGCTCATTCGTCTGTCACTTGCAATAAGAACACATTTATGAAACCACCACTGAAACGAAAATTTCAGCGTGGGGTTAAACCACAAGAATCAGCATCAAGCCAGCTCATGGCTTACATTTTGGCAGAAAAAAAGCTGAAAAACAGAGAGAAATACAAAACCCAGTTGACGCTTTTTGGCTGGTATAGCACCAGCCCTAAAATCGTTGCATTCACTACTTTTTCATCAAGCTAAAAGTAGGATTTTTTCAATTGTACAAGACTTTGAACTGAAGCAACTCATGAATGATGTATCAGTCCATCAATTCACTCCATCATCCTCCAATTCCTCAGCAAAATCTGTTTCAACACCATATCCTTCACCTGTGGAAAACGTGTCAACCGAACCTACACAGCAGCTTTTGGACCTGCAAAGGAATTCCCACAATTCGTATATAAATAACCAAAGCCATCATCCTCCAAGTTCCTGTGCATCCTCATCAGCTTGAGAAACTAATTCACTGAATAGTCCTAATTTGTTTTTCTTAGGGTAGTAGAAATTTAACTGTATTATTTTCTAACTTATGTATTTATCTTTCAATTACTAAAGTAATAAAATAAAAATGCTGTCCTTAAAACTTCTTATTTATTTGTGTTCTGTGTACTTTTCTTTAACCTACCTTAAAAAAACAGCCAGTCGTTCTTTGGGTGAAACTGATACTCTCCAGAAAGTGTCGTTTTTTCTCAGTCTTGGTTCTAGTTTCTTTAAAAGTTCACAGAAGGTGTACTGCGTCATCCTAAAATATTCATAAAACTTAGTCTCATCATCTATGAGATGAGAAAATAATGTTCGAAACTCTCCCTGTACTGGTCTTGTTTTCCAGGCACTGTGGATCCATAATTTTCTTCTTCTTGTTTGCCTTCGTTCTTTTTCCTCTTTGTCTAAAGCAAGTGCTACAAGTCCTAATTCACTATTACGAAAATTAGTGAACATGTTTTACAGCTTTCACAAACAGAAACACAGATCACCGCGTCCGAGTCACTACAAGGAACAACAAAGACACGGACGTGTCCCGGTCATGTGTGGCCCCTGCAGGAACGGACCGGAGCACAGCCGTTACTCATCCGACGCTTGGCCCTGACATGGCCCGGACATGTGTGTCCCGACCTTTACAGACTGCCGGTCTTAAGTGTAATCTTCAGAAATCAAAATTTTTTCAGGCATCTATCACGTACTTGGGGTTTCAACTTTCTCGGGATGGTATTCGTCCGCTTCAGCAAACCATCGCTGCGATCGATGCCCTTCCTTGCCCTACATCTGTTAAGGAACTGCAGGCCTTCTTGGGGAAAATAACCTACCACCACAGGTTTTTACTGTCTGCTGCTTCTGTGGCTCAGCCGTTGCATCGCCTGTTGCATAAAAACATGCCTTTTCACTGGTCCGCGTCATGCGATGGGGCTTTCCAGAAATTGAAGACTATGCTAAAACAGGTCCCGTACCTGGCTACTTATCGACCTGGCCAACATCTTGTTCTTGCCACGGACGCCTCTCAGTACGGGGTTGGTACAGTCCTTGTGCACCGTTTTTCTGACGGTTCTGAACAACCCATTGCTAATGCCTCCAAAACGCTCACGGATGCCCAACGAAAGTATTCTCAAATTGAAAAAGAAGCTTTGGCCATTACTTACGCTCTTCATAAGTTTGGTGTTTTTCTCTATGGATCCAAATTTCATCTTGTTACACATCACAAACCACTTGTTTCCTTGTTTCATCCATCTACGTCACTTCCCGACAAGGCTGCACACCGCCTCCAGCGTTGGGCTCTTTACTTGTCTCGTTTCAATTATGAGATTCATTTCCGGCTGACAGCTCAACATGCAAATGCTGATGCACTGTCTCGCCTTCCCATGGGTCCTGATCTGGCATTCGATAGGGACGAACTTTTGTGTTTCCACCTGGATGTTGCCGAGCAGCGGGTTGTGGACGGGTTCCCCATCACCGGGGACCGGCCGGCGGCTGCTACGGGTTCTGACCCTACCCTCTCCCGGATATTCAGAAGGATTGGCCAGATCGTCCGTCCGCTAGACATCTGATCCGTTGCGGAACTACTACACTTTGTGTTACCATCTCAAGGCTATGGATGGTGTTATCCTCCTTTCCACCGAAAATACTTTGCCGCGTGTTGTGGTACCTGCGTGTTTGCGTGCTTTGCTCTTGCGCCTCCTTCACCAAGGGCACTGGGGTGTCCCTCGCACAAAATCTCTGGCACGCCGTCATGTGTACTGGCCCGGCATCGACTCTGAAATCGCACACATGGTCACTGCCTGCGGCCCTTGTGCGTCAAAGGCCACTGCCCCACAGTCATCTTTGTCACCATGGCCTTCGCCTGAGAAGCCCTGGGAGCGTATTCATGCTGACTACGCGGGACCTTTTTTAGGCAATTATTGGATTCTCGTTATTGACGCCCACTCTAACTTTCCTTTCATTGTCCGCTGCACGTTGCCTACCACCACGGCAACCACAAATGCTCTAGCTCGCATTTTCTCATTGGAAGGGCTTCCCTCTACTCTTGTTACTGATAATGGTCCGCAATTTGCCTCTTCCGATTTTGCGGATTTTTGTGCCCGTCACGGCGTCATGCATGTCACGGCCCCTCCGTTCCATCCACAGTCAAACGGTGAGGCTGAACATCTGGTCCACACATTTAAGGCTCAGATGAGGAAACTCCTGACTTCTTCTGCTGCTGATGATGCGCTTCTCCAATTTCTGGCTTCTTACCGTTTCACCCCCATGGGGGACCACAGCCCAGCTGAGCTCTTACATGGCTGACAGCCCCGCATGCTACTTCATCTTCTGCGGCCTTCTACTTCGCGGCCGCGGGTGCCTTTGCTTGGCCGGTTCACCGCCGGTGACCTTGTATGGGTACGGGGATATGGCAGGCGGCCAAAATGGAGTCCTGGCTGCATCTTACAACACTGTGGCCGACGCCTGTATGAAATCCAGACAGACATGGGTGTTGCAGAGTGTCATTCGGACCAGCTTCGGCCTCGTGTGCCGGCAAAGCCTGTTCCAGATGCCGCTATGCCACCTTCGGCTCTACCTGAAGCTCGGGATCCTGGAATCTCTCATTACTCACAACGCAGTTCTCTCACCATCATCTCGGTGCCAGCACAAGAACCGACGCCAACAGGAGACGTGCCCATGCAGGAACCAGATGACCACCATCTGTCGGAACAACTCTACTCGCCTCCTTCTCCTACGGACGTGGACACATCGCCCATGTCTCCTGTTATAACACATTTTGACCCGTTATCATTGTGGACACTTCCGTCCGTACAGGAAGCCTCCTCCTCGAGACTTCATGGCCAGTCAAACAACACCTATGGACGTTAGCCATCTACAGGCCACCTCCATCAAGACATGTGCAAAAACTTCAAAGGGGGGAAAAGTGTTGTAACTCACCGATCTTTCAAAGTGCCGCTCGCGCAGTTACGAGCATCCTCTACATGCGGCGCTGTCTGCCAGCCATGCAGCAGCAGCGCCACCTAAGCAGCCAGCCAGCCAACGGCCGCTAGACTTGGATTCAGTTCTGATTTGACTGTTTAAGTGTACACACGCCTTACTTTGTCTACTTGATCTGTGACTTACATGTATCGTGTCATCCTTGAAATACATTAGTTCAACTTGAAGTTATAACACAAATAAAATCAACAAAAGAGGCATCATATTTATGAAAACTAGCCAGATATGTGCATATGCTGAAGACATTGCTAGAGTAGGAAGAAATATCACTACATTCCAAGAAACATACTGGGCAATGGAAACAGAAGACTTAAAAATTGGCCTCATAGTAAATGAAAACAAAACAAAATATATGGTAATGTCGCACTCTGAGGCCAGACGAACCCCTAAAGACCTAAACATCAATGGGAAATGCTTCAAAGGAGTGTCCTCTTTTAACTACTTGGGAGCCCTAATAACAAATGATAACAGTATTGGAAAGGCTATAAGAGAAAGAATACAACTAGGAAACAGAGCTTACTTTGCAAATATGCAATTTTTCAGAAGTAGCCTTGAAACAAGAAAAACAAAACTGCTAATATGTAACTCCCTACTCTGCCCAAGTTATCACATATGGGACAGAGATATGGATGTTGACAGAACATGACAAAAACGCACTAAGAACCTTTGAGCAGAAAATACTACACAAAATCTATGGTCCAATGTGGGAGGAAGAAGGCTGGAGATTATGTTACAATGCCGAAATACAAGTATTAATACAAGATAGAGACATAGTAAAATTTGTGAAATCACAGCAAATACAATGGCTAGGACACATGGAGGGAATGGCAGAGGATAGAATTCCAAAGAAAATCATGAAAGGTGTGATCCTTTCAGCTAGGCGAAAAGGGAGAGCCAGAAGAAAATGGATTGATGACATAATAGTGGATCTCACCAGTATGGGAGTCCACTGGTGGAAAAGAGCAGCAAACAACCGAGAAACGTGGAGGAAGATCATTAGACAAGCCAAGGCTCACCAAGGGCTGTAGTGCTACTGAAGAAGAAGAAGAAGAAGAAGAAGAAGAAGAAGAAGAAGATGAAGAAGTGTTACCACTACGTCTAAATTGCTTAATGCCGTTGGCTGTTGAAACAAGGTGGCCGTGGCTATTATGTTATGACCTTCAGCCATAACTGGGAACATGATTGTGAGAATGAAGAACATATATTCTATTTAAGATAGTTCCTGCTGGTGACTTGTAAAAATTCAGTACTATAATCTTGTGTGTTTGTAAACCTGATGCTGTGGAATAGCATGTAAAGAGTTGTTCAACACAATATTCCCGATCTGTAACTTCTGCGACTTAACTTCAGTTTTTTGTATATAAGTTATTGTCTCTTTCTTTTTACTGATTCTATAATGGCATTCTATTAGGTCTTGTCCATTCATAAATAACTGTTCGATTTCAGTTACTTCCAAGTGATGTTCAGAGTATACAGTACCTGTTAATATTCTCTTTGCACTATTTCTTGTATTTGTATTAGAAGTTCATCCTTTTTGTTTAAGAATACTTCTTAAGTTTTGATGAAAAATACTAAATTAGATTCTTTCTGGTCCACAATTTCATCCTACTGTAGGACAAGTGGCTGTTTTAACTCTGACTACATTTATTTTGCAGTTCTTCTGTCAGAAAAATTTATCCCAAAAACACAGAGTGAAAACAACTGAAATTTCTGGGATATGATGGTTAGCACTTTGATCAGACCAGACGCTTCTGGCAATTAGGCAACAAACAGACTCTTACAAGAATCATTCAGATACAGTCTATGCTACATGAGATGTGACCAAATGAGGGGAGAAGAATCAGTCTCCCTGTGTCCGAACACCCCTCCCTTACAAAGGCTTCATAAAAGGAATTGGAGGTTCCTGTTAGCTACATGGCAAGTAGCAAAGTTAAATGTAAATTGGCCTGTGCTGTTATAAGTGTAGCTAACTATTCTTCCATGGTAAACATAAGTGTGGTGGTGTAGACATTTACACCTATGGGGTGGGTGCAATGAAAGTATCTATTCTTAATACTTTTCCCCTTGTAAAATGGTGTAGGCATAAACTCAGTTTTTTGCACACATATAGTTTATTATATGTCATTATCATTCCAAAAGTTACAACTCAATATATGCTTCAGTATTTTCTAGACACTATCTTAAACGAACAGGTACATTTACTACTACCTTCCTAAAGAACCTTGTGAAGAATTGCACATACAAACAGGGTGAAATGCTACTTCCTCTTGCAGCTTGCCTTATTGATTTTGAAGAGTTTTGCTTGAACTTTCACCTCATTGTGGCCACCTTCTCCTCTGATACCAAAGTTGAGGACATCCCTAATCTTTTCATGTCCACAACACTTCTGGTAGTCATTAATTTTCTGTGGAAATTTTTAACTGGAATTTTGGCTCTCTCCTCAAGGCTTAATCATCCTGACATCTCTGAGGCTTCAAAAGAGCATCAAAAGCTTCACAGGATCTAAGAAAAATGTGAAAAAATGGCATATTTTAATCTCTAAAACAAGATAACTTTCATCACTATTACACATAGCTCATAAATGGAAATTCAAAATAGGGAACTACATTCTGTCAACTCTGTATATCTATATTCTATAAGCCACCTTATGCCATGTGGTGGAGGGTACTTTGTGTATCACTGTCACTTCCCCCTTTCCTGTACAAGTCGCAAAAAGTTTGTGAAAAACTTTGTTGGTAAACCTCCACAAGAACTTAAATTTCTCTAATTTTACATTCATGGCCTTTTCATGACATACATGTAGGAGGAACCAATATACTGATTGACTCTTCTAGTACCTAATTTACGGAACAACTGCACCAGATGCTAAAAAGTTCTTTATTTTAGTTCACAGCTGAGTTTGACTTTTGTATTGAAGCTATTTTCTAGTGGATCTGAAAACTGTGCTATGGTAATGCAATAATAAATAATTCTCCAAACATGGAGAAATTAATAATCTTCTAGAAACATATGCTTTTGGAATTTTAATTGTAAACCACAACATGATGCAGAACACTTCTCTTGTAGTATCTGTGACTGGAGTTGGTTGACCATCTCCATAACACTTTTGCATTTACTAAATGATCCTGCAATGAAAAATGCTGGTCTTCTTTGGATCTTCAGTCTCAGACTGATGAGCAGTGTCAAGTTTTGGTCTAATAAGCTTTTTTAACCTACCTCCTTTGGGGTACACTATCTGAGAACTCTTACATAAATCTGTCTGGCATCTGCCTTACCCGCAATCCTTCCCACCCCTCCCACAGTGGTATTCTGCCATCCACCGAACCTACACAATATATTCATCCTTCCTTACACAATCCATGCTCCCCATCCCTTACCTCATGGCTCATACCCTTGTAATCGACCTATTCCTTACACAATCCATGCTCCCCATCCCTTACCTCATGGCTCATACCCTTGTAATCGACCTAGATGCAAGACCTGTCCCATACATCTTCCCACCCCCACCTACTCCAGTCCATTCACTGACATCACCTATCCCATCAAAGGCAGGGCTACCTGTGATACCAGTCATGTGGTCTACAAGCTAAGCTGCAACCAATGTGCTGCATTCTATGTAAGCATGACAACCAACAAATTGTCTGTCCACATTCAATGTGCTGCATTCTATGTAAGCATGACAAACAACAAGCTGTCTGTCCACATGAATGGCTACTGCCAAACTGTGGCCAAGAAAGAAGTGGACCAGCCTGTTGCTAAACATGCTGCCAAACATGATAGCCTTCATTTCAATGACTGCTTCACAGCCCGTGCCATATGGATTCTTCCCACCAACATCAGCTTTTCTGAATTGCATAGGTGGGAACTTCCCCTGCAATACATCCTACGTTCCCGTAACCTCCTGTCCTCTCCCATCCAGCCTGTTCCCTGCTCCCATTCCAGCACTACACAGCCATCATTCCACCACCACACCCAGTACTTTTTATTTCTTTCTTTCTATTGATCTCCTTTTCCACTACTTCCTCCCCCCCCCCCCCCCCCCCTCCGCTGCACACTGCCCAACCTGCAGCACTTCACTGTCTGCCAATCCCACCATACTCTCTCCCCTCTCCCCGCCCCAGCCTCCTCCTTTCCCTCACCCAGTCGCCATTCGCATCATGCACTGGTGCTGCTGCTCGCAGTGTGGTTTCAGTTGCCTGAGACTGCAGTTGTGTGTGTGAGTTGCATTTGCACGAGTGTGTGTGTGTGTGTGTGTGTGTGTGTGTGTGTGTGTGTGTGTGTGTGTGTGTGTGTGTGTGTGTGTGTGTGTGTTGTTGACAAAGGACATTGGCCGAAAGCTTTAAGTGCGAAAATCTTTTTGTTGTGCCTATCTGCAACTCAGCATCTCTGCTATATGATAAGTAGCAATTTTCCTTCTCTAATATTGTTTCATTACATCCTGGATTTTCCATTGTTTTATTTTTACCTGCAAATAGTTTTATGTGGTTGTTCCACTTTAAATTGCTTCATACATATAATCCTAGATATTTTGTAGATGTGATTATTCTGCTGCCATGTAATACAATAAAGGGTCTTTCTACCTATTTATGCACAATACATTAAATTTATTTATGTTGAGAGTCAACTCTCAGTCCCTACACCAAGTGCTGATCCTTTGCAGGTCTTTCTGGATTTCAGTACAATTTTGTAGTGATGACTTCTAAACAACAGCATCAGACATGCAACATCTCACGGAACTACCAATGTTATTCACTAGGTCATTTTTATATACTGTGACCAGTGCTGACTTACATCAGGTTAACCAGAAGTTACTTCTACGACTGGAACTTATTCTCTGTTAAGACTGACATGCTGTGTTATATTTACTATAAATTCTTCAATCCAGTTACATTCTGTCTATTCATATTTTGTTCCTTAGGTGGCAGTGTGGAACTGTATGAAAAGCCTTCTGGAAGGATAAGAACACTACACAGCCTGGGTTTTGCTATCTATTGCTTCCTGGATCTCTTGGATGAGCTGGGTTTCAAATGACCATTCCTTGTGAAATTCATGTTGATTTCTATATAGGAGATTTTTGGTTTCCAGAAATTTCATAATATTTGAGTATAAAACGTTCCAAAATTATATAGTACACTAACATCAATATTATAGGCATATCATTTTGTGCGTCTGACGACCCTTCTTGAAAAAGAGAATGACTTGCACTTTTTCCAATCACTAGGAACACTTTGCCCTTCCAGATACCTACAAAACACTGCTACCAAAAGAGGAGCAACTCCCTTTGCGTACACTATGCAGAATCATACAAGTATCCCATCACCCATAGTCTTTTCTCCGTTGAGTGAGGTCACTTCACTTTCTTTCCGTAGTCACTTAGTTAGATATATGTCATTTTGAAGTTTGTGCAATGATTTAGAGGAGGAAATGCAGTACAATGTTCTTCCTTGAAACAGTTTTGGGAAAAGGTGTTCAGTATTTTGGTCTTCTGTCAATCTTACACCATTTCAATGCCATTATGGCCGCAGAGTGTCTGGATATGTGACTTTGATCTGTTTATTTATTTAACATAATATCAAAATGTCTTAGGGTTTTCTGTCAGTAGACAGAATTTTACTTTCAAATTCACTGAACACTTTATGCATGGCTCTCCTTATGTTAATTTTGGCTTCATTCAGTTTTTATTTGTTTATGGGGCTTTGGCTGTGTTTAAATCTCTTTGCTTTCGGAGCAGCTCTGTAATGCTGTCGAACCATTTTGGATGCCTCCCAAGCAGAATTAGTAGGAGTAAGTGGTGTTGCAGGTAATTGGCCACAGTCATATCTCCAAGACAGAAAACAAAAAGTTCTATTGAATAGCTCAGGTGGAGTATGTGATGTTTCTGCACTTTCTTACAGAGTTCCATTACATGTGGAGTGCCTCAGGGCTCAATTCTTGGGCAGCTATTATTCTTGATTATTATAAATGATATACCATCATGTACAAGCCTGCCATGTAAATTTACTTTATTTGCTTACAACACCACAATTTTTATGAGCAGTAGAACAAATAGTAATCTTGAGGGATCCATTACTCACATACTCTCGGATGTGGTTAATTGGTTCAAGGTGAACGGTCTCTCATTAAATTCCAGTAAGACCAATTTTATTCATTTCTGTACAAAAACAGAAAAGGATAGAAAACTAAGTGTAACATGTGGTAATCAGCTAATAGAAAGAATGGAAACAACAAAATTTCTTGAAGTGCACATTGACAAGAAAATGAACTGGTCTTGCATATTATAGATCTCTGTAAGAGGCTTAGCTCTGCTACGTAGGCTTTATGGGTTGTCATTACATGTGTTGAACCTAACACTGCAAAAGTGGCATACTATGGCTATTTTTACTCACTCGTTGAATACAGCATTATTTTTTGGGGTAACCAGCCATTAGCAAGGAAAGTATTCATTTCTCAGAAGTGAGCTTTAAGAGTTATATGTGGACTGTGCTTAACAGACTCATATAGAAATAGCTTCCAAAAACTTAAAACATGCACAACTACATGCCAAAATATTTTTTCTCTTATTTGTTTTGTCTATAAAAATATAGATATGTTCCAACCAAACAGTAATTATCATGAAAAGAATGACATACACAGCGTGCCTAGAAATCTGAGCTTGGTGGAAAAGGGTGTCCACTACACTGGAACAAAGCTCTTCAGTGCTCTTCCTCCTGAAATAAAGACAGAGATTTATAATAAGAGTAAGTTTAGAAAGCGTTAAAAATATTTCTGCTAGAAAAAGCTTTTTACAGTATACATGAATTTTTAAATAAATTAATTGTAAGATTTTAATATTATATAATACAAGTTGAAATGATGCCACTAAGAATGTTATTTAACTTGAGCTCTATATCCGCTTGCGCCCTGTATCTGCTTTTCTGTTGTGCTTTAATGATTCTACGAAAATATATATCTTCTTTTATCTGTATTGCTGCCCAAAGAAATTGCTGTGTAAATTTTTATATAATTATGTACTCAAATGTCTGTATATGTTATAAGATCATAATTTTGTATATGTAAAAAACTGACTCAGTTGGACCTATGGAACACAAAATAAAATAAAATCAAAGTAAAATCAAATCATAACTTTGATCGGCACATTGTATAGCACTCATGAACTGTGCCAACTTATCGTATTTTCAGTGCCAGAGATGAATGTTTTCTGTTAACTATTCAGGCAATCTGTGTCTTTTTTTGTCACAATTGCTAAGCAAAAATATCTTCCTACCTTTCTTGACATTCTTATTTACAGTTGCATTCAGTGATACAGTAATGACTTTATAATCACTGGTTCTGTGTTCTACAATGAGTCAAAATGTTCAGGCCTACTGGTAAACAGAGATCTAAGAAGTCACTTACTTGAGTTGGTTCTCTGGTTAATTATTTAAGGTAATTTTCTGAAAGCAATTTCACATGATTCCCAGTATCTCCTACCTGCCAGATGACTCTACAAGTCTATACCTGGTAAGTTGTACTCTCCCCTTAATACCATAACATGACCAGGAAATTTATGTGCAACTTTCTTCAAGTTTCCTGTGAAATGTTTGCCATTTTTGATTCCCTTTAAGATTTACCTTTACCCGTACTACATCACATTCAAAATCTGTACTACGTTCACTAGATATTTGCACACTATTTTCATGCTATATACACACCTCCGCAAATGGTGTCCAACCCATCTTTGCCTTACATGTTCCAACCAGAATTTAGAATTACATTGCTATCAACTTCTGGTTTCAGCCAGCCTTCCACCCTTGGTATTATGCAAGTATCATTACCGTTTCCCAGTGTGATTAGTTCTGAGACATTTCATGGACACTCCTGCAGTTAGCTAATACAATATTAACACTTTCTTTCTCCAATCTGCCATGAAGAATGTTACTCTCTGCAGTTAATGAGGCTGATATTCTTCCCTGTCTGAAAGGCAATGGAGGGATTTCTCTAACCTAACAAAACCCACAAAGTCATGCCATGCATACTCCATTATCCTAGTAACTACTTCATGTGTATTGTGCATGCCTGACCTATTAGGAGGGTTCTACAATTCTCTATCTGAGAGCAGAGGCCAAGAAATCCAAAACCAAGATTGCCTCTGGTTTAAGCCTATCACTTAGCTCCAAACCAGGACCATGCTCAGTTCTAGGAATGACGTTGCAAAATACTAGTTGTGCTTCCATGCCACAGCCATTGTTAACTGTCTTCATCAATGAGCCAGCCATCTACACAAACAGAGTATAGGCTTTGAATCCTGGCAGCAGGTGCCATTCGTGCCAGCATTAGTCACGATTTACTGCTGGGTGCACTCAGCACGTATTACCAGCAGGGCCTCTTCCATGTCTTGAACAATACGCCCCCCCCCCCCTCCAACACGGAAATGTAAACAGTGGCCTTCCTTCCCGACGTGTCCACTAATACCCTAAGGGGCTCCATCACCTGCCTCAAAAGACATGGTGTCCTGTGCTGGCTCAGATGTACTTCAAGCATTAGGCAGTATCTCGAACTTGTTTTTAAGGCAGAAGGGGTCACCTGTGTAGCCAGTACTTATTGTGATCTTCTGCCCAGAGATTTGCAATCCCATCACTGTTTGCCATTCACAGTGACTGTGGATCTACCAGGATGAGTACATGGGAATGAAGACCAGTGTAAATGCTGAGTATAAACAGTAACTGTGGCTGCCGCTCGCGTGTCCACTTGATTCCACAGCTCCATTACACAAACTGTAACAAATAAGCAACAGCTTTTTAAAGTAACTGAAAAAGCAGCAGCTTTTTTTTTTTTTTTTTTTTCAAAGTAACAGCTTTCCTGTTACTTTTGTCATGTTATGTTTAGTCTCCTTAAGTAGAAATAATTTACATCAGTTTAATGACAGCTGATCATTGTTACAGTTCCTCGCAATAGCTTTTTCTTATTAAGATACAACTTAACCCATTCCACATTTTTGGAGGCACTCCAAAATCTAGATCTGGAGCAGACGATGAGTCAGTGACATTTTTAAACATAAACATTGTTAAACATAAAATGTAATTTATTTCATAAATTTTAACACTTGGCAACCATTTGAAGCAGAGAGGTTTCCATTGCAACGCTTTGCACAGTGAAGATGAAAAGGCAACACGTCAATTTGATTATATTACTCTTGCTACTTCAAAATGTATTCTCTACCAGTGTTTATGTTTCCCCTCATCCTCAAAAAAGAAGGGTCACTCTCATGTTGTGTAAAGAGCAGCCTTCCTTATTTTTAAAATTTTCCCCAGTCTATCACTCTTTGCTTCCTGAGGTAAGAGCTAATAGTTCCAAAGCACCGAGGATAAAATTACGTTTTTTTCACTTGTAAATGTTCTAAGTAGATTACCTATTCTGTTTCTTTGTAACTTTCTCGAGTATATTTTCCCTTTGATACAATGTGGTGTTGAGTATGTTATAAAACTGTTTGCAGAAGAGGGCAAAATTATGAGAACTACCATTTCATTTTAGACATGCTGCACACCACTGACTGACTTAGGCCTTCAATTTGTCCATGAGACATGGTAGGGTAGCTTAATTGGTACCGCTCTTACTCTGCGAGGCAGTTATTCACATCTATGAGTTTCAGGTTAGCACACAACATAAAAGTAGGCCCTCTCTCACTGTGAAAACAGTCTGAACAGGTATTAATGATCTTCACAAGAGGTAATTTAAATAATGCATTTCCTGTTCAGAGAATGATTGACGAGGATGTCCACTGAACTGTTAACAACATAGTTATTCTTCTCACTCTGAATACATTAAAGGACTGGGAAGAAACTCTAATATGTGGTACACTGGCAAGTATCCGCTGTCATGCAATTCACTGTACCTTGCCAAAAATGGATTTAGCAGGGCCTACACATTCTAGAGCCACACATTATTCCTCTACTTCCAAAGAAGACGGCTTCTTGTAATTTTGCAAGGCCAACGTGAAACAGTAGGAGTCCTTCCTGGAGTTCTTATCATGCCAGTCTTTTCAGCATTTATTACAACTGTCGTCCAACAAGTTGTGGTAATATTGTCTTACTGTCTCATCGACATTTGGATCGCAAATCGTCATACCTGAGCACTTTCTCATTTACAATAAGGTCATCGACGAAAATCTTCGGATTGCAAATAATTTTATGTGCCAAGTTCCGAAGTAATTGCTTTGCAGAAAAACGCCAAAAACATAATCGTTTCGCTGGTTCCTCCATCAGAATCCCGCTCCTACCTTATGAAGAGGTCTTTCTCACACGACAATATTTCCTTTTTATTACATAGTGCTTTACTGCTCCTGTAATATAATTGACACCAGGCAGCTGCTCATAGTATTATTTCTCGAATCAATCAGCAATATATTGTTACTGGTGTTGTGATAAAAATTCGGGTACTTCTACTCCACATCACCCTTTCTTTTAATCCACTATCCAGCTTTGAGCTTTCAGCTTAGCGTTTGGGAAGCAGACATCTTGTGAAGACAGAGACTTTAATTCCTACAAACGCATATTTATTTTATTTTGTTCTCAGGATATAATCATTCTAGAATTTATTCTAAAACAGAAAAATAATTATTTTCTTCCTAATATTTGTCTATTATTTAATTTTAACTTTAGTAATCGATGATGTTATATTATGGCAATCGATACGAGATCTCGTTATTTGCCGGTTAACATTGACCCGCCCAAATTTTGAAACTGGCGCCCGTGTTTGTCAACGTAGACGCCATCTTGTTTAGTTTGTTTACGAATCAAGTGAGTGTGATACTGTGATGCAACGAGAATGATGCGAAGCATCTGAAGTGCAAGTTTTCGGTATTTTTCTTGTAAGTTTGCTTTATCTCAAATGTAGTGAGGTGGCGTAATCACTGTTGTAAATCCATGTCTACTTCAATTACATAAACGATAACTGTATTTTGTGTAACAATTAGGCGCCAAATACGTGTTCACCAAAGTGTACGAAAGATTCCAGGTGTGCATTTAGGATAAAATTATGTCGTGCTTTTATCTGTATTCTGGAATTAGTATTGGCAGCTGAAGTGAATTGTTAAGTGGTATGTACAAGTTTATAATGTGGCAGTTGTATGTAGGAAAATGATGTTACATTTTTGAACATCCTGATCAGCGTTACATTTTAATAAAGTTATTTTAGTATATATCTCTTTATTAGATCGTGTAATATTCGCAGGAAGATAAATTTACAGCCCTATTAAAAATTTCGACGGTTAACATGTTCAGTTTTGATAGGACATTGTATATTCTGTTAGTGTTGGAACGAGGAAGTACCAGCAAGCTATGAAATAATTCTTGTTTACTTGCTGTAGCTACGATCAGTGAATAATTTGAGCGCCCTACAGGAAACATAAGTGATGAATTTCAGTGTCAAGCCAGGTGTGTTGCTTCTATGGCAATTGTTCAGTCAAGTCGTGGTTTTCCAGCAAAACGTTATAAATCTTTTGTAGCTCATTTAGAATTATTTACAAATAAAAAACGTAAAAAAATTGTTGTCGCTATTTGTTTGTGGTTATTATAAGTTTTAGTTGTTGATTGTTAACCATAATTCTCACAAAATACTTAATGTGTTGACAAAGCCCTTAGTTCCATGCTTCTCCCCAGTAATCCCCCTTCTACAGATTCGATTTAACAGCATGGTGCATGTAATTAATGTACATGTGGCTTAACTACATGTAATGCGTGTGATGAGTTCCCAGTGTAAACTGTACACAGGTAATTGCTATCCGTGATAGATTGCTCAAATATTTTCTTCAAATAGGCCTTATTATGTTATTTTTTATGCTGAGGGAGAGCATTTATGCAGAGCATTTACATAAATGTGTTACTAATTTTTATTGTGTTTTGTTTCAGTGTGAGAGACTAAGTGGCAGCCAGATATTTTGTTGTCATGTTTTACGCTCATTTTGTTTTGGCCAAGAAGGGCCCATTGGCCCGCATATGGCTGGCAGCGCACTGGGACAAAAAGTTGACAAAAGCTCATGTATTTGAAACTAATATTGAGAAATCAGTTGATGGAATTCTACAACCAAAGGTATGCTATTTGACAGAGGAACGGTATGTAGTGTTGTTTATCTGTGCTTATTTGCTGAATTAATGCCAGTGTTACAAACTTCAGAAGAGTCCCCCTAATCCGAATCCCGGCAATCTGAACATGAAAAATGCTACTCTGGATATGGAAAACTGTGATGTAAACTGTTTTAATTTGAAGTGTACAGTGAACATGTATTAGAAAGATTGGTGAGAAAACATTACGTTCCAACAATGCAAGAAAAGCTGTCAAACTAAAATACAGTGAGCATTTTATCCCTACTTTTTAGATGACAAAAGCTCATTGTTTTTTTGCGTAATGAAGACAGTCTGTTATATGACGCATAGTTGTGCCATCATCTCATAAACATCAAATCAGCAGGTGTTGCAATGCGCTGTTGCTCCAAATAACGTAGCGTAAGGTCAAGGGCTTCTGCTGTGTCACTGTATGGCACCAGCTCTCCTGTGTTGCTTTCAGCCTCATTGTCACTTCCGTCACAGCAGTCCACTTCTTCCTGGTCTTGAACCACAGCAGCAACTAAATCAGCATCATTAAGATTCTCCACACATGCCCCATCCACTCATGTACGTCTCCTTCAGTAGCTTCTTCACATCCAGGGATTATCTGTATCATATTCAAGAGATGTCCACAGTTTCCTCCACGATTTTCTCGAGTATTTTCTGAAATATTCAGCCATGCTTCAGTGGCCCAATAAACAACATCTTTCACATTGGTCTTTTTTTATTTTGTCCACTAAAGGAATGCTGTCATCTTGGATCAGCATTCTTAAAAATTGTTTTCTGTAAATTAGTTTTAATGTTTGCAGTACACCCTGGTTCATCAGCTGTAGAAGCAGTGTAACATTTGGAGGCAAAAACATCGGCACAATTTCTCATCACATAATTCATCAGTGCTGGGGTGAGATGGCACGTTATCAATCAAAAGGATTGCAAGGGGAGACAAATGATTTTCCTTAGAAAACCATCAAACAGAGGGAACAAACTGGCCATGAAACCATTCTTTGAACAGCTTACAACCCATCCATGTTCTTTTCTGGTTGCAATAATATACAGGCAGGGACTTCATGTTGCAGTTTTTAAAAGCTCTGGGCCTAGCAGATTTGCCAATCAGCACGCTAATAAAGTCACACAATCTTGCAACATTTTAAAACCAGGAGCATGGTCTACTGCTTTTGGTGCCAGGCTTTTTGTTGGCAATGCCCTAAAATTAAGGCCAGTCTTGTCAGCGTTACAAATTTGTGGGGAGAATACTTTCCCTCTCTTATCATTTTTTCAAACTCACCCAAGTATTCCTTCGCTGCATCACGGTCAGAAGAAAGTGACTCTCCAGTAATTGTTAGCTGATGGATTCCGTGACTTTTTTGAATCTGTCCAACCAACTTGTACTCTCACTAAAAGACTCATCACCATTCATTAACTTATTCAGGTAAGGGAGTGAGAGGGAGCCATTGTTCCTACACTTGTTCCCATTTGTTACCATGGTGTACCTACTTATCTGCTTGGTATATTTGATTCTAGAAACTTGTCACCGTAATTCCGGCTAATCCGAACACGGTCCGGTCCCAATTGTTTCAGATTAATGGGATTGTACTGTATAGATCAAATTATAATTTCATATCTTATTCTTCTTTCGTGATTATGATCTGCATTGGTAAGAAAAGAGTTATCGAATTTTATTTGTGGTGTGTTTTGCTATTTTGTGTCATGGATTTACAAGGAACACACAATATTGTATTTTGTTTGAGCAATGTGCTTTTCCAATGTGTATCTGGTTGAGACTGTTTTTTAGTTCCAACTGCTCTCAGTCAGTTGTAAAGAGTCAGTTCTCTGTTTACATCCGTAGTCTACAAGTGACTAATGCACATTTCAGAGAAATTAATTTGTTTTTGGGTAGGTTTCACCTTGAGGAAATACAATTTTTTCTTCTTTTCACCCTGACCATGTTTCACAGAGGTTGCAGAATCTTAAGTTCTCGTAACCACATGTCTGAGAGTAGTGCCGTTCCATTCTCAGTTAATACTGTACCAGTACCAGCAAAACATTGCACTTGAAAGTTTGCATTATGTCACTTTAGGTTGGCTGTACTGCAGTATCAATGTTGCAACAGGAGCCTCTGTATACATAGCAGACAATACGGTTTTATGTTCCATCTCCTAAATGTAAGCTATTGAGCAGTGACGGTATATATAAGATTTATTTTTTGACTTGCTACCATAATGACAGCAAATAAATAATGGAATAATTAGTAGATATAATAATAGTGAAACACATGCTTTTGATAATGGAGGAAAGAAATACAGAAAATAAACATTTGATAATGATCGATATATTGAAAACAATACGGTAAATAATTTGCAAAATAAACACTAACTGAGATTGTAACTTCTCGCTCTATGTTTTATAGTGACAGTGCCACAATAAATAACTGATATTCATAGCTTTCCACTCACCATTATATGACGACGATGGTGCAATTCCATCTAACTCCTCATTGTCACTGTAATAGGAATCAGTGCCGAAACCGCCTTTATAGTCGTTATCACAAAAACAAATCGAATTGATGTGTTTGGGAGCAATTTTGTGCAAGAATTTGCTTTGAGCCTTAACAATATTAGCTATATCTAACAGGACTTTGAATTTCTCTAGCACTTTGTAATATAGATCTGTACTTCTCAGCATACTGTTTGGTGATGTTTTCCTACTCCTGAAAAGTTTGTTACCGTAGATACTCTTTCCTGCTGTAGTAAGCATAAATATGCCTGCAAACTGCACCAGTCTTAAAAGAATCTTAAGTGGGTGACAGTATCATATCCACCCGGCTCAGAATCTCAACGGCTCACATCCACATCTTTCAACTTTTGAAATAACACTCCATTGCTTACTACTGTTTTTGTTCCAATTTCAAGAGCTTTTGATGTTCGTTCCACAACATTATCGGCAGGAACTGATGGCTGTCCATGAATACTTGCGTAATCTTTCTCCTTCTCTTAAAACTCGCGAGTTCTCTGTGGTAACTTCAATGCATCGCTTTCTACCGGCATACCTTGACGCAAAAGATTGTCAGGTATGCAAACGAAGTTTTCCTTGAGTATCGGAATTTCTAGACCACAGCGAAACATATCACAGTACAACACAAACACACAGTAGACGCCATGCTTAATGTATGTTGTTTTTGTTCAGATAAAACAAAGCCGGCAACATGGGAGCTTTGACATTACGACTGGCAGCGATTACCACACTGGGATTGGTGCACGCCCCACACCCAGTGCCTTGTTCATCACTTGTTTAGCTGTTAAGCTGCCAACTTGAAACGCATACGTCAATTGCAAAGTTTCAGTGGCCTGGGTATGGTTCTTGAATGTCCTTGACACACTCCCTGAGTCAAACAAACCAGGGACAATTTGTGCTGCCCTTTGTATATGTTCAGTATCTCGTGTTGATATCATTTGGTATGGGTCCCAACACTTCAGCAATATTCTAGGATGAGTTGCACAATTGTTTTGCAAGTAATTGCCTTTGTAGGCTGACTGCATCTTTCTAGTAGAAGTCTGCCACTTGCTTTACCTAAGTTTAGCCTATGTGATCATTCAATTTGTTATACCCAAAAAAGTTATAGCCAGATATGTCTCTGATTTAATGCGCTTCCAGTTTCAGTCATTGGTACTACAGTCACAGGATACTAGTATTCTGCAACTGGGTAAGTGCACAGTGGTAGGTTTCTGTGCTTATAAAGCAAGTTGCCAGTTTTCATACAACTTTGAAATCGTTGCTAGATCTAGCTAAATATTTCTAGGGCCTAATTCAAATAGTACTTAATTTTGGATAACTGCATCATCTGCATAAAGTTCGAGGTTACTGTTAGTGTAACCTGCGAGGTCATTAATGTACAACGGGGACAGCAAGGGCAGCAATACACTTCCCTGTGAGACACTTGTTACTTTTACATCTGTTCATTACTCTCCATCGAAAGTTACTTGCTGTTTTCTCAGTATCAGGAAATCTTCAATCCAGTTACAAACCTTGTTTCATACTCCATTGATTGCACTTTCTTTCTGAGTGATGTACTTTTTTTGAAGCCAAGTAATACTGCATTTCCTTGATCCTCATGTTCTGTACAACAGTGCATGCTCATGATTGTTAATGAGCACCCATACAGTTTTCTTATTATTGCCATGTTAGTTGTAGAGGAAGCATCAGTCATCATTATGACTGCTAAAATTATTAGTTTTTTCTGGGTTTGCTGAGTTGATTTTGTTTTCAAATATTGAGTACTTAGAACATGATTTTTTTTTCTAGATTAAAGCAGTTTTCTTTGTGTATTTACTGTTATCTGTTACTTTCATTTATTTCTTAATTTTGTCATTTACATCTTAGATCTACGGACTGGTTTTCTTTTGTAGAGGATGTGATTCATTACTATAACTCTCTCCCCTGTTTCGTTGTGTGTGGTATCTTGAGTGGCTACTATTGTCTTTTTTTTGTTGCAACTTTATCCCCCTTTCCTTTTTTTACAATATTTGTTAGTAAAAAAGAGAGAGAGCCACAAGACAATGCATTTAGTTTACATCTAACAACTTTCTTGGCTTATGCTGCTGATAAAACTTTCTCAGGCTTCCATCCAAGTGACTGTGTTGAAATTCTGCAGCATTTTAATGGGCATGACTTGCGACATCTTGCAGCATTTTGATGAGTGCCATAAAATCAGATTAACAGTAAAATATACAAAATGCAACAATAACATAAAGAAATCAATGCAACAGTTTCAAAAAACACACAGTAAGAGGAAAACACTGTAACTGGAATCGTAACATTGGTTGAGCTATATTGTTCAACTTGAAAGACCAATACTAGTGGAAAAACTCTTAAAACAGATTGCACTACAAAGTGCCATGTAACAAACATACAGGGAAAAAAAAGATGTGCCTACATATTCAGTTGACCCAAATAGCTCAATTTAAAAATAGTGTTACCCGTACAGGAACCCTAAAATATGGAGCACAGCAACAAGCCAAAAGGTGAGGCCAATACACATAATGAGCCAAACGGCGAGAGCAATACACATAATGAAAGCACGAAAATTAACAGAAGGCAGTATCAAAAACGTCAGTTAACATGTCTACAATACCATGAAACCAAAACTTGCTCATATAACTAATACCGAAAAGCTAACTTTGCTGTTGTGGGTAAAGCAACTCCTTGATACCTACCAATCACAATCCAAAGTAATTATCAGAAATGTAACCCAAAATTTCATTTAAAAATTACATGAACACTAGTTTCAGTACACAAGAAACACAAAGTTAGGCATATAAAGACACATACCATACACACACAGTAAAAAATTACAACCACAAATATATACTTACCAACCAGTGCCAGCCAACACATCAATCTAATTATAGCAAAAAATAATGTGTCATCAACACAGTCTCTCAAATAGCAAGCCTAGACTTCTCGAAACAGGAATCCCTCCAGATAGAACTCCACACGTTCTCTTACCAGCAACACCACACACTCTGGCCCAAGGTCTGTGGTACAACTTTGGTCAATCCCATACCTTCTCCACAAAAATACCACTTCACGAACTTGGCAATTAAATTCCGTATAGCTATAGGAATTTAATTGTCCTCAATATCTCATCCCCATATGTGGCATGCAGCAACATACTCGTGAACTTCGTTGTGATATCCTTGATTAAGAAAAAATGATATGTGAAATTAAATATCCGACCATAAGCAATTCACCACACTAATATTCCAAATGCTAAAACGAGTCTAATGCCCACAACTGTCAACATCAAAGTAACTCACTAAAAAACTGCCACAAACACTTCCAATATCATTATCACAAAGAGGATTCAAGGCGTCTGGTATCACTAAAAACACACTCAAACAGTTTAGGAAGACAAATGTCGTACACTAGAGAGTGCTGCTGCATACATGAGCCATTTCAAATACATATGCCACCTCGATGTCACACAATGTAGTTACACTATGGGTCAAGGCAAATGAGTGTTATTGATCAATCGAGTTGACACTTTATTGTTTCTCCTGTGAATGAAGAGTAACTTCTGTCGATGATTAATGTTACATGTTGTCTGCTAACTATGGGGAAACAAACCAAAATTTCCTGTGGTGCAAAGATGCACAAGCAGTTCAAACTGCTGTGCATTCACACCAGAACTAAATTACAGATTATCACATTCTGTGAAATGTCCGCAAATTTTTAATTCTACAGGTACCTTTTCCTAAAGTGATTGGCTGTTATTTCTCTTACATTGGCTGTTGCCTTATAACTGTATGATTTGTTTCATTTTTCTATTTAACTGTAGGCCTGTTTGGTTTGTCAATTGATCATTTTTGTGCAGAAAGTGGAAGCTTTGGTCTCAAACACTCAAAATATTACTCTGTTTTTATCAGTTGTACTTAATCTTTTTTGCTCATATGTGATGCAAGCATAAAAGCTTTCACAGAATGAAAAACTCTATCAGAGGAGTTAGCTGTGGGGATTAAGGATTTAATGTTGTAATGCGAGAAATTGTTTGTAATTATTATGCTGTGTGTTATGCATGCTGAGTGTTTCAGTGTAAGTACCTTATTTTAAAATAATGAAACCATTGTTTTACACGATCAGTGCTGTGTATGTCGGTGCCTTCAATATTTCAACTGTTATTTCATTTTCTTGTTCCCTTCATCAGTATTATTTCATTGAGCTGATCCAGACGTATAAATCATTTGTTGTATTTGTATGAATGTCACCCCCCCCCCCCCCCCCCCCCCACACACACACACACAACATTTAAAAAAAAATTTAAAAAATCAGAAATTACACTGTAAAAGTTAAAACTCTGTTTCACAGGTAAAAATGGCGTTGCGAACTTCTGGTCACTTGCTTCTTGGAGTAGTCCGAATTTATTCACGCAAGGCAAAATATTTGCTTGCTGACTGCAATGAAGCTTTTGTGAAAATAAAGATGGCATTCCGCCCTGGGATGGTGGACCTACCTGAAGAACATCGCGAGGCTGCTGTGAATGCCATTACATTACCTGAAGTTTTCCATGACTTTGACACTGCAATGCCTGAGTTGAAGTAAGTTTTGTATTGCATAATCCTCTCTACAATTTCTTGTTATTTTTTCCTTTTTTAATGTTATTTACTTATTTTAAGTTAGTGGTGCCATATCTAGATATTACTGACTGAGAATTATTTGTAATTTGAGTTCGTCCTTTTAGATGGTATAGCTTTCATTTTTGTGTATGTTGGTGAGTTGTGATATTTCTTCTCTACTGTCATGATGATATTAGACAGCAAGCACAGTTGTACATAGGTGTGTAGCTGTCTAGATAGCATTTGAAAATTGGTCAGTACTTCCAGCTGCTGAAAGTCTTTTGAATACTTATGACTGGGAGCCTCTGTATAAACCAAGGAGGTTAAAATAAAGGGAGATGGTGTTACCTATGTTTTTAAGACCAAGACAAGAGTTCCTTCATTGAAACCCTATGTGAAACTTGCCCTCTCTACTTAGAGCCTAGTTCTTCTTATGCAGGGTCATTATCACGATTCAAATGAATATTTTGCTGATTGAGGCGAGTTCGGCTGCTTAAGAAGCTTGATTTTTTTTTCCCCATTTATTGCATGTGTGCTTCACACACGCTATACAACTTTTTCTTGATATGAATACCATGTCCACGAAGTGGTGTGTCTCAATTGAGGCAAACATCTTTTGGCAATGATTGAAAATAAACAGATGTATAAAATAACAAAATTAGCAGTTTATATCAAGTTTGTGATACACAGAAATTATTACTACTTTCTGGAACAGCAGTTCCCAAAAGTAAAGAAAAGTCTTCCAACATAATTAGCACAGAACAGGATAATCATGTATGAATGAAAAAGAGCTGTAAACATTAAAATCAAATATACGAGATGTGGCCAGCTGCTGTGACACCAGCTGCCAACAGCAAAGGAAAACAAGTTCAACATCAAATTCTGCCAAATAAATAGGTATCATACACTGAAACATTAAAATCATTTATTATAAATCAAAGTGCAAATAGCATTCTGTATGTACGAGACAAACAGTGAAAAAATGCAAGTTTCTGATGCGAACACATGATATGGAAGTTCAATCAAATTGAGCTTCACGGGAATGCTCTCAGCATATTGCTACATTTGATGGGTGTGCTGTATTTCATCACAATGCCTTTATGCACCAGCTTTTCCTTGCAGTCCGTCGTGAACCTACATATTATATGTAACCGGGGACCTAAAAACGACGGAGAGGCTTCGTCCCTGCTGTAGTCTCAGTGGTTCACAACCCTGCAACAGGCTACAGCAGTCCACTCACCCCACCACTGTCCCACACTAATCCCAGGGTTATTGTGCAGTTCGGCCCCCAGTAGAGCCCCCCCTCCACCTCCCACAGGAACATCTCACACCATACGAGTGTAACCCCAATGTTTGCGTGGTAGAGTAATTACGGTGTATGCATACATCAAGAAAGTGTTTGCGCAGCAATCACGGACATAGTGTAAATGTGGCAGAATAAGGGGAACCAGACCACATTCGCCGAGACAGATGGAAAACTCTTAAAACCATCCAAAGACTGGCCGGCACACTGGACCTCTACACTAATCTGCCAGGTGGCTTCGTGCCGGGGACTGGCACGCCTTCCTGCCCAGAAAGCAGTGTGTTAAACCGCACGGCTAACCGGGCGGACAACCTACACATCTTTAAGCATCAAAGTTTTTGAAGTCAGTTGTTGAAAACATTGAAGTGAGTAGTCCATATTTGAACCAAAAGTATTATTTTAGCTAAAGCATTTACTGGTAGAAAGTAACAGCAGGCATTTCACTTCCATTTGTGCATCCTTAGATAAAGCAAGTAATCATTTCTACACAGATTTACATTTTTATTTCAGTGAATGACACTATACAATATGTGTGTGCTACTCACAATGTTTTGGTCTCCACAGTATGATGGAGTGCAGGGCTTTATGTTAATGGGTCTAGAACATCCCGTGTATTCTAACCTTCTTGGTGTAAACTTAAAAGTTGATGGGTGTCTCTTTGCTGGGACACTGAGAGCAACTTGCTAAAATACATTTTGACTATAAACTGATGATTTGCCACCAGCAGAAAGTATGTTTGTTGTGTTGCAGTGTTTTACCTGAGTTTCTAGTACACTGTATGCCTCCGTAGCATTTCCGCCTATCACGCAGGGGGCCCGGGTTTGATTCCCGGCAGGAGACTGGGTGTTGTGTGTGTGTGTGTGTCATTTTCATCATCATTGACCCGCAAGTCGCCAAAGTGGCGTCAGCTAAAAAGGACTTGTGACATGGCTGCCGAACTCCCCCGCATGGGGCCTCCCAGCCAACAATGCCATACGCTCATTATTTCAGTACACTGAAATAATCTATATCTACATAATACCCCACCAGCCAATGTATGGTGCATTTTGGAGGGTATCTCATACCATTGCTTGTGATTTCCTTTCCTCTTCCACTTGCAAAATGAGCAAGGGAAAGGCAACTGTTTATATGCATCTGAAGGAGCCCTAATTTCTCTTATCTTCGTGGACCTTTTGTGAAATGTTTCTCGACAGCAGGAGAATCATTCGCAGTGTTTCAAATGCCACTTCTCTGAATTTTCTCAGTAACATTTCATGAAAAAAATATTGTATTCACTTCAGGGATTACCATTTGAGTTCACAAAGCATATCCACAATACATGCATGTTGATTGAACCTACCTGTAACAAATCTTCCAACACACCTCTGAAACAGAAACTATACTCAAGAATGGGTTGCACTAGTGTCCTATAAACAGGCTCTGAATTGCTTTGCGAGTTTCCTTTAATCTGACCTGGTGGGAATCCCAGACACTCAAACTAACTCAAGAATGGGTTGCACTAGTGTCCTATAAACAGTTTTTATTGTAGATGAGCTGCACTTCCCTAAAATTCACCCTATAAATTGAAGCCGACCAAGTGCCTTCCATGCTACCATCCTCAAAGTGCTCATCCCATTCACATTGCTTCACAAAGTTACACCTAGGTATGTGACTGAGTTGACTGTGTCAAGCAGCATCCTAGTAATGCTGTATTTGGACATTATGGGATTGTTCTTCCTACCCATAAGCCTTAATTAAATTTTTCTGCATTTAGAGTGAGCTGTCATTCATAACGCCAACTAGAAGTCATTTCATATCCTTCTCCTGTCATTTTAAATGATAACACTTTTCCCTAGCACCACAGTGTCATCAGAAAATAGCCACAGATTGCTGCTCACGCTCTTTCAAGTCATTTACGTGTCTAGAGAATGAAAGCGGTCCTACCACGTGTCCCTGGGTCACTACTGATGATATACATATCTCTGGGCACTTGCTGCTGAGGAAAACATACTGAATTTTGTTACTTAAGAAGTCTTCAAGCTACCCCCATTTCTGGGAACCTAATCCATATGCTCTGAGACCTTCGCTAACAGCCTGCAGTATGGCACCGTGTCAAACACTTTCCAGAAATCTAGGAATATCAAATCTGCCTCCTGCCCTTCACCCATGGTTTGCAGTACGTCATGTGGGAAGGGGCAAGCTGAGTTCCACACAGGTGGTGCTTTCTAAAGCCATTCTTATTTTGTGGAGAGAAGCTTTTCCATCTCAATGTAATTTATTATATACAAACTCAGATATGTTCAACAATTCTACAGCAAACCGATGTTAAGGATTTTGGTATGTAATTTTTCGGGTCCATTCTTTTACCCTTCCTATATAAGTACACTTTTTCCACTCCCTTGGAACTTTGCACTGGGTGAGGGATTCGCGATAAATGCAAGTTAAGTAAGGGGCCAATGACGTAGAATACTCTTTTGTAAAACTGAATTGGGATTCTATCTGGACCTGCCAACTTTGCTGTTTTCAACTTTTTCAGTTGGTTCTCAAATCTGGAGCACCTATTATTATGCCCACATACAAGAGCTTGTGTGGGGGTCAAGCAACAGTATGTTGTATGATCCTCCTTGGTGAATGATTTCTTAAATGTGACATTTAAAACTTGTACCCTCCCTCCCGTCTTCTGTTGCTACACCACACTGGTCAATGGGTGACTGTATAGCAGCCTTTGGCCCACTTAGCAATTTTGCACAGAAACAAAATTTTCTGTGGTTCTAGGCAAGATCTTTTGCTAAGGTATGATTGTGGAAGATGTTGTATGCATCACACATTGATCTTTTAATCTTTAATTCCTCTACGCCCATTATGTAGGACTAACTGTTGTACATTAACCCAGATAGTCCTGAATTATTTTTTTTTTTCTTTTCAAAATTGATTTATATCGTATCTACATTCATTCACAAGGTTATAAGGAAGAAGTAAAAACAATTTTGAGTATTTATTTTTATTTAGTATTTCCAAAAATGGGCGTCCTTCCAGAAGGACGTCAGGACAATAAGGGAACATGTTTTTAAAGTATATGACATTGCACAATCAACTTGTTTCAGTTTTCATACTTTCAAATAAACATAAATAAATTTGAATTATAGGCTAAAACAGCTAGTAAATACAAAAAACAAATAAAATAACCTATACAAAAATATTTTATGCACTAGTATGATAAGACAAAAAGCAACAAACATGAAGTGGTTCGTCACATTTTATGCACATAGTAGTTTTTTGTGGCAACTTTGACATTTCAGCTGCTTCTTCTTTTTTGTTACCTCATCCGTTGGTAATTCAGCAACATAATGTTCTCTTCCATCAAATCTAGAATCTAGTTTTGCCCTCTTACTAGGATGTCCTCTGCTGGTAGTGACTCTTTTGTGACTTTCAAGAATTGCAGTGACAATTCGACGACGAAATGTCAGATGATCTATGTGCTCTTCGTTGCGCTTGTAAAGATCCCAGGCACTTTGCTCTGCAATGTCTATAAAATGTTCAATGATCGGGAAATACCACTTTTTCCCTCTTATAGAGCATCTATATAGGCATACATTTTGGTCAGCTCGATCTATGCCTCCCATATGAGTATTGTAGGAGTGTAATAAGTTGGGTTGAGGCACGCTAATCCTTTTCTTTTGTTCCCTGGAAAATCTTGCTACAGACCGTAGTGGTTGCACTCCGTCAAAGTTGGTGGCTACAGTAACAAAATTGTTATCATTCCAACGTACAATGGAAATCCCGGATGCTGAGTCAGAACAGACTTCATATGATCCTCTATTTTCTTTTATCATTTTTTCTACAGGTGATAGAGTACAATTCTTAACTCTGTTTCCTCTTATTGTTCCTGCTGCTTCCACGCCCCTCTCTTTTAGGTCATGTAGTAGTTCAACGCTGGTGAAGAGGTTATCAAAGTGTATTCGATATGGAACATGTGGAAGTAACTGGTCAACATAAGTCATTACCACACCGTGCCCCATACCTTTCATTTCATAATCCTTACTACACGTGCCAGCTCCTTGGTAGGGGTCGAGCCAAATAATATATCCACCACTTGTGCCTCCACACCAAAATTTGAACCCGTATCGGATTGGTTTCCCTTTTATGAATTGTTTGCACCCGTGACTTCCGAAGTATGGGACAATCGATTCATCGACAGAATGATGCTGCACGTGAGGCGCAAATTGTTTGAATCTATCATTCAGCATACACAGTAATGGGCGGATTTTCCCAAAACGGTCTGATTTCTCTAAATTGTCATTGTTGCATACATGCAAGTTGGAAAAGATGAAGTCAAATCGCTCTCTGGACATGGCATTTGTTACGAGGTCGTTGTGACTGCCTTTATCTGATTGCCAGTACATCTTTCTGCGTGACACTGTTATATATCCACTTAGCAGAAGTATTGCAATAAACACCAACATCTCATCTTCTGAACAATCACCTAGTCTATTTCTCGTGGCTGCGTACTGATTTGTGTAAGTGACCATCATTAGAAGCACTTTGTTATCGAAAAACTTGGAAATATTTAAGTGGTGTTCGCCCTTTCTTCATTCCAACTGTGAACATTAGAGGCCATACAGGTGTTGGATTAACTATTTCACCACTTTTCCAGTCATATTTCTTGAGGTTTAGAACTTTATTCTTCAATAGCCTTGCTGGTTTGTTTGTGGTTGTTTTTGTTATTGTTGCTGATTTTGTACTGCTGGAGGGTCCTGGAACAACATCAGAGGTGAAGGATTGTTTCCTTGTTGCATTCACAGCATTACCATTGGTAAAAATGGCCAAATCACAAAGCACAGTAGCATTGAGCTGACTTGCTGGTAATTTATCTACACTTGGATTTTCTTCAGCACCCGAATCTTCATCTGTTATGTCATCAGTTGAATTTAGAGGAGGGTGTAATGTTACATTCACATGAGTGTTAGGTATTTCCTCATCTTTTGTTTCTAACATGTCCAAAAGTTCCATCAGTGTAAATCGTTTTCTGTGAATACAAAATGACGGCATATTACCCTGACGTCCTTCTGGAAGGACGGTTGAAAACATTATTGAATTACAACTGACGAAAACTTTCAATCGTAATATGAACCCATAAATAATATAGGTTAATTCTTTAAGATATTATATGACACGTTTCAGAATTATTGACGCAATATGAAAGAAAATATACATACCCATCGATGACAAGGTTAGTCAGTTCGTCCATGGTAAAATCGGCCTTATTTTCAAGACACAGTTTCTCACTTACTATGAACGACACCGTCAAACTGACTGTCGCAGCGTGCAACTGACTCTGCCTACTTCATATAACAATGCGTCACAGTCTGTTGCAACAATGCGTTATTCGCAAAAATAAATAATTTCAACAGTGAGTGATGTCATCCTTCCAGAAGGACGTCAGGGTTATCTGGGTTAATTGTCTTAAATGGGATGCTAACAACTGCTTATCTGCTCTAACAAATATACCCTTCTAGCCTTGTTGGTGTTTTTTTAAGTGACCATCATTGCTGTCTCGTAATCATCACTAATCTGTTTCTCAGTATTGACATGGTCTATAAGATGAGGCCTGCTCGTAACTAAAATGTCTGAAATATTTCCTTGCATATGGGCATGTTGTGCTAGCTCCTCAAGACTGTTTTTGGAAAACACGTTCAAAGCTACTTCACAAGACTGTATGTGCCATATGCATTGAACTTGTACGTGTCCCAATCTCGAATCGCTAGGTTAAAGTCACCACCATCTAATATTGCATGATCTGTATATTTCCATGTTACTGAGTGTAGGCTCACTTTGAATTATTCTAAAACCGTCACTGTGAAATTGGCTGGCCCGTAGAAATATCCGCTTGGTCACTTGTGTTCAAGGAATATTCTTCACTGCCATATATGCACTGCAAATCAGAAAAAGTTCTCTTAATCACCTTAAGCTGGCCTCTCCACAAATCAGACTTGTGTGAGCTGGCTTGTACTCATGTGTCAGCAGTTAGCAACCAGCACCTGCTCGCAATAACTAATGGTGGAGGGAGGGATTGAAGCATGGTAGTTCAGCAAGAGAAACTGTTTCCAATGTGAGCCCAATTCTACAGTCACTAATGGAATTCTCTGGGGAGATGTATGACTCCACAGCGGCTCATTAATGCATTTCACGGCAAATTTATTTTCCAATGACGTGAAACTTACATCTCTCTTAATATTCCTATGATGTGAAGAACTTTGGGCAGCTAAGTACAAAATATGATATTGCCTACAACCGATGCCATCTGATGTTGATTGCCTTTTTCGAAAGAAATTTAAATTGACAACTAGTATTTCATGACAATTTTATTCAAACATAAAAACACAGGAAACCAATGAATACGGCTTATTTTTATTTTTACTAAAGCATCAATGTCTGTTGCCACTTTCTGAGCACTGCTAATTCAAAGATAGTCTTAAAGTTGATTTATGTCAGTGAGCTTCTGTGGCAGATTCCTTTCTCTTCATTTTGGAAAAAGGTGGTCACACAAGTATGTAGATCCCAACATTACATAATCATAGCTGCAAAAAGTCATGGAAATTTGTGTTGAGGAAAAGTCTTATAAAATTCTAGCAGATTTCGTTGTTGTGAAACTTACCATGCTGCTGCTTGTCACATTATAAGCTCCAAGTGTCACTTATGTTTCCACATTCTCAACATCAACTGAAAAGGGAAATGAAAATACATGAAAGTTGTCATTTAACTTCTAAAAATCCTAGAAACAGAATTCATATTTGTGGAAAAGATCGATGAGCATATTTTAATTCTGCTCCCGTTGTTAAAGATGACATCTTAGAGAAATGATTAGTCCCATTTCCTAGCTGCCCATTCCACAAAGAAAGTTGCGTCTTGAATCCTTGGATGCAATCATACTCCTGACTTTTAATGTGTTTTTACTATGCAATGATAAATTCAAGACATTCATGCAATTCGTGTTGTCATGGGGGAAGAGTAAATCTGCTATCCAAAGTTCATTTTTCAGGTCTGTGACAGGCTTACAAGTCATACCCATAATTTTACCTATTTCAACCCAAAGCTCAAAAAATCTCGCATACTTTGAATCAGCCAGTGTATTTCACTGTGATGTGGCACATCACCACAACTACTTTTTAAATCTTCCAACAAGGCTTTCAGCTGGCGATGTACGAGTCACCACAAATGTCAGTTCTCTTTTGTTCACACTCTTACTGCATAAATTCTTTATATATTTCAAAAATCCCTTGTGGAATGGGTAACTATTTTAGTGTTTCCCATAAATGTGTCAAGAATCAGTCCTTAAGCAAAATGGTGCTATGCTTTGATAGTCTGAAAAGCAAGTTGCTCGAATTGGACATACATTTGTTGAATGTTCATCCTAGGTGGAGGGAATAATTTCATAGTGAAAATATTGTGGAAAATTATTCAGACATATTTGTCTCTCTCACATGATTATGAATACTTTGGTCGCATCATCTATGTTTTCTTTAGTTTTTGCACCTCTGCTGCTTGCTCTTTGCCTTCCAGATGTTGATGATGTTGTACATGGAAGGTATTGTAATGTTGTTTTAAACTGACTTTTTGTTGTTGTATTTAGAACCTTGAAGCACTGGCATCCCAAGACATCATTTCATACCATAAACATATAGGCATCCTGCTCTGCCACATTGTAAAATGCTGTTGGTATGTCTGACATTCACTTTGAAGTTCCTAATCTGCTCATCCTCCTACTTTTCACCAATTTAAAAACAATTATTCTCTGCTTCAGGCATTGCACCTTACACATTTGCATCTAAGGCTATGCGAAATGTAACAATGGTGAATCCTCAGAAGACAACACTTTGCTTGCACTTAACACCTTATTATGGTGTCTGACCACCCTATTTCATTATGAGTGTTCAATTCCCAGGCGACGAGCAAAGTACAGCCCTCTTGCTTGCCTAGCCATTCCGTAAACAAGTCTGACATACACGTTCATGGATGTACGTTGATGTTGGAGAATTATATATTCACTTAAATGTTAATAAAATGGAAGGAAACATTCCACGTGGGAAAAATTATATATAAATACAAAGATGAGGTGACTTACCGAACAAAAACGCTGGCAGGTCGATAGACACACAAACAAACACAAACATACACACAAAATTCAAGCTTTCGCAACAAATTGTTGCCTCATCAGGAAAGAGGGAAGGAGAGGGGAAGACGAAAGGAAGTGGGTTTTAAAGGAGAGGGTAAGGAGTCATTCCAATCCCGGGAGCGGAAAGACTTACCTTAGGGGGAAAAAAGGACAGGTATACACTCGCACACACGCACATATCCATCCACACATACAGACACAAGTGTGGATGGATATGTGCATGTGTGCGAGTGTATACCTGTCCTTTTTTCCCCCTAAGGTAAGTCTTTCCGCTCCCGGGATTGGAATGACTCCTTACCCTCTCCTTTAAAACCCACTTCCTTTCGTCTTCCCCTCTCCTTCCCTCTTTCCTGATGAGGCAACAATTTGTTGCGAAAGCTTGAATTTTGTGTGTATGTTTGTGTTTGTTTGTGTGTCTATCGACCTGCCAGCGTTTTTGTTCGGTAAGTCACCTCATCTTTGTATTTATACTTAAATGTTAATAATTTCGTAGCATATTACCTACAAGTGTACATTTTTACAGACTGAAATAAAGGTCTTCATGTTTCACTACAGCTGTGTTGTGCATCACCAAGAGGGTTTTACTTGTAAATAACTCTTAAAGCTCAACGTATTCTCATATGGTGTGAACAAACTGGGTGTATTTTATTAACTCACATACAGAATTGTTTAAGCTTTTATGTAGTAACTACAGGTACCACAGGAAAACAAATAATGAACTAAAGTCACGTAATGAGGTTTCCTCAGTGGTGAAATAGTTTCACATGTAGGAATTTGTAGATTCGAATCTCGCCAGGCGCAGCGATGTTTTTTGTTTTTGAATCTTTATTTTTATTCAGTTAATTGATTTAAATTTATTTTTTTATTTCAATTCCTTTGGCACATCATTTTAATCATAATATCAACTTCTTCATTTACTCTAATTTTTGTTCCTATCATCTTCTTTTCCATCTTTATTCATATGTTTTTAATTAATTTTATGCATTAATTTAATCTCTCTCTCTCTCTCTCTCTCTCTCTCTCTCTCTCTCTCTCTCTCTCTCTCTCTCTCTCTCTCTCTCTCTCCCCCCCCCCCCCCCCTCCCCCGACATTATTATTATTGTGTTCATTATATCTATTTCTCATTTTGTTTGAATTTTGTTTTACGCAAAAACCCTTCTTTCATTTAAATCATCATTTGCATTATTTTGTCCATAATGCAGTAGGCATTTGGGTTATGTTTTAAATGTTTATGTGATCATTACCATGAAAAAAAAAATTGCACAAATGTAAAATACAGTTTTCACACCACTGCACAGTCAGTATAAATAGATTATGTGGTCTTCTGTTTTTTAACTGATAGATAGGAATTTTCAAATAATTGAATATTATAATAGGTAAATATAATTAAATTTCAATTGGAAAAAGAATGGTATGGACAAAAAATGAAAAAAGTTTGTATGATGATTAAAATAATGTGACAAAGGAATAGAAAGAAATGAAACGTTACATTAAAACCAATTAACTGAATAAAGATGATCAGTCATTTTGATAAAGATTTAAAAATAAAAAGAATTACTGCACCTGATAAAGTTCTTACATGTGAAGCTACTGTCCTATCCATTAAACCACACAACCAGACTATTTGATGCAACTTTTATAACACTATTGACTGCCACACAAATCCATTCCCCTCTCCTGTCGGTAACTTGCAAATGTGGGCCAACCAGAGTGACTGGCAGCAGTGTGTGATACCTAGGATCTTAACCTACATAACCGTGTAAATGGTATCGAAAAGTTGATCCAACTGCTGGGGACCTCTGCTTCTTAGATGAGGTGTTGTAATAGTGGGCTGCCTCACAGATATAGCTTGAAAGAAAGAAATCAGTTAAGCAACAACATGAGACAGTTGGAAGCAAAGATGATTTTATGTTTTGGAATTGAATGATGTGTAAAAGGAAGAAAGAAAGTAATACAACTTTTAAAAAGACAAAATATTCATAATCTGCTAGCCGGTACTTTTATTGAGTACTTGCTTTCCTACTACTGTAGGCACTCTTTCATATGATAGTTTCTGATTCACATGTCATGGTTGTTGCGTATGTATTAATTTCTTTTACCTTCTGTTTCTTACATTGTTAATTTAAATATATTTAAAAAAATTTATGTACAATACACCTTTAGCCAGTATGTGCAGAGCAAAGTTGTGTAGATGAGAAAGACTCGTGTTGGAAAGTTGGTCCGAAAGGACAGATAATTTGAGGTCAGTACCAAAGGCGGCCAAGTCCGATCAACCCCCTCCCAACCTGACAGTGGTATGTTCTTATAGCATTTTTTGCGCTGAGTCAGACAGTAGCCTCACAGAGTGTCAAAAATTCATAAAATTTCTTTAGAAAGCTGTTTGAAAGCGCAGCTTTGCTTCAAAAGTGGCCAATTCCTAGCAAGTATTTGAAAAGTGCCCCATTCCATCAGTAGCAAATCATAACTTAAGACTTTGTATGTGGCACCCATCTTGTTCTCTTTGCTTGGATACTGTGTGTGTGTTTTTGTTAAATCTTGAATTGGTTTTTTCTTCCGAAAATGGAAATTAATGCATCAGATGTTCTTCCAAACAAGGCACATGAAAGAAATGTAAATGTATACAACTTATTAAGTATGTCTTTTTCATTCAAGTGCAACCAGTACTAAGATTCATGTTAATGCAATGTTTTTCCTTCCTGTATTTTATTTTTATTTTATATTGACTGTCAATAGGGTCATTCTTAAAACAAAAGCACATGAGACATAGATTATTAACTATTTACTTAAAAATTATAGCAAAAACTAATGTAAGAAGTATGTGGATACAGTCTGGTTTAGATTCAGAAGGGGTCAGATCCAGTAGTTAGGTTCAAAATTGGACAAGTTCAGCTTTTAACCCATTTTCATAAGGCAACTATTGATTTTTGCCCCGTTTTCGAATGGGCCTATTTTGGACCACGCTTGTCCGAAGGAACAGACACCATATCCATTTAACTACATAGTTCTGGCAATACCGCCCATGACCTTCCTCTTCTGTGTGGATGCACACATATTACCCGAAGTCTTACAGGACTTAGTAAGAATGTCTTCCACGAGTAATGAGTGTGTTGGTTAGGGACACTACGAATGTAGTGTGTGGACATATAAGGTGAGAATATGGGTCTCACGGGAGGCGGGTGCAAGGTAGTCCCTGCAGTCGCACTGCCCTTGGTGGCTGAGATGGATAGAGCGTCTGCCATGTAAGCAGGAGATCTTGGGTTCGAGTCCCGGTCGGGGCACACATTTTTCACTCGTCCCCATTGATATATATCAACACCTGTCAGCAGCTGAAGTTGTTAATATATAATTCTAATTTAGTTCTAGACAGCTGCAGGTCATCAATGGTGTCTGTTCTTTTAGACATGACCAAAAGAACGGACACTATATCTATATAAGTATATAATTATGAAGGTGGTTGGCTGATATTTATAGAGTATTGCTTCTAGGGTACAGAGGATAGAGAAAAATATAGAAGAGTCAAAGGTCAGCACATTTTATCCAGGGGTCATTTAGTAAGTGTGAAAAGTTGATGGAAATGCTCATCAAATTCCAGTGGAATATGCTACACAGAAAAATGTTGTTCATTATCATGTGGTTTACTTTTAAAATTGAAAGAAAAAGTGTTTGTAGAAAAATTATCTAGCATATTTATTCCTCCAATATATATCTTGTGGAAAAACCATGAAGGTAAAGGTAGTGAAAATACTCTAAAAGGATTTTTGTACACATTTTGCTGCGACAAATTTATGTTCTGATCAAGTTGTTTCCATTTGTTAGTAAGGTGGATATGTACTAGATTTATGTACAGTTGTGTATGTAGGTGTTTTCATAGCCTTTACTGTTATATCAGTGTTCCATTAGAAGCAGTAATTTATTTATTTATTTATTTATTGCAGTGATGTTGACATAGAGGCTCAGTTTAGTTTGAATCAGTCACGAGCTGAGGAGATCACCATGCGAGAAGATTATGGGAGTATTACCTTGGTGGCCAGTGATGAAGGATTTGGTGACATGGGATTTGACGCTGAACCACCAGAGTTAATGAGAAACGTTCCTAGTCTCGAACCATCTCTGGATCAGGTCTGTGGTAATGGAAGAAACAGCCATTTACATAAAATAATAGTATTATTTTTGAGATTTTGAATTGCCCATTCATTTGTTAATCAGTAAATTCAGAATGATAAGTCTACTCAGCCATTAACTTCTGCTGTTATGCGTAGTTGTTCAACAAAATGCAAAATGTTTTGTTATACTACCTACATTTAGTTTAGTAAAGATACCATGAAATGAATTTTTTTGTGTCATCCAGCTTCTCACAGGAACCACATTAGACAGTTAATTGAATGGGCTTTCTCACAAAGTAAAGTAAAACTGCAACAACCTTATGGTTGATTTAATCACCACTGGCCTGGTACTGTTGGAGATGATATGCCCTTGCCTTCCTCCAACCTTTGTGCTGTCTTACCCAGCTACTTATAGTAGGAGCCATGGTTTATTGCAGACTCCAAAACACAATGCAGTTTACTGTTTTTCACATTTTCAAATGTTGCCAAAGGCAAAAGATGTATAAGTGACAAATAAAGAAATCCCAGAAGTGACCAGGGATTGAACCAATGAGCTTTGGATCCATAGTCTGGCACTTTACCACTGATTGAGCCACCAAGACAAAAATAAAAAGAATTGTGTAGACTGAGTAAAATGTTCATATGATACGCCATGTCTAAGGGATCAATTCAGAATGAAGTGCAATTTTGGCAAATGGTGAAACACTTAACTTTACCCCCCACCCTCACCCTGCCTTTTCCCATGTGAGGTGGAGTTAGCTTTGATAGTATCAACATCATTAGCCAAAACTAATAGAGATGATGACAAAATATAATCTCATAGGAGGCACACAGACTGGGGGAAATCCATTGTCCATTTGAAGGTTATCTTTACGACCTCAGATAATTTCAGAGAAAATGTAAACACATTGGAGAAAATACAAGTCACTTACCTTAATTCTTGAACTATACTGCATTCTTAATGTCAACAGAGAAGTAATGGACACTTGTCCTAAACTTTAAAGCCTTTAATCTGGCAGTTCACTCATCAAACTGTTAGTACGCATTATATTTAGCAGTGTGTTATTTTGGAAACTTGTTTCTTATTTAATATGCTGACACTGGCAATTACAATTAGTGTAAATACTTTTAAAAGAATTTACTGCTTGAGTCTATTTTTATTGATAAGTTATTATACTTTTTGCAGTTTGACAGCTTTTGCTGTCAGGGTAATTGTTGACATGGAGATATTTACTGTAGTAGTATTTTTAGCTAAACATTTAAATCACAGCTTTTGTGATCTGTCTTTATTGAACAGAAATAGTTTTCATAATATATAAACATCTCTTGGTAGATCAAGCACAAGGGGCATAAATGAAAAGGCTGGGGATTTCTTTCTGTGTCACAAAGTAATAGTGTAGGAATCTTTGTTTGTTCAAGCTCACAGTGATCAATAATGTTTTGATGTAGGCTTATGTGTTACATCTGTACAACAATGTTACAGTCTGTGATAGTTTGCCAATGCTTGTGTATCATCTTTTGTACATTGCCCATAACAGTTGCGATTATATTTTCAGGCAAATTTGTTGTTCAGTGATGGTCCTCCAGTGGAACATTTACCAATGGAAAAAGAAAAGGAACCACAACCTTCAACATCAGCTGGCCAGATTGAAGCCCCAATTAGAGATGACGGTTTTGGCAGAGATCTTGGGCAAGATATAATTGGTATAGTTTCATTTATTTTTACCATATGTATTAGTTATGTAATTTGCTTAATGTTTGTGAGAAGTGAATGCTGAAAATGGAGATTTTGAAATTTTGATTTTCTGTTGTAAACAGTTTAGCTGATTAGTTACGAAAAAAGTATGTTTAATCTTACGAAAAGAGAGAATCTTTGATTCATCACATCTTATTAAGACTACAGATTCTTCAGAATTATTCAAAATTTTTGTGTTTCAGATCATAAACCATTTTTAGGCACAAGTTATTTTGTGTTATTCAGTAGTATTAGTATCACTCAAGTTCATCAGTGTTGCACGTTGTTGTGCGTTGAATTGTGTTGGCTCTTCCAAGCATTAAGTTCACGATGCAATCATTCAATCAGTCTTAATCCATATACAAGAAGCAATGGGTGACTGATAAACATACATACAAGATGCTAATGATTAGAGCTTAGTGCTTGATCTTGGGATTGTCTGAGCAATTACTTCTGAAGAAAAATAACAGCTGCAATCACATCTTGTATATGTGTACAGTGACTGATTATTAAGTCATATCCCATATTGTATTTTATCCAGGCTTTTGCATTATTGCATTACCACAATTAAATGCAAGTCAGAACAAAAACCAATATATTATCACAGTTATACTTTCCAAGGTAGCACAGGAGCCATTCAGTATCAGTACTATCCACTAGTTTGTAAGATGCATTTGTTCATTACAGTTTTCAGAAAATGTTTGTCTGCAATGAGTGGTAAGACCCCTTAGTCACATTTGTGAGGACAGTGGTTCGGATCACTGTTTGACCTTCTGTATTTCTGTATTCTTTGATTCCCCTAAATTGGTTTGCCAAATAGTGGGATGGTTCCAAGGAAAGTGACAAGCCAATTTCTGCCCCCAGTCTGAGTGCGCTCTTATCTAAGGCTTTAGCCTACAACTGGGTATTAACCGCTATTATTTATGACACGACTTTAAACTTTTTAGTGAAATGAAGTATGTGATTTGTTTTTTTGCCTTGTTGCAGCTGGTGGGCTTTTTGAAGGAGGCCTGTTTGATGAGGCACCCATGCCTGCAGAAGTCCCTGCAGTTGAGACAAGTTCACTGCAGCCACCGGAAGAGCCTCCGAAGCCACCAGAGGTTGCTGTGCCTCAAGATAGTGATGACGACATGGGTGACCACTTTGGAGGACCCCCTTCAGTGGGTGGCCGCAGGTAAGACCTTAATTATATCCTGAAGTTCTCTTATTGAACAGTCTTGTTATTTTGGTGTAAAATCATTGTACCACCAGCTGAGAGTAATTATTGCAGTCTTGGAAACTCTGTGCACACACGGCAGCATCGTAGTGATAATCACGAAGCAGTACTTGATTGGAAGCCATCCAGTATGCACGTGGACAGAAGAAAGCAGGCATTGTTTGCTTATTTTGTTTATGAACACATTAAGAAGTGCAACAGGAAGTTTTGGATTCACCCAATGTTAAGTTCACAGCTGATGAAAAGAACATTTGTGACACTGTCTATAGATTTAATAGAAGATTAAACTACAGTCCTTATTTTGAAATGAATGTACAATCTCTTATGAATTAACAGTAAAGCAACAGCAGTAATGCTAACAGTTCTTCTTTTCTAATTATCTGAGTAGTGGCTGTACACAGATTGATCTGTATTAACCCTCGGGGGGGGGGGGGGGCACAGCTCTTTTTGTGGGTATGTGTGTCGCACGCACGGGGCCCTGCGTTATTGCCACCGCTCTTCCTTTCCAGGCTGTTTTCTCATCCTCATATCCACCCCTTCCCGTCCTAGCTGCTCCCACTCTGCCTCCTCTTTCTCCCTTTATGACAAACCCGGCTATTCCCTCAGTACTGCTGTGTATGATCTTATTTTGCTTTTCCATTCTCCCTTTTTTTTTAAATCTTTTTCTGATCTCCCTTGGGAGTTTGGCCCCCCTTTCAAAATTGTTTCCATAGTGTGAGCCATTTGGGGAAGAACTCCCAACCTAGCATCTTTGGCATAGGTTCCTCTCCTGTCCCCTTCTTCCTCACCTTAGCTTCGACCCCCCCCCCCCCCTTTTCCCCCCTGCCCCGGCCACCTGCTAGGTCACCAGCATGGTACACAGTAGCTAGCCCATGTGGTGGGGCTGTTATGTAGCCTTCTGGCAACAAAGGGATCACACGTCTTGTACCTGAGCTGTCACTGTCCCGTGTATGCCTAGAAGTCTTTTTTTGTAGAAGACATTGAAGATAAGTTTGGGGAAGTAGCCTCCCTTAGTAAGATGTGATCTGGTTCCCGGCTGATCAGAACCTCTTCTGCCAGTCAGTAAGCTTCTTTGTGGTTGTGAGCACTTAGGAGACATCAAGGTGAGCATTATTCCTCACGATTCCTTAAATATGACACAGGCCTTTATTTTCCAGAAGGACCTCCTCTTCCAATCTGATGTGGAATTTCGAACTAATCAGGCACAGTGCAGCATTTATTTCGTCCAGTGAATCCAGATAGGTCCTAAAGACAATTGTATTGGTACCGGTACTTTCATCCTAGCTTTTGAGGGGGGTACCCTTCCGGAAAAAGTCAACGTTTTGGTTTACTATTGCAATATGAATCCCTATATCCCACCTCCCATGTGCTGTTGCTGGTGTCTCTGTTTTAGTCTCATATCTTCATGAGTGAGGTGACTCCTATTTGCGGCAGCTGCAGCCGCTCTCATTGTGGGGAGTCCTTGCACACCACCGCCCAAGTGTGTGAACTGTTGCAGTCCATATTCTCCTCGCTCACCAGATTGCCCAATCTGTAAAAAGGAAAGGAAGATTCAGAAGGCCTGACAGAGGTTTGACCATCTTCACCTGGTATCTCTGAATGTCTGCCTTTGCTTCTGTTGCACACTTTCCTCCTCCCTGGTAGTTCCTGCACCCTCCTTTCACGGAACTGTTCCTTGCTCTTGGCTGGAGAAGAAAGCTTCTTCTTTGCCGGGGCAAGAAGCTTGTTACTTTAAGTCGGATGCAGGACTCATGCTCTGTGGGCCTCACAGCCACTTATTCCCTTTCAGATCCCAATATTGCTGTGAACACACTCTCTCTCTTCCCAACCACACCTCCTCACACCCTCCAAAGGAGAAGAAGATGATGCATATGCCTCAGGATAAGCCACCCCCACCCTCCTCTCCTCGTAACATCTGAGTGGGTGTCGACCCCTCCATATCAATGAGAGTCTGGTCTCTTCCATTCGTGCATGTCACTACACGCTTACCGGTGATGGATACTGACTTAGCACAGTAATTGATTCTGGCCTGTTCAATGTCAATTTTTACTCTAGTACTGCTCTCCTTCAAAGGAACTGTAATCGTTACTATTGTCATCTTCCAAAATTGCAATCCCTTCTTTCTGTCTACTTTGTGCCTTGTGTTGTATTCCAGCAATCTTATTTCATGGATACCCATTTGCGAATCTTCGTGTTTTCCAAGTCTCTTGCCAGAACTGGGTCGGCCCTTTGCGAGCCTCCAGTGGTTTCTATATGTTGGTCTGCAGGGAAATTGTTAGTTTGTGGGTTCGTTTTCAAACCACACTGGAAGTGGTGGCCATTGAGATCTGTTTAGACTCTGAGATAACAGATGCAATCTTTATCTGCCTCCAGATTGGCCTCCTGTGCTTCATGCTCTTCTTGCCCTCCTTACACAGCTGCCACGTCCCTTCCTTCTCCTTGGAGATTTTAATGCCCATAATCGTAGGTGGGGTGGTACTGTGATCACTGACTGGGGTTGGATCGTTGAATACCTGCTGGCAAGGCTTGATATCTGCCTCCACAACACTGGACCTCCCACACACTGTAGTGTGAGAACACATTGTTGAAGACCTGGTGGCAGGGCTTGATCTCTTCCTCCACAACACTGGACCTCCCACACACTTTAGTGTGGGACACAGCACTTTCTCAACCATTTATTTTTCCATTTGTAGTCCTAGATTCCTCTGAATGGGGAGTTCAGAATTCAACAGCTGCTTCAGTGATTCCCACTTCCTTAGGTTCTCCCAGACTGAAGACTGTCCCTCGTGGATCCCAGAAATTTCTGTGGCTATTAAAGACTGCTGTTGTGCCCTCTAACTCCCTCCTTGCCTTTTAACGTCTTTGTGCCTGGGCCCGTTATCTTATTAAATGCCAAAAACAGAATTATTGGAAACAATATGTCACTGCCATCGAGCCGCATACTTCCTCTTTGCAGGTATGAGAAAAGATCAGACACATTTTTGGGTGCTATCCTCCTACAAGTGTCTTGGGAATTTCCCTGAATAGTGTTATCCTCACCCACCCAGACTCGTATCACTGAGCATTTTGCTCAGGCCTCAGCTTTGGTCCAATATCTGCCTGCACTCAGTCTTCACAAACACTGTCTGGAACAACTCCCTTTATCTTTCATTTCCCACTGCCCAGAGTCTTATAACACCCTCTTTAGAGAGTGTGAATTCACCAATACTCTTGCTCTTTGCCCTGAAACAGGCCGGGTGCTCAACCAAATGCTTCAACACTTTTCAGTGGCTAGCCAACGGCATATACTTCCCTTTTTTTAACTGTTCCTAGAGCAAGGGGCACTTCCCTTCCCACTGGTGGGAAAGAAATGTTATTTCAATTTTGAAATAGGGTCAACAGCCTCTTCAGGCAGACAGCTTTGTCCAATTAGTTAACCAGTGCCTTCTGCAAATTACTTGAATGTGTGGTGAGTCAAAGGCTATATTGGTCCTTAAATCCCAGGACCTTTTGGATTCGACCCAGGGTGGTTTTTTGCTCAGACCTTTCTACTGCAGATAATTTAATACACTTGAAATCTGCAATCCGAACAGTGTTTGCCTGTTGTCAATGCCTTATTGCAGTCTTTTTTTGATCTCCATAAAGCTTAAAATACTACATGGCACCACAACATGTTGACAACATGAGTGGAACCTTGGTGGCATGCTCCCTGTTTTTATCCGGAACTTTTTCTCGTGTTGCACTTATCAGCTACAGGCTGATGCCTATCCAGAACTTTCTTCATGTTGCACTTTTCAGGTACAGGTTGGTGCCTCCTGTAGCACTTCCCATCTGCAAGAGAATGGCATTCCTCAAGGGTCTGTTTTAAGTGTCATTCAAATTTAGTTGCTGTGAGTGGTCTGGTGGCAGCAGTGGAACCTATGTTCTCCCTCCTTGTTGTATACTGATGACTTTTTTTTTTTTTTCATTACCGATGGGTGTTGCTGAACACAAGCTGCAGGAAGCCATACAATGAGCACAAGCTCTCACTCTTGGTTTTCAGTTTTCGGTTGCCAAGACCTGTGTTATGTATTTCTGTCACTGTCATATAGGGCATCCCCATTCGGGTCTGTGCCTTGATGACCAGATCCTGAATGTGGTGGACTCTCATTGTTTTTTAGGACTGGTCTTTGTGCCCTGTTGACATTCATATTGGTCACACCTCAACACTCATCAGTGCCTCAGCAATACCAGCTGAGGTGTGGGCCACCCTACTCTACTCTACTTTGCTCTGACTGTACAAAACATTGGTCCAGTCATGTCCAGATTATGAGAGTCTTGCATATGACTCAGCATCACCTTCAACGTTATATGTACTGGACCCAATACACCATTGTGGAGGACGACGTGTTTCGGACTAGCCCCGTAATCAGCTTGCTAGCAGAGGTTGGGGTTCCACAGTTGTGGATTCTACACCAATAGCAGTTGATCACTTATGTGTTACACATCAGCTGCTCCCTGGAGCACCCAAACTACCGTATCCTGTTCTCAGATATAGAGGCCTGCCTTCCGCAATGACAGACCAGGTCTGGGGTTACAGTCGCAGGCGCCATCTTCATTCGGTCCCTTTTTTCAGATCTCCTGGTTTCCTCCACTACCATCTCTTCTTCTCTCGTACACCACCCTGATACATCCCCTGTCCACAGCTCTGTCTTGATCTCTAACAAGGTCCGAAAGACCTCCACTGCCAATTCTTCTCCATTCTCTGCACATTTTGGGGTTCAGAAGTAGTGTACAATGATAGTTCAGTGGTTGCCAGTCATAGTTCAGTGATTGCCAGTCACATTGGCTTCGCTTACGTTCATGCAGGATGTAATAAACTCCACTCCTTGGCAGGTGACTGCAGTTTTTTCATTGTGGAGTTGGTAGTGATCTCTCGTGCTTTTGACCTTATCCGTTGCTGTACAGGTGAGTCCTTCCTTATCAGTAACGACTTCTTGAGTAGTTTACAAGGTCTTGACCAGTGTTACCCTCATGATCCCTTGCTTCTGACTATCTAGGATTTCCTTTTTTGCCCTCAAAACAGTTTGGCTGCTCGGTGGTCTATGTCTGGGCCCCAGGTCACATTGGGATCCCAGAGAATTAACTCGCTCACAGGCTGCCCAAATTGGCTACTGGCAAGCCACTTCTTGAGATTAGTATTCCAGAACTTGACCTTCAGTTTGTTATATCATGAAGTTATAAGGATTTGGAGTATGAAATGGCATGTTCTGATTTCGCCGAACAAACTGTGGGCGATAAACAAGATCACGTAATTGTGTAGGTGCTTCATGCAGGCCTCTCGCAAGGACTTCATCGTCCTTTGCTAGTTTGGCATTGGCCATACTAGGCTGACTCATGGTCATTTCCTCTGTCGCAGTTATCCGCCTCACTATCAGTGTAGTGCACGTTTGACAGTAGCCCACACTTTTCAAGCCGCTCTGCATCGCATTTGTAATATTCCTGACTCAATACCATTGGTGTTAGCGAGTGATGGCTCAGCGGCTGACTTGGTTTTATGGTTTATTCCTGTAGAGTGTTTTTACCACTGTGTAAGGGAATGTGCCTCAGCCTTGTCAGCCCATTGAGGGGCTTGCAGGATGTTCTGTTACCTCCTGTGTCCCAACCAGGTAATGGCTGGCTGGGCTTGGTGGTGTGCTACAGCCTTGCCCTACCCTTTATTTTGCTCTTCTTCACCCTTCTTGCATGTTGTGTTTTTACTTGATGTTCTTTCTGTGTTTTCCGGTGCTTCTCTCACCCTGTCCATGTCGTTAGTCTTTTCTGTGTATCGTTGGGTGGTACCTCTTTTAAGTGGTTGGCGATGAGTCTCCCCATTACATTTTCTGCCTTTGAGGGCCTCCGGTAGACATCAGGGTTTTCTTTCCATAGATTTCGCACACCTTTTCTGTGCAGTTTTGGTGACTTGCCTGCTCAGATAGGAGGATATGATGACCTCATAATTTGATCCTTTAAATTGTTGAACCAGGCAATCATCTGATTTAACACTACAGAATCAGCCACACCACAGTTTATAAAACAGTAAGGGAAGTTGGTAAAGCTGTGTAGAAAGTTTTGCGCTAAGAGTCCATACTGAAATTCACAGAGGAAAGGTGGTTGAAAAATGCCAAGGGATTTGAGAAGCACACTGTGTAATCTGAACAATGATATCCCATCAACCCAAGAGAGGAGTTCTCTTAAAAGTAGAGTAAATGTACTGATTACTTTATAGACATAGCTGGCAAATTACCATTGCAAGACAAATGTATCTAAATCTGTTTCATAACAATCTTAGTGAATACTAGATCGATTTATCCCCAAACATGGAAGACTATTCAGTTTTTATCATTATTGAAATGTGTACAATTATGTGTTTTGTGGTTGTAGTACAGTAAAGCATTGATTACATTGAATGAGCCACAGTAAAATAATTTACTTTACACTGTAATTGTTAATTGAATATTTGTTCACCAAGCTGAAGGGTTGTTCACCTGAGAGCAAAACATTTGCTGCTTAGTGCTGTTTTAAGTTTTAAATAGCCACATTCAATAAAAAAAACACCACCACTAGAACACAGACACAAAGTAGTTTACCTACAGTATATCATTTCTCTCCTGATTTGATTTCACAACAAAGCCCTCACAAAACTTGACACACGTGAAACCATGCATCTCTATTCTTAACCTTATCCTGATACTCCTCACGAGCTGTGTCCCATGTTGTAGGGTATGTTTTCACCCCTTCAATGAAAAATTTAATATCCGAACCAGTTGTATCCATGGCAGGTTGCTATCACACATGCACTGCCACATTCACCAATAACAACAGATGATTCATGGCAGTCGGCGAGATTGCTGCAATGCAGCGATGGCTGGTGAGCACAATCCTCTCACTGCGTTACTGCCGTGGTATGTGTGGCTCCATTGTTGTGCCAACACTGCTGTAACTTGAGAAAATGACATGAGCTCTCAGTAACATATTGTTTGTGTGGATGGAGCTTATGATGACTATGCACATAGTTGTAAAGTACCCACTGAAATGTAACTTGCTGTTGAATCGCCCATACAGCGTCGGATCACGTTATGATTACCACCTAAATAATCTTGCAACTAAAGTATGTCATTTGCTGCACTGGTGAATTAATAGGAAACAGTATGTACATATTGCTCACAGCTGTCTTTTATATAATACCCCCTTTGTCAGAAAAGTTCCTGGACAGGTTTTCCTTATTTCTGAGTTTGCAGTACTAAGAAGGAATAAATGTTTTCATGTTACATGGTATGTGTGCATCCTTGAAATTACCTTGGCCATGTTTACACACACACACACACACACACACACACACACACACACACACACACAAGGTGACAGGGGTGTGCTTATCAACACACCGTTTGGGTTCTTGACACATTAGTTACGGTGACACAGTGGATGCTAATTGTGAGCAATGAGTGACCATTAAGCTCAGGAAAACCCCTAGCGAAACATGGACAATGATTAAGCAAGCATGTGCTGGTGTGGAAGTTTGAATAAGTTGTATTTTCGAATGGCCCAAAACGTTTTGTGAATTCAGAGATTCAGTGCAAGACAATCCCAGAGCTGGTCACCTGTCTACATTACACACTGATGCAAAAGTGGTGCATGTAAGGCAGTTATTGCAAGAGAACCATCATGTAATTGTCCATGCAATATCAGAAGAAATTAATTTGAACCATGATGTATGTCATAAAATTTTACACAAAGATTTAAGGAAGCAGAAATTTAATGCAAAACTTGTTCCTCAAAGACGAACAGAAAGAAGAAAGGCGAAGAAGTTCTGCTGTACTACTGGATAGAGCCAGGTGTGATCCCACATTTCTGTTGAAGATTATTGTTTGGTATGAAAGTTAGTGCTACCACTATGACCCTCAAACGAAGCTTCAGAGTGCTGAATGACGGAATTTGTGGATCACCAGCCTCAAAAAAAACGTCAAACGACAACCTTCAAGAACAGAGAATACATTGATAGCATTCTTTGATGGGAGAGGGTCAGTATGTTCCTCTAGGTCAGACAGCGAACTGAACTCTTTACATTGAAGTCTTGTGACAAGCAGTTCGTTGTCTCCACCATGGTTTGTGCCACACTCAGGACCGGTTCTTACTGCATTACAATGCAAGGCCCCATACTGCTTTATCTGATACCAAGTATCTGGCCAGACATTCTGTTATTGCCATCCCGTATTCACCCAACCCCTCGCCCTGCAATTTTTTCTTGTTTACGGGAGTGAAAAGTAGAGTGAGAGGAAAGCTTCATCAGGATATCACAGATATACAATGGCCTGTGACAAATGAGCTTACAAGTGTTGCAGTTGAAAATTTCACTGCTTGCTTCCAAGATCTAGAAATGTTGTCAAGTGTGTATAGATAGCCAAGGGGACTACTTTGATAGGAGCTAGGATCATTAGTTGAAAAGTGCAATTTTTTTAACTCACCTGGAACTCTTCTGATAATGGGAATATGATCATTGGCATGTGGGCCATAAGCTTATATATGTATCGGAGCCAGATGAAAATAACAGATGTGGACACATATGAGAACATGATTGTGAATTGCAGCGTATCAAGTGGTTCAAGCTGTTATTACCTTGGATAGTAACTGGCAACCCTAAAATGTGACTCAAGAGTATACAGTTAATGCAGCATCATTGTAGATTGAAAATATGGCTTTTATTATTTAGATACTCATTGAATGGTTTCGCTGTAGCTCTATATTTATGTCCCTGCAAAAGCTAAATGAGTAGTTTTTTTACTGCAACATTTTGTGATTTCATAAATGCATGTTACGTGTATTTTGATAACCTACGCTACCGACACTTGAGGTACACTTAATGAAAAGTAAATTGACAGTATTTTTATTATTTTTAATTCATTTTCTATGGGGGTGTTTGATTCTTATGTGTGTACATTGATTTTTGTTATTGCTATTGTAGTAGTATTGGTGGGGAATCAAGGCCAGCAACACCTGTCCCTGGCCAAGTCCCAGAAAGGCCTGCATCTGCGGAACCTATGATGCAGCCACCACCTGTACCTGAACCATCAGTTTTCCAGCAGGAAGCTGGATTGGAAGACGTTGCTGGTCAGCAGCAAGATCAAACAACTCTCCTGCATAACGAAGAAGAGAGCTTTGCATTAGCACCTGTTGATGCTTCTGCATTAAAAGGCAAGACTTTTGTGTAATTGCAGAATAATTAGTAGTTGTGGAATGTTTGTGTGATTGGGGAGGTGGGTTGAGCTCAAACTATTCCTTATCCATGGTGTTTTATATGGCCAACATACTGAAATGTGGACATTCTTGATTCATTACAGGTTTTACTAAGACAAAGCGGAAACGGAAGCTGATTGTGGATGAAATTAAGAATATTTCTGGAGAAGAAATGAAAGCTCAGCTTTCAGATACAAGTGACATAGTCACTACATTAGATCTTGCCCCACCAACTAAGAGATTGATGCACTGGAAGGAAACTGGTGGAGTGGAGAAGTTGTTTGCCTTACCAGGGCGCCCCATTCCAGCACGTGTTTTGTTTAAGGTAGTGTTTGAATGTTGTATGTTATTAATTGTTTCCAGGTTTGACTTCTGTTAAAGTTCATTTGCTTTGTGTTCACAGATGTTGTTTTAGAGTATATGTATCTCTTTTGTGGTACATAACTTATTTTATGGACTTGAGAGTACATAGATGCATTTTCCCACAAGTCTCATCAAATTTATGTACTTCTAGAGATCAAGGACGTGTTGTGGAGGGCAGAATTCTAATACTTCATGTGAATGCAGGCTTTCGTGACGAATTGTGCTGATGAATTCATTTAGGGAAGTAAGTCAAGTAATATGTTTGTTTTAGATGTACAGATATGTCAAAATGTCCCTCCCAAACTGAAGGTATTACTTGGCTTATTTTCTAGGAATTCATCAGTTGAATACTTCTGCTTCATATGTTTGCCAAGATTACTACTTTTAGATGATACAGGCCTTATTTAAGTTATGTGGCCATAAATGAAGAATTTATTTATCAGTAGATAAACAATTGTCTAATGACGTGCAATTTGGCAGTAAATAGCTAAACGCTATATTGTTGATAGGTTGATTTTCGTGTGTGTGTGTGTGTGTGTGTGTGTGTGTGTGTGTGTGTGTGGAAGGGGGGGGCTATGTCTAGAATTTTTCAGTGAGTTAATCCAGCTGGTTTCATTTCTGCACAGTTTAATGTTATTGTATGAATTATTCTGTACGCTTAAAAAGTTTCTACTTTTGACACAAGTTTTGCAACTGTCTGCTCTTCATATACCTTTAAATACCATGAGCTTCGAAACTTTAAAAACAAATTGCTTGTCATTACAGAAACACATACACCGAAACACATCGGCAGCTGTATCTATTCACCTTCTACATTGCCATACCTTATTCATTCACCAGCTGCATCCCCTCATCCCTTTCTCACCCATTCTTCAGGTTCCCCTGGAGCCACTCCTACAACCCAGTATAAGGAGAAGATGCTGTAGAAGTACCCACATCAGAACCATTGTTGATATGTCTTGTAAGAATTTATGTTCTGTTGATATGTCTTACTATTCAGCCTCACATCAAGTCCAAGTCAAGCTTGTTGCTTGTCACTTCTGATCACTATATTTAAGGAATTAGTATGTTCATTTCACATGTACCATATAAATTACTTTAGTTGCAGAAAAAAATGTTGTTGTTGTTGTTGTTGTTGTTGTTGTCTTCAGTCCAGAGACTGGTTTGATGCAGCTCTTCATGCTGCTCTATCCCGTGCAAGCTTCTCCATCTCCCGATACCTACTGCAACCTACATCCTTCCGAATCTGTTTAGTGTAGTCATCTCTTCTCCTTAAATTCCCACCTTTTTGCGATTTCTTTAGTTTTATTCTACAGTTCATAACCAATAGATTGTGGTCAGAGTCCACATCTGCCCCTGGGAATGTCTTACTATTTAAAACCTGGTTCCTTAATGTCTGTCTTACCATTGTATAATCTATTTGAAACCTTTTAGTATCTCCAGGGTTCTTCAATGTATACAACCTTCTTTTATGATTCTTGAACCAAGTGTTAGCTATGATTAAGTTATGCTCTGTGCAAAATTCTACCAGGCGGCTTCCTCTTTCATTTCTTAGCCCCAATCCATATTCACCTACTACGTTTCCAGCTGTTCCTTTTCCTACTATCGAATTCCAGTCACCCATGACTATTAAATTTTCGTCTCTCTTCACTATCAGAATAATTTCTTTTATCTCATCATACATTTCATCAATCTCTTCGTCATCTGCGGAGCTAGTTGGCATATAAACTTGTACTACTGTGGTAGGTGTGGGCTTCGTATCTATCTTGGCAACAATAATATTTTCTTAAAATTTAACTGCTAGTCAAATGCATCTTGTATGGAGCAGGATCTCAAAGAACTTTTGTCATAAATTTAAGCTTGTATTTGTCAGCTTTATGGTGAGGTAACTTTTCGTATATTCGTACTTCAATGTCACACTGTTACTTGATTTAGTGTCATCCTTTCTTCATTTGTTTTATAAGTGGCAAAGATAGGGTCTGATGTCACATAAATGAGCAAACAAATAAACACATTCTTGAAACTACTTTTGCTTACATTAAATGTAGGTATGTCTGATTCTTCTTGTAATGTTGCCATTCAGAACTACCAAAGACACCTCACAAGTCGCCCAGCTGAGAATTATGACTTCGGCTTGGGCGTTGATGAAGGGGAAGAAGATATGGCTCTTGAACAGGTCCGTGAAGGGGAAGCAGAGCTCGTCCAACAAGATCCCCGTCGGTCAACTCGCAAAAGAAAACTGGTTGAACCTGAAGAGTATCAGGTAAATAGAACAGAACATCTTGTTCAGGGTAAGGGTAACATGCAATATTATTTCTGACTAGTTGCAGTGATGTAATGTTGTGTGTGTGTGTGCGCGCGCGCCCGCGCGCTCATTTTCTCTGTATCATGAAACAGTCCACTGTTATAACGTTTGATTGCTAAGTGGTGATGTATTGTATCCAGATCATATATTTTCTTAATTATTATTTGATTCTATGGAAGAAACTTTTTACAGTTGGTGTACTTATGAGTTAGGTGTTATCATTACATATACATGATCAAACTTATTACACGTACAGTGAAACCTCTGTGTAATGTTTCTCCATATAATGTTTTCCTCCATGTTATGTCCATCTTCTCGGCTCCGACCAGAAGCCTCATACATACAATGCTAAAGTTATCTCTTTAGTATGTTTCCTCTACACAATGATTTCCTGAGTGCAATGCTCGTATTTTTGGAAACCTAATCAATTATTTCCCTCTTTATAGCATTTAAGTCACTAGTGTAGATGCTTCGTTTTCCTTTCTGTTGATTTGCGCAGGCTCCAAAAAGCCGTGCTCAGCTTGAGTCAACATCAGCTTGAGTGCCCAAGTAACGTGAGATGTGACGCCCATCATGCTCGTCATTTGTCTCGTTGGCACTATTCTTTTGCATCTCGTGTGAGCAAATGGTGAACATCTGAACAATGTTTTTAACACTGTGCCCCTATTACACAATACACCTAAGGGGTGCCCCAGGTGTACATGCTTGGAACTGGAGACTGGTTCACATTGACCGATTACACGATACACGCAGGATATTCCTGGTGCAAATCTGCACTAGCGCATTAGATGGAATAACACTTGAAAATGGAAGGGAAATGAGTGATGTTTTGTAAAGTCATTCGTTTGAATTAAAAATTTCTGACAAGTGAGAGCTCAAGGCTCCTATTTTATTAGGTGATTGTTGTTCTCTTATGTAGTTGTCACAGAATTATGTTGTTACTGTTCCGAATTATGGCTCAACTGTTTGTTTTGTACAATGACACTTGGTTGCTCAAGGATATTGTATGTAAATTTGTAACAATAATGAAAATTCTGGGATGGAGCAATACATAAAATAAGGGAAAGGCAACTACTCACCTACTGTAAAACGGATCGGTGTGGAGAGCATAGAAAAACTTAAAAGAAACAGCAGTAGTATACACAGACCCTAAATTTACATTTATACAGCAGTTTGCATATGGTGGACCTACCCCTTTTTTTTCTCTCCCCCCCCCCCCCCCCCTCCCCCTTTCAAATATTTCCCTGGCAGTGTCTGTAACCATTAGGATTAGGGCAGGATGAAGATGACAACAAAAAGACATGTTTTTGCGTTCAGCCCTGGCTGAGAAAAATGAATGAAGGAATTCGAGTCCCGAAGATCAAAAAATCCTGGGTATGTGATGTTAAAGTTGTGCCAATCCAAAGATTTTTGTGGAAATTTGACTGAGGTTGTATTTTACTAATTCATTATTAAAATAATTGTTTCTAGCTAATTCTTTTTTAATTTTTACCATTTACAGCATTTTTCTATATATTCTCAGTAAAATTTAACTACTTTTGTGATTACCAATATAGAGGTTTCACTGTATATGATCAAACTTATATTTTTTCATACATATGCCTTGATAAAAAAACATCAGTGGATCAATTTTGTTGTAGTTTATTTTTTTTTTTCAAGTTTTTCTTGTTCTTATTACACTGTTGGCAAAACTGATTGTTTAAAAATTTGTGTTACATTCAGTTGGTTGTTAACAAGCTTTACACATCAGCAGACATGTACTTAGTGAAAATGGCTTCCTATGAAAAAAAGTATGAAAGCCATAAATAAAATGTTACAAGAAGTACTAAATGCAAATTTAGATGACAATGGTACGGATATCTTTGCAGTGATAATGATAATAACAACAATCTACTGAGTGAACATTCAGATGTAGCAGAAGTGAATCCTGTATCTGAAAATGAAGACAATTCTGATGAAAATGGAGAATCTGGTAACAAAGAAATGGGAAAAAATTACATAGGAAAAAAATGGTAAATTATGGAAAAGTTACCTCCTCCTTAAAGTCACAGCAGACAGGATAACATTGATATAAGTAAGCCTGAGTTGACGGCTTACTGTGAAAACATTTCAAAATTATGTGAAATTATCAAACTTGTTTTACTGATTGAGTTGTTGAATGAAATTTGCCTTCACACTAATTTGAGGGTGTTTCTAAAATTCTGTATTGATGGAACAATGCTATTGCAGAAGAAATGCTAGCATTTATTGGACGGTGTATTCTTGCATGTGTTATGAGTTTGATGAAAGAATTGGTTGTAAATTTATGGTCCAAAACCCTGCATTTTCTGGGACAGAATTTACTGCAACAATGGGAAGAGACGGATTTGTTCAAATTTTGCTTGTCCATAGTTTTGGCGATAGTCATAAGATGTGAATCTATAATGTCAGACAAATTAGCACCAATCAGAAGAATTTTAGACAGTGTAATCAGCAGATATCAAATGGCTTATACACCAAATCATTACGCTACAGTATCCCCCTGCGGGTTCGGGGGTAAGAATAGGCCCGCGGTATTCCTGCCTGTCGTAAGAGGCGACTAAAAGGAGTCTCAAACGTTTCGGCCTTCTGTGATGGTCCCCTCTTGGGTTTGACCTCCTTTTTTCTTCCAAATTTCCGTCGTCAGTGCGTGCCATTTGGGGAAGGACACCTTACGTGGTGTTTTTGTATTGGTCCATCATGCTCCACCATCTTGCATGTTACCTATTGTCGTGGGGGGGGGACTACGCCCAACATCTTCTGGGTGGTCTCCTCCTCGCCTTGTGCGCACTCTTCTTCTTAGCGCCTACGACAACTGTGGACCCTTTAAACACCTAAAATCCAGCACGGTAGCCAGTCCGTTGTGGTGGGGTCGTCATGTACCCTCTTGGTGGTAGCCCCCTGACCACGCAGGGATCGCACTACAGATGCCTGAGCTGTTTCCTCCCCATGCATGCCAAGGAGTACGTGCCCATCTTGTCTGGGGCACGGGGACTCCGGGCAACGGGATATCGGCCAGGTACCCGTTGCTTTGGCTGGGTGGCGCCCTTGGGGAGAGCCCTCGTTCGGAGTAGGTGGCATCTGGGCGGATGTGGCGCAATGAAGCGCAATAAATCACATCAAGCTGGTGGTCGCACGGCCACCAGCGTCTCTACGCGAGGTAGAGTCGACTTCGATGCTGCGCAGTATGACCCTCAGACGTTCCCCTCGTTGGCTGCGCCATGGGAGGGACGCCGATCTAGTGCCAAGCGGGAGCCTTACGTACCGCAATACCTTGTCTGCAGCAGGACTGATGGTGACTCCTTTCTTCCGACGAAGCCTATGTTTTTTGTGGAACACCTGGAGGATAAGTTTGGGGAAGTGGCGGGGTTGTCAAAAATGAGGAATGGGTCCATCCTCCTCAAGACGTCCTCCCCAGCCCAGTCACGAGCGTTGCTCTTGTGTGATAAGCTGGGTGACGTCCCTGTTACCGTCACTCCCCACAGTAGCTTAAATATGGTCCAGGGGATTATTTACCATCGTGACCTCTTGTTGCAATCCGATGACGAGCTGAGAGCCGACTTGGAACGACGTGGTGTGCATTTTGTCCGTCGTGTCCATCGAGGACCCAAGACAAACAGGGTGGCCACCGGTGCCTTTATCTTGGCCTTTGAGGGTGATGTCTTGCCCGAGAAGGTCAAGGTGATGGTTTACCGTTGCGACGTCAAGCCATACGTGCCTCCCCCGATGCGGTGCTTCCAGTGCTGGAAGTTTGGGCATATGTCCTCCCGTTGCCCATCCAGCGCTACATGTCGAGATTGCGGACGCCCCTCTCATCCTGATTCTCCATGTGCACCTCCGCCTGTATGTGTTAACTGTGGGGAGCACCACTCTCCATGCTCGCCGGATTGCCCCGTTCTTCATAAGGAGCGGAAGATCATGGAATTTAAGACCCTGGACCGGCTTACTTATCGAGAGGCTAAACAGAAATATGAAAGGTTGTACCCTGCTTCCCTTCGAACATCTTATGCTGCAGCCACGTTATCGTCGCCCGCACGGGCGACGGTTGTCGCTTCATCTGTGCCGCCTTCAGTGGGCCCTCGGGGCCATGTATCTCTGTCTGCCCCCCTCGTGCCTGGGGGCAAGCCTTCCTCTCTTGCCCCCTTAGCAGTTGGGGGCAAACCCTCTACTGTCGCTCCCCCCAAGCTTACTTCGGGAGTGACATCTGCTCCACAACCGGGAGGCTCGATTCCTCCCCCTCCTTCTCCGGCGGCGTTGCCTCCGCCGGTTCCTCTCTCGCGGAAGGGGTCCCTCGGGGCTCTCCCTTCCTCCGTTTCTTCTCCTTCCCAGCCAGATGTCAGCCAGTGGCTGAAGGTTCCGCCACCTGCTGGTCGTAGGGCTTCTGCGTCGTCGTCAGCCTCCGACGCTCCTTCAGAGAAGCTCTCCCAGCCCTCTCACCCTAAGGGCAGACGCGAGAAGAAGGAACGGAATGTGTCCAAGAAGAAGGACGTTCCGGCGGTTTCAGCACCGCCTGCTGTACATAGTCCTGGCTCCGGGGATGAGGTGGAGATCCTCGCCTCTGCCGCGGATCTCGCCCTCACGGAACCCTTGGGGGCCTCTCCTATGGACTCAGCTGACTCTCCCCCAGTGGCGGCGGTTGGCTCTGAAGCGCTGTCTGCCTCTTAGTCGCATTCACGCCCTCCCAGTCCCTTCCTGCTTCCATTCTCCAATGGAACTGCGGCGGTTATTTCCGCCACCTGCCAGAGCTCCGGATGCTTCTGAGTGATTCCCCTGTTCTCTGCATTGCTCTGCAGGAAACTTGGTTTCCTGCACTGCGGACCCCCGCCCTTCGCGGTTATCGGGGATACTATAAGAACCGTGCTGCCTGTCAACGAGCGTCAGGTGGGGTTTGCCTCTTTGTTCACCACTCTGTCTGTAGCTCGCCAGTACACCTTCAGACGCCTTTAGAGGCAGTTGCTGCCAGGGTTGAGCTCTCGCCGGCTATTACTGTATGCTCTGTTTACATTCCTCCGGATGGGGAGCTCCCCCGCCATGTCTTGGCTGCGCTGCTGGCTCAACTCCCGCCACCATTGCTGCTTCTGGGCGATTTCAATGCCCACAATCCTCTATGGGGTGGGACTGTCTCCGATGATCGCGGTCGGGCCGTGGAGCATGTGTTGGCTCAGCTCGACCTTAGCCTCTTGAACACCGGTGCTCCCACACATTTCAGTGTGGCCCATGGCTCGTTCTCGGCCATCGATCTCTCTATTTGCAGCCCTGGACTTGTCCCATCCCTCCACTGGAGGGTGCATCCTGACCTGTGTGGCAGTGACCATTTTCCCATCTATTTGTCACTGCCACAGTGTCATTCTTCTGGGCGCTTGCCCCGCTGGGCTCTCCACAGGGCTGACTGGCCAGCTTTTACTTCCGCTGTAACCATTGCGTCTCCCCCACAGGGTGACATTGACGAGGTGGTCCGTGTTTTCACCACGTCCATCATTTCGGCGGCCGAGGCTGCCATCCCCCGTTCCTCTGGCCTTCCTCGGCGGAAGGCTGTCCCCTGGTGGTCGCCGGAGATTGCTGAGGCTATTCGCGACCGTAGGCGGGCTCTCCAGCGTCATAGGCGGCACCCGTCTCTGGAGACCCTCATCGCCTTTAAGAGGCTCCGTGCCTTCGCCCGTCGTCTTATTGCACGGCGTAAGCAGGAGTGCTGGGAGAGGTACGTCTCCTCCCTGGGCTCCCGTGTCTCGTCCTCGCACGTGTGGTCGCGGATCCGGCGGATTTATGGCTCCCAGACCCCTATGGGTGTCCCTGGGCTCTCCTTGGACGGCGCTGTCTGCACGGACGCTGCCGCCATTGCTGAACGGCTAGCCGCGCACTTTGCTCAGAGCTCCGCGACTGCCTCCTATCCCCCCGCCTTTCGCTCTCTAAAGGAGCGAGCCGAGCGGACGCCGTTCTCATTCCACACGCGTCGTTCTGAAACATACAATGCTCCTTTCAGCGAGAGGGAATTCCTCGCCGCCCTCGCCGATTGCCCTGATACAGCACCAGGCCCAGACAGCATCCACGCGCAGATGCTGAAGCATCTCTCCAGGGACTGCCAGAGACACATTCTCGCGATATTTAATCGCATTTGGAGCGAAGGCGTGTTCCCGTCGCAATGGCGGGAGGGCGTTATTGTCCCCATCTTGAAACCCGGTGCGGACCCACTGGCGGTGGACAGCTATCGTCCCATTACCCTCACCAACGTTTTGTGCAAATTGCTCGAACGTATGGTGGGGCGGCGTTTGTGTTGGGTCCTTGAGTCGCGCGGTCTCCTCGCTCCATCCCAGGGTGGCTTCCGTCGGGGCCGGTCTGCAGTGGACAATTTGGTGCGGCTCGAATCTGCTGTCCGTACGGCTTTTGCCCGACGTCAGCATCTTGTTGCTGTATTTTTCGATCTGCGGAAGGCGTATGACACCACATGGCGGCATCACATCCTCGCCACGTTGCATGGGTGGGGTCTTCGTGGTCGGCTCCCGGCTTTTCTTCAAAACTTTTTATTGCGCCGCTCTTTCCGGGTGCAAGTCGGTGCCACCTCTAGTTCCTCTTATATACAGGAAAATGGGGTCCCGCAGGGCTCGGTGTTGAGCGTCTCCTTATTTTTAGTGGCCATTAATGGTCTGGCAGCAGCAGTGGGGTCGTCGGTGTCTCCTTCTTTGTATGCCGACGACTTCTGCATCTCATTTAGCTCCACGACTACGGGAGTCGCCGAACGCAGGCTGCAAGTCGCCGTTCGCAAGGCAGCATCATGGGCACTGACTCATGGCTTTCAGTTCTCTGCTGCCAAGACTCGAGTAATGCACTTCTGCAGGCGTCGGACGGTCCACCCTCATCCTGCACTTTACCTCGACGGCCACCTGCTTGAAGTGGTGGACACTTGCCGCTTCTTGGGACTCGTGTTTGATGCCCGGCTCACATGGGTTCCCCATGTTACTCAGCTGAAGCAAAAATGCTGGCGGCACCTCAACGCCCTCCGCTGCCTTAGCCACACGTCTTGGGGTGCAGATCGCTGCACGCTGCTGCGGTTGTACAGAGCCCTTGTGCAGTCCCGGCTTGATTATGGGAGCCTGGCCTATGGGTCTGCGTCCCCCTCAGTGTTAAAGTTGTTAGACCCCATACACCACTGTGGGGTTAGGCTTGCCACTGGCGCTTTTCGCACCAGCCCCGTGGATAGTCTACTGGTGGAGGCCGGGGTTCCCCCACTGCGGATTCGCCGCCATCGTCTGCTTGTCGACTATGCTGTCCACGTTCATTGCTCGCCAGATCATCCCAATCGTCGCCTGCTTTTCCCTGCTATGGTCCTCCATCTGCCCGAACGGCGCCCTAGGTCTGGGCTTTCCATAGCTGTCCGTGTCCAGTCCCTGCTGTCAGAACTGGGGTCATTCCCTCTTCTGCCTCCCTTCCGGGTCCGTACACCTACGCCTCCCTGGTGTTTGTCCCGGCCGTCCGTCCGTCTGGACTTGGCACAGGGACCCAAGGACTCGGTTCCGCCTGTGGCCCTCCGTCGCCGTTTTCTTGCTCTCCTCGCATCATTTTCGGACTGTGAGACTGTCTACACTGATGGTTCCCTGGTTGATGGTTGCACTGCCTACTCTTTTGCTCATGTTGAGCAGCGCTCCTTGCCGGCTGGCTGCAGTATTTTTACTGCGGAGCTGGTGGCCATATTGCGCACTCTTGACCATATGCGTTTCTGCTCGGGTAGGTCCGTCGTGATCTGCAGTGACTCCCTGAGCAGCCTTCAGGCCATCGACCGCTGCTATCCCTCCTCTCCTCTGGTGTCCTCCATTCAGGAGACTGTTTCCGACATTGCCCGTTCTGGTCGTTCGGTGGTCCTGGTTTGGACGCCCGGTCATGTTGGCATCCCAGGGAACGAACGTGTAGACAGGCTGGCCAAAGGGGCGATCGACGCCCCGGCTTTGGAGATCGGCCTTACGGCTCGCGACCAGCAGATGGTGTTGCGCCGTAAGCTGATTGGGATGTGGGCTGCTGAGTGGCGTGGCATGACAGCCCCGAATAAACTGCGGGCTGTCAAGGAGACGACCGCCGTGTGGCGTTCCTCCCTGCGGGCTTCTCGCAGGGACTCGGTAGTCCTGTGTCGGCTGCGCATCGGCCATACGTACCTGACGCACGGCCATCTCTTGCGTCAGGAGGATCCCCCCCTGTGTCAGTGTGGGTCCCGGCTGACGGTCGGCCACATTTTGCTGGAGTGTCCTCGACTGCGCACACTCCGGCAATCTTTTAATCTCCCGGGCACTTTGGCTTTGGTTTTATCTGACGATGCCTCCAGGGCTGATGACGTTTTAAATTTTATCCGTGGTAGTCCGTTTTATGGTTCGATTTAGGGAGGTCCTGCACCTTTCCCTTTCTGTGTCTTTTGTCCTTGTGTCTGTTGCTGTTCTGGTGTGCCGTGAGATGGTTGACTCTTTCCCATTTTTGTTCTCGTGGTCAGTCAACCAGTCTCCGGCCATCTTCCTTTCTTCTGTTTCTTTCTGTCTGGTGTGCCTCTGTCCTGTTCTTGTTTGTAGTGTTTGTTGCTGCATTTGTGTTCTTTTAGCGCCTGGGGGGCCGTCTCCTCCCCCTTTGGTTTTTACCTTCTCCGTCGATTTTGGGCTCGCCTGATTTTGGAATGGGGGACTGATGACCTTCGCTGTTTAGTCCCCCTTAAACATCCCAACAACCACCACCACCACGCTACAGTAGACGAACAGTTGACTGGATTTAGGGGAAGATGGTCGTTTCTTGTGTTCATGAATCTGGAATGAAAGTTTGGGTTGCAGCAGACGGCCAAACTCTCTGCACACAGTTTGTGCAAGCATATACTGAAAGAGAAACGAAGCAGGGTCTCCATTTAGTCGAGGATCTGGTCAATAATTTGTGTGGAACAGCCAGGAGCGCCACTATTGACAACTCTCTGTATTTGTTTTTTTACTAGCTGTAAGCTAGCAGAGTTCCTTTTAACAAAGAATACGACATTGGTAGGCACAATGTGACATAATATGAGAGCGCTTCCAGAATTATTTTTGAAAAATAAACAAAGAACGATACACTCTTCCTCTTCGGTTTTACCAGTGAACCAATGTTGGCGTCTTATGAGCCAGCAAAGAAGCTAGCAGAGTTCCTTTTAACAAAGAATACGACATTGGTAGGCACGATGTGACATAATATGAGAGCACTTCCAGAATTATGTTTGAAAAATAAACAAAGAACGATACACTCTTCCTCTTCGGTTTTACCAGTGAACCAATGTTGGCGTCTTATTAGCCAGCAAAGAACAGAGCGCTAATACTACTCTCATCCCAACATCATGGTGGTTCATAAACTAACAAAGTAAATGGCTTCAAGCTGGAAATTATCGTGTGTTACAATACTACCAGCAGTGGTGTTGAACGAATTAGTGAGGGAATATACATGCTCAAGACCTCCTGGACAATGCCCTATGAAACTCTCCTTCAATTTGATTGATGTTGCCTGTGTGAAGGCTTTCGTTCTCTGGATGACAAAAAATCCAACTGGGCAGCAAAAGAAGAAATATCACCGGCATCTGTTCATGCTTGCTTTGGGAGGAGAAAATGTGAGACCTCACATTGAACAAAAAGCAAAAAATGAAAATAAATTGATCTGACATGTCCTCAGTGTAAGAAATTTGATGGGTGTATCTACAAACACCCAACATTCCCAAACAGTAGAAAGAACTCAAGGTGGCCAACATGGTAGATGTGTCTTACGTGAATTAAGAGAAGACAGGAAGACAGTCTGGAAGTGTGAAGAATGTAATGAATGGGTTTGAAGGGATCACTGTGATACAGTAATCTGTGTAGCTTGCAAAATTGTTTCAATTCGTGTCACTGTTCTCGATTAAAATTTCTCTTTGGTAACAAAAGAGGTAGACTAATGTCACATTTTAATATTTAAATCAAATTTTATTTTTAAAATACTATAATGAGAATAAATCTGAATAAAAATTGAACTTAATGTCTCTTTAAGTGCTTTTCTCAGTAACCCACATCTGATCTACAACAGAATGTATCTTGTAATGATAATGAAGTTTAAGTAATAATTTACAGTATAAAATATGGCTCAAACTTTGAAACAAAGTACCTACTCAATAACAGCTGAAAATGTTTTAACTCAGTGGCTCAAAGATTAATTATAAATGTTTGGTGATTTTAGCCATCAAAAAAAGTTGACCTGGCGCAAGAAGAGGAGGTACCTGATGTTGGTCAGTACTTACCACAACCTTCAGTGGCCCCTACTGTCACTGATGCACTGACTGCGACAAGTACAGCTGCAGAAATTGCTGTGGGTGTTGTTCCTATGGACACAGTTGCCCATATGCCACCTCATACTCCTGCCCCAGAGGTTTCAGATGTTCAGCAGCTACCTGTTGTGCCTCAGCCACCTGCAACACCACTACAAGTTCCTGTTGACTCAGATATGCCTCATCTACCACCGGAGCAGGTATATATAATTGATTACTTGTTCTCACATACATTATTTAACTTGTGTAGCTTCATAACAACAGGATTGCCAACTTTGCTATAGAGTCTCCATTCAAATCCCCCCTGCCCTCATTTAAACGTATTTGATCAGATCGTTTGTGAGCTAGAGTAAATATCAAATGTACTCATGCTCTGTAACAAAAAATTGACCATGTGCAGAGTGAAACTTGCATGAAATGCCATTCTCAAGCAGAATAACAGCTATATTGTGTTTTAATAACTCAAGTCGTTTCAACCCCATCGGATGATTACTGCACTAAATCTGTTATGGGATAATTTCATGTTATCAAACTTTGTAAATTGTTTTGGGGTGTTAGGGCATCTCTGTCACTTTATCAACAGAATACACTCATTTTTGTTACTTCGAGGAATTCAAATTTGTTTGAGATTTTTGGCAGGAAGTTTCCACAAGCCTGCATTTCTTACATATTATGTAAAGAGGTTTCTAAGTATCATGATTCTTAGAGCAGTTACTGGTGTACCTTGTAGCTATGATATGTTGTGATTTAGTGTGTAAATAAATAAAGAAAATTAGAGTGGATAAGTTATCACGCAGAATGTGATGTGAGTTGCAATATTAAAACTGATTTTGTTCCATCCATATTTGTGAGATACGGAGCTCTTACACGCCATCCTACATCAACATTTTCTTTATTATTCTGTGTAGATTAAAGAAAGCTTTTTAGAACATATTTAGGGTATTTTACATGTGTGGAAAAGATACTCTGAATTATCTATAGTAGAAAAATAGCTAATTAAAAGCCAGACAAATTGTGTACCTAAGAGCAAAATGAAAAGTTTTCAACCTAGTAGCTAATGTAGCAGACCCACATCTCGTCTACAGTAACAAGTGGACTCTCAAACTTAGTTCAGTTCTTTTTAAACCAGTCCAAATATTGTCAGTAAATTAATTTTCCATTTTGTCAGTGGATAGTATTCAACAGGTGTGCCAAGAATATTGCACAACGTGTTGTAGTTAATTCTTCGTGTGAAATGTACTGTATAATTTTTCTGATAGGTCAGTGACCCTGTTTGAATTTAGTTGCTCATTTTGTAATTGTTGAAGATTGAGTAAATTTCTGTTTGTAGTAAAGTCCAAACAAAGAATTTTATAACAGCCAATATCCAGTTGAAACATTCAAACTAAATAAACAAAACATGACTATTTTAGGAAGCTATATAATAAGAAGTGTTACAACAGATTACCAAGTATGTACCAGCATAATTTTGTTGATACCCTTGTGACAGTATGCGAGACCAAGAACCTTACACATTCCCCCCTCCTTTGCGGAAGGCTTCAGCTGCTAAATACTGAGTGAAATCTTCGTTCAAAGATTAGGCTAAGTACTCTGGTACCCAGTGCTCACATTTTACAAAGATATGTATTGGGGGCTATTTCTTAATTGCAAAATTGAGACCACGTTGTTGTCGTGAGCGTATTTCCCCATATTTACATGAAAAAAGTCCATACCCTTTTTTTTAACAAATATTAATCTTTATGGGTTATGGTAATTTGCACAAACAGGGCAAATAAAGAAGCAAAATCAACTGTAAAATTTTCTCATTTAATTCACTGACTTTACTATTTCATTTCTTGTTTAATGAAACTCTTCATTAAGATAAACTATGAGGTATGACTTTGTTAAGGATTCAATATAAAGATTCGCAGAAAATTACTAAATGTATAAGGAGTCTCAAATGGAATGCAAATATTTCAGTAGATGGCAGTTTGGTCAAGAGTTAAAAGGTTCATAACAAACAAGTGTTCGGTGGGTAAAGAATAACAGCTGCCTCAATATTACACATGAAATATGCCAATATCAAAATTTTAAAAAATCAGGAACAGTAAGCAGGAACGATAAGCAACCAGTTGTTGTGGCATGTACACACACACATAAGATCACAATCTTTTAAGCTACTTCTCTTTTTTCTGTTTTGAAGGTGGCCTGTGCATACATCTCCTCCCCCCCCCCCTTTACACACACACACACACACACACACACACACACACACATTATCAACAAAAATAATCAATTTTTGAAAATCTAATGTAATTGGATGGACAAAAGATTTACTCGCCAAGTGGTGACATGCACAAGGGTTTCGTAAATGCACAAGCTTTCGAAGACAGTGACTCTTCTTCTGGCAGAAGGATTGAAGGGGAAGGAAGAAGGTTGAAGGAAAATGACTGGCAAGGTTTAGGAAGTGGGGAGAATTTGGAAGAGTTGCCCAGAACCGTGGGTCGGGGGAGACTTTCCAGACAGGATGAAAAGGAAAGGCTCTATCCCTTTTGTTAAGTATCCCCTAACCAAGGTTTCTTGATGATTTTTCTGGACTTTCCCAGTTTTTTAACCCTTGCCAGTCCTTTTTCTACATTCTCCCTTTCCTTCAGTCATTCTGCCAAAAGAAGGAGCTACTGGCTCCAAAAATGAAACTGGAAAAATCTCCAAACTGGTCTCTTATTGTAGTCTTAATCTTCCTTGCTTATGTATACATTGGTGTTGACTGCCATTTATGAAGTTCAGACCATCTGTTCCATGGATAGAAATGCATCCCCAGATCATCTGTCCTGCTGGGTGTTTGACTGTTTGTGTTAAAAATGAAGGTAGAAAATTCTTCACCTAATGTGCAACATACAAACAATTTGCCATCAGAGCCACGCAGAATAAATCTAGACTTATTTGAAAAGATTACTCTGTTCCACGTGTTTGGCATGCATTTCACATGTGCTTCTGCCCATTTTAGCCATTGTTGTCGCATTGTTTTTGTCAATAAAGGCTACCGTTGTAATGAGACATCACCAATTTTTTCCCAGTCTCACTTTAGTCCAGTTTATGACAGGCAACAACCCATGAGAGAAAGTTTGTTGATGGTTGTTTGATAGTAAACTTCCTTTATCTACCTCTTCCTTTTTCACGATCATCATTCCCTGTCTGCTTGTATTTTTTCAGTAACCTCATATTGTAGGCTGATTAACCCTCAACTACTGTGGATGTTCACAGGAACACATTTACTAGGAGGGGTCTCTTAGATGGCCTATTTATTTCTTATGTTTGGTGAATATATATTTTCATGACTTCCTGTTGTTCATTACACTTCTTGGAAGCAGGCTTTATGGGAATTTGCACTTTTTAAACAATGCATAATTTAAAACACTTTGAAAACTAGAACACAGCAAAATTTGCAGTTTATTTTTATTTTATGTATTACTAAAATAACAGCACATAGTTAGCGCTCTACTCAGTCAGATTATCATCAGGAACACGGTATTACAGATTCGCAACATAACTGTATTGAGAAACACATTTCAGTTACGACAAATTGTCTTTGGAATCAACTTTCAGTTTACTTCTCATCGTTTCAGCCTTAGAGCGATTATTCCACCCCATAATTCTATCAAGCGAGAAATTTCACCAAATTAATATTTTAAACGTCAAGAAGAAAGTTGATAGTTGTTTCACCTTATGTATTCTTCTGAGGCCACGAATAAAATTTTAATTGCTTTCAGCCTGCATGCATTTACGAAGATTGCCTTACCATTCTCCAACCAAATCGAAACACCACACTGTTGACATGAATATCTTGTTTTCTACTTCAAACATGGACAACAAAAGACGGATGTTTTTCGTTTTTCAAAAAACTATTTATGTATTTGAGGCTCATATCTCCAAAACAGGAATTTTTCCAAGAATTTTCCTGAATCTGTTGCAGTCCAGGCAGCTGCAAGATAATATTGAGTTGCCATGTCCTTACGTTAGTTAGGTGATGGCTTCTGTTTTCTCCATCGAAAACAACTTTATGTTCTTACCGAAGAAGTATGCCTCTCTGAATTAGTAATGTGATTGCTAAATACTCAGAATCAGAGTCATTATCACTATCGTCAGAGTCTTCATCCCAGAATTTGCTGAGACCTTCTTGAACACCTCCATCAGTCTCTCATAGAACACATTGCATAGAAGGTCTAACTTTCCTCATCACAGAGAAACGATCACATTCAAGAGAAACATGACACGCAAAGAGTATGGTACGTCTGTGAGACCTCTCAAGGCCCAAAAATAAGAAACAAATTGCAACAACAATGCCAGATTTCTGACATGTGTAGCTTGCCCTCCAATAGAAAGGTACACAGAAGAGTCTATTTCATCTCACAGGGGTGTGGGAAATATCACAAGACAAAAAACTGTAGCAGTCTGAGAGACCATCCATAGTAGTTAAGAGTTGAAACCTATCTTAAAGGAAATCTCTCTTGTGTTGAGGCCATCTGACACACAAGCAAGCACAGCATCTTTCTTTTTCCTAATTAATTCCACTGACCTGCCCATCTTTTCACTTCAATGTGTCAACAGAAAATGGACGTATGAACATTGATCATTGTAAAAAATAAAGAGTGGCAACGAGGAGTTTGATATTGTTGGAAAATATGTGATAGAAAGTAAAAGAATAAAGGCAACAATATATAACCATTGACTTAACAATAGACTGGTATAACCTGAAGCAAACAGCCACCAAAGACAAAATTATGGAGTAATCTTAGGTGATGCAATAAATAATCTCACCACTGTGTGTGTTTATGGCGGCGGGGACACAGCCATTTGTAATTTCGTTTTCACAGTGTATTGGTGGAGGTAGCCCAAATAAATACTGCTCATCTCATGTTTCAGCAGAAATCGTCTGCCTGTTTCCTATTACAAAGAAAATAATTTTTAAACTGGAATTTTGTGTGTCCATATGATAGTGCTGTCCCAAATTAGTCAGTTGTCCAATTAAAATTGCTTGACAGTTGATTTCCGTCACTTGCTGCTACAGTGTTGCCACATCTGCTGATGGCTACTGCTCGGTTATAGGTAACACACACACACACACATAGAGTGGGTCACTTCACAACTGCTGTTAATGTGTAACACGGAGCAGTGTTGGAAGCGGCCACTGCAAGGTATGTTGGGAATGCAGGATGCTCTGTCGATAGCTGATTTTAAGTGACTAGTGACTAAACTGCGGCAGATTATGCGTTTTGTTGCCCTGAATTTAATAAACTCGTGTGCTAAGCTAACCACAACCTCATGATGTGCTGTGTATCTGAGAAAACGGCGATCAATGATCTGCGACAGAACAAAAGTCACCATCACTTCGTTCACGTTGTGTAAACGTAACCTCTACAAGCAAACTCTAGAGAGAGGGAAAAAAATCAGTTTCAGCACTAAAAGCAAACTAGTTTCTTGCTGTCATTGGTTATGTGAAACTAACCTCACACAAGTTACTGCATTACCAACCAATTAGCTGCCCTGGTTGGCAATTGGTTGCAGATTACAGGCGACACAGGCAGATTTCCAACAAAAAAAGAATGATGGGGAAAAAATAAGATCAAATTAAAAAAGTCAGTACAGTTATGAAAATGACTTGGCAAACTATTGGAAGTAAAAAATTATATTTAAGCCAGTTAATTGAATGAAAATAATAATCAAACTCTTTTGGTAAGATTTAGAAATAAAAGAAAATAATTCGCTACGTGTGGTGAGATTTGAACCTTTGACCATCACGTCAGGTGTGCTATGCCAGACTGCTGAGTTAAACAGACATAACCGTGGTGCCCATTCAGAACAATGAATTGCAGGTTTTAAATATTTGGCTTCATGCAATGTTGTGTGAAGCTTATGTAATGTAAGCTGATCTGTGATTAAACTGTATATGTGATGCTGAATCACGTCTTACGTGGAACTATCCAATAATGCATGGTTCGTAACGCATATGAAAAGGGTGTATTTCATTACCATCAGTTTGTTTGTGTGTGTGTGTGTGTGTGTGTGTGTGTGTGTGTGTGTGTGTGTGTGTGTGCGTGTGCGTGTGCGTGTGTGTGTGTGTGTGTGAGAGAGAGAGAGAGAGAGATGAAATATGAAATAATAATGCCAGACCTAGGATTTGGGATCCAAGAAAGCAATCTGGACAAGAAACTATTACAAGACATTTGACCAACCGTTGTGGCAGTTTGGCAGCAGCGAATGGTTAGGGGGTGACATTGAGTACTCTGAGTGGAAAAAATAACTATAATTTTAATCAGACTATAATACTGCATTTGTTTCATGGCATGCATTAACAAGAACAGTAAAATATGAAGAATAACCAGTACTCCAGCAGTGACAACGCTGCCCAGGCCTACTCAGACTGCTGCAGCGGTACAGCAGTTCTGCTCAGTCACTGCTGTAGTACTGGTTATTTGCATTTCACTATCTATTTTAATATGTATCAATAAAATGAATATCACACTAGACTAATTTGAGACCACTCTATTGAATGACCACACTAAATTCTGCTTTAAAAATAACTTTGTTTGTAGTGGGAAATGAATCTTAAATTATCTGCTGAAATACCAGAGACAGCTCTTATTAGAGACATCTTGTGTGTGTGTGTGTGTGTGGTGTTTTTTTTTTTTTTTTTTTTTTTTTTTTGCTGACTCAAAATTGACTTCTGTTTCATCAATTTTTTGTTGAATTGTGGTTCAGAAGAAATTTCTGTGCTTGGCGCTACACCAGTTTCAAAATTTGTTGAAGATGAGTAAACATTGTCAGTAGTCTGCTTGGTTGTGAAACCATTTGTGTAAAAATAACAATATTATGATAAGGATAGATTGCTGATCACTGTATAGTGGAGATGTTGTGTTCCAAACAGGTACAACAGAAGATTTCTAAACAAGAAAACTTTTGGCCAGAAGGCCTTCTTGTGAATTAGACAACAAACACACACATTCACATAGATGCAACTCGCACTCACACACACACACACACACACACACACACACACACACACACACACACATATATATATATATATATATATATATATATATATATATATATATATATATATATATATTCTGTCTCTGAGTCTCACCTCAGCAGCCAGAGACAGTGGTCTTTGTGTGTGTGTTTTCTAATTCATAAGGAGGCCTTTTGGCCGAAAGCTTACTTGTTTAGCAGTCTTTTGTTGTGCCTGTCTATAACTCAGCATCACCTCTTTATGGTGAGTAGCAATTTATCCTTTCAATAATATTGTCATTTTCCAACCTGGATTTTCCATTGTTTCCTTTGTGTAAAAAGGTATTTCTATTACAAAAAAAAAAAAAAATGCCACACTGAGGCTTTCAGCATATGTAAAGGTATATCGCATTGTTTTAAATGCTGAGCTTGAACCTGTAGTCTTTTGTATGTGTCAGCTTGGAGTAAGTTCTGTGCCTTCACTGAAAATAGTGTACATATTTAAAAGCACTTTTAATTTAAGATTATCAGTACAACAGCCTTATAAAATGTGTAATTTGTTCCCGAGCACTATGTTTGCTTGTTGACTAGCAGTGTAAAAGTATGAATGTGAATGATTAACCAAAATTATTAGTAGACCTATGTTGGATTCAGTTGTACCCTAAATTATTGTGTTTTCACTATAAACTTGATGTATGAACATTTTTCTTATTGGTAACAATGATACCCGTTCATGGATGCAAGTGATTAAACTGGGGTGGTGAGAGTTATTGCTTACATAATTTTGCCTTAAATAAACTCATTTTTGTTCATTTAATTAGTGTTATGCCTGATTAATAATTGTGTGTATTTAATAAAATAGAGTGTCATCTGTGTCTACACTTTCAGGTGCATTCTTTATTGGTGCAGCATGAGCATAACCTGGTTAATCCATTAACACCCGGAGTTCCATCAGTAGCAGCTCCCATGACCCCGGGGCCACCACCAATGACGCCAGGACCACCACCGATGACACCTGGACCACCACCGATGACACCAGTGCCAGCACCGATGACGCCAGTGCCAGCACCGATGACGCCAGTGCCACCTGCAATGATGCCAGTGCAACCTCCAATGACACCAGTGCCCCCTCCGATGACGCCAGTGCCCCCTCCAATGACGCCAGTGCCGCCTTCAATGACACCAGTGCCTCCTCCCATGACACCTGGTGCCCCACCAATGACTCCAGTGCCTCCCCCAATGACCCCAGGGCCCCCACCTATGACACCAGTACCTCCGCCGATGACACCCATGATACCACCATTGACACCGGCCCCTCAGGTTCCCATGGAACAGGAGGATGCAGTCACAGCTCATATATCTGCTGCTGTTTCTGTACCTACACCAGCTCCAGTCCCTGAACATTTGTCAACAGAAGCACCAGGGGAAGTGTTACAGCCAACTGAACAGCATTTGCCAACAATGGAAAACATGGGTTATGACCATGTAAGTAAATTCTGTGCTTACAAGATAATTGTTAATTTGTATTAATATCAAAATGAATGTGTACATGTAAAGTTTGAGCCACATTCAATTAACTATTAATTATTACTTTTATATTTCATGAGACTTGTCATAAAAGTATTAACTGGAGCATTGTTATGGAAGTGTTAATTATAAGAATAGAGGGAAACATTCCACGTGGGAAAAATATATCTAAAAACAAAGATGATGAGACTTACCAAACAAAAGTGCTGGCGGGTCGATAGACACACAAACAAACACAAACATACACACAAAATTCAAGCTTTCGCAACCAACGGTTGCTTCATCAGGAAAGAGGGAAAGACGAAAGGATGTGGGTTTTAAGGGAGAGGGTAAGGAGTCATTCCAATCCCGGGAGCGGAAAGACGTACCTTAGGGGGGAAAAAGGACAGGTATACACTCGCACACACGCACATATCCACATGGAAAGGTGATACAGATACAGCGGATTGTCGATGTCATTCACATGCAGCTGCCTTCTAAGACCTTTGTGATTTCTGGACAATGGAAATTAATATTGCGTCTGATCATTCACCCAGTCAGGTCCATGTAGGCCTAAATTAGTTTTTCCCCTCTCCATTTACAAGTAAAATAAATGATAAATAATTACACAGAAACACTTCGCCATGTACTGTACTATGCAGTGTTACAAAGAAAAGTAACTCACCAATTTTGGAGTTAGGAAGCCTCCAATGGGCAGAGGAATTCCTTTGACACATGAAGGCTGCTTATCCATTAAATTGGCAGAATTAACACTCTGCAAGTATACGTCCGCTCTTGTTGAAGGTCAGCAGCTCGTGGCCTAGTGGTTAGCGTTGCTGCCTCTGAATCACGGGGTCCCGGGGTTCGATTCCTGGCTGGGTTGGGGATTTTCTATGCCCCGGGACTGGGTGTTTGTGTTGTCCTTATCTTTTCATCATCATTCGTGACAGTGGCTAAATTGGATTGAGTAAAAAATTGGGACTTTGTACGGGTGCTGATGACCTCGCAGTTGAGTGCCCCACAAACCAATCATCATCTTATTGAAGGGTAGTCGGGGTGATATTTAAGACTGAGAACATACATCTGCATTTCTCTGACACTCCCTATTTGAATAGCAAAGCGTAAGTTGGAAATTATTGTTGGTAGTGTGATGATAGTAACTGGTTTTGAGCCTGTACCTTGATCGGCTCATTGTTAGATTTTGTTTTATGTAATGCATTTCTATTTATTATGTTTTAAAACTAGGCGCATAATTAAATAAGCTGTTTCAGAACTTAGATAAAAAAAATGCCATTCTTCCAGTCCTTGTAACTAAGTGTGAGCAGCTTAGTCTCTTGTATGCAGTATAACAGAATTTTAGTGGCAGTTTGAAAATCTGTTTTACATATGTGTGTAATTTTGGGTTGTGAAGTAAAACTGTTTATGTTGTTGTGGTCTTCAGTTCAAAAACTGGTTTGGTGTAGCTCTCCATGCTTGTGTATACTGTGCAAGCCTCTTTATCTCTCCAATAACTAATGCAACCTGATTACTGTATTCAAACCTTGGTATCCCTCAACAATCCCCCCTCCCTGGCCTCCTTCCATTACCAAGTTGGCAATACCTTGATGTGCCTCAGGATTTATCCTGTCAACTGATCCCTTCTTTTAGTCAGTTGTAGGATACATATATATATATATATATATTTATTTCCCCCCCCCCAGTTCAGTTCAGCACTTTGTCATTTGTTATTTGATTACCCAGAACTGCTTATCATCCGTGGTTCACTTCCACACAAGGCTACACTCTATACAAATACCTTCAAAATAAAAACTTCGTAAATTTATATTAGATGCTAACAAATGCCTCTTTTTCAGAAATGCTTTTCTTGGTATTGCCAGTCTGCATTTTACATTCTCTATTCTAGGTCTGTCACCAGTTACTTTACTGCCTAAATAGCAAAACTCATCTACTACCTTTAGTTTCTCATTTCCTAAGCTAATTCCCTCAGCATCACCTGATTTAATTCAATTACACTTCATTACCCTTATTTTACTTTGATGATGTCCATCTTATAATCTCTGCGGTCTGTGACACAATTGTGGTGTCATTCGCAAAACACAAATTTCCCCCCACCCCCACCCTTCCTGAACTTTAACTTGCTTTACAAATATCTATGTGGTTTTATTTGCTGCTTGCTCAGTGTACAGATTAAGTAACATTTGTTTGTGTGTGTGCGTGCGTGTTCTATCTCTGATAGAGGCCTTGTTGGCCGAAAGCTAATTTTCTGACAGTCTTTTTGTTGTGCCTATCTGTGACTCAGCATCTTTGCCATATGATAACAACTATCCTTTTCATAATATTGGTATTAAACTAATGGCTTGATAGTGTTCGTACCTGTCAGCACCTGACTTTTTGGGAGTTGGAACTATTACGTTCTTCTTGGAGTCTTAAGGTTAATTCACCTGCCTCATATGTCTTGCATCTAGGTGGAATGGTTTTGTCATGGCTGGCTCTTCAAAGGATCTCTGTAATTTTCTGAGGATGTCATCCACTCTGGGTTCCTTGCTTCCACTTAGGTCTTTCAGTGCTCTGTCGATACTTCTCGCCATATTGTATTTCCCATTTCATCTTCAATTCTTCTCTTTCCAAAAAATAGTTCTCAAGTCCCACATTGCCTGATTCTCTTTCTAGAACTCTCAACAATCTCTAGTTCCTTCAATTTATCCAGGCCTCATCTGCTTTGTTTCCTATCTTTTTGCAGTTTTGTTCAGTCTGAAGTTCATAACCGATAAATTATGGTTGGAGTCCACATCTGCCCCTGGAGATCTTCTAGTTCAAAATCTGGTTTCAAATTGTCTTATCTTACTGTTATGTAATCATTCTGAAACCTCCCAATGTTTCCAGGTCTGTTCTGTGTATACAGACTTCCTTCATCATTCTTAAACCAACAGTAATTGATCATTAAATTATGCTCTGTGCAAAAATCTACCAGGTGGTGTCCTCTGTTATCCCTTTACCCAGTCATCCTCCTATTTTTTCTTCTATCAAATTCCAGGCAGCCATCACAATTTAATTTTCATCTCCTTTAACTGTCTGAATAATTTCTTTTGTTTCAGCATACATTCTTTCAATTTCATTACCATTTGTGCAGCTTGTTGGCCTATGAACTTGTACTACTGTGGTTAGTGTTGGCATTCTGTCTTTCTTGCCTTGATAATGCATTCAGTATTAGGCCTGCTTCTGCATTATCCGTATGTGTAGGTAACCCTGTACTCACCGAACCAGAAGTCCTGTTATACTTACCATCAAACTTCATTTATTCCTACTGTATCCGATTTCAAACTATCTATTTAACTTTTTTAATTTTCTAATGTACCTACTCAATAATAATCCATACTCTGACCCATAGAATGCCAGTCTTATTTTTTCTGAGTATACATCCTCCTGAATAGTCCCATCTTTGGAGCCATATGGGGGACTATTTTGCATCCGGAATTTTTTATAGAAGAGAATGCCGTCATTAAGCCATGCAGTTGACCTGCCTGCCCTCAGGGGAAATGGTGGACGGGGGGGGATTTACAGCTGTAGTTTCCCCTAGCTTTCAACCAGAGTACCAGAACAGTAAGGCTTTGTTAACCAGTGTTACAGGGCCAGATCAGTCAATCATCCAGAATATTTCCCCTGTAACTAACCAAAAGGCTGCTGCCTTTTTAAGGGGAAGTGGAAGTGATGCCTTCACAATGTAAAATTGTATGTAGTATAAGATATATATTTTTTTCAGGCTCAGGCTTAATTAGATTGCTAATTTTTTTTGCAGGATATGCTCACATGTATTTTCAGCATTGAAACAGCAATATTGCAATGTCTTGTTTGTTCATTTCACCTGTTTTCGGGAAACCTGCTTTGTACTGTGTCAAGAGGAGGCAAACTTGAAAGTATAGATGTCTATTAATCTTTGAAAATTCAAATGTACGGTGATTAATGATAACCTTCAGGTAAATGGCGATAAGGGACAGGAAGGAACACTGAGTGCATTCATTGCATATGCCCGGGGGCCTCATTCAATGTGTTTAAGAAGCTATTCCAGTGGCCATTGAGGGAACAGGCTACAGCCAGTGGATTTAACAATAGTACAAAAAGTGGTTTAGGAATTCAATATATTATGAAACAATTTCCACTAGCAGTGACTTGATAGTTCTAGTGAGTGTTCTACCTGTGTGTTATAGCTATAAAATGCAATTTGAAAAATGCAAAATGTTTATTACTTACCGCTTTATCGGGGAAACCATAAAAATCAACTTAGTTTCAAGGTTAAATTTTAATTGTTTATTAAGACATTTGCAGAGTAGTATTTAGTCAAGAATCTGTCTTTCTAATTGTGTGTATGCATAGTTTTTTGCAAAAAAAAAAAAATGCAGGTAATTATATCTTACATCTTTTTGAGGAACAAAACTTACAATGAACCTTAATTTTACTGTGTGATAACTGTATCTACCTCCTTAAGGAACCCTGGATTAGTCTGGCCCCTCCACAGATATGCCTCAATTTTGGTTGCATCTAAGGTATTGAATCTGTATCACTAACCCAGGCAAACCGTCTCACATCAGCGAGATCCTTGGTCCGTGGGGGAAGGAACAATGTTTGTATGTACATAAATTGTAGCAGATAAATATCTTTACATATGTATCTATTTTCGTTCCAGAATATTCCTCAGATGGCAAATATGGGCTATGATGAGCAACACCCACCAGCGCAAACTCCAGGAGCCCATTCTGAGAGAGGTGTCTTAACGCCTTGGAATGGTGAAGAATATGAGTTTCCTCAATCTGTTGGACCAGTAAGAAATATTTCATCACTTTGTAGTTCAGTATTACACACAATATTTTACTGGTGTCCCCTTTTTGTGCCTAATGACCTCATTGTCGATGGGACGTTAAACACTAATCACCACCATCCCCTTTTTGTGCAGAATTCATTAAATACATGATGTAACTGTTTTCTAAATGGAAGCACTCGATATAAAAAATTATAATGTGTGAGAAGTTACTCATTAAGCTTAAACTAATGATTTTAGTTTTCTGAGCACTGTGTTGAACTTGAGTGTACTTGTTCTGGAATGGACATCCATGAATAGACAGCTTTAGGTTTTCATAAATTACTTAGTAGAGAAAATGCTGGGATGAGTGCTCAAAAAGGTCAAGTTTGTGCACATCTCTTGTGGTCTGTGGGAGGGCCCTTTTTGAGTTACAGGAATGAATATGTTTTGAAATGATGGTGACTAAAATGGAGAAATTTGAGCTCATAGAAAGGCCTGTAATCAGATTTACAAATGAGGGCAGTCCGCCCAGATTGAGGCACAGATAAGAATTCTAGCGTTGCTGGTTCCAAGCAGCAGTTAGTGTAGGCACATGTGAGTGCTCTGCACTTGAAGAAAGCTTGAATCATATAAATTGTCTCTCTTGTTTATGTAGAATTTGTCACTTACCATCTTAAGCCATGTCTACTTGCAATAAATCGAATAAAAATTCATTAAACAACTCATTACGGTCATGTTTAATGCTTGCAGTAGCTATGATATTCAAAGCAGATGACTTGGAACACTCGGTGCTCATTGGCTGACAGATAAGTGTGATACCAGGTGTGCAGAAAGAATGCAGACTTATCAATCATCTTTCCAGCCATAGGAACAATCACACATCATTCATATGTGGAACAGAAAAGACTGAAATGATGATGGTACACCAAGTATGCACCACCACTTGCTGTAGATTATAAATATAAAATGCGGGTTAAAGAATTTATTTAGAAAGATTGTTTTGACTTCTGACATGAGATTTAGCTTATATGCACCATGCAAAAAATGATTAAAGGAAATGTCTTTATTAAGGCCCAGTGGATATGTATGATCGATTCACAGACATTGTGATTTTGCTTCTGTTCATAATGATCCAGAAAGATGTGTTGATTAACTCAGCTGTACACAGTCTACCATAAGGCACTTATTTTTCTCTCCATGTCCATCTAAGAACAGCATTTTGACAATGTTTTTTTTTTTTTTTTACAGCAAGAAGAACAGCAAGTTGATGAGACATATGAGCAATTTGAGGAACGAGTGCTGAATAAACGTGCTGCTCATATGTACCACATTGTGAGGAGTAAACTGGAACGATGTGACAAGCTTTATTTTTCAGATATGGTGCATCGAAATAACAGAAAACAGGTAAATGTGTTTTTTATCGAATTTGCTTTAGCTTGTATGTGGAAAATTGTTGTAGCCAAGAGTTTACATGTGCCAAAGTAGTAACACAAGTGCCTCAATATTGCATTATATCTTTTAGGCTTGCCTACAAAAAGGTCAAACGTGTGTACGTGTGTACAACATATCGTGGAGCAGTTGTCAAGCTGTTACGCTTTCATACAAATCAGCTGCACAATGATTGGGATTCGCGCTATCCAGTTTTATGGCACTATACGATAAGCTCTTTGATTCGAAAAAGCATATGGGGCCTGAAGATGGCAAAATGAATTGCCGAAACTGGTTGCTTTCGAAATAAAATAAAATATCTTAAAGTGTACGGCTCTTGGTAAAGTTTATTGAAGAGCATTCAAATAATGAATCTAAACTGTTTTCGTGCTTTCTGTTGACTTAACTAAACAGCAAATGACGATGTCATGTGTAAACAATAGAAGAGAGCCACTCAGATTATCTACTGAATCATTTTTATTGATTGAGAATAGAAAATGGGTCTATAACAGTTTCTTTGGGAAAACACATGTAATATCAGCTTCACTTGATTTTCCACCAATTACTACATACCTTTCTGACAGACATGATAGTTTAGACCAGTAGTGTTTCAAGATTGCTGCAAGGGGACAAGTGCCTATAAAGTAGTCTGCGGGTAGTATTGGCTGCCCAGTTGCATTGTATTCACACCTTAGTCTGTCACTTGAGTGAATCATTTGCCCGTTCTTGCCTGTAGGTGCTCGCCCGAGCCGTATAGTTGTGTAAGCTATGGCCCAACTGTCTGCAAATGGATGCTTGAACTGGAACAGCTTGGCTTAGAGGGTTGAGTTGTTTAGGGGAGGAGACCAAACAGCGAGGTCATTGGTCTCCAGCCTGGCCTAGACTGCATATCATAGGCATGCCAGAGGATTAGAAGCTGCTTGTAAGGGACACTGTCCAAACCCTAATGGAAATTTAGAAATGTGGAATCAATTTGACAGCTTGTGTCGATATCTCATTATTTCGTGCAAATAGAGAGCCAGTTGGGTTTCACAAGAACAGTATTTTTTTCTGAATCTCTTATGTGCCAGTAGACCATTTTCCTCAAGCTATCTGACAATGAAGAGTGGTATGCCGACCACTTGCCCATCCATATCTGCATCCAGCGACATTTATTGGCTGAAGATGACACTGTGGTCAGTCAGTACCATTGGGCCTTCGAAGGCATGGTTAGGTGTGTGGGTGTGGGTGTGTTTTCAGTATTTCTGCTATAAATTTATGTATGCATCATGGATATATATTGCATCATCGTTGGTGATAGATGTTTGGAACGCCTTGTTCAGGAACCCAGCTTCAGTGATGCTGTAATCTGTAACACTGCCATATAGTAATCCTACTTCAGTGATGCTGTAGTCTATTGTTATCATTCAGTGAAGTTACTGTTGCACTCATACAGTTCATCTACAACAAGAATTGCTTTCCTGCTATATTTCAAAACAGGGTTTTATTTTGAAAACTCTTAAAGGCCTGAGACTGTAATTCCATAAACTATTGCCATTCTTGAAAATTTTGCATTCTTTCTGTCAGCAGAAAGTTTTTTGTTTTTTTTTAATCAGTGTTACATGAAATGGAACAATCCACTATAAGTGCAATACAAACAATTTGTGTATGTTCTTTGTGGTAGGGTAAGCTGCTATCCTCCACCATATCCGTTCCTCTGGCAAAGCTATTCCAGAATAGAGAGCCAATAGTGTTTGTTCAGAAAAAATAGAAGAACACTCTGTGTGAATTAAATTTTTAGTCAGTGTTGAATTGTGCTCACATAGTATTAACAGTTAAGAGAACTGCTCACAAAGAGTAGGAAATCTGTTTTTTTAGAGTTTGTCTGGCACAAATTATCATTGTTGTTGTTCTTGTTCATTTTCAACTTTTTGTGGCATAATGAATAGTCCAACAAATTTCGGGGATGCAGCCGCGCAAATAAAATTTCTTCCACTTATTTTTTGGTTGGGTATCATCCGAAATTTAATGGGCTATAGTTGTTGTTGTTGTTGTTGTGGTGTTTTGATGCAGCTCTTCATGCTACTCTATCTTGTGCAAGCCTCTTCCTCTCTGAGTAACTACTGCAACCTACATTTGTCTGAATCTGCTGAGCGTATTCATCTCTTGGCATCCATCTACAATTTTTACCATCCACACTTCTTCCAGTATTAAATTGGCGTTGACTTGATGCCTCAGATTGTGTCCTACCAATCTATGCTCCATACAGATACTTTCAGAAAAGACTTCCTGACACTTAAATCTATACTCAATGTTAACAAATTTCTCTTCTTCAGAAATGCTTTCCTTGCCATCACTAGCCTACATTTTATACCCTATCTGCTTTGACCATCATCAGTTATTTTGCTGCTCAAGTAGCAAAACTCTTCTACTAATTAAAGTGTCATTTCCTAATCAAATTATCTCAGAATCACGTGATTTAATTCGACTACAGTACATTCCATTATCCTCATTTTGATCTTATATCCTCCTTTCTAGACGCTTCCATTTCATTCAGCTGTTCTTCCAAGTCCTTTGCTGACTGACAAAATTACAATGTCTTCCGCAAACCTCAAGGTTTTTATTTCTTGTCTCTGGACTTAAATTCTTACTCCAATTTTTTCTTTTTGTTTCCTTTGCTGTTTGTTCAGTATACAGTTTGAATAACATCGGGGGTAGGCTACAACCCTGTCTCACTCACTTCTCAACCAGTGCTTCCCTTTCTTGCCCCTCGACTCTTGTAACTGCCATGTGGTTTCTGTACAAATTGTAAATAACCTTTTGCTCCCTCTATTTTATCCCTGCCACGTTCCGAATTTGAAAGAGAGTGTTCCAGTCAACATAGTCAAAAGCTTTTTCTAAGTCTACAAATGCTATAAATGTGGGTTTGCCTTTCCATAGCCTATCTTCTAACTAATTATCTTTAGTCACAATGTATTCAAAGAGAAGTAAGAATAAAACCAAGCCCACCTGGAAGTATAAACAAACCAAGTAAAATCTTCTTTAGTGGAAAGTTTATTTATTATATGAAGTTTTTTGTATGAATAATCCGGCAAAGCGAGAAATGAAATTGATCAATGTTAGATAAAGTGCTGTCATATAATTTCGAAGGTTTCTTGGATGGCTCAGTAACTAATATGTGATGCTGGAAAGAGTCAGTGAGAAACTCTGCCTGAAGAAAGGTGTAGCTACATGTAAAAGATATTTAGGAGGTCTTGTATTACTATCTACCATTTTAGAAGACGGAAATGCTAAGGAACAACTAATGCAGGAATGTGTCAACAGTTTGTAGAAGGTTTAGGGCTTTCACTGAAAAACGTCTTCATATGAAGAACTGTTGAAAACCAATTTCTGGATTGATTGCTAAGAAGAAGGACCAAATCGGTTTTTGGGGGAAAAAAAACTGATAGAACTCTTCATTATGTTGAGGTAAGAACATAGTAGGCTTCAAAAAATAAAAAAAGTGAGTTAATCTTGGACTCCTTTGAATCTGTTATTTGTGCAAATACTGATGTACAGGTGTCATTTAGGATCACTTGAAGGGGCCAACCTGTTGTGACTACAAGGTAAGACATACTTGATAATCTGTGATGTCACTGCATAGATGTAATGAGCAGTGTGAAGTGGGAACCAGCAGGAGGTAATTGAAGTGACTTTTGAGTGCAGGAAGGCTGGCAGTCACCCACAAAGTGCAGTGTTATTGTACAAGAGCTTCATCCAAAAGGTATTGGATGCTACACTGTAAGGAAAGTGCATGCACAGAACTTGTGCGAATGGGTAATTGTTGTAGTGACTTACAAGCCCCAACAGGGTGCTTAAAGCAGGATAGGCAGTGATCTATGGTAGATGTGACAATAGATTGCAATGCTGGTGCAGGCACAAGTATTTTGAAGTACACCGTTCAGCTCATATTGTGGAACTCAGTGCTTGCCAAGCGATGCCCTATATGTTCCCACATTGTCTCACTGACATCATCAGTTAGGATTGCAGTGGGCATGACCATTGACATTGGACCATAGACCAATGGAAATTGTCAGCAGTTGGATGAATTACATTGCTTGTTGTACTGAGTTGATGGTTGTTTTCAGATATGCCATCATCCAGTCGAACAGCTCTTCGAAACCACATCGTGGCCGAAGGTTTTTCGGGAGGGGGTTGGGCAGTATCATGCTATGGGGACATTCACCTGCGCTTCAGTGGGACCAGTTGTAATAATTAAACTCACTATGACAGCTGTAGACTATGTGAACATTACTGCAGACTGCCTGCATCTATTCATGCTTGATTCCTACCCCAGCAGCAATGGCATCTTCCAGTGGAACAACTGTTTTTGTCACAAGGTCAGAATTGTGCTACAATGGTTTTTAGGAGTGTGATATTTAACTCGTGTTGATGTCTTTGCCACAAAATTCGCCTGATCTGGACCCAGTGGAGATCACTTGGAATGCTATTAGGCACCACCTCCACGCTCATAAACCACCAGCTTGTAATTTACAAGAATAATGTGACCTGTGCATAGATACATGGTGCCACACACCCATACCAAGAACTTGTCACAGACATGCACACAGAATCACTGGGGTACTGCATTCTAGATGTGGACCAACACGCTGTTAAGCAGATCGTCTGAATGTTTTGGCTGATGAGTGTATGATGGTGTATATTGAAGTAAATATAAACAGTTTGGGTGATGAACTGAGAATACTGTGTGGTATTCCCACTCTGCTATTGGTGTACATTTAAATGTGACTCTTTTTCATTCCATTCTAGTTGACTATGTTTGCAATTGTAGGTTTTGTTATAAATGAGAGTTTTGAATTTGGACGTCATAGTTTTACCATGATTTTCTGGTGTCCAACTGTGTGAAGCAGTCCAAATTACCATGAGGAACTCACAAGGTAATTGAAGTACTTTTAAACATCCTGGCACATTTTAATGTGTTTTTTTTTTTTTCCTTTTCTACTTTGTATTGTTTTATTTGAGATTATTGTGCTTTATCTCATCAAATTGTGTTCTGTCAAAACAACAAGGAAACATTGTACATACATAAAACTACTATATTGTACTTTAATATAATTATCTGTCACAGACGAACACAAGCATTATTTTATTGAACACAGAATGAAAGGAACATATCATGCTGCTTATTGAGAAAAGACTGATGTGAAAAAAAAGTCAGTAGAGATCTTGTGAACATGTAACTTGTTCTGGTTTCCTGTACAATCATTTGCACGCTATAGAGTATGTGGACATGGTCTCCTGCTTATAAATGGTTTGGTGTGGTCTTATAGACGGATTTCAAGTTCTAATTCCATAGCCTCCTTTTTTAAAAATAATAATGATCTTGTGATAACTTAGAGCTGAATATACTACTTGTAGTAGTTTGTGGGTAACCCTCTTGTCACGCTGTTGAGGTGCTCGGCTTGTGCATTTCATTTATTATTTTTAAAAAGAAAAAAAAATGCATGTGTATTGACCAAGAAAAATGTTACATAATCAATTATGATCTTACATAATTGTGACTTACATTGGCACTTGTTTTGGACCAGTAGCCTCAGTGCATTAATTGTGTAATTGCTTGCTCTTTTTACTTATTATCCATCATAATTAATTCTGTCCTGTTTCCCTATTCTAGGTGGCACAAAAGTTTTACACCCTTCTTGTTTTAAAGAAGCATACCGTGTTGGAACTGACGCAGGAGTCATCATATGAGAACATACACATTACGAGAGGCAACAAATTTGAAAATCCATCCTTATGAGCTGAAGAGTGACTTGAAGTCAAGTGTTGTGTCAAAGACAGAAAAGCAAAAACTGTGTCATGTATATAGACCTATTGTTGAGCACCAAACATTTTATACTGTGAATTCGCCGTGTTCTTTTCAACTTAATATTTTTCGAAAAGGCAATGTTTTGCTGTAGTTATATCACAGGCATTGTATATATACACATTGGAGAAAGGCAGAGTAAAGGTGTGCATCATAAATTACATTATCTCATTTTGCAGGTACTAATTTGTAAAGTTGACTGATGAGAGGCAGTGCAAATATAAATTTTAAGAACAAGTTGAGGCTGTGCAGTATCACAAAATAGTGAAATTTTTAAAAATTTTATCAACATATAAAGTTTACTGCTATAAGTTGAAAAGAAAGCATTTTATCATTAAAATAGTGTTTTTATGAGTGTAAATGCAGAAATGAATTTTGTATATATTGTTAGTAAGTTATTCATTTGAAATGGTGAATGTAATTTATAAGTATGAGGTCAGCTTGTTAGCAAATTGTTGGTTTATTAGACACAATCACAGATCGTTGTTCTTGTTAAGTGCATATGCTGCAACAATCTGTTGACATTCTAGTTATTTGGTGATATATTTTGTGCTCATTTTTTATTGGACCAATGCTCCACTTACATGACCTGTCAAAAATAAGGATATGCAGATACGTTTGTGAAGTGGGCCATTTTACTCCATAATGGAGTGGAAAAAAACCAACTTGTCTGGTATAGAATTTTTACACATTTTCAGTCTGTAGTTAAGTGATTCTGTGTCTCTCAAGTTAATATTCAGTTTTTTATTGCACCCATTTTTTTCCAAGAAAATTTGGAAGATCATCCTTCATTGCATTTTTAATACCTTTTTATGTACCCATGGCAGATTATAATATAATCATTGGAATTTTTTCTTGATATTTCCTCCCTCGTATTATTACTTTCTTTTATCTGTATTTGAAGGTTTTTACTTGTCTTTTAGCATTATTATTTAGAGATTTACAGCAAAATTCTAAATAAAAGCATAATGGGTGGAGCAACATGACCACTTGAGAGTTTTGTTGCTGCCAGATGGACCAAGTAAAAATGAGCCCTTTTGATCCAAAGATATATATACACACCAACATTTGCTTATATCGTGACTTTCCATGTATGTTGTCTGTTACAAGGAAAAGTGCTATATCAAACTGACTTTTTTAGTCATGCTGTTCAGACAGCTTTTTCAGTCTCATTATTTTATTGACTAGATTTGACATGTCTTCGCACAAAATATTTCTCTAATTTTCACTTTTTGTATATTTTACAAGTCACATCATGTAAAGGGCATGTCACAAATAAGCTCATTACTTATACAATTGTATTTAATTTTTTATTGCTGTATAACTGATTTTCTTTTTGTGGAGCTATGTTCACATATTTGCATGTATAATAATTTGGATTAAAATATAAAGGGTGTTATAAAACATTTTAATTTCATATCTGTGTTTGTAACCAGTCAGAGCCAGTAGTTGTACGCTTTACATCCTTTGTACTATGTTGTATTACATCTTGAGAAGGAGAAATTCAGGACAATAACAATACTTACATTCCAGTCACTTAATTTCTTTTTCTTGTACTCACCAACCATCAGTTTTAGCGTTTGCTGCATACAGAAGTGTAATTTCTTACAAATCCTTGGAAACAGATTTTCACACTGTTGTAAGTGTCCTCATTCATGTTGTGCAATGTAAGTGAAAACTGTTGAAAGTACATCTTTTGGAGTCATATAACACAACCTTGGGCAGCATTGACAAACCTGATCAATCTGTGATTGTGAAATGAACAAGGTAATAAGTCATTTGTGAAATCACAAAGTATTTTATTGTCTTGGTGGACACAGACTTTTATCGTCATTGTCATTTGTTGTTTCCAAAACAAGTCAAATGGTTGATTAGAGTGTTTTGTGAATAACATTGATGATGAGATTTTCTGTGACATAGCTCATAAATTCTGTAGAAGATAGCATAATTTTTTGTTTATTTTGTCTTTATTAGAAGTCATTAATGGCTAGTATACTGCTGTGAAAATGTTCACAACTCTTGTACCTGGTCTGAAATGAATGTTTATGGTTGCAGCTCTAAATAAAGTAGTAGGTTCCATTCCTCTTCGCCCCTACCCTTACCTACCCATTCTTACTTTGCCTGTGCTTCATGTGTTTATGACCAGGTACATCGCATAGACACGGGTTTAAGTTGCTGACCTCTATTTGGATATGTGAGTAATGTAATCTTTGTGGTGTGGATTGAGTCTTGTATGTGATAATTTATTTATTAGTTAAATTGCTATCACATGGACTTTTCTTATTGTGTTGATAAAGAGTATGTTGCACTAGGGATACATGGATATGGCCAATAACACTTGACAAGGCATATTCAGTAACACATTACATACATAATTTGTGTATTTAATCCTTGAGAAATGATGTACATATCTGCTGTCCAAAACAAGTTTAGTTCGTTTTATTCATCTAAGTTTAACATACTGTAATTGTTTTGATTTTATCTGTCTGGTCTTCTGTGATCTACTGTCTGAGATTCTTCCATTGTCGTTTTGATGCATCACTAATTGAGTCAGTTTTTTTTCCCCTCTCAGTCTATTTACATATTTTGATCTTTGTTTCTTAGCGGTGTTGTCTCTTTTTGCTGTTTTATTTGTGTACCTCTTTATCAGCTTATTGTCTTCATTTGTGGATATTATTTAGTATGTACTCTATCAGTATTTACAACATAATTGTTTTCTTACTAGAGCAAGATGGCAAATGCAAACAGAAAGTGTAGATGTATAATTTTTTTAAAGACATTGTGTCACATCAAAATGATGTTATGACATTTCCGTAACTAAAGGTATTCCAAACCCTATGTTCAAAATTATACAAATGGTAGTGGTTCCTACATCAAGTACTTTGAACTCTTAGAACTAATGGTTGGAAATGGATATTTGGTTTTTATTGGTACAAACAACTCGCACGTATTGACAACAACTTGAACTTGTAGCACCTGTTACAAGCGACAGTCAAGTTTGTCAATTTGTGCATTACAGTGGTGTATAAGATTTACTGCAGTCTCTGAAACATCCCTCTTGCACAATGAGGACAGCCAGGGAGAACCCTAGCAGTTAGTTCATCAGTTTTTACTGGGGTTTCATTTACCAACTGTTCCATGTAACACCATTGCAGTGTGATTCAGTGATTGTGCTGGATATGATGTTGGACCTTGTCTTCGAATCCAATGATAATGATATCTCTTGGTAAGGTGCTCATGGACATTAATATCAAAGCGGAATGTTACACTATCTTGTTGGAGGCATCCTCTTGGAGACAAGAAGAAGAACCACCTTCAAATGTGATAGCATGTCTTTAATGAACATCAGGAACCTGCATCATTCAAAGTGGGTTACAACAGATAAGGTCTACAATAGATCTTTTTTCAGTTCCAGTGTATTTCTTTTGAAGGGATTATTCTTGATAATGGTAGCAGATGTTGAACTTCCTCATTCAACTTTCCGGTTTTCTTATATTTGTCTACATTTATTTTCAGTCATACGACCTAAATAATTCTACTTTAACTACTACTGATGCAATGTTAATAACCAGTGTGACCTCAAGAACTGAAAATGGAAAATACCTTGTCTGTGATGCTGCCAGCAGATCAGAATTGAAATCTGGACACTGTAATTTTGTGGTCATGCTCTGCCTTAATTATCCAGCCACGCCTTATTGTTTCATTCACCAGTACTTTCCAGAGCAATAAAGTTCTGTAACAGTATGTATTTCACTATAGTGTACAATATTCCTCTGGGATACTCTTTAAGACATCGTTGCCTTTGTGTAAATTATTAATTATTATTTTTTCTTTCAGACACAATCCACTTAACTAACTCTATTACATCATTTTCTGCAAATTACACATATCGTTGGCTACTAATGTAGCAAACAGTGATCCGTGCAGTGGACTGTAAAAACAAATGTCAGCGTGTCACTATTTCTTCAATTTAATATGTATGAAAAGTTGGCAAAGCACAACTGTTTGCGCGGAAAATGGCTAATTCTCACATGGTCATTCTCGGCATGTACAGCCACACCACAATTTGTGGCAACACTTTCGCTCCATTAATGGCCATATTGCGTTATAGCAGCAATGTATCATACCATTGAGATGTAGTGTACACCACACTGGAAATTAATGCATGTTAAACATTGTGCACAGAAGTGTAGGATATCGAGAGCAGTCACAAAATGTTTAGCAATTTGAATGAGAGCACTAGATGTGATCTGAAGGAGGTCTTAGTGTTGTCAGCAGTTGTTGAATCTGAGTTCAATTCCACCATCTGGTCAATATATTTTTTTAGTTCTGTTGTGGTAGGTGACAGCCTCTCTGTGTTTGCTTCTCTTCTCTTAATGAGTACCACATGCACAAATAATCAAAACACAAAATTTAAGTAAATTCAACCCAGTTATTTTAAAGACATTCATTATGTAGGAATGAGAGAATATTATGATGCTGAGGAGTACGTGATTTTTAGATCAATCAGACTTCTACCAAAGTTTTGTCTTGTACGAAGCTCTTATTTCAGATGTAGGAGAGAGTAAGTAATCAAATAACTATTCAGTTCTATGGCGCAAATGAAACTGGTAATTCCCTTTTATTCAGGAACACTAAAATTCACTATCGCTATCAATTTTGAAAACAGCGAGGTCCAAATTAAGTTGGCAAACAGAAAGCTTTGTCTGTATGCATAAAACTCCTCATGGAAGTAGCAGATAAGATGAAATTTAGTAAGAGAGAATGAATGTTTAACGATGAGTCCATAAACTGCCAAATTACAACTGTGCTGGGATAAATAAGTTCACCTATTCAACGTAATGGATCTGAATAAGATGTTTAAATTCTGTCTGACAATATCTGTTAAAATCTGGTTGGATGTGTACAATAATCCAAAAGTGACAAGCAGGTACAAAATTTAATGACCTTCGAATTGAAAGGACAAGCATAAAATTTGGTTTTTCGGGAAAAATATGGTTCATTTCTTTGTAATTTTCAAGAAAAATAAAGCACTGATAATGTCAGTGGCCTATGGGTATGAAACTGCAGACACTGCATTATGGGATGCACATCTCTTTGCAGTATTGCAATGAGAATTTAACTGGAGAGAATGACTGTTCTGATTTGACACTGGTTGTAATTTACCCAAGAGATACTGGCATTACCTAAAATGATTTTGAATGTAGTGGAAAGGTGCTATTACGAGAGTGCTAATGTGAGAAAGCTAGATTCTGACTAAAGTAAGTGCTCAGTTATGTTGGGAGGTATCAGAACTTAGTTCTCACAGTGCCTGAGGTGTAGAGCAGAGACAATAAGACATTAAGGAGCTGGATATTGTCAAGAATACCTGATTTTAAAAGTGTCGCACTGTATGTGTTTTTGAGTGTATGTGCTTGTAGGGCTTCAATATCTGAGCTGAGTAGCTGTTTCAACAGTATTCATATGATTATATTCTTCACAACATACTCTTTAATTCACTATAATGAATTGTCCTTCAAACTGATAAGCATAACTACGAGGTTAGGTTTCCAGTTAAGATTGATATACCTAATACACAGTATCCCAATATCATATATTAGGACACAGTATCTCATATTAGGCTAACTTCATCTTGCCACATAAGTAGCTGGATTCAGACTCGTATTTTTATGAAGTACTTTGACGATTTTGTGGAGCTGTCTGTTGAGCGTGTTGTGCTAATACTAAATGGACATCATGTGACATTTGCATGATAGACAAAGCAAGAGAAGACAATGTCCACATCATCTGTTTATCACCCCATTCCACATATAAAATACAGCCTCTTGTGTGGACTTCATGGACCCCTTTAAAACGTATTATCCCAAAAAAATAGAGACCTGGTGCAAAAATAATCCAGATCAAGTAGTAACCTCATTTTGGATTATGAGGCTATCTGCTGCGGTTTACTTGAGAGCAGTAAGAATGTGACACTATAAAACAGCCACTGGAAAATGGGACACTTTGTACATAACAGGCATATACTTAGAGGCAATTACTTTTACAACACACCAGCAGTTTGACATACAAGATGCAAACAACAGAGAAAATAGGAGTCCAACTGATATCTGGACAGCTGTCAAAATCAAAAGCCTCCGGGTCTAGTAAGTCCTGAATCTGTTAAGTAGCTAACATCGTTTTCATACAGACGAGAGGACATATGCTCTCCCTCCCCGCCCCCAGACAGTTCAAGAAACAGTCAATCTTGGCATAACCACAAGTTTTACTTTCGGGTAGCATGTAATGGAAAGTTAAAAAATGCAGAAAGCCTGGAATTAATGGTATGTAAGTGTGAGTTGTGTTATGCATATTTGTTCCTTTTTTTGTCAGAATTTACTATAAATGTACAATAAAACATGGTGTCACTTATTGTTTCATGATTGCATAGCAGATAAACGAGCTATTGTGTATGTTTTACTTCCTGTGCAAGTAAAGTTGCACCTTTTACTTTGTGAAAAATTTGTCAATTTGTAGGGCTGCATTCGAGCTCACACTTTCAGATATTTTCAGGAAATATTTGTTTTCTATGGACCCTTTTTCCCAGTTAGTAAGAAACAGTATATCCACATTTCGATTTTGCATCGTTGTCAGGTTTCTTACAGTCAGTACAATTGTTGTTCTATGTGCCTTGACATTTTGCCAAAGTCCTCTTGTTGGCAAATAGTACCATGTGTCCTGTTTGGCATTTTTATCAGGAACCAGCATATTTCAGTCATGATATAGCATTCCATTTCTTGCTGAAAGGTACAGTGAGTAATCCATAAGGTACCAATATTGTAAATGTGAAAGTAACAGTGATTGTCGTCTTTTCACAGCAGAACCACCAAATCAAATTTGATGAAGTTTGGTGTGGAGAACCCTGAGGAAGAACATGGCTACTTTAAAAAAAAGTAAATCAGTTGGCAGGTGTGATAATAGTGAATCAAGGGAGCAAAAGTCTTTGTTGGCAATGTACTCTTTTATGATATGTTGCACAGGTGATAAGAGTTCGTCAAATTGGAAGGTGCAAACCTATAGATCCCAAAAGATCTACATGAAAATCCACAAGAGCATTTGCTTAGCATTTATGGTTCATCCACAATAATTTTTGTCTTTTAATTGCATCTGGTGCAACAAATCTGAAAGACACAAAAATGGTGATTGTGGGTGGACCATAAAAGTTAACATATGTTCTTGTGGAATTTTTTGGACAGCTTGTTGTCAAATTATGTATCATATACTGATTAGGCAGTACGTTGCTGCTGGAAAACTATTTAATTTATATAGCAGATTACCTTCAAGCAGCTGAAAAACACAGAAAGGCTGTCACCTACCACAACAGAACTAAAAAAATATATTGACCAGATGGTGGAATTGAATCTGTTCAAACAGTCTGTAGACAAGTATAACCATCTGTCGGTGTTCATACCCATCCTCAGTCATTTGTTAAATGAAATGTCATTAAGACGATCCACAAATCAGCTACAGGGACTCGGACTGCTATCCCAAAACTTTACGTGATAAAGATATAGTGCCTGTTTTGCAAAGTGTTAAACCACACGAAGACAATCTGCTTTGTTGTTTAGCGTTGAAGGGGGAGCCACAATTTGGCAACAAATGGAGAAAAACATCAAAGTCTTCAGTAGGGACCTATAAATATACTAGAGCTGTGGGACTCGGATACGTAGTGATAGCAAATGGTAGGTGACACAGTGGTTCAGAGTACACAACACACTTGATTTCATAGATACTTGATACATATAAGGATACATGACATAAGACACCTGATTCACAGAGCGAACTGAACTGCTACTGTCAACCATCAGAGATAAGACTACAAGTCGTATTCTGTAGCCAGCGATGCTAACATTCCAACAGAGTTCCCTCAACTCCCATCTCTGTTGGTGGCTGAAGCGCTGGTGGCGACAGTGGTCTGCTGCAGAGTGTAGGGATAATAGTCACAGAAATGGACTGCTGCATGCATGGCATGGCCCGCGTGAGAGCATGGGAGGGGGAGGTGTGTGAACCTCGGGTGAGTCTGTGAGGAGCCCACTGTCCAGAGTGGGAGGGCAAATTGTGGAGATGGGCAGGCACCCATGATTGGTGAAATGTGTGGGCTGTTGCAGTTGTTCAGGAGGGAATGGATGTTGTGCAGATGGCTTGTATGTAACAAGTTGCCCACTAGACGGTGGTGGAACTGTGGTATGCTGCTGGAACATTTTGTTCAGTGCAGTAACATTGTCCCGCAGGCGGAGCCAATGCTGCAATATGACATCGTTGAAATTGTTGTGTCAATAGGAGGTTGCCTTGGGTAGCATCTGCAACTCAGCGTGCACAGTGCGGATTGCACGACGCGGTGGTAAATTGTGCACGGCTATCAGCACTTGCATGTTGAAGAGCCGAAACAACATTGGAATCAGCATAGATGTGTGGCACCTAGTGAGAGATTGGTGTCCACCGCACAAGTTGTTTTGCTGTCCGGCAGTTGCTGTAGGGAAGTGTCATCCCCTCGTGAGGCAGTGAATGGACCTGCTGTTTGTCTTACCAAAACCTACCTTGGCCAGCGAGGTGGCCAGATGCCTCCCCAATTAACCCTCCTGTTACCAAGCTTTTACACACCTCTATTTTACCAAGCGGGGTATTTGGACTACCCCAAAAGAGTTTTGTGTTTTGTTGTAATATTTGTTCTCAGATTTCGTTATTTCCATCGAATGGGTTTATTTAGTATTGAAAACAGCTCTTCAGGTTATTAGAAGTAGAAAAATTTTTTATATCTTTCACTATATTCAGTACTCAACGAACAGAAAATTAATAATCTATGTACCTCAACAGTCACTGCAGTAAAAATAACAAGACTTTTTTCAACTTTTCAGTCAAGTACATTTTTGAACTGCATGCACTTCACAGTAACAGTTTCTTCTCTGTGTATATTACAAACAGGTTTCTTGCATGTTACACAACAGAATCTTGTTTTCCAATCTTCGTTTCTCTTGCAATCTTGACATTGTTGTGGCTTTGGTAACTTGGAACACTGGGTCTGGACCACTGCTGTAGGAATTGCAACACCACAGGCTTTCAGTGCATCTTGTACATCTTTATGAAGACCGTTGATATTTTTGGCTCTTTCTTCCATGTTGCCCCTGCTGAGTCCAAATGCCAGTTCAGTTGTAAAGAGTTTACGTCAGCTTCGATTATTCTTCTGCCATTCAGGAAATCTTTGAGTGTAAGGAATATATGCATTCAGTGCTGCAATATCTATCATTTCCATGAAGATCCTTAGTGGCCACTGCCTCGTTCCTCTAACACAACTGTATTCTCTTGTCATTTTGTCCCCATTATCTACAGCATCTTTGGTTTTGTTGTAGTGCAGTATGATTTCTGGTTTGTGTTCACTTTCTTCACCACTCAGTTGTCTCTCATTATGCTGATTAGAGAGTAGTATTACTGCCTTTTCCTTCTTTGGAACATGGGAAACTAGGGTCAAGTCATTTGTGAAACCAAACATTGAAGAGTGAACTTCTCTCTTTCTGTTTGGCAAGAATTCCTATGGAATCTCTTTCCTATTGGAATGCAAGATACCAACCTATGTCATGTTTCATTTTAGTAGTTCAGCAGCCAATGGAAAACTGGTGAAAAAATTATCAGTTGTTACACCATGACCATTATTCAGAAATTGTTCCATCAGATCCAAAACAACTCTCTGTCCTTGATTCACTTCATGGGTATTGTCCACCATTCCTGTTTAAATTTGGATCCGTAATAAGTAAGATGTGTTCACATCAGCACAAACCCAAATTTTAATGCCATACTTGCCAGGCTTGCTCTTCATATAAACCCCAAAAAGGCGGTTTCCTCAGTATGTTGCCAATCCTTCATCAATAGTCACGTATTCATAAGGATAGAAGTTCTTGCACAAGTTAGACTAAAATTTGTCGAACACTACCCTGATGGTTTGTAGCTTGTCCTTGGTTTCTTCAAGTCTCTGTGCTCTTGTGTCTCTGTTGTCAAATAGCAAGAATTTCAGTATAGACAAAAATCGGTTTCTTGACATGGCAGCTGAAAAGAATGGTTGCCAAAAGGCAACATTACCTCCCCACAGATCGGAAGCACTTGTGCGATGTCCATCAGTTCAACCAGCTCCTATTAGAACTGCTAATGCAGTGTACACTTCAGTTGCATTTATATCTCTCCATGTCGTTTTGTTCGAAGAATGAGCTGCTTTCCACAAAGAAATTACTCGTTTGGCTTCCCTGTTCATTTCTTCTACATTGATGCACATGATTTCCGGTGAGATAAATAATAAAAATGACTCTGTTATTGTTTTGATCATTTTTCCATCATTCACTGGGCCAGGTGTTACGTTCAAAATGTTGCGACATCGACACCGCCCACCTTTTGGTGGTTCACTAGAAAATTGTAGTCCAATTCTAGAAACAAACAAATCTCCAGCGTCTTCGTCTTTTTCATCTTCATCCTCTTCTTCTTCTACTACTTGTTCACGTGAATGTGTAGTATCTTCTGATATTTCACCATCAGCTTCATCTGATGCTATGATATGGTCTTTGTCAAGAGGTTCCATTTATTCATTCAGTTCATTATCAATGTCCCATCCATTTTCATCATCACTGACATCAGAATTGTATAGAATTTCTATGATCTCTTTGCTAGACATCCTTACTTGCAGATGAAATACTGACTCGTGTAATGTCAGCTCAACAGTGAACGTTAAATTCAACTCAACAATAGTAACCAGAAACAATAACAAACACTGGCTGTATGGCAAAATTCAACAAAGAAGATGATTGAAATATATTTCCCAAAATCTTCTTCTTCTACAAATAAGAAAATAAGACATTTCATACCAAGCGGGGTAGTCTCACAATCCCACCAATAAGTAACTAGAATAACAGTGATGAAGTGAAAAAAATTAGACTGTCACGAGTGTGAATTCAACGTCAATCATTTTAGTGCAAAGTCATGAAACCACAGGCATGTGGCCCTTCAGATAACATTATTATAGGGAAAAAATCAACCTGCGGTAGTCAGAATACTCTGCTTGCTGATCCGAGGGTTCAGAATGTTTGGATCATTATGGGCAGGGCCTTCCAACCAGCTTGGGATTTTGAGGATCTAACTTGTCAATTGCGCAGAATTTGGCACGATATTTCTCAGGAAGACATCCAATAACTCCATCAATCAGTGGCAAGCCGAACAACTGCTTGCAAAAGGGCCAGAGATGGACCGATATGTTATTGACTTGCTCAATTTCTGAAGCTCTTTCTCTTGAATAAATCATCCAGTTTTTCTGAAATTCTAATCATTTGTTTGTCTGCACGTGTGCATTACATCTACAAATTTCTGTCCCATATGGGTTATTACTTTGTGGTGTAGTTTTTTGTCACAGAGTGTATTTCTTACACTGAACAGTGAAAAGTTTTCTATCTCATTAGTCTGCTTGGTTATCACCTCTTTTAATTCTGTAAGATCCTCCCTGTTGTAAACAGTTTTGCTTAGGGCTATACATGACTTTGGTCTTTTACTTTCCCCACAAAAAGAATGGGTATACACTCGCACACACACACACATATACAGACACAAGAGTGTCTGTATATGTATGGATGGATATGTGTATGTGTGCGAGTGTATACCCGTCCTTTTTTCCCCCTAAGGTAAGTCTTTCTGCTCCCGGGATTGGAATGACTCCTTACCCTCTCCCTTAAAACCCACATCCTTTCGTCTTTCCCTCTCCTTCCCTCTTTCCTGACGAAGCAACCGTTGGTTGCGAAAGCTTGAATTTTGTGTGTATGTTTGTGTTTGTTGTGTGTCTATCGACCTGCCAGCACTTTCGTTTGGTAAGTCACATCATCTTTGTTTCTAGATATATTTTTCCCACGTGGAATGTTTCCTTATATTCATATAATTAAATAATTTTATCAATGATTGATTGTTTTTGTTGTTATATTGTAGAGTAATGAACAGATAGGATCACAAATAAAAATCTAGTTGTGTGACTGAGGGCTAAGGTACACAGATACTATTCATTGTGGTTAAGGAATTTTTTATAGTGTAAAATGATCTTTACAATAGGAACTGCCTTAAATTTTTTAAACTAATTAATTAATTTATTTTATTTTTTATGCGTGCTCATAATCCACTAAACACTTAATTTGTGAATGGGGCATTAAAAGTCTTACAGCCACTAAAGCCCTTCTGCACCATACTCAGTATCATGACTTGTAGTATCATGACTATGATACCCATTATCAGGTTTGAAAAGCAGCTTTCTTTTCCTTATGAAGCACATCAGGAAGAGTATCTATCATGCAGTGGATGAGAAGGTTTCAAGTTCCGTAAAAAGATATCTGTATGTGGCTCTAGGGTGGACCTCCACTCATCCTTCTTATGACTCTTTTTGGTGCACGTGGTGCTTTTCTATCTAGTGGCTGATTTCCCCAAAATGTAATTCCATATACCATAATGGCATGAAAATAACTATAATAAGCTGATTTATCTATAAGAGTATAAGATGCAGAATTCAGTCTATTGCACAGATCCAGGATGTGGTTTGACCAATTTAGTTTGCTTCCAAAAAGTAAGACAAAGTATTTTGAAATATCCACCTCAGCTATCTTCTGTTTGTTCATCTTTAGAGGTTGTGTGAAACTGGATATAGTTTGATTTACTGTAATTAACAGAAACGCTATTTATATTAAAGCAGTTCACAGTATCCCTAAAAACCTTGTTAACTGACATCTCAAGCTTGTCTACTGAATTATAAATAACCAGTGTAGTGTCATCAGCAGAGATAGCAAATTTAAAATATTCTGTACAGAGAGGTAGATCATTAATAAAAATAGCAAAAAGTAGGGGGTCCAGAATGGAACCTGAGGCACTCCACATGCGATAGTACCCCATCCTGATAGTGTTGAGATGCCTACTCAACTATCCACTGCAACTTTCTGTTTTCTGTTTGGAACATACCAATCTAGCCACTTCCATGCTGCATTACTTACCTACATATGTACCTTTGTGTAAAGGTATTAGGTGAATGACAGTCAACTGCTTTTGAAGGAATCCTAAACATTGGCAGCCAATGAAAATATTACGGTATATCTTATGTTGATAACCCTTCTGAAATCCAAACTTACTTTTGCTGATGATATTACACTCGCCGAGGTGCTTGACAATCATGGCATGCACTAGTTTCTCAAACCTTGAAAAAACTTGTCAATAGTGAGACCGGCTGATAGTTTGCAGTATTTGTGTTGTCTCTCTTCTCATACAGAGGTTTCACAACTGCACACACGAGCTTTTCAGGAACCATTCCTTACTTAAGTGATGCATCAAAAATGTGGCAAACACATTTTAATTATATGGTTGCAGCAGTATTTTAAAAATTTGCTAGATATATCTTCAACTCCATTAGAGCTTTTGCTTTTCAGAGATTTAATGACTCTCAATTTCTGCATTAGTGACTGTTGTCACTACAATCTGTGATACTGTGTTAGGTCAAGTTGTGTGCAGAAAATTCATGGCTTCATTTATGGAGCTTTGTGAACCCATTTGTTCTGTTACTGTTAAAAAACGTTTTTTGAATGTATCAGTAACTGTTTTTGGATCACTAACAAGACGATGCTCATTTTTTATTTGGACAGATAAAAATCTGCTCACCAAAATGGTGGCACGGGAGCACACATACAAAAAAGGATTTAAGTTTCACAAGCTTTTGGAGCCAGTGGCTCCTCCTTCTGGTGGAAGAGTGGAAGGGGTGAAAGAGAAGGACTGGAGAGGTTTAGGGAAAGGGGTACACTTTAGAAAAGTCACCCAGGTCAGGGGAGACTTACCAAATGGGATGAGAAGGAAAGAGGGGTGAAGGAAAAGGACTGGAGAGGTTTAGGGAAAGGGGTACAGTTTAGAAAATTCACCCAGAACCCCTGGTCATGGGAGACTTACCAGACGAAATGAGAAGGAAAGATCTCTTTTCTAAACTGTACCCCTTTTCCTAAACCTCTCCAGTCCTTTTCCTTCACCCCTTTTCCTTTCCCTTCAACTCTTCCACCAGAAGAAGGAGCCATTGGCTCCTAAAGCTTATGAAAGTTAAATGCTTTTGTGTGTGTGTTCCCCTGCCACTGCCTGATGAGTAGATTTTTTTCTCTATTCATTTACATTATTTTATAAATAATTGATTATTTTTGTTATTATTTTTTATTTGGTTATTTTCACTGTGAACTACACTTTCCCCTGTTTTCTTCTGTATAAAATTTCACATAGTTTTTACATTAGTGCTTGATGCATAAATTTCTGTGTTCAAGAACATGTTCTTTGATGCCTGTATGGTCTTGTTAAGAATTTTGTTGTTTGCAACGCTTGAGTGTAACATTATCCTTTTTACCTGTGCCAGGATGTCATCAGGAGTTGCGCATACATTGATTCTGTCTGAAAGTGATGAAAAGGGCCACACAAAATTTACAGTTCAAATAATGTAACAGCACTTTCTTTGTTGAATCACCTATGGTTTATAACCTGATCAAGTCTCAAATATTGTAGTTTATGCAGAGATAAATGGTTAGTCACATTCTACACTCGGTTGATGTCCTATAACAATGATGCTTGTTTGAGTGCAGTAACTTAACATAGACATACTGATTCACAATAATTAATGAGTGACAAGTAAATCATTAATGTAGTCATATCAAAACAAACATGCTATGCACAGTAATTATAATTTGGAAATAATACTGTTTACAGTTGAGTACTATTGTCAGAGTTTGTAGAATGCATTATTGCAGATTAACAGTTCCTGAGATTAACTGCAAGTTCACAGTCAGTCATTAAAAACAGTCATTACAAAACGATCTCCTGGATGCAAAATTTAGATAAAACTTGCACATTGTATGAGTTATAATTTGTGCCTCTCTTTTACAAGATTGCAATAATAAAAACTACATTTTTCGATTGTTGTTTGCTGGTATTTTAAGAGCTGCAATTAAAAATTTACACACCTGATTAACTGAATAGTGGAGAGAGATTCTTCTGAATGCAAACTTTTAGATACAACAACTGTTGCTACTGAATTATGCTGCCTAGTTTCCCAAAATATGGGATACAACTTCAGTAACAATAAGACTTATTTACATATATTTTTAATTATCTGAAAGCTAGTAATGGGATATATGTTCACATAAGATAATGAAATCTAAAATTGCTGGTGTTGGTAACTAGCACAGTTTTTAAGTATACTAGTCATGCCAGCAGATTCTAATCAATGTACAAGTTAGCTAAGCCCTAAGTTAATATTCAAGATTTTGCTTACCATGCACATGCCATATAAATAACACTAGTGAAAAAAAAAAAGGTTGGAAGGAGAGGAAAACATAACAAGGAGAAAGATTCCACCTGCTTTGTTACATAATATTATTCAGCTCTCTTTTTGTTCTACAAGAAATTTCAATGGCCTTAGTAATTCAAGGCCTGTGACCTGATTTAAACAGATTTCCCCTCACTAAAGATTTAGGAAATGTTTCTTCAAACAGAATTGTAACTTCATTGATAGAAATATAAAATTTGGATTTTACGTCAACAGCAGCTGTAGTTGATGTTAAAAGTTTCTCATGGCATGTCTGTTTAAAATTCTAATTTTTTTCCCAAATGAAATTTACTTTTCTTTGTACATTTATTTGGTTTATGGTGAGGAACTGCCATCATGATCAGAGAAGCCATTTATAATATTTTTCCCAGTTAAATCATTATATGCATCTTCATCGATAAATATGTTACCTACTGAAGTACTAGAACTTGCTGTTACTCTAACTGGGCTATCACTGGTTCTAAGTTGTAAGAGCACATCAGGTGTTCTAGATCTCTTTTTTTTTCCCTCATATTTTCTGTTAAAAAGTCACCCTTGCCGTACTAGATCTACAATAATGAGCAGCTAAACAAAAGTTTTCAGTCTGTAACATGTGGATTCTAGTCATGAAAAGATGTTCAGAGAAAAACATTATGTGAAGTTCACTTTCATATTCTTCATCTGTTATGTATATTAGTAGTTGGTCTATATTATTCTTCAGACCTATTGGGAACAGGGCAAACAGTTGTGGTATTAATAACCCGATCACCACTTTATACGAAACTCAGTATTTATCACGAACACAGTATACAATACATCATCATATGCCAAGTGCCAGAATAAGACTATGGAACAAACTGCAATGACGGTGCAAGTTTGAAAAGCCAAAGATATTGGTTAGTTCAAAGGTAGCATGTTTTGTGGACACTTGATGACTGCCACAGAGCCCATGCCCCTGTTCCCTCCCTAGTGCAGAGCATGGGAGAGGTGGTTGTGTAGGTTGGCATGGTGTTCGGTCTGGTATTGTTACTAAAGATGTCTCTGTGTGGGAAGAATACCCACGGGTGTAGATTCCGTTAATGACGAAGGTTCATTGCAATATCATTGGATGGAGCAGGCGGCTGAAATGGGAAACCGGGATCAAGCAGCCTGGTGATTTGGGGGTGTGGCGTCCAGTGAGTGGCATGTGAATAGAGAGACAGCCATGGTCATCAATTGAACCAATGATGGCTCACATGGAGAAGAGTGACGTTGGCGACTGAATTGTCCAGTGTGCGTGGAGGGGCATATGAAGGACAAACAGTGTGCTGTTGCATAGCTGCAGAGAGAGAGGCCTTCGATGGGAAAGGTTGACATGGAAGACAGCAATGCAGGCGGCTGGTCATGGAATCACAAGTTTGGGGGAAGGCGAGTGGAATCCTTCACACACAACCTTTGAGCTGAATGGAGGACATGAAGCAGTTGCACCACACGCACTATCAGAGCCAGAAGGAGAGATTAGGAGCAATGGGAGTGAGGGGTCACACGGTAGCGGGATCAGGGGGGGAGGAGTCACCCTCTGAATCTGCATCTTCATCGAGCCACCAAGCTGGCTTGAGATGTGAGAAGGACACTGTTTGTCTTATACTGGGGAGCAGAAAGTCAGAGGTCTGTGGTGAGTGGCGTAATACTTTATGTGAGCCCAGGTAGGATGTGTGCAATGCAGGTTGCACCATGTCGTCGTGCAACATTGTGTAGTCACAAACATGTAGGTCTTTGTGCATGAAGGCACGAGGGACTGCATGTGCCCTTGGTGGCAGTGGGCATAAATGTGCGGTGAAGTGTTGGACTTGCTCAACTAACACCAGAAGTTCACACTGCACAGAGAGGGGGGGGGGGGGGGGGCGTCCACCAGAATGACGAGAGGTTCCCCCGTACAATAAGTCAACTAGGGAGGCTTGTAGATCCTCTTTGTAGACCTTACAGATGCCAAGCAGGGCCCAGGGGAGATCCGCTGACCAAGATGGATCGTGGCACATCAGCACGGCTTTTAAAATGCGTTGCCAGTACTCAACCAACCTGTTGCTCTACAAGTGGTAGGCTATTGTATGTGATTTGTTTGCACCGCACAGGTCACACAGCTTGGAGTACAGAACAGCCTCAAATTGTTGTCCCTGGACTGTCGTGACCCAAGTTGGGCAGCCGAACTGTGCAATTCAGGAGGTGATAAAGGCCCATGTGACAGAGTTGGCTGTTATATCCGTGATCGGAATGGCCTCAACCCACCAACTAAAATGGTCAGTGATAGACAAGATGTATTGAAAACCCTCTAAAGGAGGGAGTGGGCCAACAAGATCGAGATGTACATGACGGAACCTGCCTTTGAGTGGGACTATGTCAAATGAGCCCAACGATGGGTATGCACGGTGGCCAACCTTGGAGCATTGGCAGGGTATGCACACATGGGTCCAGTTTCTGCAGTCTACCCTAACCCTTGTTCATACGAATTGCTCTGTTATTAGATGTATGGTGGTCTGAATACTAGGATACAAGAGGTCATGGCTAGCAGCAAATATCATACAGAGCAAGCTGGCTGGAACTAGGGGGTGGGTTGTGTGTGTGGAAATGTTGCAGAGGACCGGTAGAAAAGAACCCGTAATTTGATGAGGCTCAATTGAGAGGGGGAGAGACTCGCTGTGTAGTAACTGCTGTATGTCTTAATCTGTCTAATGCTGGACGGCTAGAGAATGAGATCATACCAACTTGTGACATATAGTCAGCGATGATGTTGTCTGCATCTTTGATGTAACGGACAACGGTTGTGAATTGACATATTAAATTTATGTGTTGGAAGCTTCGGGGAGGGAAGCCGACTGTGGGGTTACACACTGCATTGGCCAGCAGCTTATGGTTCCTATATGTAGTCACTGACCTTACCTCGATGTCCTCGCAGAAATGTTGAACTGCTTTGTAAATAGCAAAAAGTTCTCAGTTGAAAGTGGACCATTTACGGTGGGAGGTGGATAACTTTTGTGGGCAGAAATGAAGTAGTTGCCCACAATCCTCGATCTGCTGAAGAAGCATGGCACCAATGGCTGTGTCACTCATGTCCACCGTAATCGATATTGGAGCATCAGAGACCGGATATGTGAGAGTGACATGTTCGTGACTGCAATTTATTGTTGTTGATCATGAACCCATTCTCGGCAAGTACACTATGTGATCAAAAGTATCTGGACACCCGCAAAAACATTTGTTTCTCATACACTCCTGGAAATGGAAAAAAGAACACATTGACACCGGTGTGTCAGACCCACCATTGCGAGAGGGCGAGAGGGCTGTACAAGCAACGATCACACGCACGGCACAGCGGACACACCAGGAACCGCGGTGTTGGCCGTCAAATGGCGCTAGCTGCGCAGCATTTGTGCACTGCCGCCGTCAGTGTCAGCCAGTTTGCCGTGGCATATGGAGCTCCATCGCAGTCTTTAACACTGGTAGCATGCCGCGATAGCGTGGACGTGAACCGTATGTGCAGTTGACGGACTTTGAGCGAGGGCGTATAGTGGGCATGCGGGAGGCCGGGTGGACGTACCGCCGAATTGCTCAACACGTGGGGCGTGAGGTCTCCACAGTACATCGATGTTGTCGCCAGTGGTCGGCGGAAGGTGCACGTGCCCGTCGACCTGGGACCGGACCGCAGCGACGCACGGATGCACGCCAAGAGCGTAGGATCCTACGCAGTGCCGTAGGGGACCGCACCGCCACTTCCCAGCAAATTAAGGACACTGTTGCTCCTGGGGTATCGGCAAGGACCATTCGCAACCATCTCCATGAAGCTGGGCTACGGTCCCGCACACCGTTAGGCCGTCTTCCGCTCACGCCCCAACATCGTGCAGCCCGCCTCCAGTGGTGTCGCGACAGGCATGAATGGAGGGACGAATGGAGACGTGTCGTCTTCAGTGATGAGAGTCGCTTCTGCCTTGGTGCCAATGATGGTCGTATGCGTGTTTGGCGCCGTGCAGGTGAGCGCCACAATCAGGACTGCATACGACCGAGGCACACACGGCCAACACCCGGCATCATGGTGTGGGGAGCGATCTCCTACACTGGCCGTACACCACTGGTGATCGTCGACATCCAAACCGTCATCGAACCCATCGTTCTACCATTCCTAGACCGGCAAGGGAACTTGCTGTTCCAACAGGACAATGCACGTCCGCATGTATCCCGTGCCACCCAACGTGCTCTAGAAGGTGTAAGTCAACTACCCTGGCCAGCAAGATCTCCGGATCTGTCCCCCATTGAGCATGTTTGGGACTGGATGAAGCGTCGTCTCACGCGGTCTGCACGTCCAGCACGAACGCTGGTCCAACTGAGGCGCCAGGTGGAAATGGCATGGCAAGCCGTTCCACAGGACTACATCCAGCATCTCTACAATCGTCTCCATGGGAGAATAGCAGCCTGCATTGCTGCGAAAGGTGGATATACACTGTACTAGTGCCGATATTGTGCATGCTCTGTTGCCTGTGTCTATGTGCCTGTGGTTCTGTCAGTGTGATCATGTGATGTATCTGACCCCAGGAATGTGTCAATAAAGTTTCCCCTTCCTGGGACAATGAATTCACGGTGTTCTTATTTCAATTTCCAGGAGTGTATTAAGTGCATTGCACTGCCACCTACTGCCAGGAACTCCATATCAGCGACCTCTGAGAGCAGAACGGGGCACTCTGCGGAACTCATGGAGTTGCAACGTGGTCAGGTGATTGGGTGAAGTGGGAACGTGAAGGGACACGTACAGCACAAAAGCATACAGGCCCACCTTGTCTGTTGACTAATAGAGACTGCTGACACTTGAAGAGGGTCGTAATGTGTAATAGGCAGACATCTATCCAGACCATCACACAGGAATTCCAAACTGCATCAGGATCCGCTGAAAGTGCCATGACAGTTAGGCAGGAGGTGAGAAAACTTGAATTTCATGAACGGGTGGCTGCTCATAAACCACACATCACACCAGTAAATGCCAAACGATACCTTGCTTGGTGTAAAGAGTGTAAACATTGGACGATTGAACAGTGGAAAACACTGCGTGGAGTAACAAATCATGCTACACAATGTGGTGATCCGATGGCAGGATGTAGGTATGGCGAACGCCTGGTGAACATCATTGCCAGCGTGTGTAGTGCCAACAGTAAATTTCGGAGGCGGTGGTGTTATGGTGTGATCATGTTTTTCATGGAGGGGGCTAGCACTGTTTGTTGTTTTGCATGGCACTATCACAGCACAGGCCTACAGTGATGTTTTAAGCACCTTCTTGCTTCCCACTGTTGAAGAGCAATTCAGGGATGGCAGTTGCGTCTTTCAACATGATAACATGATCGAGTACCTGTTCATAATGCACAGCTTCTGGCGGAGTGGTTACACAACAATAACACCCATGTAATGGACTGGCCTGCACAGTCTTGACCTGAATCCTATAGAACACCTTTGGGATGTTTTGGAATGCCGGCTTCATGCCAGGCCTCACGACCAACATCGATATCTCTCCTCAGTGCAGCACTCTGTGAAGAATGGGCTGCCATTCCCCAAGAAACCTTCCAGCAACTGATTGAATGTATGCCTGCGAGATTGGAAGCTGTCATCAAAGCTAAGGGTGGCCAAACAGCATTACCAATGGAGGGTGCCATGAACTTTTAAGTCATTTTCAGCCAAATGTTCAGATACTTTTGATTACATAGTGCATAGTAAGGACTCTTTTAACAGATGTTGTTCATGCTCCTTGGAGGTAGTTCAAGAAATAAAAATACCGTCCAGATACGCATAACAGTATGAAAGTGAGAACAGTATGGAATCAATAAAATGGTATCAGGTCTGTGCAGCACGTATAAGGCTGTACAGCACGTAGCAGTACTCACTGAGTCTGAAAGGGGTGACTATAGCAGTCTTGGAGATGTCGTCTCAATGCATTGGAATCTGATGGTACACTTTCTTACAATCTATCACACTGAAAACCTGTGTGCCATGGAGTTGTTGGGAAAAAACCTATATGGGGGGTATGGGATAGTTATCTAAGATTTTCCAGGCATTCGCTTGTCGGTAGTCACCACACAGATGAAAAGAACTATCCTTCTTGGGAACTAAGTGGATTGGTGAGGATCAATTACTGTTGGATGGACAGACAATACCAGAGTCTAGCAGTTCTTGTACTGCGGCTTTTGCATGTTGCAATTCAGTGGTGTTAAGGTGTCAAGCCTTGTGGCATACATGGGGGTCTGGGGGTTCTTCCATGGTGTTCAGCCAGTGACAAAAACCATTAGTAATCACTCTTACCAACAACAGGATTTCCTGAGCAACAATATTGGAGGCAGATGTAAGAACGTAAGAACACTCGCAACACCAGAAGCTGGAATGTCAATGACATGTGGGAATAGGCATTGCTGTGAGGGTGTCTGTGCCATGATGGTATTGTGGTGGACATGTCCGTGCAGTGCAGCCATGTCCTGTGCTGCCTTGAGTGCGTTTGTCAGGTCAGCTTGAGTGTGTTTGTCAGGTCAGCTGAAGTGGCAGCGATAAGCTGTCATAGGTGCTTGTTCTTGGCACAAAGGTCGTTGGTCTGGCGCTAAATTGTTAGGCAGGCCAGGGTAGCAGTGAGCTCTGCAGTGAAATGAGCACATTCAGTTGTAGCAGCAGACAAAGCATCACAATGTGTGGCAGGAGGCCGTGGGGTGGTAGCAAAGACCCCTGGTATCTGGTTGTTGGTAGTGTGGTGCAGAAGGACTGCTGCTTTGAGGCCTGGTGAGAAATGAAGTTGCATAAGAAATCCGTGCTGATAATGGGTCAGTCAACATCTGCAATGCAACATGTCCATGTGCAGCATAAGGCAGATGAGAGATACAGCTGAAGTTCAGCTGAACCATGGACACAAGTTGCGGAGTTGTTGGCTGCCCGGTGTGGTGTAGAAAACGGCAAGAGCACAGTTGGAGCACTCAACTTAGGAATGATGCTAGCAACAGTGCCTGTGTCTACGAGGAAATAGACCATGCTGATTCCGTTGTACATGTAGAGTCTCCCAGTGTGATGAGCGACAGGATTGGTCAACTGAGGGTGTCATCGGTGCCCTGATGTGTGCGAGCCGTGGCACCTATTGGGACTCGCGCTTCACTTTTGGGTAGTTGTAGGGCACATGGCAAGAATTCGCAGCATCCTCAAACGTACCACGGTATCAACATAGTGGGTATGCTGTATGCGGCATCTGGGCCAGCGAGCTGGCAGAATGGGATGGGGTATTCTGCTGCAGCATCGAGGTGGGCAGGACGCAAGAAGTGGCTGCAGGTATGGTGGTCTGGCCACCAGGTGACACCATCGGCTGGTGTTGCATGCTGCATGTCTGACTTCTGCCAGCCAGCCAATGAAATGCAGGAGTTGGGGGAGAGTGCAGTGCTACCAACTTCTGGCATACTAGAAAAACATGAGGACGTGAGCTGGTGGTGCTTGATGATTCTGTATTCCTGGTCCACAAGGTGCAGCTTGTCTTCCAGGGCACTGCTTTTGTGAGCCAACAGATGTAGCTGAAGATTTGATGGCAATTCCACAAGCCACAACGACCAGAGTATGAGGTCAGAAAGTTCTTCTGTGCTGACCTGATCTTGTAAGTGGCACCAAAGTTGACAAGGCATATGGTTCCATAAAGACACTTCATGAGCAATAGAGTGGATGCTTCTGCAGGAAGACACATTAAGCTCTTGATGATGTCGGCTCTTGCGGTTGTGTATTTGTGATGGCTTGGTGGCGTTAGCAATAAACTGCTGATCAGGTCTGGCTTTTCGTGTAGATGGCTCTTCAAACAGATGAAGCATGCCCAATGTGCCATGGATGTCCAGGATATTATCCACTAGTATGAACCATGTTGTAGGGTTGTTCTTCTGCAGTTGGGGAAGCTTTGGACAGGTGGCTGTGTACACGGTCATAGGTTGTTGATACAGGAACATAATGACACGCAAGTCGGGTGGAAGTACATGCTTCTAGATTGGGTCAAAAGTCGAACAAAAGGGTAGCGGTTTGAAGATCAGAGGGAAAAAAAGTAAGTGTCAAGGCAAGAACCAAGAGGAAAAAACCTTTGTGATAGTTAGGTCAGATAGCAAGAGTAGTAGCAGATGTCTTGCTGCCTGAGACAGGTCATGCAAAGGTAGACTTTGTTAGTAGTGGGTATCACACATGTCAATACCTTTGACATTGTGTGGTGCTGTTACTCGGCGGCTGCCGCTGGGTGCCAGCGTTGATCTCACAGTCAGCATCAGCATACCTGTAACATGTTCATAATTGTTTTGTGTCCAATAGGACATATATCAGATGCACAGCGTAGGGTGATGTTGGCGATTTGTTTGTGCATCAGTGGGCGAGCTTGTCAGTTTACCTGCTGTATCCTGTTGGTCGGCTTTAATAGCAGCTGGCATATCCAGTCGACATTGCTGATATGCAAGGGCTTGCCGACGTTTGTCACTTGTTGGTGTATGCTAGCTTGCCATAGGTGGTTACGCACTAGCTGGTAGTGAAAGAGACCGAAGGCCAACTTATTGCCACTTCTGAATCACACAGCATGTGGTAGTTCATTAGTACATTATGTCACTGGAATAATGTGAAATGAGTGTAGTGAAAACAGGTGTGGGTTTATATGGAAGTCCAGGGTCATCACTATGGGGAACAGGTCATGCAATCAATGTATTAATAACCTAGAAACCACTTTATATGAAACTTGATATTTATTACAAACACAGTACACAATACATCATCACATGTCAAGAGCCACAATAAGACTCCGGAACAAACCAAAATGGTGACGCAAGTTTGGAAAATCAATGATTTTGGGTAGTACAAAGATAGCACACTGTGTCGACCCTCAGTTCTGGTTTTTGATGACCATCACACCCTTATATTTTGATGAAATTGAATAAAGTCTGAGACTTTTTCTCCCCCTGAAAAAACATATGACAGAAGACATTTTATCTTTATCACTTCAGCTTGCAGCAAATTATTAAGGTCTCTAATAGAATTGAGAGGATGTGCATTACCGTATACCTGTAGTTAAAAATCATTAAACTTTTTATATCTAACAAAAGAAAATCCATTAGATACAGTACAAACACTGTGCCTGACACTCTGAAATTAACTGACTTTGTTTTCAGTCTCAACAAACTTAGATCCTTTATTTTCATTGACCTCTCCTGTTTTCAATCTCAACAAACTTAGATCCTTTATTTTCATTGGCCTTTTCACTTTTCTTTTCAATAGTAGCCAAACACCTGTTTACTACTTCCTTTTCTACTGTTTCTATTTTATTGTTTGTATCTAGATTACTTTGCTCAGTTTCACTGAGAATGTCACTGATCTGTGAAAGCACGTGGGCTCCAGGAATTGAAAAATGGGTCATGGCCCATTTGGAAATGAGAGAGAGTGTCTGTGTTTGTATGTTGAATATAGTATGGCAATCAATGTCAAAGTGGTATTTGATTAAAAAGAGTACCCATCACTGAAGCTGTTAAGCTATTTAGCCAGGAAGCTTGGATTTATATTTTGAAAGAGCAAGGAATGGTTTGTGGTCAGTGACTAAGTGAACTTTGGTTCCTACATGAAATTGTGGAATTTTTTAATTCCAGACCGATGGCAACAGATTCTTTCTTAATTTTTCTGGAGTTGTTTGTAGGACAAAGCTGCACTGATACAATGATGTGGTTAAGATGTTGAATTGAATTGAATGTTATTTGATCCTGTAATATTACATTGTGTACAGTAAATGTACATGTAATATAGGACATGTCAAAGTAGTAACATTCATTATCACTTGTTTTTCTACCCATTTAGCTTACATTTTTACATCACTGATAATGAATAACAATATATACAAATTTAATGGCATAAGTATTCTGCAACACAGTAAAACTCTTTTTCAATGAGATAGTCTATAGGTTTCTTTGGAAAGACATTGTCAAGTACACTATTTTGCAGGTTTTTAGGCAGACTTCTTAGTAGTCTGACACCAGAGTACTGGGGCCCTTTTTCTAGCATTGCCAGTCCGTGGGGTATGCTCCGTACTTCATTCTTCCTTCTTGTATTGTGGGTGTGTACACTAGCATTTGTAATCCAGTCCTCACTACCTTTTGTGATGTACATTATTGTTTCGTATATGTACAATGATGAAAAAGTTAAGATACCTAACTTCTTGAAACAGTTTCTGCACGTTTTAGAGGTCTTTCTTCTTAAAATGGTCCTAATTGCTTTTTTTGTAATGTGAACACTCGTTTTGTCTTTTGTTTGTTTGGGTTTCCCCACACAGTCACTCCATACTGTAAGTATGGTTCGAAAAGTCCATGATACACTGTACACAGAAGGTTCGTGTCTGAATACTGTGATAGCTGCATCAATAAGAATATAACAGAGCTCAGCTTCTTACAGACATTATTAATGTTTTTTTCCATTTCAGTTCATTATCCACAAGAATACCTAAGAATCTAGCAGATTCTACTTCTTCCAGCCTTGTTCCATCAACCTCTAAATCCGTGTCTACAGACTTCTCCTTGTTTTTAAACATTGCATACATAGTTTTTTTTTTTTTTTAGATTTATAACCAGTCCATTTTCCAACAGCCATTGAGCACTGACATTTGCAGATATGTATGCTCTTCTCTCAAGCTGTTCCATATTTTGGTCACTACTTAGTATTGTCATGTTATCAGCAAACACCTATATCATTAACAAACACATTAAATAACAATGGCCCCGTTACCGAACCCTGCGGCACTCCATATTTGAAGGGCTTAGTTTCTGATTGGTATGAGTTTCCTAATGATACATACTGCTTACGGTTGCACAAGTATGATTTCATACATTCACCTGGTTGCCCTCGAATGCCATAATTGTCTAATTTTTGTATCAGCATTTCATGGTCAATGGTGTCAAATGCTTTTGAAAGATCCGAAAACATTGCAGAGACAACCTTTCTTTCATCTAAGGACTGTAAAATGTATTCTGTTAGACTGGCAATTGCTGATTCTGTAGATTTACTTTTTCTGAAACCATGTTCTGAGGGTATGAGAAAGTTATGTTTGTCCAAATAATTAACTAATCTTTAAATACGTCTGCTTGTGTCTGTATATGTGTGGATGGATATGTGTGTGTGTGTGTGTGTGCGAGTGTATACCCGTCCTTTTTTCCCCCTAAGATAAGTCTTTCCGCTCCCGGGATTGGAATGACTCCTTACCCTCTCCCTTAAAACCCACATCCTTTCATCTTTCCCTCTCCTTCCCTCTTTCCTGATGAGGCAACAGTTTGTTGCGAAAGCTTGAATTTTGTGTGTATGTTTGTGTTTGTTTGTGTGTCTGTCGACCTGCCAGCACTTTCATTTGGTAAGTCACATCATCTTTGTTTTTAGATATAATTAACTAATCTGGTATACATAAGTATTTCTAGGATTTTTCAGAAACCTGATATAAGTGAAACTGGTCTATAGTTGTTGGGGTCATCCTTATCCCCTTTCTTGTACACTGGCACCACCTCCGTTATCTTCAGTTTTTCTGGAAACATTCCATCTCTGAATGAACAGTTTGCTATGTTCAGCAGTGGTGTCATTATCTGCTCACTTACCAGCTTTATTACATGATTTGATATTTCATCATCACCAGCTGATTTCTTGGACTTCAGTTTCTGTATAGTTTTTCGTAGTTCATCTTCCGTGACTGGTCTTAAGAACATAGTACTGTATGATCTTTTTGGAACCTTAATGCTCTTCTGTTTTTGACTATTTCTTTCCAATTTTAAGTTTTCTACTACACTGATATAGTTATTGTTCAGCATGTTTGCTATTTCCATACCATCTGTGACCACTGTGTTGTCTATTTTAATTGACCTAATGCCTTCTTCTTCGTTTGATCCATCTTTTTCCTTTCTTTCATCACTGATTGCATTCCAAGCTGCCTTTGCCTTGTTTTTTGAGTTTGTTATGGTGGCATCAATTGCTCTTGCTTTTGCTTCTCTTATTGTTTTTCTATATTTCTTTTTTAATATTTTATAGTTTTCAGCTTCGCCCATCCATCTCAGATCCTGCAGCTTCCTTCACTGTTCTAGTATTTCGCTGGTAATCCACTGTGTTTGATCTTGCAGCCTTTCTTCTCTCTTTACTTTGGGAAATGCTACATTAAAATGGTATTTAATTGTTGAAATAAAGGCATCATATTTTTCATTTACACTCTGGGCCTGTAGGGTTTCATTCCAGGTTTCGTTACTTAACATTGTTCTAATGATGTTGATATTTTGTTCACTGATGATCCTAATTACTTTGGTTGTTCGTTTTGGTTCTGATACTGTGTCATTACTTCTGCAAAAGCTGATTAGTTGTCCATGATGATCAGATATTTCTGTCTGAACTACATGTGACTCATAGTTACACATATTAGTAATTATGTCGTCAATAACTGTCTCACTTTGTGAAGTCACTCTTGTTGGTGCAGTTATTGTTACTTTCATGTTATGCTGTATTAACAATTCTTCAAAATCCTGTCTTATTTTTGTGTCTTTTCCCATGTCAATGTTGAAGTCTTCACATATATTTAGATCTTCAGAAGTAACTAGCAAGTTTGCATTCCCTTATTGCAACATTGCCTGTTTTACTTTCAGTTAGTCCATGTTCACTGATGCATAATATGTCTGGTCTTACTTCACTCAGAAGTGCTTCTGCTTCTAATTTTTTGTTACCAAAGTATTGAATATTTTGATGAAGTACTTTTATGTAATTTTTCTTTTGTTGCTTTACATGTTGTGAGGCAAATTCTTTAGCATTCTCTCTTTTTGTATGGTGCTTATATTTTTCTTTTCCAGCTAGAGTGTATGATTTTTCACCCCCTTCAGGCCATATTAGTTTCCTTTGCTTCTAATGATTAAGCAGACATCTGCAAACATTCTACTGAATGTTACAGACCCCAGTCTATTTAAATGCAAACCATCTTTTGCTAGTGAGTTTTCACATAGGAATTTGTTTGGGTCCATAAAAACTGCCCCAAGACGATCACATTGTTCTTTAAGAGCAGAGTTTATTTTGGCGATATATTTTTCACTCACTGACCTCCTGTTTATGATTCCGCTAAGTATCAGCCGAGATCCTGCATACATATTTCTTGCAGAACGAATCATGTTTCTTGTTTAGTTTGTCATTTATTCCTTACTGCTGCTCCTTAACGATTCGTTCCAACATGTATAAATACCCCTTTATAATTATGTCTGGTTTCAGAATCTGGTTCTGTAGTAGCTTGTCTTGCATTCACCATATTTTTAAAATGTTTACCGAGTTGCTGCGTTCTAATTCCAGGTCATACGTCGATCTTGCAATTGGAGACAGCTATATTCCTCAGCAGCGAATCGCCAATTATTAAAAAGTCGTTTTCCTTTTGTTGCGTATCTGTCACCATGTTTTGCCTTTTGGTGTATGTGACCACCTTCCATTTATATTTATCTTCTGGTTTTTGGCTTACTGAGCTTACCGAGACATCAACGGGAACACTTGAAATGTTGTTGTTTTTAAAGTCCGATCGTTCACTCGTATTTTTGCGATCTTCTTGCTTTTCCGTTTGATAGTTTTTACACACACAGGACTTCTTTTCTTGTATTAATATATCGTTTTCTTTCTTGATGGTCAAAAGTTCGGTTTTTAATGCCTCAATGTCACTTTGTAGTAACTTTATAATTTCGTGTTTTGTATCAACTGCACTTACAAGATCGGCCGTTTTGTCACGTAAACAACCATGACAAGTCCACGGAAAATCATCGCTGATGAATTTTAGATTTACTCTCGCGCACTTTTTGTGTAACAAGTAGTTGCATTTGATACACAGAATACCCTTCATCACACCCTTTTCACATTCTCTACACGAAGAACCGTTCATTTTTTGTCTTTTTAACGAGAGAGAAGCGTCACTACACTTTCTTATAGGCACCATCTTTGTGCGATCAAAAGTGGGTAGGCAGTGATCCTTCTTAAGAAAGCTTTAAATGCTGTCTGACAGGCAGCTGCCAAAATGTATCCAGCATCTTTTTTGCACAAATTGTTTAAAGATTTAGCAATCTCAGATGCCTGTAGTATGTTTGGACTAATAATTTACTTTTCATAAGAACACTTGTCCCTTTATATCTTTGATGTGGGTAAATGAGTAATTGTTGCAATTGTATCTAGTCAGTGCGGTGGCCATCATTTGAATTCAGTGTCATTTCCAGTGAACTCAGAAACCAAGGGATTTCCAGCATTTGTTTCTCTTTTCTGTGCATGCTTTACGGGGCAACTGTAGTTCATGCCAAAACATCTCGATGTAAAGACAATAGTGTGACAGTAGTGCCATTCTGTACATTGTACATACATTTGTGTGTGTGTGTGTGTGTGTGTGTGTGTGTGTGTTTGTGAGTGTGTGTGTGTGTTCATCTGCAATACCTTTATTAACAGCAATGATGTCTGTGTTATAACTCAACAACCTATCCTCATCCACATCTCAATACATGTCAAGCACTTCAAAATTACCACAGGTTATGGGCCCAGTGTATGATTGTGGTGAGTGTGCTGCAGTTCGATGAGAAAAGGATCACTAGTGAAGACAACATATCTGAATTCTACACTAGCTGATGATGAAGAAAACTTTTTAGAATGATGGAACCATCTGCAAAGATAGATCATCCATGCAGCAATAACTATTTTTTGTAGTCAGTTTGTGTTCATTCACTGATAAAACATGATGAGGCAAGTGATGCCGTAGATCCTGGCTTTAGAATGGGTTATGATTTATTGGGTACAGAGGAAAAGAAGAAAAATGAAGGGGGCCATGTCCATAATTCTAATGCTGGTCAAAGGCCACTATGTAGAGACGACTGGTATTCTTAAACTAGTAAAGGAGGCAGGGGAGAAGATCAAGAAAAGACGCTGCAACAATGGCATGCTCAACATTGTATCCAATATGAGAGACTTAGAAAATATGAAGAAAGAGGATTATATGACTATAGAGAACTATATAATGAAGATTCAGACTGTCAATAGATTAGTGAAGCAAGGAAGCTTCAACTTTGAGGACAAAACAGTTGCAACCTTTGTGCTTCTCGAGTTGCCTTTGGATAAGTATGAAGGCCTCATTAGAAGTTTCCAACAAGATGAAGCCATTGACAACAGTCATTGGTATCCATCAAGAGCTTAGAAGAAGCCAAAGCATATGTAGCACTAGGTGGAGGTCAGAAACAAAACAAGAGTGCCCAGAGACACTACAAACATCATAAATGAAACCAAGATAGTGGAAAATACACATCCAGCAGAAACAGACTCTGTTTCTCCTGCAGTGAAGCAGACTATATTGCTAGGGAATTCCCACATTTCCATGGGAAACAAGGAGGGGCTGCACCAAATGGACTGAATATTCATGAGGTATCAGGATATGGAGCAAGTTGGAGCAAATTCAACAGTGCTAAAAATTGTACAAGCAGCGAAGGCTCAGCAAGTGCAAGTGCAAAGGAAGATGATGAGATAGTGACTTTAACAGGTGCTGATGGAAGGGCACAAGTTCTGTATTCAGGAGCATCCCATTATATGACTAGTCACCAAGAGATCCTACAAGACTTAGAACTAGGTAAATTTGGAGAAACGAAATTGTCTGAAGGGACATTACTAAAGTGACTGGTAAGGGAAGTGTTGGCATGAAAGCAGTAAAATCATGTGAATCTGGTTAACAGAGTGCTTTTGGTGAAAGAACTGGCCAGGAACTTGTCGTCTGTTGAACAAATGGGCAAGAAAGTAATTGTGCATTAGATTAAAAAATGATGATGTTGCAGAGTGTCTGTTGGTGAGAAGGAAGCGTTCAGAGGATTATCATCAAGCAGTGATGTCTATTTAGTGCACTGCTATTATTACGAAATGAATAACAGCACAGTGATGCCCCACAGAAACAAAATGCATCAACAAGTGGAAAAAGAAGCAACAACCAGACAGGCAGAAGACTTTTAAAATGTGTGAAATGTATGTGCAAGGAAAAATGAAACAATATCCTTTCACACCCAGCCAAACTACTACCGTAAATGTTCTAGAACTGGTACATAGTGATGCAGGCTATGCTAAAGAGTCCTCCCTGGATGGAGCACAGTACTATGCTACTTACTGGATGATCACTCAAGATACTCGGTAGTGAAAGTGTTGAACCATAAGAATGGCATGTGTGAGTTTCTTGTGGAGTTTAAGGAACGTGCAGAGTGTAAGACAGGGAGGAAAGTGCGAAGTCTCCAATTGGGCAATGAGACCAAATACATCAACAGCAAATTTGAAGAACTGTTCAAGGAACGGGGCTCATCAAATCAGAAAAGCACAATTTACTCCATTCCATCTGACAGAATAGCCAGACACTTGAATTAAGCACTTATATCCATCCTGAGGTGCCTACTGCTCAAAGGTGATTTACCCAACAACATTTTGAGGAGAAGCTCTGATGCTGGCCTGCTACATCCGAAATTGATGCCCAACAGGATCCCTTGGTGGAAAAATCCCATATGAAGTCTGAAAGCAGGAAGAACTTGTTAAGCAATATTTGGTAAGCTCAAACCATTTGGCTGGAAAGCCTGACATCTGACAAAATTGGGGAACAACAAGAAGAATGTGTTTCTCTTGGAGTAGGAGCAGGACCAAAAGGTCATCCATCGTCTGTGGAGCCTTGTATAGACAAAAATCCTTTTAGAAAAGGTATCATCTTTGACGAGCGAGCATTCTCTCTGATAGACAAGGAACTGTGTCTTCCAGCAGAAGTAAACATGAAGCAGATGACAAAAGTCAATCCACACAGCAATGAGGTGACAGCAGACAGTGCCAATACAGTGTGATTGACCTTCCAGGCCTATCAACAGATGGTGACAACACATCTGTGGGGAATGCAGAACCAATAGCAGATGATGAAATTGAGTAAACAGCTGTTCAAGGAGTAGGGGGCAAATTTGGGATTGGAGAAGAAGGTAGATATGATGCAGAAGATGGTGTAATTACCAGTACCGAAGATAGTGATGTATGTGAGAAGTGTGATACAGTGCTGGAAAATGAAATTTCCAGTGCAAATAGTGAAGTGTGGTTATAACAGTCTTCACATCTGGCAAAAATGAAAAAGACTGGTTTGTGTCTTTTTGCGTGTTATTTAGCTACCACGTGTTGAATGAATCTGATCCAACATCAGTTCACAGGGATGAATGGTATAAAGCCAGGGAGTCAGAAGTGAGTAGCCTAAAATGCTATACAATACAAGGGAACTTGTTGACAGATCAAAAGCTGATCATGTTCTAGGACATAAGTGATTATTTACAACAAAGTGAAACAGAGAAATTGGTATCAGTAAATTTAAAGCGAGGTTAATAGCTCTGAGTTAGAGCCAGATATCTGGAGTAGATTATATGGAAAGCTACAGCCTACGGACGAGATGAAGTAGCTTGAGAATTCTGAGAGCATTTGCAGTACTTAGGTTGTTGTGTTGGCAGAAGAGCCAACACCGTGTTACTAGTGGGGGCCGAAATGCAGGCGTTTTAGCTCACGCAGGCTGGCATGAGGAGGGAAGGACTCTACTGACGTGAGGTCTGGAACACGACAAGGAATTAGAATTCAGAAAGCGGACGTAATTAGTTTGATACTTAACTTTAATCCATTAATGATGAACGTCGCTCTTGACGGTACATGAGTCACAATATTATCTGTTCAGAAGACATAATAACTGTGGTGTCACCGCCAGACACCACACTTGCTAGGGGGTAGCCTTTAAATCGGCTGCGGTCCGGTAGTATACGTCGGACCCGCGTGTCGCCACTGTCAGTGATTGCAGACCGAGCGCCGCCACACGGCAGGTCTAGAGAGACGTCCTAGCACTCGCCCCAGTTGTACAGCCGACTTTGCTAGCGATGCTACACTGACAAATACGCTCTCATTTGCCAAGACGATAGTTAGCCTAGCCTTCAGCTATGTCATTTGCTACGACCTAGCAAGGCGCCATTACCAGTTTATATTGAGATTGTTATCAATGTATCAACAAGAGCGATGTTCTCCAATTATGGATTAAAGTTAAGTATTCCAGCAGCAACGTACCTTATTGGCTATATTAATTACAGTGTCCTGTTCCAGACCTCACGCCAGTTTGCGTGAGCTTAAACGCATGCATTTCGGCCTCCTCTAGCAACACGGTGTTGGCTCTTCTGCCATCACATCACATGGCGACGAGTCTAAAAATGGTCTTCTTCTTTATACTTGCTTAAATTACTTGTGTCATGGCTTCGCCACAATCTCCAGATGTACTGTCCGAATTTTATCGCTTGCAGAATCGGCAGACGCAGGCCTTATTGGATGCCCTTGGACAGCTCGTCCAGGGTCAACGTGCAATGCAAAACGATGCGGCCGCAGCCGCTCCACCGCTACCGCAGCCACAACATGCTGTTGCACCACCTTTTCGTCCTTTTGATGCGGCACTGGAAAGCTGGATGGAGTGGTCACGCCAATTTGGATTCCATCTCGCCGCCTACAGAATTCAAGGTATTGAGCGGCAGCCTTTTTTGCTTTCTTGTGTAGGTGTGTCCACCAACCGTGTGATAGTGAAATTGTTTCCCCGACGCAACTTTGTCCTACGACGAAATTTTGTCTGCATTAGATGCATATTTCAAAGAATCAGTCAATGTAGTTGCAAAAAGGTATACTTTCTTTCGTACAAAATGTACGGCCGGTCAGACTAATAGGGAGTGGGTTGCAACCCAACCTTGCAAGGCCTTACAAGGGATTGTGCTTTTGAGTGTGAATGTGGACTCCCTTATTCAGATACTATGGTACGTGATGCAATTGCACAGAACGTTTCTGATGTTCGTATACGGGAACAGATTTTGAAACTAGTCAATCCCTCCCTTCAACAAGTGATGGACATATTGGATAGGCTAGACACACTTGACTTTGCTCAGGAATCATTTGAAACTTCGCCAGCTGTGTGTCACATTAACCGGCCCGCCGGGCGAGCTGCACGGAACAGTAAACAGCCCTCGCGTCCGTCCGCGCAGCTGCCGCCAAGCTCTCCGCTATGTGTGCCGCACAAGCAAGCAAATGCAGTGCTAAAATCATGTCCGCGGTGTGCAACTAGACATTCGCGTGAGAATTGCCCGTCACGCCAAGCTATTTGCTTTTTCTGTAATAAAAAAGGACATGTTCAGAGTGTTTGCCAGCAAAAGCTTAGATCAGACACTCACACCCATTCCAGGCCCTTTGCTTTGCGCCGGAATCGGAATCGAACCGAGAATACTCAGGCTCGTGAACCTTAGCCCATGGACATTCATGCAGTTCATTCCAATCCGCCCAGTGCCACTCTTTCTAACAGTGACTGTGTTCGTCCCACAAATAGTGTGCGTCGACATCGCCGGAAATCGCGTCAAGTCGCAAGTGCTTCTGTACCAGTGTCAGTTCACGTTGCACGAGACAGTCGCTCTTGTCGTCAGCAGTCCAATAATCTTTTTGTAGATTTGGTTATTAATGGCAATGTGATCCCATTCCAGCTCGATACCGGAGCTGCAGTTTCACTGCTCAATAAAGACACGTACAAACAACTGGGCACACCTCCGTTGCGTGCCGCAAATTTTAAGTTAAATATTTATTCAGGACAAGCTATCCCTGTGTTAGGACAGTGCAGCCTTCTTGCAACATACAAGGGACAAACAAAACTTGTGTCATTTTATGTACTTAGTTCTTCTTCTCCAGTGAACTTGTTTGGTTTAGATTTATTTCAGTTGTTTAACTTGTCTATAGTCAATCAGGTCCTATCAGTGAACCAGACTGTGCCTTCAGCCAGTGTTTCTCGTCTATGTGAAGAATTTGCAGACATTTTTGCACCTGGCCTTGGTTGTGCTAAGAACTATAAAGCACATTTGGAACTGAAAGTAAACGCGCAACCGAAATTTTTCAGAGCGCGCAATGTTCCCCACGTATTGCGTGATGAGGTCGCAAGAACGTTACACGATTTGGAATCACAAGGTGTGATTGAACGTGTGCAGGCTTCTCTCTGGGCATCACCCTTAGTAATTTTGCCAAAACCTTCCGGAAAATTGAGACTTTGTGTGGACTTCAAGGCCACAGTGAATCCCCAACTAGTGATTGCAACTTTTCCTTTACCCCGCCTGGAAGATCTTTTTGACAAACTGTGCCCGGGTAAATATTTTTCGAAGTTGGACCTAGCAGATGTGTACTTGCAAATACCGGTGGACGAAGAATCCCAGTACGTTTTGGTGGTTAACATGCATCTTGGTTTGTATCGATTCAAAAGACTGCCATTCGGGTGTGCATCCGCCCCTGCATTGTTTCAGCAATATCTACAAACTGTTTGTGCCTCGGTCCCTACTGCAGCGAACTATCTGGACGATACTGTGATCTCTGGAAAGACGGAAGAAGAACATTTAGCCAATCTCAGAACATTATTTCAGGTCTTGCGACAAAATGGTCTTCGCTTGCGGAAAGACAAATGTGTGTTTTTTGCACGTGACTTACCATATCTGGGCCATGTACTCAATGGCCAAGGCATACATCCCAGTCCAGAGCACCTCCGTGCCATACAAGACTTGCCTTCGCCACAGAATTTGAAGCAGCTACAGAGTGTGCTGGGAAAAATAAATTACTATAGCAGATATGTGCGCCACGCATCTTCCATTTCAGCTCCGCTTCATCGCTTACGCCGTAAAGGTGCTCCGTTCGTCTGGACGACGGAATGCGAACGCGCCTTTCGCCAGTTGAAATCGGCGTTGCTTTCCACTTCTTGCCTTATGCCATTCGATCCCCAGAAACCCCTTTTGTTGATGGTAGATGCATCGGATTTTGGGATCGGTGCTGTGCTTGTGCACAAAGATGGATCGCATGATCGCCCTATTGCCTTTGCGTCCAAATTGCTCTCGTCTGCGCAAAGAAATTATTCACAGATCGAGAAAGAAGCATTGGCTCTCGTATTTGGTGTTACAAAGTTTCATGATTTCTTGTATGGTCGTCACTTTACCATCATCACAGACCACAAACCTTTGACATCGCTTTTTCATCCACACAAGCCTGTACCTCCACGTACAGTGCAGAAATTCATTCGCTGGTCTATTTTCCTCTCGCAGTACCGCTACGATATCTTGTATCGGTCCACTGCTAAGCACGGAAATGCTGATGCGTTGTCCCGTTTGCCTGTTGCTAAGGATAGAGCATTCGATTCTTCCGAACTTGCTTGCATGTTCATTGACTCGGAAACCGATGACGTGGTCAAATCGTTTCTGATTGATTTTTGTCGTGTAGCTGCAGCCACAGCTGCTGACCCTGTCCTTGCTACCGTTTTGCGTTTTGTTGCTACGCAATGGCCCTTGTCGAGGATCCGTTGGTTCGCCAATTTTTTGCTCACAAGGAGAGACTTTTTGTACGATGTGGTGTTTTGCTGTTGCATTCTGATAATGATCAGACCAGGGTCGTGGTCCCACGTTCGTTACAGTCCCCTGTCTTACGGCTTCTCCACCAAGGACATTGGGGTATAATGTGAACGAAACAATTTGCTCGTCAGCACTGTACTTGGTTCGGAATCGATGCTGCGATTATGAATATGTGCTCTTCTTGCATTGCGTGTGCCGAACAACAATCTGTACCACCGCGGAAATTCTTTGCATGACCAAAAGCCACTACCCCTTGGCAACGATTACACATCGATTTTGCTGGTCCATTCTGGAATGCTCGATGGTTGGTTGTGGTAGATTCATTCAGTAATTTTCCTTTTGTTGTCAGGATGTCTTCCACGACGTCATCTGCCACCATCCAAGCGTTATCTGCTATCTTTTGCATAGAAGGTCTTCCACAGACTATTGTTTCCGACAATGGCCCACAATTCATATCTGCAGAATTTCAGTCATTCTGCAAGGCCAATGGTATTCAACATCTGATGTCCGCGCCGTTTTCGCCTCAGTCAAACGGTGCCGCTGAACGATTGGTCTGGACTTTCAAGTCACAGATGTTGAAGCTGAAAGAGCCGCATTCTTGGGAGGACACGTTATTGCTCTTCTTGTCCTCGTATCACTCTCAGCCCCGCGATGGTCGCTCGCCGGCTGAGTTGCTCCACGGTCGTCCTCATCGAACCTTGATGTCTTTGTTACATCTGCCGCAAGAGGTTCCTGTGCAGCGGCAGATGCCTGCTTTTGCTCCTGGCGACGTTGTATACTATCGCAACTATCGAGGTTCACGGCGTTGGCTCGTAGGGCGCATTCTTCGCTGCCTCGGCCGCGCTATGTATCTGGTTTTGGGGGCCTCTGGTCAGGTGCGTCGGCATCTCAATCAGCTGCGCCTCTGTCGTCGCACGGGTTCTGCCGCTCCCCGTCTGCTTTCAGCGACGGTGCCATCCGGTCAGCTCCCTGGGGACCCATCTACTGGCTCGCCTCATCCCCAGGTGTTACCGACGATGCCTTCCATTTTACCCCATGGCGACGCGCCGCAGCCACCGCCGCCTGTTCTCCCGCCGGCGACGTCCACAGTGGACGCTTCGCTGCAGACGCCAAGCACCTCCCTGGGTCACGCGCCGCCAATCGCTTCCCGTGACCAGCTGTCCTCCGACATGGAACTCTTGCCCACTCCGGACCAGATGTCGTCTTCGCCCGTCGGGTGCCCCGTTCTGATGGAGGTCGACCCTTCGGCCCCTCCTGTCTCTCTACGGGCGCATACACCGCATGTTGGCGTGCACCCTGGACTGGGTTTTCAGGCGTTTCCTAGCTCCCCTCGGACCGAATGGCAGGGTGCGGGTGGCACAGCCTTGCCTGTTGTTAGGCTCCCCACCTCGTCGCATACGTCAACATGGGGTCCTCCTCACGGCAGGCGGAAGCCTTATAACACAACCGTACACCAATTTGCGGGGGAGGAATGTGGTGTCACCACCAGACACCACACTTGCTAGGGGGTAGCCTTTAAATCGGCCGCGAACTGGTAGTATACGTCGGACCCGCGTGTCGCCACTGTCAGTGATTGCAGACCGAGCGCCGCCACACGGCAGGTCTAGAGAGACGTCCTAGCACTCGCCCCAGTTGTACAGCCGACTTTGCTAGCGATGCTACACTGACAAATACACTCTCATTTGCCGAGACGATAGTTAGCATAGCCTTCAGCTACGTCATTTGCTACGACCTAGCAAGGCACCATTACCAGTTTATATTGAGATTGTTTTTAATGTATCAACAAGAGCGATGTTCTCCAATTATGGATTAAAGTTAAGTATTCCAGCAGCAACGTACCTTATTGGCTATATTAATTACAGTGTCCTGTTCCAGACCTCACGCCAGTTTGCGTGAGCTTAAACGCATGCATTTCGGCCTCCTCTAGCAACACGGTGTTGGCTCTTCTGCCAACACATCAGTAACTGAATATGGCGCCTTGCTAGGTTGTAGTAAATGACGTAGCTGAAGGCTATGCTAAACTGTCGTCTCTGCAAATGAAAGCGTCTGTAGTCAGTGAACCATCGCTAGCAAAGTCGTCTGTACAACTGGGGCGAGTGCTAGGGAGTCTCTCTAGACTAGACCTGCCGTGTGGCGGCGCTCAGTCTGCAGTCACTGATAGTGGCGACACGCAGGTCCGACATATACTAACAGACCACGGCCGATTTAAAGGCTACCTCCTAGCAAGTGTGGTGACTGGCAGTGACACCACATAGGTACTTACAGGATGGTAAGCCAAACACATTTATATAGAAACTGCTTATCTGAACAGCCCCAAAAATGGCACCATTTTCATGTGTAGAGTGCAGCGAATAAAGTTTGTTTATTCAATAACTGTATGGGCTTCAACAGGCAGGTAAAGTTTGGAATGATTTTTTCTGTTCTGTGATGATAAAGTTAGGTTCAAAACAATGTACAAAGGATCCTTATGTATTCTTCTCTAATAATTTTATCACTGGGGTTCATATTGATGACCGTTGTAATAGGTGAGGAAGAAAGGGTCATAACATTCAAGCATGTTCTGAAAGTTCTCAGTAACATAAAGAAATTAATGACATATTGTTTGTTTTAAGACTTGAGATTAAACAGTCTCAAGAGCTGGTGAAATTAAACCAAACTAGCTACATTCACCAGGCATTAAGGGAATTTAAAAAGCATGTCTCCAAGGGCATAACTACACCATGTAATGATAACCATTTTGGTGAAAATGAGAATGATAAACCATTTGACCAAAAATTGTACCAAATGGTGGCGGCTTCTTTGCTACATATCTCCACATGTACTGGGTCTGGTATTATCTTTATTGTGGGAAGATTGAGTCTATTCAATTCTAAGTCATGTGTTTCACACTGGGCAGGACTACATAGAATGTTTCACCTCCTGCAGCAAACTAAAGATTGTAGTTCATGTTTTAGAGTCAATTTTTCTGACAATAGTTTATTCAGTGGTGCTGACTGGCCAAATGACCCAGCTAATAGTAAATCTGAACATGGTACGTGATTGGTTACCTGGAGCAGAAATTAGCTGGAACCAAACAATCAATCCATTGTAGTGACCTCCACAGTATAAGTTGAATATATTGCTATTTTTGGGACTTGTATGGAGGTGAAGTGGTTTGTAGATCTTCTTAATGAGATGAAGTGTTCTGAATTTGTTAGCTATCCCTACGGGTCAATGCTGACAACATAGTTTCCATTGAGATTACCAAGAGACAGGGTTATAAGAAAGAACCAAACATTTCAGGGTACACTATCATAAAATCAAGCTGACTGTCGTGAATTGTTTAAGTATGTGTCAACTGATGACAAATGCAGTAGACATTTTAACTAAAGATTATTATGTATTAAAATTGAGAGATTCAGAGACATGTTAGGATTAAAATAAGTGTTATTTCCTGTTGGACTAACTGCCAGTTAAATTACGTCTCATTTGGATTCTTATTTTTAATACTGGAATTTAGTAGTGTGAGGCTATTAAGTTATCCTTTTATGATGTTCACAGAGGGGAAGCATTGAAATTCTGTCTAGTGAATGCAGTGACCATTATTTGAATTCAACACCATTCCCAGTGCACTCAGAAACCAGGGGGTTTCCAGCTTATGTTTCTCTTTCCTGTGTGTGCTCTTTGGGCCAGCGTCTAGTTTGCACCAAAACATCTGTGTAAAGACTACAATGTGGCAGAAGTACCATTCTGTACATTGTGTGTGTGCGCGCGCGCGCGCGCGCATGTGTACATGCACATATGTGTGTGGAATATTGTGGAATATGTTTATTAATAGTGATGATTTAAGTACCACATCCTCACCCATATCACAGTATGTGTTGTACACTTTAAAATTTCATCAGTGATGGCTCCCACATGTTTTTGCCTCAGATCTATGCCTCTACTGCTGAGTATGTAGCCTAGGTATTCCACTCGAAGTCTGAAAAATCACTTCTTTAAATTACACTCTAAACCATTCTGCTGGAGTTTGGTGAAGAGCAGGAACAGCAGGTGTTCAGCTTCCATATGGCCTGTGGCAATTATGTCACTCAGATAACTGCCACATCTGGGGATATTGCAGATAAGTTGTTCAAAATAGTGCTGCACAATGATTGGAACACTAACAATGCTGAATGGCAAGTGAATGAGCAGTACACACCAAATGTGTGATAATGACCATGAATGAAGAGGACTTTTTGTCAAACAAAAGCTGGAGATATGCACATTGGCAGATCAATTTTGCTAAAGAGGCAGCTACCTGTGAGTTCAGTCAGGAGGTATTCTGAGTGAAGGACTGGATATGAATCCAACACATGTAGGGTTCTGATAGTGGATTTGAAATCACCATAGAGACAAAGTTTTTCAGTGGGTTTCCTTATTATGATTAGAGATGTAGCCCATTCACTGGATAAGACCAGCATCAAAATCTGTTGCTGCTTAATACAGAAAAGGTTTTTCGAGGGGGCTGTGGAGAGTGATAGGAATGGTGTGAGCACAGTAGAATTAAGATGTCCCCATGAATTTGAGTGTGATATGTAAAGTACAGTCTTTGGCACAACCCAAACTGGCTTCATAGAGAGAAGAAGATTTGTCACATAACACCCCTAAGGTGTTGAAGAGAATGCATTGCAAATATTATGCTCCTCATGTACACATGACTGCCAAAATCACACCATGAGGTATGCTTGCTTGTGGGTATGAATGGTGTGTGTCTCTCTTTAACTGATGCAGGCAGTGGCTGGAAGTTTCTTGTAATTACCTGCAACTTAACGTGTATTCTTTACAGCAAGTAGCAATCTAGTTAAAGCATTCTTTGATAAACATCAACTATATGTCTAATTTTGCTACAGTGATCACATTCCTTGTCCTGGAAATGATACAGGGCACAAGAATGCTTAATAAAACAAACCAGAAAAACTTGTGCAGCTTCTGTGCAGGAATTTAATCACACAATGAAGTATTTACTCTGCTTGCATGAGTTGCTATTAACAGAACACTAAGCTATGTCACTATCTGTTGACTAACTGTCTGAATCATGGTCACATGAGTACCCGCATGGGCTGGAATCATCGTCTGAAGACTGGCCTGTTGACTTCCAATGCTGATCAGTTTTCAGTGGGCTTTATGACACACAATTCAAGAAGCTTTGTGAATCAGGACTCTAGTACATGAGAGAGAGAGCTTAATATCAGTATGGAACCTACCAAGATCTTCTGTGACAACATGGAAGTTATAATTTTAGCCACAAATTACATTACTAGTGGCAGAGTCAAACACATCAGTATAAAGCACTATTTCATAAAGGATCACATAGAGCAAAGGAATAATGAGAGAGACTTCTTATCCATAGATGAGGTGTTGACTGATCTACTAACCAAAGCATTGAACTAAAACAGGTTTCAGAAGATAGTGAAAAAATACGGATTTGTTTTGTGAAAGTGATATCCAAAATATATTTTCAAAGGGTGGTGTGAGGGATATATGAGCAATATGTTTATGAGCAATGAGTTTAATAGGCCTTTCTGCAGTGTGCTGTGTACTCTGTGATGTCATCTTGCTAACACAGTCTTATGCGTAAGTCCTTTGTATTCTTGAATGTTAAAATATAATTTTTCTTATTCCTATAAATTAGTATTCAAAGTTACTTATTTCACTGTGCTAATTCAAAAAATGTTGTTTTTCAGCAGAGTTGACTTTTAGCAAAAAATTCATACTTGCTCTCTATCCTTCGTAAATTGCATGCTCTTCTAGAGCCTGAGATACTAGTTTTTGCAGACATTTGTTGTCTGTGGTCTTCCTACCATGACAAAAAGCATCAAGTTGTTACTTCTAGGCTCTAATTTTTTCACTCCCAGAAGAAATCTTTATAATCTTATGCAGCTTGGGTGGCATATGCAAAAGATCTCTTCAAAAGTTTCACATTTCATATGAAGACTTTGTCTGTAAACAATTGTAAGCATAATCTTTAGTGCACGTCATAATTTGTTATGCTTTTGATCAGAAAGTGGCATTACAAACCTAAAAATTAAACAACCCCTTGCTAGTCAAAGTTCTTGCAGCAAACAGTAAAGCTTACAATACCTTCATGTCAGTGCACCATTAATTTAACGACTTGTATCAGACATATTTCAGTACATTGGTAAACCTTTATAAAGAGAACTGATTGTGTACTAGTGACTACAGCTTGATCATATTGTTTCTCAAGTGAAGAATGACATCAGAAGTAGAACTGAAAATCTTCTAACAAAGTTCTTCCAACATCAAAAGCTGTATATATTCCATGGTTGTACCTGTATTGTCAAGCCCTTTGGGATCATCAGATGACCAAGTTTCTTGACCTTGGGTGCAACACTCAAAGCAATTTTTTCACACAAACCACCCACCTTTTCATGGTTTTAAAAGAAAATAATCGTGAGTTTGGACTGAGATCACGAGAATCTCTTTTTGAAGTGCCAAATGTCCTTGTAACAGCATTGAAATCTGATAAACAAACACCTAGGCAGGTTAACATATATTTGGAAGATCTCAGTGGTAAAGGTACAGCCATGGGATGTATATGGCTTTCAATATTGGAAGAACTTTATGAGGAGATTTTCAGTCCTAGTTCTGTTGAATGATTATGATGTCAGCCTCCACTTGAGAAACAATATAATCAAACTGCATTCACTAGCACAAAATCAATTCTCTTCGCCAAGATTTACCAATGTATTGAAATATGCCTGATACAAATCAGGATATTTAGAGGATCATCTATGACAATTTGAAATCCTACTGAATTTTGTTTTACATAGTGTTCTCCATTGTGTATATTAGGTGAAATAATTTCCCTCATTTTATGAACATGGTATAAAAAAAAGTTATGTTTTAAGCACTACTTTACAGATATTATTATTGTAGTGATTTTCTATCATAATAATGAGTTACTTATTATTTTCAATTAGCAAAATACATGTATGTGAAACCGTAAACAAGGAACAAAAAAGTGAATGTAAAACATAAAACAACAATTTAATATGTAAAACAAATATAAGTGAAACAAATAATTAGGATGGTAATAAATGTTTAGAAACTGTAATTAGGTATGTTACAAATACTATAACAGCAAATTGTGTACATTTTATTTTCCAAAAATGGTATTTCAGAAAGCACTTTTATTAGACATAGATATAAGTGGCTTGAAAGCTTCTTTAATTTATGTTGTAACGTAAATTAATTAATGTTGCTGTGATATTTTGCAAAATTTCAGATCTTACGAAAGTTGATTATACAGTTTTCAAGAACGTTAATTGCATATCAACTTTTGTATGAAAAGCGTTTTTCTCATTTTGAAGGTATTCCCTCTAAACCTAATAGTCCAAATTACCTATTGGGGTGTGTTTTATCCCTTAGAAGTGAAACTGGTGACAAACAAAAAAATATATATTGTTTTATTTTGTCCCCTCCACACATGCCCCACATTTCATCAAAATTGGTTATTGACGTTTGAGAATGTTCCCTTGTCATTGTCAATGCTTCAGCTATATAAATGTAAGCAATATATATGATAGATAAAAAAATATACTCACCAAGCGGCAGTAGGAGAAAACATACACACAAAAAGGGTTAACTTACGCAAGCTTTTGGAATCAGTGGCTCCTTCTTCCAGTCTTCCAGCACAAGAGTCAAAGGGGCAGGAAGAGGTGTAAGGGAAAAGGACTGGAGAGGCTTAGGAAAAGGGGTACAGTCCAGAAAAGTCACCCAGAATCCTGTGTCAGGGGAGGCTCACCGGATGGGACAAGAAGAGAAGACTGATTGTTGGGGACTGCACCAGATGAGTTTGAAAACCTGAGAGCTTAAAGGTCTCTGCAAGACAGAGATTAAGCTAAAAAATCGTGCATGAGTTAATGAGAGTGAAAACTAAGTACATTGTATGTGACAGGGTGGGAGACAAAAAAAAAGGTCAGAAAATGAAATAAGTAGAAAACTAAAATTTTACCCACCACACTTACAATAGCTTTTTGTTGCCCTCCCAATCTCCACAGTATCCTTGTTGGACCATATGCTCCTTCTGCATCCATCTCGCTCCCCTATGGCTCCTACCCCTACGATCGTCGCTGCTACAAGATTTGGCTTATGCACCCATCTCCCTATCCTATGGCTCCTACCCCCATGATCATCCCTGCTGCAAGACTTGCCCTATGCCCTCTCCTGCCACTACCTACGCCAGCCCTGTAACTGGAAAAATATATACCACCAAAGGGCGAGCCACCTGTACCAGCTGTTATGTAAACAATGTTCGGCCTTTTACTATCAGCATGATTACCACCCAGTTAGCAGTTAGGATGAATAGACTTAGGCAGAGAGTATATACTGGTGACACACAATATCCTGTCACAGAGCCTGCTCTACATCATGACGGTCATGACTTCAGTGTCAATTACACTATGCTCACCTTCTGGATTCTTGCCCTACTCACCAGTTTCTCAGAACTCCACCCACCTGGCCTTAATTTATGTCAGCTCCTTCTGTCTCAGCATTTCTTCACAGTAACTACTCCTTTCTTCACTCGTTTTTAGTTTCCAACATCTTTCATTTTTCTGACCAGTATACTTCTTGCCATTCCCTCTCCCACCTCTGTTACATACAATGCACTTAGATTTCAACTCTTATTAACTTGTGGATGATGTTTTAGCACTAATCTCTGTCTTGCATTTTACCCTCCCTTCCACCTTTCAGCACTCAGGTTTTCAAATCTCCTCTAGCGCAGTCTCCAACAATCAGTCTTTCCTTCTTGTCCTGTCTGGTAAGTCTCCACTGACCCGGGGTTCTTGATGACTTTTCCAAACTACTGTACCCCTCTTCCTAGACCACTCTAGGCTTTTTCCTAGTGTTTGTGTGTGTGTGTGTGTGTGTGTGTGTGTGTGTGTGTGTGTGTGATTTCTTGACTGTATTGGACCAACTGCCATACCATGTTTTGGGTAGTTATCTGTGTAGTTGTTTCCCTTTCCGTCGTCCATGTTAGCAAGTCTTGTGGGATCTATCCTATCCACAAGATCCTTCCAGTTTTTTTCGTTGACTTAATACATTGATTTATATATTGTATTCCACACTGTTGCCTTATAATACATTTGTTATTTTGTCCATGTGGTTACTCCTTGGATCTGTCTTAGTACCTTCATTTGCACTGCCGTTTATTTTATCATTTTCGTTTCTGCTCTAGTTTCTGCTGCACATGTCAAAACAGGCCACACCATTGTTTTATACTTTTAGTTTCCCCTCTGTTGACATAAACTTGTTTCTCCATACAGTAGGTATTTGCTCTTACTACCTTTGTAACTTGATTTTTCACTTCCATGGTTAAATCTTCATACCTAGTGATAACAGTCTGTAGATAATTAAAGCTCATCACCTGTTCAACTGATACACCATCTATTTCTAATTTACATCATACATGTGCTTTTGATATTATCATACTTTTAGTTTTTTATGAGATTTCCTTGTTATATTGCTTAGCTGTTTTATTAAATTGGTGAAGTCACTTTTTAAATTATCCTCATTATTTTCTATCAGTACAGCATGCTCAGTATAACATATAATATTTACCACTTTATTTTCTATTTTATAGCCTGGTTTCTTTTTTATGCCATCAATGACGTGGTCCTTTATTAAGCTGCACAGGAGTGGGCTTAGAGAGTCTCCTTGTTTAATTCCTTCATGTACTGTAATTTCATCTGTGAATCCTTCATATGTTTTAAATCTTGTTTTATTACATATATAGGCTATAAATCTTTCATGATTTTCACTAAACCCATAGGTACTCTCTTGTCAAACTTTGTGTATATGTGCTACAGTTATTTGATAAAATTGTTTTTAATGTATTTTGTGTTGGTGGTTGTTATTTCTTCTCCATACAAGTAAAGGAAGAGATTATCACAGTTGGTGACCCCAGACTCATTTTTGCCTTTTCAGCCTTTATTTCAGTGACTGTGTGTTGTGTGCACTCTACAAACAATGAGCCATATGCCATACGACATAACAAACCCTGTGTTCTCTCATCTCATTTCATCTGTGGACTGTGAATCTCAAGTGCAGCACCTACCTCATGTCACCATTACATAGGAACAGGGACATTTCCTCCCTCTAATATATACAGGTTCATAATAAAGTGAACCAAGTGTCACTGCATCAAGGTCATGTCGACCTCAGTGCTCCACAAACTGTTGAATGTGTGTGTTTCAACCCAGATACCAATACCCATTGCATGGATAATATGCTACATCCATCACTGTCAGAATCCAGCAGCCGTCAGACTGTAAGTTTTTACACACAACATGTTGCTGAAGGTACTGTCTGTTTGCTACTCTTGTGTACTATGCATCACCCATTATCACCTATAATAGCCACAGCTGTGCCACCCGTGATAGCCTATCATGCATCTGTGACTTCTGTGCCATGTGATCTTGGCCCCCCCTCCCCCTCATGTGGGCCTCATACGATGCATCACATCGCTCTCTCACAATGCATGAAAGTACTCCATCAATGCATCTGATGACCATAATCATACCTGCCACGTTGGTCAACCATGCTTTCATGCCTACCACATCTTGCAGTGTGTGTGGTTAGCATCTTGACCCCTCCATGAAGAAATCAGTTGATGCTGCTCTTGGAAACCAATAATCGCTCAGTCAAGATTTTGCTGTCGGTGTCACAGTGCCATATTTCCCTCAAAGCCTCAGGATGCACTGATTCAATTTTCTCTGACGTAAAGTGTTCTTACTGCCAAGTACCCTAAACAGCCCCCTGTTGAAAGACAACCCAAGGACCTAGTCTGACCTGGCTAGCAACCTTTTTGACTTGCGCAGCATTGCAGATGAACACAAATGCTTTATCTGCCTGGTGAGCCATCTAAATGACTACATGGACGTTATTGGTGACCTCATTCTCTGCCTGTCTACTGTCTGGATATATTCAGTTGCCAAAATACTGATAATCACGCATCTATCGCACCCTCTATTCAGAGTTATTCACTACGTTATCCATGAAGAAAGCTTGGTTTCATTGACTCCATCTCAACTCTGCCATCAGCTATGGGCATTGGTTGTTGTGCAGTTCATGCCTGACTTCGCATTATGGACCTTGTGGGTCACCAAGCTACTTTATGAGCTGTAACTTCAGCTCCTTTCAGCTTCTTCAGGCTCTTTGGAGTCTAAACTACACCCTGTAGACCAGGCATATAGCATCTTTCATTGTGGGCACCTGCTCGCTAACCTGATGAGCACACAGAGACTAGTGTTGGTACCACTGATGACCCTCCCCTTCCATCTCACCCACCTGACAGAGGACGTGTGAGAGCACACACAGCAATTCAACAGGACACACAGCCACCTGGCAGCAGCCTTTGTGCACTGCCTGCTCCTACCAGCTGACTCTTACTGAGCACTGCTGAGCCCTCTTCCAAGAACTCGGCTGACTCATCGTGGAAGCCAACAGATATTGTGCATGCAGCACTGAGTATCCGCCAACCTGTGTACCCCATCTGTTGGTTCCACACTACCTTTGTCAACATTGAACAGAATTCCTGTGCTCCCTATGCATTCCCAAACTCTACTCCCCGACCAGTCTATGCACCCCAGTCCATGCCGCATCCAAAGTGCACCTTATGAAACAACAGTTGGCAAACACCATCTCCTTTTCTGGTGGCCGTCTCTATGTGGTGGACCAAACATTGGCCATAAGATTTCTTATCGATAAAGGCATGGAGGCTAGCATCATTCACATCACATAAGTTTGCATATCAACCAATCTAATAATTTTCTATGGACTTTCCATGGCGCAGATGTGGGAAAGTCTGTACTGGGTATAGACTTCCTTAAACATTTTGGGTTATCACCTAATATCCAGTCAGCCTCATTGCTTCACCAAGCTTCTGGCTCTCTACTCCCGAGCTCATTTGGCTCTGTCCCCTTTTCCCCCCCTCTGTGGCTGTCTTTGAGTGTTCCAATCTAGCACCTAAACTTACTGCATCATTGGCTGAGCTTATGCTCGAGTGCTCTGGTTCAGATGCTCTACAAGCACACAATGCCATGTTTCCCCAGCTGATCAAAGCAGCATCTGCAAAACTGGTGCAAGTTCATCAGACACCACATCAGCTCTTTCCCTGAGTATTCATCATGCCCTGACAACACTTCAGCAACTGTGGCTTCCTCTGTCACCACCTCCTGCACAGGTCTCCATGATCAATGACACTTTGTTCCCTGGTGATTTCTCTTGGTACTCCCTCCCCCCTTGAACCAACAATGACGTTACACCTACAGGTTCATGCAATGTATGCATACATACAATTACTAATGGTATTTGTAACAGAATCTATATGACCGGGAGATGTCTTGGATGACATAAGGCTAGGTGTCTGTCCCAAAAAGCTGTGCCATGCTAAATCAGCTATGGTGAACTATTTAACGCGTATTTATATTTAATGCCCATCAGATAGCAAATAGCAATTGGTCTTCCCCCATACACCTTGTCCATAAGAAAGAGGGTTCATTTTGTCTGTGCGGGGACTACAGGGTTCTGAACTCTCACACCATTACAGACAGTTATCCAATCCTACACATTCAGGACTTCACCCAACTGCTCAATGGCATGTGTGCGTTCATTGTACATGATTGCCACAAAGCTTACCATCAAATTCCAATGTTCAAAGATGACAGTCCCAAGATTGCTTTCCTCAAGACTTTTCTCGTGCTCTTTGAAAGTTGCTTTCTGTTAGAACGTTCAAAACAGGGTACTAGCACAAACAGGCGGCCTGGGTGGCTGACTAAAGGGATAAGAATATCTTGTAGAACAAAGTGGCAATTATATCAAAACGTTAGAAACAGTCAAAATCTAAATGCAGCAGCCCATTACAAACAGTATTGTAAGGTGCTTAAAAAAGTTATTAGGAAGGCAAAAAGTATGTGGTATGCAGATAGAATAGCTAAGTCTCAGGATAAAATTAAAACCATATGGTCAGTCGTAAAGGAAGTGGCTGGTCTGCAGAGACAGGTCGAGAATATAGAATCAGTGCGTAGTGGGGATGTCCGTGTTACTGATAAGTCACATATATGTACAGTATTTAATAATCACTTTCTGAATATAGCAGGTGAACTAAATAGAAACCTAGTCCCAACAGGGAATCATATAGTGCTCTTAGAGAAAAGTGTTCCGAGACTGTTACCTGAAATGCTCCTCCATGATACTGACAAGAGGGAGATTGAGTTAATAATTAAATCACTAAAGACCAAGAACTCTCATGGATATGACGGGGTATCTAGCAGAATACTGAAGTATTGTTCCACGTATGTTAGCTCAGTACTTAGCCATATCTGTAACTTTTCCTTTAGGAGTGGTCGGTTTCCTGACCGATTAAAGTACTCGGTAGTGAAGCCACTTTATAAAAAGGGAGACAGGGATAATGTTGACAATTATAGACCTATTTCTATGCCATCGGTGTTTGCTAAAGTTATCGAGAGGGTTGTATATACAAGGTTACTGCAGCATTTAAATTCACATAATTTGCTGTCAAATGTACAGTTTGGTTTTAGAAATGGCTTAACAACTGAAAATGCTATAGTCTCTTTTCTCTGTGAGGTTTTGGATGGATTAAATAAAAGGTTGCGAACGTTAGGTGTTTTCTTTGATTTAACGAAGGCTTTTGACTGTGTTGACCACAAAATATTACTGCAGAAGTTGGATCATTATGGAGTAAGGGGAGTAGCTTACAATTGGTTCGCCTCCTACTTTAAGAACAGAAAGCAAAAGGTAATCCTCCGCAATATTGAGAGTGGTAATGATGTTCAGTCCCAATGGGGCACTGTTAAATGGGGCGTTCCCCAGGGGTCGGTGCTGGGGCCACTGCTGTTTCTTATTTATGTAAATGATATGCCTTCTAGTATTACAGGTGATTCAAAAATATTTCTGTTTGCTGATGACACCACCTTGGTAGTGAAGGATCTTGTGTGTAATATTGAAACATTATCAAATAATGTAGTTCATGATATAAGTTCGTGGCTTGTGGAAAATAATCTGATGCTAAATCACAGTAAGACTCAGTTTTTACAGTTTCTAACCCACAATTCAACAAGAACTGACATTTTAATCAGACAGAATGGGCATGTTATAAGCGAGACGGAACAGTTCAAGTTCCTAGGCGTACAGATAGATAGTAAGCTGTTGTGGAAAGCCCATGTTCAGGATCTTGTTCAGAAACTAAATGCCGCTTTATTTACCATTAGAACAGTATCTGAAATAAGTGACATTTCAACACGAAAAGTAGTATACTTCGCATATTTTCATACACTTATGTCATATGGTATTATTTTTTGGGGTAATTCTTCTGATTCAAAAAGGGTATTTTTGGCTCAAAAACGGGCTGTTCGAGCTATGTATGGTGTAAGTTCGAAAACCTCTTGTCGACCCCTATTCAATAGTCTGGGAATTTTGACATTGCCCTCACAGTATGTATTTTCTTTAATGTCGTTTGTTGTTAGCAATATTAGCTTATTCCCAAGAGTTAGCAGCTTTCACTCAGTTAATACTAGGCAGAAATCAAATCTGCATGTGGAATGCACTTCCTTGACTCTTGTGCAGAAAGGAGTGCAGTATTCTGCTGCATCCATTTTCAATAAGCTACCACAAGAACTCAAAAATCTTAGCAGTAGCCCAAACACTTTTAAGTCTAAACTGAAGAGTTTCCTCATGGCTCACTCCTTCTATTCTGTCGAGGAGCTCCTGGAAGAGCTAAAAAATTAAGCAAATTCCAGTGTTACATTCTTGATTTTCTTTATTTAAACTAACGACTTGTCGCCTGAATATGTTTCTTATATTTCATTTTATCTGTTTCTACAATCGTGTTATAATTTCATGTATTGACTCGTTCCATGACCATGGAGACTTCTCCTAAATGAGGTCCCACGGAACAATAAATAAATAAATAAAAAATTGCTCTGTTGGTCTATTTTGAGTACTGTTTCATGTCACATTATCTCAGAAATGTGACCTAGACTTGGCAGGGGTTTATTGATTCTTAATTGTGCAATCTCCCATTTGCATATACCTGTTTGAATGGTATCTTGATTTTGTCCTCCTTCCAGAGAAACTTGAATGGCATTTGCCACAAGTCCAGGATATGCTCCAGAACAATGGTGTCAAAATTAACCATGAGAAGTCTCAATTGTCTCATGAGATTGTAACTTTTCTTGACTATACAGTATCAGCTGAGGGCATCCGTCTGACCTCTGACTGTGTAGGGTTAATCTATAACCTCCCTCTGCCAACGGATTACTGTGAGTTGTGAAGATTCCTAGGCATTATAAACTTCTGCCATCATCATTTACTGCATGCTGCCTCCTTCGAGGCACCATTCACTGATGCCCTAATCAGTGAAAACACCTTGGGGATGAGGAAAGTCCCATATTCTGATGACATGATCTAAGCATTTGAGACCCTCAAGTCTGCCCTCACCCACCCTGCCACACTGGCAGACCCAATACCTGATGCCCACATGTCCATTGCTGTCAACAAGAGTGATATGTCAAACAAAAGGTATGGTTTTGCAACAGCATTTTGGCAATACTAATAACCGTCTCCAATTTTTCTCTAAAAACTTTCTCATCACAATGCAAGTGGTCTATGTTCAACTGCAAACTCCTCATGGTCTGTGACGTGATCAGACATTTTTGCAACACTATTGAAGGCCATGAGTTTACTATCTTTACCAACCATTGGCCACTTGCAGATGTCATCTACAGCCTGGGGAAAGACATTCCTCCCCAGTCCTTGTGGCATTTGCACCTAATCAGCCAGTATTCAACAAATGTACACTGTATATGCAGTTCTAACAATGTTGTCACAGATGACCTCCTGAGTGAACATTATCATGTTCCCAATGAACTGGAAGAGTTGACTTACCTGCAAACTGATGACACCAAGTTGCAAAACATGCTAAGACACAGAACATGCACTGACTCTTCAGCCATACACAGTACCTGGCTCAGCCATCCCCATCGTGTGGGACACTGTCGGATACTCTCAAACCAAAGGTACCTCCCCTCTCCAATGAGCAGTTTTCCACAACCTACACTGTCTTGCTCACCCAGGTTTCAAGGCTACTACTAAGATGCTAACTGAACGATTAGTCTGGCTGGGTTTAGGAATGATTGTTGCGGGCCTGTGTACCTTCCCAGGAAAGTAAAGTTGGACAACATGCACAGCCCTCTCTAGGACAATTTGGCATCCCCAAAGGATGCCTACATCATGTACAATCTGACATCATAAGCCCCCTCCCTCCCTCCCAGGGCTTTTGATATATACTTGTAATCATCGACCAGGACACGAGGTGGGTCGACAACATTTCTCTGTTTGATATTACAGCTGATTCAGTCACCCATGCCTTCGTCAACTCCTGTGCTTGTCATTTTGGTTGTCCTTCATCTATAAACAGTGACCAGAGTCACCAACTCGAACACTCACTGTTCTCCAAACTTTGTGAGCTGTGCAGTGTTGAAAACTTCCACCCAGGGTCTACCAACTACTGAGCAATGGTCTCATGAATCTTAGACACCACACACTTAAGATGGCTCTCATATAACATGAAAGTTCTTGGTTAGAAGCACTACCATGGATCCTCCTGGGAATGTGTACGACCCACTCAGAGGACTAACAAGCATCACTTACCAACATCCTCTACGGTGAATGACTCATCCTCCTGACCAAGTTCATCGAACACTCCCACCTCCTGAATGAGGACGAATCGATCAAGTACCTGAACATATTTTGCACATCCATACTCTTTCTCTGAAACTGTATTCCCCGCCATGAGTCTTTGTCAACTGATATTTCTTTTTTAGGGATAAATATATAAGTGGTTCTGGTAGGGTGCCACATCCATCAAATGTTCAACAATCCAAACTCACTTTCAAACTAATTCAGCAGAACTTTCAAAGTCTTGGCAATAAGCACAACGAGTTGGATACCGTTGCAGCAATTGATAACCCTGATGTTTTAGTTATAAGTGAACACTGGTACACAGATGAGCTAATTAGTGTATGTAAGTCACTTTCCATGAACTTTTGCTCTGTCTTCAGTAGAAAAGAGAAACGTGGTGGTGGGGTAGCTATCTTTGCAGACAGTGGTAGTAATTATAGTGTAATAGATGTAAGTGCTTTCAGCATTGACGGTGTAATAGAACTAGCAGCAATTAATTGTAAGTGGGAGAAAGAGAACTTAATTATTATAGGGCTATACAGACCTCCATCTGGTAGCCTAGATAGTTTCTTTGATGTTCTTAATGACCTGCTTGTTGACATTGACAGTAAACACTGCAATAAAAATGGCTGGGTTAACATAATACTAACTGGAGATATAAACAATGACTTGCTGTCCAATGACTCTGTATCTAAAAAACTAATGCTAATACTAGCTCAGTTTAACTTAACATTTCTGATAAATGAGCCCACTAGAGAGGTCAATAGTGTAAAATCATGCATTGACAACATTATAACTAACATGTCCCACTTTACATGCAGTGCATCAGTTTGAAGCTTGCCATTTCTGACCACCATGCAGTACAGGTATTGATAGAAGCTGAAAATCTTCATGTCAATAGAAAAGAGAAACAATATGTGACAAAAAGAATGACCAATGACGACAATGTTAAAGATTTCAACAGTTTGCTAAAAAGCTTACAATGGGGTGAAAAAAACAGCATTACTTTCAGTGAGTTTTCATGAGATTTTTATTATTGCTTCAATGTCTCATGTCCAGAAATGACCTTTACAGTAAATGACAGCAAAAAGATACAAAAAAATAACTGGATAAATCATGAAGTAAAAACAGCAAGAGAGAAACTTAGACTTTTCCAATACGCAGTGATAAATAATAACAATAATAATAATAGACTAAAGGTAGAATTTAAGAACTATCAGAATTACTATAAAGATCTTCTGCTAGAAACTGAAGTAAATACGTAGCCACAATGTTAAGAAACTCTACTAACACAGGTTTAGCTGTTTGGAAAGTAATAAATAGCTTTAGGGATTGTAAGGACAGATCAACAAGTGATTTTACTCTAAACCATAAAGGGCATATCATGAAATGTCAATGTCAGATTGCAAATGTTTTTAATGAGTACTTTTCTTCTGTTGGAAAATCTGTCAATGACAATTTTAAGAATCTTCAGCATAGATATAGGGGCATTCCAATCAAACAAAGCATATACTTGGCCCCAACCAATAACAAGGAAGTCAAAAACATAGTAATGTCATTAAAAATACAAAATCAGCAGGCTATGATGGATTGTCTATCAGTACACTGAAAAGATGCATAGACAACATATCTGATGCCATGGCCACAGCAGTAAATGATGTAATTGCATCAGGTTGTTTCCCAGATAGTCTAAAGACAGCACAAGTAACCCCGATTCACAAGAAGGGTGATAAATCTAAAATTGAAAACTACCGCCCCATTTCAATCTTACCTGCATTTCCTAAGGTAGTTGAGAAAGTTATTTATACTAGACTAATGACATTCCTGAGTCAACACAATTTAATATTTGAAAATCAGAATGGCTTTATGAAAAACAAGTCAACATCAGTAGCAGAAGCATGATTAATAGACAAAATAATAACGGCCATAGAGAACAAGGAGTATGTAACTGGAGTGTTCCTTGATCTAGAAAAAGCTTTTGATTGTGTCAACATCACCATATTACTTGACAAGCTGTGGAACCTGGGTATTAGAGGAACTGGCTATGAGCTAATAAAATCATATATGAGCAATAGAAAACAATTTGTCTTGCTTAAAACAAACAGTGGGTCTTACAAATCTAAAATTACTGATATCAAATATGGAGTGCCTCAATGTTCTGTCTTGGGACCCCTTCTTTTCTTGATTTATGTTAATGATACACAGTATTGTTCTCCTAACTGTACAAAAATACTGTATACAGATGACACATCAATAGTGTGTAAACACAAAGACTATGAGAGTCTGGGGGTACAGTGCAACAGTGTAACTAATGAAATAGTCATATGAATATAATAGAGGGAAACATTCCACGTGGGAAAAATATATCTAAAAACAAAGATGATGTGACTTACCAAACGAAAGTGCTGGCAGGTCGATAGACACACAAACAAACACAAACATAAACACAAAATTCAAGCTTTCGCAACAAACGGTTGCTTCATCAGGAAAGAGGGAAGGAGAGGGAAAGACGAAAGGATGTGGTTTTTAAGGGAGAGGGTAAGGAGTCATTCCAATCCCGTCTGCTTGTGTCTGTACATGTGTGGATGGATATGTGTGTGTGTGCGAGTGTATACCTGTCCTTTTTTCCCCCTAAGGTAAGTCTTTCTGCTCCCGGGATTGGAATGACTCCTTACCCTCTCCCTTAAAACCCACATCCTTTTGTCTTTCCCTCTCCTTCCCTCTTTCCTGATGAAGCAACCGTTTGTTGCGAAAGCTTGAATTTTGTGTGTATGTTTGTGTTTGTTTGTGTGTCTATCGACCTGCCAGCACTTTCGTTTGGTAAGTCACATCATCTTTGTTTTTAGATATAATGAAATAGTCAAGTATTTTAATGAAAGCCATCTAAATGTAAGTGCTTCAAAGTTTGCAATGATGGAATTTAAGACAAGGAAACAAATAGAATCTGATATGAAATTATTCATAGGAAATGACATTGTAAAAAAGGAAAAATGGACAAAGTGCTTGGGAATTACAATCCAGGACAGCCTCAAATGGGACATGCTTATTGATACCTTAGCATGTAAGCTGTAGAAGAATGTGTTTGCTATAAATATGATTAGCAAATATTGTAAGGACATGTGTGTACTAAAAACTGCTTATCATGCCCTATTCTCATCAAACTTAAACTATGCTGTAGAAATATGGGGTGCAACAACTCAAGCCAACCTAAGTACATTATTAATATTACAGAAAAAAGTTATCAGAATTATTTGTGGTGCCAAACCTCGAGAATCATGTCGGAATCTGTTCCCAAAATTAGGTGTGCTTACCATTATAGTTGTATACATATTGAAAGTTATATTGCTTGTGAAAACAATAAATCCAAATTTCAACTGTGACCTGCACCAGTATGATACAAGGCAAAAGTTCAGATACCATGTAAATAGCCACAGAACAGCTTTATATGAAAAAAATGCACTTCATGCTGGGCTGAAGCTAGCCAATGACCTACCAAAAAGTCTCACAACCCTTCCTACTAACAAAGCTAAAAAGAATTCTAATTGAAAACCCTTTTTATTCCCTAGACGAGTATTATATCTGTATGAAAAGTGCTTCATAAGTATGTCAAGCTTGTAGTTTTAAGTAACCTACAACTATGTAATGTTGATAAAAATGATATTTGTAATATCGTGATTGTATACTACCAAATGTAAAATCCATCAAAATGTAAAATTTATTAATACACACAAATCTTTAGTTTGTAATTTATAAACTGACGTATTCAGAAGAATAACCTGTATGATGTCCTGAAACTGTATTATTTCTAGGGATTGTATTTGATTATTCGATGTTGAATAAATATTATTATTATTATTATTGCTCACTATGATCTCACATCTTGCAATTATGTTGTGCTTGGCAACGACTCCATCTGTGCATCTCTCCAGCCCTATGAATTTCTCCACAATCTGAAAATGCTCCTGTTTTTCCTGAATCCTTCCTGTTCATCTGGTGTTTCTATATTATTCTGCATCTGTCTCTAATTACTGATGTTAACAGTTTTAAGGTAGTACCAAGCAGGATAATTCCCCAGTAATTATCTAATGCTTGCTTATCTCCTTCTTTATACACTGGACTGGTAATACTCCCTTTCCATTGTCTTGATATCCTGCTTCCCTTCATGATGCTGTTAAACAAAGTACGAATTTGTTGTTATAATACCTGCCACCCCTTATTATACGAGTGTATGCCATCTGGCCCTGAAGATTTTCTATTTTAAGTCTTTTTATTGCAGTGCATATTTCCTCCAATGAGAAATCTATTTGGTTGTCATTTTCTGTGCTTTGTCGACTAGTTTCAATTTCCATATTTCTTACGTCCTTATACTGTAATTTAAAATAATTTTATTGCTGAATTTTGTTTACATTGTGTATCTGAATGTGTCCATTAATATCCTTCTTTTGCTTCTGGGGCATTCACCATGCTTTCTTTTGTGATTCATAAAGCTATCATTACATACCTTTTATACATTGCTCCTGATAATCGCTGATTTTTTGAATTTCCAAGTTTACCCTATTATGAATGATCTTATACTCCATATAACTGTCTTGACTTCGATTGGCTTTATATTTTAGAAATGCTTTCTTCTTCTCAGTAGCTAATGCTTTAACATATTGGCTAAACCATGGTGTCCTCTACATAGTACTACCTCCTATCACATTGACCCTTTTCATACCTAAAGCTTTTTGTGCTGCCTCTTGTATATTCAGTCTGAGAGTAAACCACCTAGCTTCTGCATCTTGTTTGTCTAGATATAGGTTATCAAGGATTTTCACCTTTAATTGATTTCGTTACATAATCCTAGTACTGTCATCCTCTATGACTTCAATTTTAATTCTTTCTTCAGTAAGCCTCCCATTTTTTTAAGTTTCTTGTTCAGTTTACACATGATGTTAACGTTCTCGCATTTAATATTTGATTTGGATGAATGGCTCTATTGGTTATGATGTACTCAATAACTGAGCACTGGTCTTTTATATTATTCCAGGTATATTCATGTTGCAGCTTATTGTCAAAGTATGTGTTATTAATACCTAATTTGTTGAATGCACAAAAATGGATGAGTTCTTCTTCACTTTTATTTATTTATGTTTCATTAAATCTTTGTTTAATGCTTGGAATAATCAAATTGGCAACACATCCTTTGAGATCTCTCATGAGTAAGATTTTTCCTGTTTTGGGAATAGCATCAGTTAAAGTTTGAAGATTGTTATAATACATTTCTCTTTCTTGTTTAAGTCTTCCCACATCAGGTGAGTATACAGAAATAATGTTAAATATAGATTCATATTCCTCTATTATCATCTTGATTATCCTTTCCTTGACACAGCTAACATTAGTAACATTCTTATTAAATTTCTTGTGAATTAGGATCCCCACTCCTGCATGTGTTCACAGATGTTTATCAACACCACAGTAGAACAGTGTGTACCTTCATCGTATGATTGAGGCTTCCCCTTTTTCTTTACCTCAGTTATTGCAAATGTGCTTATTTTATGCTCTTCAATTTCCATAACAAATTCCTGCTCTTTAGTATCTCATGTGCCAACTCTTAAAAGTACATTATTTTCCAGTTCTTTGTCCTTTTCTGGGGCATGGTCATCATGATTTTATCCATCTTATTCTGAGGCTCATTATTATTTCTGTGAGCAGCCTTAGAATTTATTTCCCACAGACAGGATGTTAACCTCAATCAGGAACCTCTATCGTGGAGGACCACGGTTTTGTTCTTCAGGGTCTCCTTTCCCTAGTTACACTGCTTTCACCGTGGCTCTCAGAGCCCCACCATCCCAGAAGGTGAAGAGTGAAGAGGAAAATGAAAGGCACCCTAAGGCCACAAAACCTGAAAAAACAAAGAGTTGTCCAAGGGAGACGTATAGGAAAGAAATGAGAAGAAGCCTGACACAAATAATGATGATGATGATGATGATGAAGTCCCATACTCCTCGACAAAGCTTAGGGGAATGATGCGGGAGACCCGCACCGCCATACTAGGCAACGTCCTAGTGGAGGTGGTTTGCCACTGCCTTCCTCCGACCGAATGAGGAGGAATGATGATGATGAAGATGACACAACAATACCCAGTCATCTCGAGGCAGGTGAAAATCCCACCCCGCTGGGAATCGAACCTGGGACCCCGTGCTCAGGAAGCGTGAACGCTACAAATAAGTTGAAGTAATATCAGACATAGCTAAGGGACCATGTGGCTGCCATCCACATAGTTCCAATAATGAAGTTCCTTAGAGGGACTACACTTCATCTGAAATCTTAAACCAATTCACCAGTCTGGCATGGGTGGCCCTACCAGGCGCATAACTCCCTCCAGCATAGCTCAGTGGATCATTGACACACTCAAACCTCCCCAGCAGCATTAAGATGGTAGTCTATGAGGGGATTTACATCACTTCCACTACTTAGTACTACATAAATTAACTAAAGTGCTGGGCTCCCAGTAGGTCAGCACAGACCACACTCATACAACTGCGCAGTGTCAGCAGGGCAGTATGACTACAAGTTGTTCTCCAATGCTTACTATATGTTGTCTTTACAACATAGCAATTTTTGTATTTTTCATAAACTAATAGTTTTACTCCTCTAACATTTGCTATCCATAAAACTTACCTTTTTCGAAATTCCCACAGTAATTTACGCTGAGAGAGGCTCATAAATTAGGCACTAAAAATAATAAGTTTTGACAATATAATGTGATTGGACAGAGAAAAAAACTATACCCCTTTTCCTACAACTCTCCAGTCCTTTTCCTTCACCCTTCTTTAACTCTTCTGCTGGAAGAAGGAGCCACTAGCTCCAAAAGCTTGTGTAAGATAATCTTTTTTGTGTGTGTGTTCTGCTGCTGCCACTTCATAAATTAGACAGAGTGACATGGCATATTTTATTTGTGATTTCATTTCCTTTTCTCATCTGGAGTATTTTTCCAATGCTTTCAGCTCAGGTTTTCTAATTGTAAATAATGTGTAGACAGTAAGATAGGCATTTTGTAGATATCAGTGTGTATATTTTTATTACAGGATAGATAGTATTTCTTATTATCTGGGTTTAAAATTAATTTATTTTGTTATGTGTATGTCTTTTGGTACGGTTTCTCTTCACAGACTTTTTACAGTACATACTGCTAGAAAAGAAATTTCTCTCAACTGCTTGCTTGTATGTCAGCTGTTAATGTTACTACATGCAGTGTCTAAATTGTATGTGTTCATAATATTTTTCATATAAATTTCAACTAAAATAATGTTTAAGGTCCATCGGTGCTCAGTGTACAAATCTCTGTACATCTTTGTGCAGGAATAAATCTCGTATCTTCCCCAAATTTAAAAGTGCTAATACATAACATCCTGGTTGTGGAATATCAGCAGCCACATACTGACCTAAATACAGTAACTGCCATATACAGCTTAACTTCTTCAATTTACTTGTCGCTGGATGTGTTCTAAGGAGCACTTCTTCTCCAGTCTGATATCCACATGTGTGTTTTAGCCTTTTGCCAAAGAGTTCTTTACTCTGTTCTGCATTTTCACTTGAAGTTGTTAGGACTTGATGGAACCTTTTGCTCTGGAGGAACTTTATCAGGTGGTATTTGAGGTAGTGGTTTAACCAACTTTTCCACTTCTGACTAACATAACATCAATTCTGTTGGAGCAAATCCTGTAGAAAATGGAAGATCATTTACAATTTGCTGAAATGGAGTTAAGTATTCTACCCACTTAGTCTGTTTTGTAGGAACATATGTCCCTATAAACCTGTTGAAATTTTTGAAAACCCTTTCCATGGGATTTGCTTCCAGATGGAAATGAGAAATTAAAATGTGTTTTATGTGTTTGTCACCCATAAAATTCGAGGCACTGTCTGTTAAAAAAATGGTGGGTTTGTGAATCTACGCAAGCAGTCTTCAGAGATCCTTCTGATGATAGTGGTTGACATTATGTTCTTGGTAGCATACAGCCCAAAATTTTGTGAAGACTTCATATAAAGCAGACACATAGTTCACACTTCCTCTAGCCTGGGGAAAGGCCCCACAGCATCCAAGGAAACTAATTCTAAAGGATTTGTAGAAATGATAGGATGTAATTTAATCAGACAAGATTGGTTCAAATGTTTTGCTTTCTGGCAAACAATACAATTTCAAAACTTTGTGAACTCAGTGCCACTCATTAGGAAAATAACCAAAGGCTACAATTTTGTTCATGTCCTTGGGAACTCCATAATTTCTCCAAGCATGATAAGTAAAAGTAATGGAATCATTTACACAAGTTAAGAGTATGCATGTACACCAACAAGATGAATCGTGTGTGATTTGTTGAAGTTTTTGTTTTACAGCTTTCCATCAGGAATCAGCATCTTCTAAAAGACTCATGTTATTACACATCTTTAAATAATAGGAACAGTAGGTGCCATCATGTCAGCACTGTTTTGTCCTTGTTTCATTTTTTATGGTGGCAAGTTTAAGCGAACAACATACAGCTTACCAAAATGACATTATGGGAAAAACTCAAGTGGAAAAATGGTTTGCTCGATTTAAAAATGGCAACATGTTGATTGATGACAAACCTCATTCTGGATGTCCATCAACTTTTGTTGTTTTGTAAACAATTTGAAAATATATAGCTTTTAAAAAAGTATTCCAGTTTTTTTGTTCCCCCTCATAATACTAAAATTTAATAAAGCACAAACACATTCTCATGCTTCTAACTTCTTCACTAAGTATGGTCACTCACACCCCATGAGAATTATGGTCACAAAACTTATTATACAAACGGTAGGTCTTCTGTCAACACCTCCAATTTGGGGGATGGGGGGGGGGGGGAGAGAGAGAGAGAGAGATAGAGAGAGAGAGAGAGAGATAGAGAGAGAGAGAGAGAGAGAGAGAGAGAGAGAGAGAGAGAGAGAGAGAGATGCCCGAACCCATCAAAAGATGCATCTGTGGATAAATAAAAATCTTTATTCAGGTCCATGTGGTGCAATAGGTTTGCATTTACTAAGGCTTTCTTTACTGTCTGAAAATTATTTTGACATAGATTTGACCAAAACCAAGCAGATTCCTTACACAGTACGTGCAGCAAGGCATCCCTGTTTAAAAGCTGGTTTGGTACAAATTTATGAAAAAATTATGCCATTCCAAGGAATGCTTTTAATTGTCTTTCTGTTTGAGGTACAGGTAAATGTTTAATTGCAAGTATTCCAGATGGAGAAATAAGGTGGCCTACAGATTTAATATCCTACCTGTCATATTCTGATTTTTGTAAATTGACATTAACTCTAAAACTTAGGAATCTGTTCAGCACTTTGCCTAATAGTTCCAAATGTTCCTTCCAGCATGTGGTCACAATTAAAAGATTGTCTACATATACTGTTAGTACACTCAACAGCTCTGGGCCCAGAACATTATCCAAAGCTGAGATGAAAACTCCTGCACTGATGTTCAAACCAAAAGGAACAACAAAAAACACAGTTTCTACCTGAACAGACAAAGACAGTACATTTTAGAATGACTGGATGGGACCAACCTATCAATTAGAACATCACACATCTATATTGGTTAGATATTTGACTTCATGTCATTTAATAGTTGTTCATTTAAACTGTCTGATTTTGTTCTGACTGGTAATATAATTCTGTTAATTGCTCTCGCACCTAACACTAGGTGAATGCTACCACCTGGCTTCGCAACAGCAAGTAGCAGACTGCAGTAAGGGGACTATGAAGATTCTGCTATTTTCCATTTGATCATTCTTTCAATTTCCCTTATAACAGCTTCCTTTTTTGCCAAAGGTATAGCACTGATTAGGAAACACCCCATCTTGAACGTATGTTCACAAATAATTCTAGGTCTTTTGTCAAACACTGGCAAATATTGTGATACTAACATGAATAATTCATCTTTCTGTATTGCAATTAGGCAGGAGGATTCCTTTATTTTTCTCTTTCATGATCTGAATGTCCGTTTGCAAATCCACTATGTTCCTGCATATTGCTCATGGGCAAATAGCCCTTCTGGCCCCAGCAGAATAGCATTGGTGAACATTATGGTTACCCATCTGGATATCACTACCTTGTGTATGTTCAGTATTTGTTGTTCAACCATGACCACACCAACTATTGTTTTCCCATCTATTATCTGAAATACACAGAAGCACCAAAGAAACTGGTATAGGCATGCATATTGAAATAATGAGATGTGTAAAAAGGCAGAATACAGTGCTGAGGTTGTCAATGCCTATATAAGACAACAAGTATCTGGCACAGTTGTTAGATCGGTTACTGCTGCTACACTAGCAGGTTATCAAGATTTAAATGAGTTTGAATGTGGTGTTATAGTCGGCACGCAATCAATGGGACACAGCATCTCCGAGGTAGCGAAGAAGTGAAACTTTCCCGCGTGACTATTCACAAATGTACTGTGAATATCAGGAATCTGATAAAACATCAAATCTTTGACATCGCTGTGGTCAGAAAAAGATGCTGCAAGAACGGGACCAACAACAACTGAAGAGAATTGTTCAGTGTGACAGAAGTGCAACCCTTCCAAAAATTGCTGCAGATTCCAAGGCTGGACCATCAACAAATGTCAGTGTGCAAAACTTTCATTCAATGAAACATCACCAATGCGGGCTTTTGGAGCCGAAGGCCCACACTTGTACCCTTGATGACAGCGCAACACAAAGCTTTATGCCTCACCTGGGCCCATCAACACCAACATTGGACTGTTGATGACTGGAAACATCTTTCTCGGTCAGACAAGTCTTGTTTCACATTGTATCAAGTGGATGGTCATATACAGGAATGGAAACAACCTCATGAATCCATGGTCCCTGCAAGTCAGCAGGGGACTGTTCAATTTGGTAGAGGCTCTGTAATAATGTGGAGCATATGCAGTTGGAGTGATATGGGTCCCCTGATACTTCTAGATACAACTCTGACATGTGACACATATGTAAACATCCTATCTGATCATCTGCACCCATTCATGTCCATTGTGCATTCCGATGGACTTGGGCAATTCCAGCAGTGGCCCTTATTATTGTTATGATTTGTTATGTTTTGATATTCAGTGCTGTATCAGTGTTCTCCTCTCCTTCAGTAATTGTTATTGCTTACAGGGTAATTCATGTTTCATTTACTGTTATTCTGATATGAGGTAGGGAGGTTCCAGCTACAGGAATCATTGTTATTATTATGACTGTCAGAATGACCATTATCTCGTGAACCAGAATCTACATTTCTTTTATTACTTTAACTTTTCCCATCCTTGTGAATTAGATTTATTGAACTGAGTACAGAAAGAAAATACTCTAAATCTGTTTCTGGCACAGCAACTAGTTTTTCACACATGTTAGATGGTAACTTTCCTTTCAGAAGTTGCAGGACATTAGTATATCAAATTGGCTTATCCAATACCTTGTTTTGCTGATGTAATGCTTGAAGTACTTGAGCAACCCCCCTTGCTTACTAATAACAAATTCTAGGTTAAAGACTTCTCTATGAAGACACTTTTGGAGAGAACTAGATCAGAATTTGTCCAAGAAAGCTTGTTCAAATTTTATGTAAGTGTGACAATGTTCAACTATGCCTGCCACCCCAAGTAAAGGTTTACCTTGTCTAAAGCTTAATATGTAATGCGTCTTCTGTGCTTCTGCCCAGTTATCTGGTAGAACATCATGAAAATAGCTTATACAAATCATAGGACGTACTTTCTTTGTTGCAGATGGAAATACCTGGAATTTTCGATGGTTCAGCAGACTAACTGGCTGCATAGGTAAATGATTCAACTCACCATCATTTCCTTGGTGTATTGCTGATGATGAATGAGGACTTTCCTACATATGAGAGAAATCTTTGTGGATATTCCCAAAATCAATTGCAGATGATTTGGGTGGACTGATTTTCCAAAAGTCTGTCTCAGTACATGCCTGTTGAACCAAAATCTTAATATTATCAATTTTGATAATAATTTTACTTTCTCAGTCAGATATCAAATTTTCAAAAGCTTTCATTCAAATTCGGTGATGGTGTACTATCTTCCCAGTGAGAGTAGTACTGCCATCAAAAGCTCCTACCTCAGCGCGATTGTTGTGGTTTCTTTAATTTTTTTTATCATGACTTATATGTTTCTGTTCAAACTTGATAAAACCTACTTCTTCTGACAATGTCTTTACTTGATCAGGAAATCTGCTACAGGCAGATTGCAGTCTGGACATTCTGTTTCAATTGCAGATATATCTTTTGCCAATTCATCACGTGCAACCTGTAAACTATTTTGTTGTTTCATTAAGATTGTCTAACCTGTTCAAAACCTTTGGCTGTTCATCAGGCACATGTTTAAACTGCTGGAAAACTTATTATCCACATGTTCAAATGCTCACCTATTAATTGTTGTTGACTTAGCATTGTTTGCATATATTTAAGTAGCAAATTTACGTAACTTGATTCATTTAGGAGTGTATATTTCTATTTGATGTTGCTTGGTTTCCAGTCATCAAACTAACAGGAATATGTGGCCCTGGAACTGCCTCTTTGTCTAAAACCACTATGAGGTGGATGGCAGAAGGTACGTTCCATTGTTCCAGTCATTAGGGTTTCCTCCTGTTCCATTATACAATGAGTGCGGGAAGAATGATTGTCTGAATGAATCTGTGCATTCAATAATTATCCTAATCTTATCTTCATGATCCTTGTGTGAGCGATATGTAGGGGACAGTAATATTCATGCAAACAAATATGACACTTGGCGTGGTGGTTGATGGGAGCGACTGTAAATGGGAAATGCATTTGTGCATATAATAGTATATTCCTAGAGTAATCATTTAAAGCTGGTTCTTGAGACTATGTTAATAGACTTTCTCAGGATAGTTTACGTCTATCTCCAAGAGACTTCCAGTTCAGTTCCTTCAGTACCTCTGTGACACTCTGCCACAGATTAAAAAAAAACCTATGACCATTCATGCTACCCTCCTCTGTATTCATTCCATATCCCATGTTATGTCTATCTGGTATGAGTCCCACACACTTGAGTAATACTCTAGAATGGGTTGCATGAGTGATTTGTAAGTAATCTCCTTTGCAGATTGATTGCACTTCCTGGTATTATACCAATAAATCACCCATGACCGAATCTATAGGATCATTCCATTTCATATTCCTACAAAGTGTTACACTTGGGTATTTGTATGACTTGGCCCATTCCAATAGTGACTCATTGATATTATAGTCGTGGGATACTGCATTTTTTTCATTTTTTGAAGTGCAAAATTTTATGTTTCTAAACTTTTAAAGCAAATTGTCAATCTCTACACCACATCGAAATCTTATCAAGATCTGAGAGAAAATGTATGCAGCTTCTCTCCTATAGTACTTCATTATAGGCAACTGCATCATCTGCAAAAAGCCTGGTTTTACAATTAGTATTGTCTGCAAGATCATTAATATACAACATGAACAGTGAGGATCCCAACACTCTTCCATGGAGCACACCTGAAATTACTTCAACATCTGACAATGACTCCACATCCAAGATAACATGTTGCATGCTACCTACCAAAAAGTTCTTAATCCAGTCACAAATTATACTTGATACCCCATATGATTATACTTTTGACAATAAGTGTAGGCTTGGTACTGAGTCAAATGCTTTTCAGAAATCAAGAAATACAGCATCTACCTTATTGATTAGAACCAAAGCTTTCAGCATATCTTGTGAGAAAAGTGGGAGGTGGGTTTCACATGATTGATGTTTCCGAAATCCATGCAGGGTGGCACTGAGGAGGTCATTCTGTTCAAGATACCTCATGATGTTTGAGTCAGAATATGTTCTAAGATTCTACAACAAATTGATGTCAAGGTTATTGGACGGTAGTTTTGTGGATCACTTCTACTACCCTTCTTGTAGACAGGTGTGATCTGTGCCTTTTTCCAAGAACAGGGCATGGTGTTTTGTTCAAGGGATCTATGACAGACTACAGTTAGAAGAGGGGCTAACTCAGCCACAAATGCAATAAAGAATCTGACAGATATTCTACTAGACCCTGATACTTTGTTCAGTTTTAACGATTTCAGCTGTTTCTCAACACCACTGATGCTAATACTTATTTCATTCATCTTTTCAGTGGTACGAGGATTAAATTGGGGCAATTTTACTGGGTTTCCCTTCTAAAGGAAAATGAGAAAACAGAGTTAAGCATTTCAGCTTTTGCTACCCTCAATTTCAGTTCCTGTCTCATCCACTAGGGATTGGACACTAAATTTGGTGCCACTGACTGCTTTTACATATGACCAGAATATCTTTGGGTTCCGTAAAAAATCACTTGACAGTATTCTGCTATGGTAGTCATTCGAGGCATCACGCATTGCTTTCCTGACAGCCAAATGTAATTCATTCAGCATCTCTCTATCAACCCCATTTGGAAGAAAAAAAGAAAATTTCACTCGGCAATTATAATGATTTGTCACCCTTGATGACTAGGAATTTCTCCTGAAACGTGCACTTCAAGAGAATTTTGAGTCAAATTTGGCTCGTCACTTCCCTGTGAAATATTATCAAACTGCTGAAATGTGGATTCCCTTTGGCTACCCTTGACTTTACCCTAATTAATCATTTTGTTCATGTCAGCAGATTCACTTATTGTTTGGCATACATCATATATGTTAATGTTAGCCATTTTTATAAAATACAGCAATAAATTTATCACTCAAGAGTTTACAAAAATTGAAAGGAAAATGGCAAATACAACAAGATAATTGTTACGCAACAAGCTCTTGATAATGTAAGTGCATGCCCTAGAACATTCTAGCGACTGATCGTATGGCCATTACTGAATGATACACAAATGTGAGAAAATTTTTTACTGTTGTTAACCACACAGGAAAAGATGTCTACAGCCATTAGAATGACATTTCTTCAATAACATGAGAGCAGCAGGATAATTAAAAGTCAATTACATTACATCAATTTGTGTGTCTGTGTGGGACTGGGGGGCTACTTTCATGTTTCTGACCTTTCCATCAGTATTCATATTTCAGCATGTTTTTCTTATGCCCATTTTGTTACATAATGTCATATATCATTGTAGCTTTTTAAGTCATAGGTGAAAAGATAATCATCATACACGAAATTGGATTCTGACAAATTTAAATATCACACAACACAATTAATCCAAGTATCACAGTCACAATTGTTCATGTCAATGGTTGGCATTTGTAGTGTTACACAGGTTATGAGTAGAAAAGGATAAATGCAAACTTATTTCTGGAATGAAACTTCCTGGCAGATTAAAACTGTGTGCCCGACCGAGACTCGAACTCGGGACCTTTGCCTTTCGCGGGCAAGTTAGAGCAAAGGTCCCGAGTTCGAGTCTCGGTCGGGCACACAGTTTTAATCTGCCAGGAAGTTTCATATCAGCGCACACTCCGCTGCAGAGTGAAAATCTCATTCTGTTTATTTCTGGAATGTTCCAGTCCCGAACACCACCACGAGTGATGGCTCCTGGAAAAGGTCCCTAGATGTTTATGACAAGTAGTTGTTTCATGCAAAGTATAAACACACTTTGATGTTCGCGCAGTGGTTAGCACACTGGACTCGCATTCGGGAGGACGACGGTTCAATCCCGTCTCCGGCCATCCTGATTTAGGTTTTCCGTGATTTCCCTAAATCGTTTCAGGCAAATGCCGGCATGGTTCCTTTGAAAGGGCACGGCCGATTTCCTTCCCAATCCTTCCCTAAGCCGAGCTTGCGCTCTGTCTCTAATGACCTCGATGTCGACGGGACGTTAAACACTAACCACCACCACCACCACTTTGATGTTCAGCAGGCCATCATGTTTAACATATAATTTCCATTAATTACTGTTTCTGTTGTTGCATTGGATGTTGTCTCCAAGTAATATATTTCACAGAATTGGAAAATGTATGAGGTGACTTACCGAACAAAAGCACTGGCAGGTCGATAGACACACAAACAAACACAAACATACACACAAAATTCAAGCTTTCGCAACAAACTGTTGCCTCATCAGGAAAGAGGGAAGGAGAGGGGAAGACGAAAGGAAGTGGGTTTTAAGGGAGAGGGTAAGGAGTCATTCCAATCCCGGGAGCGGAAAGACTTACCTTAGGGGGAAAAAAGGACAGGTATACACTCGCACACACGCACATATCCATCCACATGCAGACATATTCCCACGTGGAATGTTATATATATATATATATATATATATATATATATATATATATATTTTTGGATTCTGAATATGGAGCTGTTGAATATTTTCACTAACAAATTGAAGCTCGCCCTGTGATAATTTGCACCAAGCACAAACTGATAAATCTCCACTTTCCAGAACACCAATGACAAGTGCTCCCCAGGCTGTTCAGAAATTAAGAGTTCATCAGTCAGCTTACAATGGATGTGTGCCACATAAAACGAGCAGAAAACATTGTGCCAAATTGCTTTTCATGTCTCCATGGTTCGGCAAATACCATGGACTGAAAAGGACTCACCATTGCTCAGATTGCTGCTCCACAACTACAACTTTTATTGGCCGAGCCTTCCAAAGAACTGTAACTCACCCAAAACCTGGTGTCAGGCACCAAGCTAACATCATAGTGTGACATCTCTCAGGAAAAGCCAAGGCTCTACATTTCTCCAAAACTACACAAAGCTACTTTTGACAGTGTTCACAATCAGTCTCACCCAGGACCAAATATGACCATCAAGTTACTGACTGACCTTTTTGTGTATCCACTGATTAAAAATGGCATTCACACATGGTACACATTGTGTATTCAATGCCAGCAGTGGAAAATCAGATAAGAAGTACACTATGTGATCAAAAGTATCCAGCCACCTGACTAAAAATGACTTACAAGTTTGAGGCACCCTCCATCAGTAATGCTGGAATTCAATATGGTGTTGGCCCACCCTTAGCCTTGATGACAGCTTCCACTCTCGTAGGCATATGTTCAATCAGGTGCTCGAAGGTTTCTTGGGGAATGGCAGCCAATTCTTCACAGAGTGCTGCACTGAGTAGAAGTATCTATGTCGGTCGGTGAGACTTGGCACGAAGTTGGTGTTCCAAAACATCCCAAAGGTGTTCTATAGAATACAGGTCAGGACTCTGTGCAGGCCAGTCCATTACAGGGATGTTGTAGTGTAACCAATCCACCACAGGACGTGCATTATGAACAGGTGCTCGATCATGTTGAAAGATGCAATCACCGTCCCCAAATTGCTCTTCAACAGTGGGGTGATAGTGCCATGCAAAACAACATGGAAAACATGACCACACCATAACACCACCACCTCCAAATTTTACTGTTGGCACTACACATGCTGGCAGATGATATTTGCCATACCCACACCCTGCCATTGGATCGCCACATTGTGTACCATGATTCATCACTTCACACAATGTTTTTCCACTGTTCAATTGTCCACTGTTTATGCTCCTTACACCAAACAAGGCATTGTTTGGCATTTACCAGCATGGTGTGGCTTATGAGCAGCCGCTCAGCCATGAAATCCAAGTTTTCTCACCTCCCACATAACTGTCACAGTGCTTGCAGTGGATCCTGATGCAGTTTGGAATTCCTGTGTGATGGTCTGCATAGATGTCTGCCTATCACACATTACGACTCTCTTCAAAAGTTGGTGGCCTCTGTTAGTTAACAGACGAGTTCGTCCTGTACGCTTTTATGCTGTACATGTCCCTTCACATTTCCACTTCACTATCACATTGGAAACAGTGGACCTAGAGATGTTGAGGAGTGTGGAAATCTCACGTACAGACATGTGACACAAGTGATACCCAATCTCCTGACCATATTCGAAGTCCGTGAGTTCCGCAGAGTGCCACATCCTGCTCTCTCACACTGTCTAATGACTAATATGGAGCACCTAGCAGTAGGTGGCAGCACAATGCACCTAATATGAAAAACAAATGTTTTTGGAGGTGTCCGGACTGACATCAGGCATTTCCAGGTTCATCAGCAAGATTCTCACATCCACATCGATCTCGTAGACCCCCTGGAGACAGCTAGATATATTCTCACAATGGTGAACAGATGTACTTGATGGGCAGAAACTACTTGTAGAGGACAAGGGGTTATTTTTAGGAAATATGATGTGAAATTGTGATTTAGTGTGTTTCAGTGCGCGATGCGCCAGCCTCACGGCAGGCGGCGGACGAAGGCTGGCTGGCGCGTTACGCAAGTGACACAGTTTTGCAACAAGTGTCGGTATGTGTGTACATGCCCGGCATCCATCAACAGCCAGAATGCAGCATTAGCAGAATTTTGCAGTGGGCCTTGTGTGGCATGGTTGTGTTAGCCAACTCATCGAGAACATTCTAATAAACACGGCACTGCATAACTGGCAGATTCAGCAGCGGTCTGCACTATTTAAGGGCATCAGAGGTGGGCGTCGGCATCGGTTCAACCGATTGCACGTTCGGTCGTTGTTACATCATCGTCATCAGTGACGCTGTCCCTGAGGACCGGCTGGTGAAGGGCGTTGCCCGCTGCTGCACTGGCAACTCCTGGCATCATCACGAGCCGAAGCGTCTGCAGGAGATGGGCTAGACTGGGCCTTGTGCTGCTAACTTCCTACCACCTGCGCAGCTGCTGACCGAGCACGGCATTGCATTCCCCAGGCTACGTGCATCAGCACGTCTCCACCATGACACGAGCGGTGGGGCTAAGCTACCGGAAAATGTATTGGAAGAACCAACAATAAAGAGGAAGATTGCTAAAAACTGCCACCTTCTTCTACCCAGCCATGCCCTACAATCCTGACCACGTCACCCACTCTGCTCATCCTATTACAAGTGGTGTCAGTCGGGCAACCTGCGCATCACACACTCCTGTTACAATTGGTGACAGTAGTGGTCTTCTCCCTGGATTTGGAGGAAATTGTGGCTGGTAATTGATGAGGACATGTGGCACCTGAGAAGGGCCACAATGAATCAACAACTCCTGCAACATGACAAGTAAGTGCCAATTTTTCGTTTGGTGGTTTGTCTGAACCTGTAGCATAGTCCATCTTCATTTCCTGTTCTTCTTTCTGGGCTTACTGTAGTCTTGATTCGATAGCTGGTAGTGATGGAGCAGTCTGTGTCAGCTGAAGTGGCTATCCAGCAGCTACTTGAGCGAGTGTCGGAATTAGAGATAGAGCATGCTGGGTCTAAAGAAGCGAGCAAGGAACGGTTTTCTGTTAATGCAGTAATTCCTGTCTTTGATCACACTTTTCTCAGGAAAAGCTGGGGAGGATGTTATGATTTTTTTTTTTTTTTTTTTTTTGAGATACTTAGCACAGCTGCTAAATTGGGAAATTGGGGTGCAGAAACACTTTTGCATGTGGCTAAGTTGAAGTAACTGGGGATGCCAGAGTGTATGTTACATGCCACAAAGAATTAAGGGATGCTTGGACATTTGAAGTATTCAAAAAAGGGTTGCTGGAAAGGTATCGGAGGAAAATATGTCTAGATATTGTCGGGAACAATTGAATAGAATGTATCAAAGGAATGAGGAATCAATAGAAGCTTTTGTAGATCGAATTCGAAAAATTAATGTTAATACCTAAGAGCTAATGGATTCCAATAGGGTTAATGAAGCCATTCTGCAGGAAGCTGAGAAGAGGGCACTAAACGCATTTTTGTGGGGAATACAACCTGAAATCTCCCACAAGATTAGGATGGAATTCTCTAAGACTCTCAATGAGGCAGTCGGAATTGCTGTGGCGTTAGAGGAAGTTGAAGCAGTAACAAAGTCGCGGGGCAGGAAAGCAGTGTTTAATGCAGAAATAAAATGTTTCAGATGTTGTTGGATGGGACACATTAGATGCGATTGCAAGGAAGTGCAGTGTAGGAAATGCAGATGTTGGGGTCATCGGAAGTGTAATTGCAATGGGTCCTGGCAGAAACATGATAGGAAACCGCAAGGTGGGCCTCACCCCCCTCAGTTAAACAGGGCAAGGGGTGGTGTGTCCACTGTGCAACACCCCTGGTAAGGGTTAATGCTAGTGCAGAATCAGTGGCAGACTTTTTCTGACTGGCTTGGTGAGGGGCAGACTGTGCAAATTTTTATTGGATACCGGGTCACAGGTATCCGTGGCGAGTAGAAATGTACTCGGTAAAGTAAAATTAAAGCCACCACGCTGGGCATTAAGTGGCGTGGGTGGGGGACAGGTGAAGTCACTCAGATCAGCTGTGTTAAACTTCCGAGTTTAAATAAGGAACTTCTAGGTGAAGGCACAAGTTCTTCCAGTTGTTGGCAGCAGCTATGTTGTCATACTTGGATTGGATTTCCTGGTTGCAGATCACGAAAAAGTTAACCTGGAATGGCGTACAGTAGAACTGGACAGAATACAATTTCGCCTAGGTTCTGCGACCGAAAAACCATTACTGTCGCAAGGAACCGCCCAGACGTTGGGTGGGCCACCTAAACTGCATACATGGTCCCTTGTGGTTAACTCGCGGGATACTACACCGAAGGATACAGGGAAAATAATCTGGGCAGATGTTGGAGCTTGCATGCTGGTAAATTCGTTGTGTGTCGTTGAACTTTTGTCTGACTGCTGGTTAAAATGAAGTGTTTTATGCGCCATAGCGTGTCCTATGTGTGAGAGATAGAAGGAAAAAAGGTTGTGCCTGTCAGTATTGATAATTTTGGCCTTGAAGATGTGCAGTTAGCATGGGGTACCATAATAGTGAATCTGGAGGTAATAGGGGAAGATGAACTGATAAGGATTTCACAGCAGATTACACAATGCCAGGAGAGTCTGTCAGCTGGTCTGCACTGAGGGGTAAAGTAGGACATTTAGAAGGGCAAGACAGAGAAGTCATGGAGAACCTTTTGACGGAATATAAAGAGTTATTTAATTCTCATGGTCCACTGCCCGCCACACCATTAGTTCAGCATTAAATCCCCACAGGGAATGAAGCACCAGAGTATAAACGTCCATATCATGTTCCAAAAAGTTTACAGCCTGTCATGGAAGAATTTATTAATCAACAGCTTAGGGATGAGATAATAGAAACCAGTAGTAGTCCCTGGTCTGCTTCTGTCGTAATAGTGGGTAAAAAATCACCTGATGGGAACAAGGCATATCGTTTTTGTTGTGATTATCGTTTCCTGAATCAAAAAACTGTATCGGATGCATACCCAATGCCTAATACCACTGAAACTCTGTATAATTTGAGTCAGTGTCGGTACTTCACGACCTCGGATCTTCGAAGCGGGTACCACCAGTTGGAGGTCGCCATGGAAGACTGACCGAAGACAGCTTTTTCAAAACCTACAGGCCATTTTCAGTATCAGTGAATGCCTTTCGGACTCAAAAATGCTCCGGCTACCTTCCAACGGTTACTAGATAGCGTGTTATGAGGGCTGAAACCTAATCAGTGTATGGTATATTTGGACGACATATTCGTTTTCTCAAAGGACGTGCAAGAACATGTGCGCCTTTTGCACAAAGTTTTCGATCATCTGAAAAAAATGAAATGTCGTGTGGCTAGGGCCTCCCGTCAGGTAGACCGTTCGCCTGGTGCAGGTCTTTCGAGTTGACGCCACTTCGGCGACCTGCGTGTCGATGGGGATGAAATGATGATGATTAGGACAACACAACACCCAGTCCCTGAGTGGAGAAAATCTCCGACCCAGCCGGGAATCGAACCCGGGACCTTAGGATTGACAGTCTGTCACGCTGACCACTCAGCTACCGGGGCCGGACGATCATCTGAAAGCAGCGCAGTTAACTCTTCATACGGAAAAATGTCATTTTTTGTCGCAAGACGTCCGTTATTTAGGTCATATTATAGGACAGGAGGGTGTCCGCACAGATCCAAAACTTGTAGAGGCGGTAATGAATTTTCCGACACCTACAAAAGTAAAAGAGTTGCAGCCTTATTTAGGTCTTGCCAATTTTTACAGGAGGTATATTCCAAAATTTGCAGAAATTGTAAGGCCCCTCATGCAGTTGTTGAAGAAGGGAACAAAATTTCACTGGTCAGCAGAATGTGAAGAGGCTTTTCAAAAGTTAAAAAATTTGTTAACATCTAGTCCGGTTTTGGCTTTTCAAGATTTTAGTAAACAGTATATATTATCTTGTGACTCTAGCAATGTTGCTTTGGGTATTGTATTATCTCAGGAAATAGATGGGTGGGAACACCCAATAGCAGATGCTTCCAGACAGCTAAACAATGCAGAAAAAAATTACTCAACAACTGAGAAGGAGTTATTGGCATTAATTTTTGGAATAACCTATTTCCGGTGTTATTTGTATGGATGATGTTTCAAGGTGATTACTGACCATGCAGCACTTAAGTGGTTGTTAGGGCTTAAGACCCAATGAGTAGATTAAGTAAGTGGGCTTTGCGTCTTAGTGAGTACGATTTTGAAGTGATTCATCGACCGGGTAAATCGCACGGAAACGCAGGTGGTCTGCGTCGTAAAGTATGCGCCATGGAATGTACAGGAATAAACGAGAACAAATTGGAGGAGGCACAAACCGCTGGCACAGATTGTCAACAATTTATCTCGCAGCAACAGTTCATCGTGGAAGACGGGATATTGTACCGTAAAACTAGGAACGGTCCAAGCATAGTCGTACCAGAAAAATTGTGAAGCGAAATTTTAAAGCAAGCACATGATTCCATGTTTCTGGTCATTCGGGTCGAAGAGCAAGGGAAAGGAGGGTAGCACAGAGTTATTGGAAGTCAACACGTAGGCAAGATGTCGATCAGTATGTAAAGAATTGCATTCAGTGTGCTCAACGGGTGGAACTGAGTCATCAGAAAATTGTGTTGCAACGACTACCAGAAGTGGATAGACCTTTTCAATTACTTGGCTTAGATGTCTTGGGACTGTTTGTGCAAACACCAGCAGGTAATTGCTATGTTTTAACAATAGTAGATCATTTTTCGCGCTACGTGTCTATGACAGCTATTCCGGACCAGCGAGCCGAAACAGTGGTTCACGTCATGGTACATCAATGGATAATGAAATTCGGAACACCTGAAATTATAATTACAGATCAAGGGACAAACTTTATGTCTGATTTGATGAAACAGTTATGCAAGTTGTTGCATGTAAAGAAATTGAGAACGAGCGCGTTACACCCGCAGGCTAATGGTCGGACCGAGAGAGTTCATTGTACAATAAAAACTGGCTCTGAGCACTATGGGACTTAACATCTCAGGTCATCAGTCTCATTGTACCATAGCTAAGATGTTAAGTTATTATGTAAATTCATAACACAACAATTGGGATACCCTATTGGCGTTTGTAACCATGGCGTATAACTCAAAAGTGCATGAAAGTACAGGATTGTCTCCATATGAAGAACTGTTCGGTCGGAAGATGCCATCTCCATTTGAATTGCTCAAGACCCCACCAGGAACTGATATTTTGGCTGTTAAGGATTTATGCACAAAGTTGAAAACAATCTGGCGGCAGGTGAAAAAAATGAACACTAAAGCGTTAGAGAGACAGGACAAAGTTCACAATAGAAAGGTGGCATTACCCAAATATCATGTAGGACAATGGGTGATGATGCCTAATCCGTATGTGCCAAAAGGCAAAACAAAAAAATTTGTATCCCATTATCAAAGTCCTTTCCAGGTGATCGAGATGACATCGCCAGTGAATGTAAAATTACAGCTTCCAACTCGACCTACTTTTGTGCATGTGAGCTGAATTAGGCCTTTCAAGTGGAATTTTGAGGAACTTCCCCTTTGTCTGCAGTAACTTCTAGTGGAGAGAAAGATGAGTCTAAGAAAAAGAATAAGGAGGGAGTAGACAAACAAGAGAACCTAGTTAATTGTGGAAGTGATCAGACATGCTATTATGCTCTTAGGCCACACGTAAAAAGGAAGAGCTAATGTGAGTTGTTTTTCATTTGTTTCTCAGGAGGCATGACATTCTGGTAAGACCAGCAGTTCCAGCGTCATGGGTTGCGCTGAAGAGGGAACAGGGAAGGTGTGCACTATCTCTCAGCATAGTTATTCTGTTTTGCTGTTGCAACTTAGCTGAAGCCTTGAAGGTACGTCCTATATCAAGTGGTCTTTTGGTCTCACGACAAGCAGATGTAATTATGTCCGGACATCAATGGACCTTAAGGGTGGACTGTAATATTTGGGCGGTTGAAGATGAAATCTGTAAATTAGAGGATACATTTAATGAACTTCATTCCATGGTGGCTAATCAGTCAAGGTTTAATGACACACAGGGGGAATATCAGCTGCTACGATCAGCTTTGGCACACTTACAAGCTCAGTTGCGGCGAACTGCAGGGTTAATCGCGCACGTCCATAGGAAAAGATGATGGTTAGATGCAGGTGGCTATATTCTAAAAACTGTTTTTGGGACCGCTGACATGGAAGATATTGAAAGTATTAATGAAACGCTATGGCAAGTACAGGATAATGTGAATAGCAACCAGGGAATGCTAGATCTTCACACAACCCAGTTAGAGAGTTTGGAGAAAGATGTAGTTAATAATACGCGCCAATTCTGAGCTTTGGCCGTGACCTTGATGTCCCACAGTAAGGCCACAGCCGACACAACCAATCACGACTTGGGTATAACCGAGTACCGGTTGGATAACATCGATTCACAGCTGATAATCGCTAAGCTGCTCCGTTTTCTTGCTGATAGTTTTACGGAAGCATGCATAGAAGCTACGGAACTACAGGAGGCTTTGTTGCATGCAATGCGCGGGCACCTAACCCCGGTACTGTTACCTTCGGAACAACTTCGGGAAGGATTACGGAAAGTTCAAATGGAATTGCCCACATCCCTGGAGCTACTGACGACATTAACAGACGAACACTTATCTCTGTACTACAAAATGGCCACTGTTACCAGTACACGGACGGGTACCCTGCTGAGCATTCATATCATAATACCATTAACATGTAAGGATTGTAAATTTGAATGTTACGCCTTGCATACGTATCCAGTGAAGTGGGAAATTTTGCAGAAATTTGTACAATTAACCGTACGGGAAATACTGTTAGTGGCACGTAACAGACAAGCTCATGTGTTCCTCACTGCACAAGACTTGCTGCATTGTCGAACAGGTCCAGTTACCATCTGCCCCACAAAATTGTTACACACTGTTCCCAAATCTTGTGAGTACTCTCTATTCTGCTCTCAAGAACCAGTCACGGAGTGCCCTAAGGAAATTATAGCAGGCACGGTGCAGTTCTTTCAGCAAGTGGATCCACATTGGGTATTTTCAGTGATGGAAAACACAGTCATTATTTGCATTTGTTATGAGCAGGGTAAGCAAGGGAGTACGCAAAGAATAGAATTGGAGGGGCAGGGACTGTTAATTAACAGCACACGGTGTGACATTTCAGGGCCAACTTTCCGTTTACCAGCCGTGATTACTGGAGCTACAATCATGAACATAACACGCACATTGATCTATGTACCAAATCAACCTGTGCAATTCGTCATGAAAGAAAATCCCACTCTTTTGAATAGCACATTAGACCCGACTTTGCTTGCCTCTTTGGACCAGATGCTAGCAGCTCAGGATGGATGTATAACTATGGAACATCTTTTTCAATGAGTGCATGAGTACCGTAATGAGCATACGCAATGCTTACTAGTTATTGGATCATCAACCACCACCACCAGTATTTTTATCTTTGTCGTAGGATTACTGTACTATCGGCTGAAGAGGAAGGTAGCCCAAATCCCGGCCCTTCCAACCTTTAACCTAAGGGTAGAGACAAAATTACTGAACAGTTGTGAGGCACTGCAGCAGAACACTGAGTAATGTTTATGAACAAAGATTAGACTGAGGATAGAAGTGACTGAACACAGTGTAAATATTGAATCAATCGCATTTTGTGGTGTTTATGAAGTGAACTGTAGTTGTTTTGACTTTTCGGTTGAATTCAGGGACGAATTCTTTTTGTACGAGGGAGGAATTGTAGAGGTCAAGGGGTTATTTTTAGGAAATATGGTGCGAATTTATGATTTAGTGTGTTTCAGTGTGCGATGCGCCAGCCTCATGGCAGACGGCGGATGAAGGCTGGCTGGCGTGTTATGCAGGTGACACAGTTTTGCAACGAGTGTCGGTATGTGTGTACATGCACAGCATCCATCAACAGCCAGAATGCAGCATTAGCAGAACTATGCAGGCACAGGCCGCGTGTGGCGCGGTTGTGTTAGCCAACTCATTGAGAACATTCTAATAAACACAGTGCCACGTAACTGGCGGATTCAGCAGTGGTCTGCACTATTTAAGGGCATCAGAGGTGGGCATCGGCATCGGTTCGATCGATTGGGCGTTCGGTCACTGTTACATCATCATCATCATCAGTGACGCTGTCCCAAGGACCGGCCGGCGGCGGGCGATGCCCGCTGCTGCATTGGCAACTCCTGGCATCGTCACGAGCCGCAGCGTCTGCAGGAGACGAGCTAGACCGGTCCTTCTGCTGCTAACCTCCTACCGCCTGCGCAGCTGCTGACCGAGCACGGCGTCGCATTCCCCGGGCTGCGCGCATCAGCACATCTCCACCACGACTCGAGCGGTGGGGCTGAGCTATCGGAAAATGTATTGAAAGAACCAATAATATAGAGGAAGATTGCTAAAAACAGCCACCTTCTTCTACCCTGCCACGCCCTATAACCCCGACCACGTTATCCGCTCCGGTCATCCTACTACATACTGTAGATATTTCTGTTGAGACAACAGCAAAGACATTCCTCCATTGTCACCTGGATAGTACAATCTGTCTCTGCCCCACCCTCCTCCCCCATCTGCTGTGACATCACTATGGATTGGAGTCAACAATTTAAATCTGTTTTGTCTGAAGAATTGCCCAGCTTATGTGGCATCCTGAATCATTATACAACAAACTTCCATCCTGTCAGCAATAAGATAGTAGAAAGATGGCATCTGAGTCCAAAGGCAGCTCTCATGTGCCGTTGTGCGAAATGGACAAAGGTCTTCCCCTTGGTCCTTTCAGGCCTTTGCATCATTAACAGAAATGATATATGGAGACCTGTTGCGGCCCTTGTCACCCGTAACTTTGAGACTAAGCTAGAATCACTTCCGAGGACACTCACATAACACATCAGCTGGTATCCTTCCTGGCAGTATAACTGAAACTTGGCAACAGCGCAGAATATGTTTGGCAACTCTGTGATCGACAAGTCACTTCCTTGATGGCACAGAACTATCCTGCTAAATTCACTTGATATTATCATGTCATTTCAATTGAATACTGTGAGTGATTTTCTCTTGAGATGTGACATAAGGATATCAGTTAATGCTTTTGAGTCAACGAAAGTAGTTCCACACAGGAAATACAACTACTCTCTTCTCTTATGTTGTGATTTTTTTGCCGTAGCGGCTACTGAGCCAATAAGTACGTCAAAGGCCCGCACCTGTTCGCAGGCTCCTAGGTAACATGCTTGCCTGTCAGGTGCACACTGCCTTTGTTCGATTTTTGAGACTAGCTGAAAGCCAGATTTTTAATTCTTTTGTAGCAGAACTACAAGCAGGTAGATACAAATTCAACGAGGGAATCGTAAGACAACGCTCTAGCAAAATTCGTCTTGCTACTTTTAGTAACCCTTAGTGTCAAAACGAAAACCTTACGGTACTGCCAAATTCATAATGCCACTTTTGTTTTCTGCAGACATATTTTTTGTTGTTGTGAATACGTAATTTTATCTATGAACTGCCACATTTTCATCATACTTGTGAAGCAAATCGTGTGAAGTAACACTTCACCAACTTGTTGGGAAGGTAGAAAAAGCACTACCCTTTCTGGATGCTCTCTGTATCTTCCTGGATGTCGAGGGGGTTCTTTGAGTAAGTGGTTAGAGATGCAGAACCTAGTGGTGAATGAACACATAGATGACCTGAATGCGAGACACTACTCTTGAAAAGAATAAGTAGATGATTTATTTACAATAAGACTCAGAAAATTTGCTAGTACTGTTAAACCTATGTGCACTGAATATTGTGAAAACATATTTAAAGAAGAGCCCCATGAAAATTGGTGTAGTATTATTTATGGGGAAGCATGTCGATGAAACTTTAGAGAGAGTTGTAGTGTGTCTATAGGTAGCCCTGAATGGCAAATTATTATGAACACCTCACACAAAGAATATGTTCCACTGTGAAAGATAATCTTATAAGCACTAGAAGCTGCTGTAGGGTGAACTGGGGTCTAAACCCCATACGTACTGGATATACACCTCTGCAAAAAGACCAATGATAATTTATTGGCCTATAATATGAACAAAGTCGAACAGAAGGTGGCTGCTAGGGAGTCTGACATAGTGCAGAGACTGCCCTGCTTTCACAAACAGATGGGATTAGCAGGACATCCACTCCTGGGATGGATATTATGCTACACATGCCTCCATTACACCTGTGTCTTAAAATGGAGGCAGCGGCAGGGACATAAAGGCTAAAAATTGGAAATAACTGGATATAGTTATAATATACGGAATCCCAAATCAGTATGGCGATGGCTGGGGAAATGCCGACTAAGTACACAATAACTTCTAGCTGTTTCAATAAACCTTGCCTTGTAACAGTTGGAAGCAGGGAGCAGTGGAAGAATGAACCACTACACCGTGCAGGAGACATAATATAGTGGTTTACTGACAGGTCAAAAACAGATGAAAGTACCAGGTCTGGTGTACTGCCTAGAATCTCTTTAGGGAAGATGGCCACAGTATTACATGGTATCTTCTATCAGCATGTACACAGCGGAGAATTAGAGTAGACCCTACAAAGATCGTAGCATCTACTTTTATTCAGACATCCAAGCAGCTGTGAAATCTCTAACAGCCCCTGCAACTAGATCGAACGTCATTGCAGATGCCATGAAGTATTTTCTTTTGGACACGTCCGAAAGAACAGACACCACACATATATCCATATACAGGGTGTTTCAGGAGGAATAGTAGGTGGTAGTACAGACGAATTACATAAAAAAATTCCATATAAATGCATCCACTTTTTATTGAGTACAGAGATACAGCTGTTAGTACGTAACCCTAACAAAGTCAAAGCAAAGGCAAATGAGGACGTTCAAAGTTGATTTTCAAAAATTCCCCCACCAACTTCAATGCACTTTTGACTTCTCTTGATAACACCATGTGTAGCTCTTCTGAGGTCATCTTTGCATTCTTTTATGAGGGCTGCACTATTCATGATCCAAACGATCAAATGGGCTCTTGGGTTTACTTTTTCTTTGTAGACTTCGCCTTTAATAATCCCCGCAGGCAAAAATCCGAAGAGATAAGGTCCAGGGACCTTGAAGGCCAAGAAAAGTGCCCATATCTAATGATCCATCTTCTGGAAAATGTTAGGTTTGGATACTGTGTCACCTGATGACTAGAATGTGCAGGAGCCCCATCATGCTGGAGGAACATACACATCCTTGTAGCCAAATTAACCTCTTCCAATAACGCTGGAAGCTCATTTTCAAGGACGTGTAGACAACTGGGTCCTGTAAGGACCAACATACGAAACGAAAATGTATGCAATAAAAATTGGACACGTGCTATATGGCATTTTTTCTGCAATTTGTCTATACTACCATCTCCTACAAGATTTTCTATTCCTCCTGAAACATCCTGTATAATTACTCAGGTCTCAACGGGCCATCGAAAGTTTTCGGTGCTAGAGGCCCGTCATCGTCCGAAACCTCGCTGGAATACAGTGCGGCCGTGAGAGAGTGGAATATTGGACCGGGGCAATTCGCGTCTGACGAGGAACGTGTGTAGATAGGTGCTGCAGAGAGGTTGGTTGCTGTGTACCGATAGTGCCCACCGTCAGGGGTTCGAGTCCTCCCTCCGGCATGGGTGTGTGTGTTGTCCATAGCGTAAGTTAGTTTAAGTTAGATTAAGCAGTGTGTAAGCTTAGGGACAAATGACCTAAGCAGCTTTGTCTCATAAGTTCTTACCACAAATTTACAAAATTGTAAATCCAAAATACTGCATCTCGGTTCTTACAATATTGCATTAGGTGCGCACTGGTTAGATGTAACTGAAGAGAGACTCCAACTCGGATTGAGGTTAAGGGCGAATCCCAAGCGCACGGCCACAAACAATTGGGAGCGGAAACTTAATGTCATTGGAACCTTGTTGAAGGACCACGACATGCGATCGTTAGACTGACTGCAGAAAGTTCAGTTTATAAATACATACATACTTAGCAAAATATATCATATCGCAGCAGTCTTTCCAATACCACAGGTCACTGCGCATAAAATATTAGCTGTAGCCTCTTGGTATGTGTGGAAACAAAATATCTT